>NC_039248.1:14110939-14730939 GCF_003368295.1 Carassius auratus | reverse complement strand
GTCCAGTGGCAAAGATATATATTTAGGCTTATGACAAGCAAAGAAATGCCAAGAACAATAGAATGACTGACAGTCAAATGGAACAGTCAGGGTGAAGAAACTTTGAGCAGCTGTGCTTTTACATGCTGACAGATGACAGTAACCATCACTGAAAGAACACAAAACAAATGCAGCTGCATGTCATTAAAACAACATCCTGCTGCATTACTGTATATAATGTTGATTAAAGAAAATAAAATAAATATTAAAAAAAGAAAGGAAAAAAAACGAGATGAAACAAGAGATCAATATTTTGTCATGTGTGATATGCATGTATATGCATTTTCTTTATGTATTTGCATTATGTTTTTATACATCATCCCATAAGGATGAATACTGAAAAAAAAATCTGTGAATGTAAATATGTGTGAAATTGTGTTATTTGATCCACTGAAATATCACTGCAAGTTATGTAAGTTGTGTGTGTGTTTTTTTCTTTTCTTTTTTTTCTTTGTAGTGAGACAGTTACATGTAAGTGTTGAGTATGTGCTTGAAATTTTATTGTGGTGATTGTTGTTTTGACAGACACCCTTGGTATATAAGAGTCGAAAGCCAGTGTTTTTAAATCACACACAAATAAAAAATAAAAAAATGTAAAAAAAAACTTGCCATATGTTGTTAAGCATTAATATAAGATATAATTTATATTACTATTTTTTTCTTTTTTCGGTGAAACAATCAATATACTGTAAAACATACAATTTCATTATTTAATCCCAGATAAAAAATTGACACTCTCTGTTATGCCATTAATATCAATCAAATGTACTTTTTTTCTGTTGTATGTACTTTGATCTGTTATATTGTAGATTGTTTGCTTGTCTTGAATCACTTGAGAATGTGTACTTAAAAAGTAATGCTAGTTTAATAAAAAAAAAATGGCAATGAGAATTTTCCCTCAAATTTGTACCGACTACTGATATTTTGCTTTTGTGACAATAATAGATAGATATATTTTTACTATGTCCTTCAGAATCATAATTGTACAAGTACCACATTCCCTTATAAAAGACACGTGTTCAAAAAATAAGTGTTTGTCTTTTTGAAGCTACAAATATAATTTTGTAATGTTGTGATTCAGCTTGAGGTTTTTTTGTTTTGGTTCAAGGTTTCTTGAAATTCCCTTTGAGAAAATGACATTCGTGTCTTGGTGTTTTGTGTAAACAGAAAGATCCTTATAGTCATAAAAAGAAACTCAAACATTAAGAAACTTAATGTGTAAGAGATGAATACATTTAAATCTACATTTAGTCATTTAGGAGACGCTTTTATCCAAAGCAGCTTACAAAGTAGAAGCAATCAGAACAGTGAGAGAGCAATAATATACAAGTATTGTGACAAGTCTCAGTTAGTTTAGCACAGTTCACATAGTAAGGTATATATATATATATATATATATATATATTAGACCAAAACGAGTAGAATAGAATTGCTAATGCTAGTATTAATAGGTCAGGTGATGGCGAAAAATATGTCTTAAGATGTTTTTTGAAAATGGCAAAAGACTGCTCAGACTGGGATGGGCAGGTCGTTCCACCAGCTGGGGGCAGTCCAGGAAAAGGTCAGTGAGAATTATTTTTTGCTTTTTTGGGATGGCTCTTGCAGAACACAAGCTTCTGGAGGGCGCGTTGGACTGAAGTAGCCAGTTTAGGTATATTGTTGCAGTGCCAGTGGTTGCCTTGCATCAGTACCATGAATTCGATGCGAGCGGTTATTGAAAGCCTGTGCAAACTGATGAAGAGAGGTGTTACGTGAGCATTCCTTGGGCTCTCTGAAGACCACTCTGGTTGCTGCATTCTGAATCAGTTGCAGAGGCTTGATAGTACATGCAAAAAGTCCCACTAAGAGAGCAACACAATAGTCCAGTCTGGAGAGAACAAGGGCTTGGACAAGGAGCTGTGCAGTCTGCTCTATTAGGAAATCTTCTAAGGGATGTGCCCGAATCAGAATCCGGTATTCAGAAAGGTAATGACGTGTACAACGGCATCCATAATAGGAATAAATACAAGATATACGAGAAAAAAAATGTCAATGCTTTCACTCACAATTATATCGTTTGGTAATTATGCTGCATTAATTGCGGGCATCAGGGAGCCGTTACTAATATACAGAAAAAAAAAATATCTATGAATGTGTGTTTGCCAAGTTATGATATCACATATCATTATCTAGTCTTGTGTAAACGTGATAGAACTAAAACTGTTAGAACCATCACTTCTACCACAAAAGACTGCTTTGTAACTATTCTTCCTGATTTATCTCAATTCCTTAGCATTTCCAAAAACTCAGAACAACTTGATGATATAACAGAAACAATGGACTCTCTCTTTTCTAGCATTTTATGTTACTCCTTTATGCTTATGGACGATAAAGAAAAACAATCTGACACTGTGGTATAATGAGCACACTCGCACCTCAAAAGGAGCAGCCCGGAAAATGGAGTGCAACTGGAAGAAAACAAAACTAGAGGTATTTTGTATCGCTTGGCGGAAAAGTACACTACCTATATCCTACCACTATCCTACAGAAAGCATTAAAAACTGCTAGATTTGACAATTTTTCATCTCTTTTAGAAGAAAACAAACATAAGCCCAGGTATTTATTCAGTTCATTGGCTAAACTAATGAAAAAAAATAAAGCATGAACAGGTGTTGACATTTCCCAACAGCACAGCAGTAATGACTTCATGAACTATTTTACTTCCAAGATCGATATTATTAGAGATAAAATTGTTACCATGCAGCTGTCAGCTACAGTATCACATCAGACAGTGTGCTACAGATCCCATGAGGAACAGTTAAACTCATTCTCTACTATGGGGGAGGAGGAATTGTATAAACTTGTTAAATCATCTAAACCCCCTTTCCTCAAATCTTACCCTGGAGGTCCAATGCACTGCAGAGTTTAGCTCCAACCCTGATTAAAGTCACCTGTTTGCCATTTTCGAATGATCCCAAAGACACTGATTGACACTGATTAGCATGCTCTGGTGTGTTTTATTAGGGTTAGTGCTAAACTCTGCAGGAAAGTGGACCTCGAGGTTCCAGATTTGAGGATCCCTGATCTAAACCAACAACATGTATGTTAGACCCTATTGCAGGGTTATTCAAATCTCGCCCTGGAGGGCCAGTAAACTGCAGAGTTTAGCTCCAACCATGATCAACCTCACCTACCTGTGATTTTCTAATGATCCCAAAGACACTGATTAACAGGCTCAGGTTTGTTTGATCAGGGTTGGAGCTAAACTCTGCAGTGTACTGGCCCTCCAGGGCAAGATTTGAATAACCCTGCCCTATTCTATCTAAGCTCCTAAAAGAGATGCTTCCAGAAGTCATAGATCCTCTTCTTTCTATTATTAATTTGTCATTCTCATTAGGATATGTTCCCAAAACCTTCAAACTGGCTGTTATTAAGCCTCTCTTTAAAAAAACACAACTAGACCCCAAAGAACTAGTTAACTACAGACCGATCTCGAATCTTCCTTTTCTGTCCAAGATACTAGAAAAGGTGGTATCCTCACAATTATATTCCTTCTTAGAGAAAAATGGTATCTGTGAGGATTTCCAGTCAGGAATTAGACCATATCACAGTACTGAGACTGCTCTCCTTAGAGTTACAAATTACCTGCTCTTATTATCTGATTGTCGTTGTATCTCTCTCTTAGTGCTACTGCATTAATGGAAGTGCATTAGCATGGTTCAAATCTGACCACCATCAATTTGTTGCAGTGAATGAAGAGGTATCTTGATGATGAAGAGCCTGGAATTGAACTGTGGGTTTCATCTGGCCAGAGGAGAACTGGTCCTCAACTGAACCTGGTTTCTCCCAAGGTTTTTTCTCTTTTCTTACACCGATTGAGTTTTGGTTCCTTGCTGCTGTCGCTTCAGGCTTGCTTAGTGGGGGACACTTAATTACCAGCGATTTCGTTTGACTTGATTGCACAGATACCATTTAAAACTGAACTGAGCTGGATGATGATATTCTTGAATTCAATGATGAACTGCCTTTTTGCTTTACTGACATAACTATTTTCATGTTCAATTCTGCTCAGTTGCTTTGTTACAATCTATATTGTTAAAAGCGCTATAGAAAAAACGGTGTCTTGACTTGACTTGACTTATTATGTAAGTGGATGGGTAAACATGGCTAAAACGTAAAAAAAAAAATACACAAACAAAACCATATTAAACCCTGCGGCTCGTGACGATACATTGATGTGTAAAGACACAAAACGATCGGTCTCTACAAGAAACTGAACAGTATTTATGTTTTCTTATTTTTTTTTTTTATTTTTTTTACCTTTGATTCACGCAATGTTTGAACAGTTAGAACTCTCCTGAGCATGTCCTGTTATGCGGATTCTCAGCAGCAGGCGGGTGAGGCATCTTTGTCTTCTTGCTTTACAGCGGATAGCTGACTTATTAGTGCATTACCACCACCAAATTGACCATTAATACTCTGTCTACAATCTCAATTAGGAGTGTCAATGGTCAACTTGAGAGATAGGTGGTGAGATAATGTCTGTCAGAAGAGCTACTGTCGGATCATCTGGGGCCTCAGTTATAACTGTTGCATATGCACAAAACCAGTCAGTCGAAAAAAGCGTATGACACTTACACGAAAGTAGTGATTTATAATAAAAAAAAATTGACTAGAAAATTTGCGCACATGCAAACAAGCTCTTTTTCCTGGAGTGAGAAAATTAATGAAGTAAAAACAATGATTTTAAGCTCTGTTTTCATGTTGATATAAACATTTAAATTAAATATTTCACTCACATTAATGCTATGTTATGAAGTTTTTGTTAGTTTGTGGTGTGGAGAATTGGTTGCCGATGGTTCTTGTTTTATTTATGAGAAATATTGGTAAATCATCAGCAGTATGAGACGATGAATACATAACATTTTGTCATAACAACAGACAGTCTCATGGTAACAAACGTACCTGTTCTCTATACATTGCCCTTTATATACCAGATGTCATTAAAATAACCTTAACTGCCGAAGTCCATAGAGGAACAGATAAATTTCTTCCACTAGGTATAACCATGTACAACAAGTTGTAAACACACACACACATAGGTTATATCATTTGTAGTACCAGCCTTTTACTTTAAGTAAAAGTTGTATTTTGCCGCTAAAAGGCTGTAGACACTTCAGCAATTCTAAAATATCAATTTATCATTACAAATATTCCTGCGATAGTCATTAATATGGCTTTTGAGAGGCCTTTTATCTTAAAAGCAAATGCATTCTTTACTATAATCACACTTCACTCCATAAATTCTGTAGTGCACATACAGGTGCACTCTGTAATCAGTTGTTAATCCATAACAGGTAACAAAACAATATTAGGGAAAAAAATAGGGAGGACGATCAGTGAATAAATGCACTCTGACTATTCATGTTGCAAATGGTTTTTAAAAACATTCATACCATTCACAATAAAGGTTTACATTTAAGGACTGTGTGTCATGCGGTATAACCAGGAAGTAAAAGGTAATAGCATATTTTCCTCACATCTTGAATACGTGATTGTGAACTGAATTGTTAATTTCTGTCACAACTTTATCGCCTGGGATGAGTAAGTGATACTCCAAACACCAAAGTAAACAATAAAATAGATTTTCAAATGTTAACAGTTTAAGCACCGAAGCCATTTGGTTATGATGTTAAAATATATATTAGATAAAAATAGATAAAAATAAATGTATACCAACCTACTTTTTAAGGTTTTAATTTTCAAAATGTTATTCATCAGACAATTTTTTTCTTCATTGTGATTTCAGACAATTGTATTGCCCTGACATTTCTGACCTATTTTGATAAGTATTAAAATGAATTATAATTCAGAAATTAAAACCATATTCATTATAGTCTATTCAAGTCACACTGATATTTTTTTAATTCATGAATGAATAATGACATAGTAGTGTCATGTCATTAACCGACAGGCTAAATTAAATAACAAAATCACAATTTGACACACACAGCAGTGATCACACACCAGGGAGTTTGACTCTTAACCCTAGGGTTGTGGGTTCGAAACTTGGGCCGGCAATACCATGACTTAGGTGTCCTTGAGCAGTTGAGGGTTCGGTGTCTTGCTCAAGGGCACCTAAGTCATGGTATTGCCGGCCCAAGATTCGAACCCAGAACCCTAGGGTTAGGAGTAAAACTCTCTGACCACTAGGCCACGACTTCCTTGCTTTGTGTTCAGTGACCCATTATTGTGCTGATTTTAACATTTGTTGTGGAAGAGCCTACCACAGCCCACTAGAAGATTTCTAATGGAGGCAGTCAGGTTTAGATTTTTTATCTTTTGGTATCTGATTGAATACATTATGCCATGTATCTGAAAATGACATCTACAGTAGGACCTCTGGCCGTATATTTTACCCTGGACATGGGGTTCTTTTATCCCTGTTTGTACTGAACCCATCTGGTAGGTTTGCTTCTCAAAAGCTCTTTTTGTTTTGTCTGAACATAGAAGCCAGTGCCATTTGAAGTTCCTGTAGTGTCTGACAACTGAATATGATGTTTTTTTTTTTTTTTTTTTTGGATGAGCAAGGATAATTTTTCCTTGAAACCCTCCTGAACAACATGTGGTAATGTAGGGGTTCTTTGATTATTTTTAGACCCCAAGTCTCAACTAATCTCTGCAATTCTCCAGCTTTGATAGTTGAAGAGTCTTTAGCCACCCAAACTCTCCTCCTCACTGTGCACTAGGTTGATATAGACACATGTCCACTTCCAGGCAGATTTGTAAAATCTTTGGTTGTTTGGAACACCTTAATTATTGCTCTAATCGTGGAAATTTGGATTTTCAATGCTTTAGCTCTTTTCTTACAGCTACTTTCTATTTTGTGTAGCTCAATAATCTTGTTCTGTACATCAGAACTACATTTTTTGGTTTTACTTCTTGTGATGGATGTTTAATGTGTATTTGGCCTTTGTGTTCCTCATATGTATAGCCCTATGGAACAGAAAGCCATGTCTGGACAATGACATGCTTCTAGTCACCTGGTGTGCTAGAAAATGTAAATATCAATGGTAATTGATATTTAAAAAAATATATTTTACTCAAAATAATTTATAGGAGTGATAATAATTGTTGCCAACATTCATTGGAGAAAAACAATTATTTCATCATGAGATTTTCTCCCCACTTTCAATTAGTTTACTTAGTGATATGTTACAATTTTGTGAATTTTATGAATGAAAGAATCAAAGGATAAACGCAGATTTATTTTCACAGCCACATTTGCTCGTATTTACCAAGGGTGACAATAATAGTGGAGTGCATTGTAATATCATAATAAAGCAAAAAAAGAAAAAGAAATACATAAATTTAAATTAATAGAATTCAAAGTTTTAACTGATAATTCATGTGTGCATTATGAATTTACCTTTACTCAAGGGTATCCTATTCGTACAGTCCATTCTGTAACTTGCTATTCACTCAGGACTCCATTTCCCATAATCATTTGTCCGGACTCATCAGCACTCATTACCAGTTCACAGTTGCCTCATATTAGTAGGACTATATGAATAGCATGCACACATCTTCGCTGGTGATTGAATGTTTAGCCCCTTTCCCAGTTTCTGAGATTTTGCCTTTCTCGTTTTTTGATTCATCGACTGTTACCTTGTTTTTGATTTATTGCTGCTGGCCGTGACCTTTGCCTATCTTGTGGATTACTCTTTTGCTTGTGGACGTTATTGTTTGCTTGTGTTTGACCCTGCCTGTTCAGACTATGCTCTATGAAATAAAGCCTTGCTTTTGGATCCCCAACTCTGTCGTCATGACTCCCTTTTTTACATCATGAACGTCATCAAAGTTTATAAGCTTCACCCTCAAATCTCTGTTTCACCTTATTAGGAGCTGATGGCCAAGGAAACAATTGCAGTAAATATTAAATAATATGTTTAAATTAGCAATCTATTGTATGTCTCATATGATCCTATTTTTTGTCCTTTAAATGTAGCAATGCTGTAAACAGAGATGGATGAAATATCAAAGATGGACATTTTTGATGAAAGTTTCATCTAATCACCCTCATGTTGTTTCTAACCTGTAAAAATGACTTATGTGTTTCCATTAAATACAAAATGAAATGTCAAGCAGAATGACCGCCTCAAAGTGCAGTCACATTTACTGTTGCTATGGAAAAAAATAAGTTCCTTAAATAGATTTAATTCATTGTACTTACCGACAGAAACCTTCTCATTTTGAAAGTGACTTCTGTGCTTGATCTGCTCCTTGCATCGACACTGTGGACAACTGTCTATTGACCGTTTCTCGCCACACAATTGACCTTCATTATGTGGAAAAGAGCTGTAATGAATGTGAACGGTGACTGAAATGATCAGTCTCTAACATTCTATCTAACCTGCTCTTTCATATTCTTTAGAAGAAACTAAGATATAGATTTATATATAACATATAAATTTGTAACATGAGGATGATGACAGAACTTTCATTTTGGGGTGAACTGATGTCTGTTTTTAAAAACACCTACAGAATGTTATACAGGAAAAGTAAGAGCTATTTGGCAGTTATCCAAGTTTGTATGTGTGGATGTTTTCAGTGGTCCCAAACATCTCAGAAATAATTACAGATTTCTAGGGGGCAGACAAATCAAGCATCACTTTCTTGTCCTTGCATTCCTTGTAATATTATAACAATTATTATATAATTCTGAAGTGCATAGTAAATGTCTTAGATGCAATTTGCATTCAAAATAATGTAAACCAAGCTTTGTGAATGATTACAGAAAAATACCAGAATTTAGATTTCTACTTGACACAGCAGAGATACTGAAACATTGACACCAATGTCTTCAAACTGAGGATGGAGACAATAGGGTAGTGCATGCTGATGAGGAATAGATCAGGCTGCTCTTTGCATGCTCTGTGAAGACTCCCTCAGGAACTGGAGCTATTGTAGCCAAAGCAAAAAAAGTTTTTCACAAAGTGCTGCACAGAGTGGTGACAGTTTTAGTGTCATTCAGTATGCAAACACACACACACTTTTAGATGTGAATCAACATAAATGTTGAAACTAGTATTTTTAAAAGAGTCTAAGAAACGTGCTGTGAATACCAATGTCTTTTTAATTTCAGGAATTATACAAAAATATATGTTTATTGTATAGACACAGGTCCACACAAAACTGAATATAATCATCTTGACAGCAGATCCTGCACCCTTGTGGAATAATTCAATGATAATTTGAATTGTACATATAATCTATCCCTACATATACTGTTCCCAAATATATTATCCATAGATTTGTTTGGTATAACACACACACACACACACACACACACACACACACACACACACACACACACACAAAGACATTACAAAATGTTTATAAAAAGTTGCATATAAAACATCTCAAAAGAAACAAATAAAAAAAAAGAGAAGATTTCAGGGTAAAATTCCTTCATTCATTGTCTTGTCAGTACAATAATTATTTCAAGCATAGTGAAAGCAGGATTATTTTGAAAGGATGGTAGTGGAAAAAAACAAAATGCCCTTGGGGAGCAGACCTTTATGTCTACACAAATCCTGTTACATGCTGTGTGTAATTGCTGCTTTTTACATAACCCCTTTGACATATTCAACAAAATAACAGAGATGATTAGATGTTGACAGAAGGAAACAAAAATGTACACATATTTCAACAAAGCTGATTTTTTTTTTTCAATTAATGCTGCAAACTTTAAAACTGAATTATCTCTTATCTGGTACAATGGTATAACAAATTCTACAGCACAGTAATGAAAAAAAATGCAATATAAAAATATAAAAAAAAACTAAAAACAGTGATGTTCTTTGTTCTGAACATATACAGTAGGCAGAAGGTGTTTGAGCACTGAAACAAACAAACCTTCATTTCATATATTTGCTTATTCAGATCAACAAAAACGAATACAAACTATGTGATATAGAAACAGCATATCTATAAATGTATCAATTATTAAATCTTATTCTACAGTGCAATTGACACTTTACTGCATTTACTGCATCCCAGGTTCACTGGAAAAATGTGCCTGTGGCAACATCTCAGCCAGATTAAATTATGTTGCTTCTTACACTCAAGAATGCGAGAAGCACTGCTAACGATTAATCCTCCTCCAAACAGGTGGATGTGAATCTGGCAATGCTTCATTACACTGGTTGTAGTACAAATTGTCACAGTTTATAATCGAAACGTTTGTGGCGCTACATGTGAATGCTCTATCACATCTGACATATAATACCACTCACAATAAATTGTTAAAACCATGAGTCTTGTTAAAACCAAAGACACATTTGCCATGTAATTTAAGTCTTTGAGCTCTCTTGCTGCAGAAGTGCTCTGCATCACATTTGCAGTGCTGTACCAGGTGAGTTACAGAGCAAGTTTACTATACTACCAGATCGAGCATAACCTATGGAACTGGTCACATAATGCAAACAATAAGTACAGTACTAGTTTACAAATCATGCAATGTGGTAAAACGGTTCTGAGGTCATAACATAATATTGTGCAAGGAGCTGCACAAAAAAAGTATTTATTAATAAATAATCTGCTCCTGTAATAATAATTTGTGTCTACAGAATAAAAGTTAGTGTTTTACCTCCACTTGTGTTCATTTCAGCTGGAAACTGTAGTAAATATTATGTATAGGTACATTTTTGGAGTTTTTCAAAAATGGAGGTAGAGGCACGGATTTCTAACGAGCCTAGATTGCAAAGAGATAAACATAGTATTTTACGTTTGAGGAGCTAGTAAATATTCCATATCATGTGCAATAATCAACAGGACACTTTCTGTTTGGTCCATGACTTGTTAGATTAATTTAACACACAGATGTGTGATTTTGATTCAGTTTGATGTTTGAGTTTTGATTCAGTCACAATCATACTGAGAAAAAAATAAGTTATTTTAATATTTGATAATGCATAAAATGTTTTATTTTGCAAAAGAATGAGCTTTGCAGTGCATGTAGAGTTAAATGAGCTGCATTCAGAGTATTGAAATGCTTCTAGAGAGGGATACATAAAAATGACTGTTTTTCTTGTCTTATTCTTCAGATTAATTGACATATGGACCCAATTAGTCCAAATAAGAAGGTGACAATATGACATGTTCTGACTGTTTTTCCGAGCAATTAGAGCCAAACACAATCCGTGTCATAGATTTCTACTCTTTAAGGTCACTTTACTGGTTATATTGAGGCTTTTCTTTATTTTGCAGTCATTGGTATTGCTAGATCATCACGTTATTTGAACACATCATACATTTTCAGATGAACTTGATTAAAGGAATGAAAAAAACATTGTACATTGTTGTTTCAAACCTGTATTATCAGTGTCTAACTAGTCCGTCCATTGAAACTGTGTGTATGCTATACTGTCCTTTCTGGACATGGACAGTGTACCGTACATACGTTTTCAATGGAGGATCAGAAAGCTCTCGGACTAAATCTAAAATATCTTAAACTGTTTTCCCGAAGATGAACGGAGGTCTTACGGATTTGGAACGACATGAGGGTGAGTCATTAATGACATAATTTTCATTTTTGGGTGAACTAACCCTTTAATGGTGTCATCATTTTGGAGCTTGATAGTTGCTGGTTACCATTAACTTTCTATGAATGGAAACGAGCAGCATGAACATCTCTGTTTGTGGTATATTAATAAAAAAGTCAAACATGAACAACATGAGGGTGAGTAAAGAATGACAATTTAATTATTTTGGTGTACTATCCTTTAAGCTAAACAGTTTCTTCTTACTGCATTCAAACTAGTTTTAGGTGATGGATTAAACCACTGATGACAAGGTGAGGTTGTTGTGATTGTGCTTTTCAGAATGACATTGTTTACTAAGGGTTTCTGTCTAATACATTGTGTTGTCAACATGCCATCCTTGTACATATGTGATAGAGCATTAGAAATATATCTCATCCCTTTAGATTCTGCTAGATTTTATAATTTTCTAAAATAATTTTCTTATACAAATGTGTTTTGAGAGCACGATTAAGTCAGACATTGGTGTAATAAATTCACAGAAAGTGCAGGAACTGACATCTTTGATAAATGTCATGAAAACCCTTGAGAGGTTAGCAGCCAGTCAGTACAATCTAGTACAGAATCATAAAAGATGAAACTAAAAAGTTATATATATATATATATATATATATATATATATATATATATATATATATATATATATATATATATATATATATATAGCAATTACATTAATGTTTTACAGCTGAAAAATTTATTTAGTGGCAGATCTGAGGCAAATCATTTTTCAATTTAAAATCCTGGTGCTGAGGCCAGTGTGCAATGTACTTCCAGTGCCAAAACACAATCTGACAAAAAAATAAATAAACATTTGCTCTGGTTCAGAGGCACTTCATATAAGCAGAGAAAAGTGAACAAAAATATCATCCACTTATTCCAAATGTACAGTATGTGCAACTTCATAGTGTGCTGCCATAATTTCAAAGCTTTCTTTCTTAACATAGTTCTTACTTGGGCTTTTAGATATTTGCTACACTGTTGTGATATTTGGGTGTAGTGAAGTAAGTCTCAGAAGCTTGATTCAGGGACTGCCTTCTTTCTGCCCAGCGAGTTTGTGCTATAGCGTGTGCGTTGCAGGGTGTTCTGAGAGCCCCTGTCCATAGGAACATTCTGCAGCTGAGCTGCCAACGTGCCATTCCTGTGTAGAGATGCTGTCCTCTTTAAGCTTAGATCGGCCTTGCTTTGAATATTGGAAGAACTTTGCGAGCGTTTAATGTCTGATGACCCACGACTCACCTTGCCATTTGCAAATTCATCTCCAAGTCTGCTACGAGCTTGGTTAGTGCTATTAGCTTTACCTTCTGAAATTTTTTTGTGTGTCCCATTGGAGAGTGAAACTCCAGATAGGCTTTTCAAATCTGTGTCACCACTTTTCACAGATTCACTGTCTCGAGACCTCCGAAGCGAGTCTTTCTTCATGAAACCACCTTTAAGAAAAGCGAAGACATTGTCGTGATGTTTTGTCTCCGGTCCCTTCCTCTGTTTCTCCTCCAGATGGAGTCGCTCCTCACCTGGATCATCCCACCTGCTTGGACCACTGGAACTGGATTGGATCCCTGTGCCGGAGCTGTTTCTGGACTGTGATTTGTCCTGTTTTGATTTTCTGTTGCTCCGTCTGGTCAAGGTTCCATCTTCTCTTGGTCTGCTGCTGGGTTGTTGGCCCATTGCTTTCTCTGAGCTACTTTTTTCTTGACCCTGTGGTATTTTGAGAAACTCTGGAGGTCCGAGGCTGCTGTGGCTTGAAGATTTGGCTGTGGATTTTTTCGTAACTTCTTCTTTACCACTTGTTTTATCAGAAGGTCGATTCATTAGGGCAACAATAGGGTCTTTGGTGCATCTTGGCCTTCTGCCAGATTCTAAATACTCCACCAGTTCTGCAGGAGCCTGGCCAGGAACTTGGGCAGGTTTGTGGCGGTCTTTGTTTCCAAAGGACCATCGCAGTGGGAGCATTTTGGTCTTGGTGGGACTTTTCATGCTTACGCTACGCCCTTGGATTCCTCGCACGAAAGGTCTGCTTTCAAACCCACCTAGAGACATTGATATTTACACAATATTTGATATTTACCACATGGTGGAAAACACTTTCCCACAACACAACAAAAGTGAAGAAATATAATGAAATCTCTGTCAAGGAACATCCTTTTTGTATTTGCAATCATTATTTACAATGACGAGAACAAACTGGATGGGAAGACTCACCTCTCTCGTCCATTGAGGGTACATTTTGAAAGATGGGAGACTCTGGGGAGTCTGGGATGGAAGAAGGGCATGTTGTGGAAGACCGTGAGACCATGCTTCCTCTTTTACTATCACCATTCAAACGGATGAGCCAATGATCTGACATAGAGGAGCTGGTGGAACCTGCACAATGAGATAATAAAGACTGTTTAGTGGCTGGTCCATGTTTCTCCTAGACATGGGCTTAAAGCATGCTGCACTCTCTCACTGCCCCTACATTTTTAATAACTAAAATTCATCATCTGCACATGTTCTGTATTATCGTTTCCATGGCGACCAAGTCATGCATAGGCAGTGGCATCTTAGCCACCAGTCAAAATGAACTCAAACTCAAAAAAACGCTTCACTCAGTTTTTACAGTTCAGTCATTTATTTATTCAAGATCTGGGGAGAGGTAAGTGGAAATTTTCATATTTCGCACACTGCAAATACTGTCAATGTAGCTTGTTAGAGAAAATGACTTTTCCAATGGTAAGAAAATCTGTTGGACATTCACAGTGCAATATATATGAGGAAAAAAATATTTGCCTTATGTTGATCCACTGCAAAAAAGGTCAATCAGCTTTCATCTGCAGTGTGGCCACAAAGGTTAATTTACTCACCTCTGACCGAGCTGTTGGCGGACCAGGGTGGGATGACATTTCTTCTCTGGTAGAACAGGATATATGCCCCGCGTGTGCACAGTTCATCCTCTGGCACAATCTCCACACTGCTGTCGTCATAACTGTACCAGTGGCCGTCCACAGAGTTCCTACAATAGGCTGTTTTAAAAGACATATGCTGTAATACACACACACACACAAATACTGCCTTTATGCCATTAAAAGAGCCAATCTGTAATCCTCCCTTTTTAATGAGTAATGGGTGTTTTTTGGATTGTATATATATGTATATATATATATATATATATATATATATATATATATAGCCTACAAAAAATTATTCAATTCTTTAATTTGTAATATTTGCCATGTTTGTGTGCTGCTGTGAGTCCCTGTGTTTAATAAGCTGTGTATACGCACATTGTGGACCCATCTATACTAACATGCTCTTTAAATAACAAAGAAAAAACATTGCGCCAGACGTTATACCAAGTTTGAGTTGGTCTATGGCGCAGTCTATTTTCAGCTCCTTAAAATAACAATGCGCCTGAACACACCTCTTTTTTAGTCCAACACGCCCATGGGCGCACAAATGGACACAAATGCATTTGCTAATTAAACGACGTGGCGATGGATGGGAAAATGCTCCAGACTGAAACTAGCAAACACACTTACGTCATATTGCGCCGGGTGTATTATAAGGCCCTAAATCCTTTGTAACATTATAAATTAATTACCACTTTTGATCAATTTAAAGCATCCTTGCTAAGTAACTGTAATCATTTCTGTAATCTATTTTTTTTTTTTTAAAAGAAGAAAAAAAAGAAAGAAAGAAATCATAGTCACTTCAATCTTTTGAAGGGAATAGTGCAGAATGTTACAAAAGCTTTTTATTTCAGATAGGCTTATTATTGAAAGTGCAAACTGATTGTCTTCCAGCAAGGAGGCGCAATGAGAGCACCTGCGCCGTTTTATGATTTTGAAACGTGCAGTGCTCATGTTTATTAAACAAAGTCAAACATCACAAAAAAATCAATGTATGGGAAACACCGGTAATGTATCGGAAATGTTTTTTTTTTTAAATCATATCACCATTATTTATTTATTTATTTATTTTGTTTATATTGCTATACATACTGATATTGAATTTTTGTCCATCCCTAATTTCTGAAGGATCTTATGACACAGAGGACTACAGATGAAAAGTCAGCTTTGCATCACATGAATGACATATTAAGTACATTCCAATAGAAAGCAGTTATTTTAAATTAGAATAATATTTCACAATACTGCATTTTTATTCATATAATATTTTGTTCTGTATTTTTTAATCAAATAAATGTTTAGATGAGTGTAATAAAACAACTTATTTAAAAACATAAAAATCTTACTGATCTTAGCTGATGTAAACTGAGCTATGTTCACAAAAAGAATTGACATTATCCCAATCAGCTAGACAACTCCTCAAAGCTCGAAGGCCACTATTATGCATAATATGCATGTAATGCTATATAGAACAGTTATGTCAAGTGTAAATAAAAAACAAGTATCCTTACAGTATATCAAAACATTTAATTGAGAATATCTGTAGAGATCCTAATAAATGTTGGCAATGGGTGGACAAAAAAATAATTCACATTTTGTGACAGATACAAAAGAGAATTGGTCTGAGCCACAGTCAAACGACCAGGGGATCTGCAAATCTATTAGGTATTTTTTGTAAAGTATGAACACTGGTTTAACTGGGTATTGACAACAAAGTAAGGCAAACTCTTTCTGTGAAATTCAACTCTGTTCTTTTGCATTATGCTGAAATGACAATATCTCACTTTGAGAAGTAATGTAGGTAGGATCAAAAGATAGAATTCTATAGAAAATAGAATTAACATTTGTGACAAAATTCCTTGTTTATACCGTCTTTCCTAGCATGCTGTGCTATAATGTATGCACCTTTATTTGTAAGTTTACTGAAGAAAATTCCTAAGAGATTTCATAGAGAAGGAGATTTAGCTTATATCTCTTTTTTTTCCCCCAATGTGGTTATCCACATTCGTGGTTCCTGTTAGTAGTGAGACCTTACTCAGTCCTAATCCTAATGGGAATAACAAATTACAATTAAATAATTGGACACAACTTAATAATAATAATGCAACTAAGCATTCATCCATTTTTGTTAAATCTTACTTTCTTTTCTTTATTCCTGTATACCACCTTATACGATTTACCATGATCTGTGGTGGCATTTCATCAATTTCCTCCCAACCTCCATTTCATTCATATTTCCACCATAGAATAATAAACACAGCATATAAGAATTCACCTATATAATGCATGTATTGAAATTTGACAAACTAGTGAGAGTGTAAAACGTGATTTTTTCATTAGATTTATGTCACTGAATGAAACTCAATTGAAGAAGCATTAAAAAAACGACACGTGTAATATATATATATATATATATATATATATATATATATATATATATATATATATATATATATATATATATATATATATATATGTACACATTTAAAAGCATTTTAAATGGACAAATAACACCTTGCTTCTTACTATCAGCTCACTCACCTGTGTAATGGCCTCCATGCATGCCTCCGTGGTGGTTACAGACTGCATACAGGTCATATAGGAAGTCAGTATCTCCATGTTTCCAAGTTGCAGGCCACGGGGCCAAATTCTTCATGCTCTGACTGCGTTTCACCACATGGGGAGTCATATCCAGACCGCTTATCGGAAAGCGAATGAGGGTGGAGAGCTTGTTTCGCCGTTTGCCCACCTGCCGAAAACGCTTGAGGTGCAGGATGAGGATGTCAGGCAGGGTCCATAAGCTCATCTTCACCATCCCCTGCTGCATCTGCTTACAGTGGGGGCACTTCCATGCATCATCTGGCGCCAGCTGCAAGGGGAATAAAAACATTTGCTATAAACAGTCCAGAACTCATTTGTGATGTATGTCACATGCAACAAATCAATGTAGTAAGTCAGATGCCCCCCATGTGAGATTCAAAATCACATTCACAGGCAAATAAATAACATTTTCTCTCTTGGGTTTGTTAAAATGCAGATTTCTCCATGGTCAACTAAACCATGTCGTTATCTGAACCTGTTTTGTCTCAGTGTGGTGCAGTAAAACATTTATATCTCTGGAATACACCGCTGGGACAAAATGGATTGCAGCGAACATGCATCGAAGAAAGGACAACAGCATCTGAATATTTGCAAGTCCTCTGCAGACCATCAGTAAATTCTTATTTATATCTTCAAAGTATGCACAGAAAAATGAATGATTTAACTGCTGCTGGAAGCCATATGCCACATATACTGCCCACTATGTTAAAAGCATTTTATTTATTATTTTTAACTGAAATCCTGGTAGATGTGTTGCCTCAGTAACATCATGACATTGTTAGAGCATCGATAATATATTTGTAGAGCCAATCATGATGAGGTAACCCTCAGGGGTTCATGGGTAAGATTTATCAAGTGGTACTTGTCAAGAACAGGCAGTATAGAGAAGAATTAATTCAGAGTGACCTTTCCAAGAGAGTGAGAGGATGTGAGACAAAAACGGTTGGTGGGAGACCAGCTCCATTTGCTCCTCAAGTGGGTTTTTAAATCGGCTTGAATAATCTTGAATATGGAATAGCGATCGGCCCTGATATTCTAAATGTCGAACGACTCGACTTGCAAGCTTAGATTCCACAGAGAATCTTTTGTACTGCATTAGTTCCCACTTGTGTCAAAAATAACAGTTTTTATTCAACATTTGCCCTCCAGAATTTATTTTTTGACCTACAGTATAAGTGTGCATATAAAAAACAACAACATTATGTTAATTTTGGTGAACTACTTCTTAACTGAAATAAGTTCTCGATCTGAACAATTATGATGGCTACATAAAATGTAATCAAATGCTCCTGGCATCCTAACATAATTGATTCAGATCCTGAAAATCCTAACAACATAAATGCTCTGCTAGAATACAGATTTATATAATTGGTTGACTCTTATGTTAGACTTGTAGAGCTCTCTACACCATAAGAGATTTCAGTGTAATCACTGTTTCAAGTATTTTTTGGTTTCATGTTCAGTCCACTTTCTTTCTTTCTTTCTTTCTTTCTTTCTTTCTTTCTTTCTTTCTTTCTTTCTTTCTTTCTTTCTTTCTTTCTTTCTTTCTTTCTTCTTCTTTTCTATGTTTTCAGAGCTGATTTTAGTTTTTGCTTTTCATCAAAACCAATATACTTCATATACTTAAACATTAGCCTGAGACAACAAACACAGATGACAGCAAGAGGCCGCTTCAGTGTCTGTAGAGGCACTAAACTTATAACCTCGACAGACCTAGAATAGAATATTATGAAATATATAAAATGTTAGGTAGTAAATAATAGGAGAAACTAATTTTTTTGTGGCATTTTTCAGCTCAGCATGATAATAATATGCAATATGTAAGTGCTATGACAAGTCTGTTAGCTCAACACAGTACACGTAGCGATGTTCATATATATATATATATATATATACATCGCTTCGTGTACTTACATATTGCATATAATTATCATGCTGAGCTGAAAAATACCACAGAAAATTAGTTTATCCTATTATTTACTACCTAACATTATATATATATATATATATATATATATATATATATATATATATTGTGACGAGCACTCCCAGAGGAATCAGCGTCGCCCTGACAACCAACAGAAAACACCTGAACGTCCTTGGCTGTGTCCAAATTCAGGGTCTACATCCTTCGGAGGACTCATTTGAAGGATGCTACGTCACAGCGCCGCGACGAAGGCTGTCCAAATTCGTAGGATCCTTCAAATGCGGCCCACAAATGCGTCCTCCTTTTCCCCGAATTGGAAGGATGGGTGTGGTGGATCCTTTCGCGTCCTACCTATCCCATAATTATTTTCGGCAGGATGAAGCGAGCGGTAGAGGAGTGGGGGAGGAGTATTGTTTTCGATGTTTTTAAAAAACTGGCTTTTCAAAAATATATATTTTCAGTGGTTTTCTAGTTAGGCATTTTGTTTTAGCGTTAAGCATTTTTTTTTTTTTACATTTGTACGTGTATATGTAAAAAAAAAAAAAAGAAGTTTACTTTCGTAAACTAGCTTCTTCCTTACTGCCTGTGTGAATATCCCCTTACACACAGCTTATTTGTTAGTGATTGAAGCTGTTTTTAACGCTTCTAGGGACGAAAGAGCAGACAGAAGTGTTTATAAAGCTCCGGGGAGAGAACGATGAGCTCTTCACCCGTGTCTTGCTTAGCGCTGTCACGGTTGCTAGGCGACAGGATATGAGCAACGGGTAAGGGAGGGAACTGAAAGAAGGGTATGCTGTCCAAATTCACAAACACCGACTTCCGGTGTTTGTGGTCGTCGGAGGACCCATCCTCCTTCAACCGGGTAGGAAGGATCCTAAGGAGGATGCAGACCCTGAATTTGGACACAGCACTTGTCACGGGCTGATCGGTCACAGCTGCTCCCCATCAGCCTGCACACTCTTAAGGAGCACACGCTGCACTCAAACAATGGTCTCGAACCGAATGCAACGCTGGTTTAATCCCGGTCTCATCTCTTCACAGAAAGCAGCGAGTGACCGACAGCCCAACCACTTTGGAGCCCGTCAGGACACCCACTTTCACCTTAACTGGCACCGAAGAGAACGGGGAGCACACGGGAAGCACCGGCCACCAGAAAGCGGAGCAGCACATTTCACCAGGCACCCCACAATATTCAATAAATCCACCCTCCGGGGCTTTTGATTTCACGCTCCTCCTGTTGACTGATTCTTCACCCCATGACAGTGGTGGAGAATGCGGGCATATCAGTGAAGAATTAACGACAAGATCACCGCCCCAACTCCTAATTTTTTTCCCTGTTTGTGTCACCAGCACCACGGAAGGCGGCGCGCGCATCCCCACAATGGAGGACGTCTTACAACGCCTCGCTGAAGTGAGCATCCGCCAGCAGCAAATAGCCGAACACCTCGCCACTCGACTGGGCAGGACGGAGGATGAACTCGCCGCCGTCCGGGCTGCTGCAGCCCAGTCAGTCGAGTCTGTTTCTGTTTATTTGAAGCCACAATAGCCTATATACATCACATTTAGAAATAATGATAATTTCTATATTTATATAAAAGCTCCCATAAATAAATAAATACATTTTTGTTACTAAATAAATACACAATTGTGATCGGGAATAAGAAGCTGACATCTGATTTCTTCAAGAGGTTGCATTTACCATCTTTTCTATAGTAATGTTTTTTGCATCGCTTATAAATATTTCTGCCTTGTATGGTGATTATAATCCACATCGGATCAAGTTATTTCAAACATTTGCTGATGACTGAAAGTAAGTTTTGAGCTCAACTTATTTAAAAAAGTCTTTAATTCTGGTGTTATAGCTCAACTTTCTGTTATGATCCGCAGCGCAGACATTGTCCAGACACGGAGAAACTTTTCCTTTGTTCATAACCACTCCTCTTACTCCGGCTGGCCCGCTTTGGCCCAAGGTTTTCAGAGTTGGCCTCGAGGGAGCACCGACGAGGCACGATCAAGCACTGGCAAAGTGACAGTGGAAACGAGACTGGCCCTACCACACACTAGCACGCCTTTTTTTGGCCCGACAGTGGAAACGCGCCTAGTGTCTTCAATAGTAGTTTTTCAAAAAACTAATGATCGGAAGTGGGGTTTTTTTTTTTATAGAGACTGCAAGTGTTAGAGGGTCCAATTTTGTTTAATTTATAAAAAGGTAAACAAATAAATAAAATAGAATTAGAATAGAGAGTGCTACAATTAGAGGTTCAGATGAAAACATTGTGTTTACAAATCAAATGCTGTTCTTTGCTGTTTGCAAAGGAGGTAGAGTTTTTTTTTGCTTTTTTTCACATTTGGCTCCCAAACTCTGGAATAGCCTTCCTGACCATGTTCAGGGTTCAGACACAATCTCTCGGTTTAAATCTAGATTAAAAATGCATCTCTTTCGCCAAGCATTTGAATAATGTATCTCTTAAATTGTGACTGCAGTTGTATCTGATCAAATTCTTTGCATTCTTATTCTTTAGCTTGGGTTAAACTAATTAGTTTTACTTTGTTGGAACAGCATCTATGCTAATGATGTCTCTATTTGTGTCTCTATTTGTTTCTCTGTTTTGCTAGGATTTACACAAGCTCCAGTCTGGATCCAGAACCCCTGAGAAGAGATAATGCTGACCCTCAGAGGACCTCAGATGATGCTAACCCTGAATCAACAAACAGAACTAACAATTATTGCTACAAGTGTGACTGCATCATATAATAATTGCTGTTAATAGTGTTCATCATCCGGCTGACTACGTCTTGTATTAATTTTTTCTGAAAAATCCTGTCATACGCGCACAAACTGACAGTAAATATTATAGAAACTTAATTTTATGTAAAGTTGCTTTGTAACGATTTGTACTGTAAAAAGCGCTATACAAATAAATTTGAATTGAATTGAAATTAAATTCTTTGAATTTTGTTAATCAAAAGAATCCTGAAAAAAAGTATCTTTTTTTTTTTTACATTGATAAAAATTAGTATTTTCACCAACAAAAATGGTTTTAAGTCAGTTATTCTTTTTTAGTATATATTTTGCTGTAGTGTGTATAGGAAACATCCATTTGTATTTCCAAGCATTCCTTTTGCCATTAATTGTAATAATTAAATTCGATTTTTGTATGCACAAGGAGTCTGACAACAGCCAGTCCTCCAAACATAGATCTGATCTCATTAACATCCAGCCTGTATGGAATGACAGTCACAGACTAAATTCAGAAAATCCATGGCAATGCCTCCAAAATGCTTGAAGAATCCTTCCTGTAAAGCTACAATACTGTGAAAGGTTTTAGGCACTAATAATGCAAGCGTTAAAGTGTAAAAATGCAGTAAAGTAAGAATGCATTCTAAAATAAATAGATTTTATTTATCAATTAACTTCTATTACAGTTTTTCTCAGTCGCTTTGGTACATTTCTCGAATCAAACTCACAATTTGCAAAACAGTAAGTGCATTTCTCAAAACAATTTGTACAAATAGCAAAACACCATGGATAACCTGCAAAAGCCACTCTTAGTCTGATCCTTAGTTCATCTCTCAAAAGTAAATATCTGTGTTAATGAACATGTCAGTGCCATCAGAATGACAAGTCCTTGTGTCATTGTGTACGGATAAGACAGTCAAATTGCTTAGTCACGTTGTAAATATAACAATGCACTCTGGAGGGATGTTCTGATGTAAACTATAGCAACATTTTGGATGACAGTTACTGTATTGAACAGTATGCCATATGCTTATGTATGCCATATAATCATTTCAAAAGTACACATTTACACATTACTGTATGTGGGGTATTGACTGAAAGAAACTGGATTGAATTCCCAGTTACACTTTTACTAGTGGTCTGGCCAAAAAAAAAAAAAAAACTTTACAATGTCATTGTGATATAGAAAAGGAAAAATAAATTTGGGCACAAAGATGAAAATAAGTCAATTGTCAGAATTTGAAACTCTTGTGTTGTCCTTTGTATAAACAGTATAAGCTTTCTAACTGAAGATTCATGAGATGAACCTTTGAGCTATTTCAGAGAAATGGTTTATCATTGGTTTATCATCTACATTCTCTTCATTAGTAAATATTCACTTCATGCCAAATTGACAAAAAGTCTAATAATGTGAAAAAAAGAAGGAAAAAAAAGCATTTGTAACTTGTTCAAAGAAATGAGAAACTGCTTTTTTAATATGCACAAGTGACACAATGATGTGAGAATTGAACAGGTAGTTTTGAGAATTTCAACTGTGATCTGAGAAATGTACCAAAGTGACTGAGAAAAACTGTGACTTAATCAAATCAACATCTGTGGTAACCACCCTTAGCATTTGAAACAGCCTTTGTCCTTGTGCATAGTTTCTCAGGTAGCTTTGCAAGAAGGCTTCTTCAAAAATCTTGGAGACGTTGCCACAGTCTCAGTCCTTTTTTACTGATTCTTCAGAGAGATATTTCCTAATATCTCTATATAGTTACACACATTCACATTCATATAAATCCAGTCTTTAAAAGTAACAAGTAAGAAATCAGTATAAAAGAGAGAAAGTGTGCCTGGAGGAGAGAGTACCTGCTCCTCTTTGGTGTAGAGCTGAAAACATTCATCCAGTGTGCAACTGTGCTGCTGTACATGATTCTGCTGCTGCATTCTTACACTCTCTGCATCCTCAATAACTTCCTCTTGAATGTTACCAAAGAGACTGAAACAGAAATGAATCGCACATAACATTACGTTTTAATCATATTATTGAAAAGACTCTTACACTATATGTTTGCTTTAAATTAGAATATGAATATTTTATGAAGCTGTTTGTATCTTACCATTCTTTGATTCTATTCTCCCATTCAATCACAAGCCTCACATGCAGAGGACCACCAGGACCACATAATTTCAGGGCCCTGTGAGAGAAAGACATGATTCATATTGTAAGTGATGTATTCAGACACTAGGGGGCAGACTATAATCAGTTTTGTGAAGTTCATAGTCAATACCGTCTCAGAAATTTAACATATTTTTTTTTATTAGAATTTAATTAAAAGTTTTCTTGTCCAATGATTGTGCAGTAAAGGAGGGTAGGGTAAGGAAATAACTGAGACAAGAGGTATGACATGCAACTGGTTCATGACCAAACTCAATATCACAAATATGTCACACCACTGTGATATAGCTCTATTGTAATTTCATTTTCTAGAACATGTACTTCCATTTGTTTCATCATTACATAAGACAGAATTATGATGAAAAGATAGAGGCATAGAAAAAAGGCAAAAAAAAAAAAAAAACGTGTCAGACCACTGACCACTTACTTTATCTTCCAAAATGGCAAGTCCAAAATTAGCTTTTTATTACTCATGTTAATTACCACTTGGATTCATCTGCAGGTCTCACTATCATTACAGGTTCTCAGACTGAGAAAATAAATCAATCAAAAATGGCCCATGGACATAAATGACAATGATCACCTGGCTAAACCACAAAAAAAGAGTGAAACACACAGCGTTCAGGCCCTCACTGTTCACCCTGTGCAATTCTGGAAATAATCGATCAAATATGACAGAGGGAAAAGCTGCGCAAAAAAGGAGTGCAGGGTAATTTGAAGATGTGACTGCAGCATGGCTGAGTTTTTCTGAGAGCTAGGCTAAAGCCAGATTAATTCTGACACGCAGTCCGTCTGCGTTAATTGCGATTGTTTCTGAGAGGATTTAAATGCAGGGAACAATAATTCAGAAGCGTGAGGGGAATTCACTTGAATTCATCAGCTCTGTTCTATTGGAAAGAAAGCTCTCCCACACACACACACAAGGGTTTTCTTAACTACTTATCTTGTCGTACATTGAACAATTTACCTTATCTCAACCTGAACTTCAGGGAGCCAAAACATACACACACACACATACACTCGACTTTGTTTCAGGAGTTACACTAACTTTGCATGCTTTTTCTCTATTCTCTGTACTTGTTGTACATGTACTTGTATCTATTGGACGATAAATGTTTGTGGCAACCATATGCTTCCTGTCGTTACTTGGAAAATGTAACAATCTTGCTTGTGAAACCTCTAGATGAATGTACACATCTTCAGCAATGGCTGACAAACTTAATTACTTGCACAGTTAAACTGCTAGCTTTCAGAACACAAGAGCAGCGGCTTGCATCAGAGAACAGCAGGTAACCCCATGAGAAATGGAATGTCTCTGCTATCATCTGAACATCATAATTACAAATAAACAACCTTTTTATACAGTGACAGACTTGGATGAGAGTGCAAAAGTGAGGTGCTCAGACACCTCGGCAACATCAATTTTTCTCATATCTGCACCAAACAAAAAAGCACAGTGCTAGTATCATGGAATAGTGATCCTATAAAATGGTGATACCATGGTATTGTTTATATGGATCATCGCTTATTGCTTACAAATGTTATTAAACTTTTCAATTTAAATTTTAAAAAATCTACAAATGATGTTGCTGAATTTTTTTTTGTTAATGTACTTTTGAATGCTAACAAATGTCATTAAACTTCAATTCACATAAAATTTGCTTAATTAGTCATTTTACGCACTTCACAAACTATTCACGTTAAGATACTATTTATTAACTCATAACTCATAATCAGATCATGGAACTCCTTAGTTTATGATTTCATACATAACCTGCTCTAAGGATCCATTCCATTTTACTGATTTAAAAACGTTAAACTTTAAAGCAGAACACATTCACAAATAAAAACATCATAATTCTGTTATATTCACTTCAGAGGGAGGAAAACAGCCCAGAATAGAAGGCAGAGAAGCGAATGAGGCTGCCGTCACGACTGTGGAACTGAGTTTTAAGCTCTTTAAATTGAGAAATGGATCATTGGCTTTTTGAGACTGTGTGTTACACCTACAGCACTGAGAGGATGAGCTCTTCATGCTTTGGCTTGTTGGGTTTGTCTCTTTAGAGCCTCACAAACATGATGCAGAGGAGAGGATAAAATTAGTGCAAACTAGGTTAAAATACCTTGATGTGGGTGTTTGGAGACCAATTAAAAAGTTTAAAGCAGCTGGAGATATTAACTTTAGCGCCACTGAAGAGCATTTAGGGGGTACAGACAAAATTCTGTATCAAGGAATTTCTAGACATACACTACAGTTGAGAAGTTTGGGGTCAGTTTTTTATTTTTTATTTTTAAAGAAACTTTCATTTAGAAAGGATTGAAAACTAAATAAATGTTGCTTTTTTTTACTTTCTATATATCAAAGAATCCTGAAATAAAAGTTTCCACAAAAATATTAAGTAGCACAATTTTTCCAACTTTGATAATAATACAAAATGTTACTTGAGCACCAAACCAGCATAGGCCTATAAGAATGATTTCTGAAGGATCATGTGACACTGAAGACTGGAGTAATGGCTTCTGACAATTCAGCTTTGTCATCAGTGGTATAAATTACATTTAGAAATATATTAAAATACAAAACATTTATTCTAAATTATAGTATTTTACAATTCTACTTTTTTACTGTGTTGTTGATCAAATAAGCGCAACCACTGAAGGGTTAGTTCAACCAAAAACTGAAATTAGCCTGTGTTTCACTCACCCTCAAGCTATCCTAGGTGTATAAGGCTTTCTTATTTCAGACGAATCCAATCAGAGTTATATTAAAATTGTCCTTGCTCTTCTTAGCTCTATCATTAGGGGCTTTTGCACCACAGGAACCTTTTCACCTTTCAGTACCAGAGCTAATTGTGGAACTACTGTACCCACTTTTTGGTACTTTCGCACCGTCGGACCTGGGTGTGATTTTTTGTTCCGGACTGCCTTTTGAGTCACTGCATCCAGTCACCACCCCGAGCACCACCTACCCTCCCAATCTCCTTTTTGCAAACCCCAGACAACTCTCACTATACTCTCACTCAAAGTATGGACGCTCTGACTAGATTGTTACTCAGAGGTGGATCAAATCTAACGTGTATAGTAAAGACAAACTCACCGTGTCTAACTAGTGATGATGAATATGTATACTTTTCAATTTCAGCAGGCAACTATTTTTATAGCTACATTATTGTTGCAGCCACAATTAATCACAACAATGTATTTACAATTATAAATTATCACAGCCTATATAAATTGTCAGTTCGTTATTTTACGCACATGCACACAGACATTTTTTCGTTCACGGCATAGTCGTGAGATGGAATTAACATATGGCAAGAAATCTGTAGACTCACCCATAACAACAAAAGACAATACTTTACTGAACCTTTTCTAATAAGTGTGCGCTGCAAACACATGCATTTTTGAAGATAATTTCTGTCCAGTCTGCTCGTTTTATCGCTTTTAACCACAGCTTTTTTGTCTGTCAGTGGCAGCAGATATGCAATCAAATTTCTATTAGGATATCTAATAGGATATCACCCTGTTTTGGAAGGCCAAACAAAGTAGTTTCGCTTTCACAGTAAAAGACACAGCATCTCCTCTTGGCTTATATTAAAATCCTCCGACATTTTTTTTTTTTTACAAATACTCATTTTGTGCTTTTAATTCATGGTCTGAGTTTATTTTTTTTCTCTCTTCGCATTCGTCACTAATTATGCAATCCTGATGTCCTACGTCATCCATATGACAGATAGCGGAAATGATAGTGTTTATTACATTTGAAATATGGGTATTTTCTCTACAGGAAGCCTTCATTCAACCCCGGAGCCATGTGAGGCATGTTTTATTATGGATTTGCACGCCTTATTTAATGTGTTTTGGATTGTCAAACAGAAACACTCGCCCACTACAATGATAGAGGTTAGAAGAGCCAGGACAATTTTTATCATAAATCCGACTGGATTCATCTGAAAGAAGAAAGTCATAAATACCTATGGTTTGAGGGTGAGTAAAACACAGGCTAATTTTAATTTTTTGGTGAACTAACCATTTAAATAACTGTACATCTCCCAAACCTTCGAACGGTAGTGCATATTTAGTGATCTTTTTTTTTCGGCTGGGTTATGTGGGCTCACCTGTCCACGGTTGGGTGGCACAGAGGTCTGCTGTCATGGGGAGACAGGTAACTGCAGGAAGCTGACCCACCCACCACACGAATCCTAAACAGTTCAGTAGTCTGTAGAAGGCAAAATAAAACTACTCATCAAAAATTTAACATCAAATGATTGGTTCAACTCACATGTAGTTTTATTTAACTAAAAGTTATTGAATGAATATGACTATAATATATGAATAAGAACGGCATGAAGATTCTTTAAAAACGTAAAAAAAAAAAAAAATAATTGTTCCATAAAAATAACAGGATTCATGTTTGAAATGAAGGGTGTGAACAGTGGTTCCAGAAAGTTTGTGAACTCTTAAAATCTGTTTTTCTAGATACATTTGACCAACATTACTATACAAAGGTTTAGGGTCAATAATTTTTTTTTCTTTCTTTCTTTAATGTAATACCTTTATTCATCAAGAATGCATTAAATTAATCAAAAGTGACAGTAAACACTTTTATATTGTTACAAAAATACCACTTCAACGGATCATGAAAAGACATTAAGCAATAGCTGTTTTCAAAATTGTCAATAATAAGAAATGTTAGTCGAGCACTAAATTCGCATTTTAGAAAGAATTTTGAATAATCATTTGACATTGACTGAAGTAATGGAGGACCCGCTTTCTGTTGAGCTTCAGTTCAAGGATTGAAATACCCTGTAGAAAACACGGGGGCCATCGTTCCATCAGTGATGCCAAGCCTAGTACAGAGACAGTAAATCAGCTTCAAACAATAATAGTGCAACCAACCTGCTTTATATTTGGGATGAAGCTCATATTATTGAGTGCACTGTTTGGTTTCCCCCAAATGTAATGCTTCTCATTTAAACCAAAGCCTATTTTTAAACCTCATCTGTCCACAAGACATTCTTCTAGTCTTCTGGCTCACCCACGTGGTCCTTGGCAAACTTTAGATGAGTAGCAATATTCTTCTTTCTCATTGCCAGAGCTGGGTATATTAACCATTAAACCTTTTCCAGCCTGGGATGCATCAACAATGATTTTCTGGATGTTCACAGAAATGTCTATGACCAAGAAATGTTTACATGTGTTGATCAATGTTTTTATGTGAATAAGAGCCTGAATTAAATATGTTTGCCATATAACACAACCAAGCCTCTTTAGAAGATTAACTGAACAGCTTGATTCATATGTATCACTTTTATTATCTCTTAATCAACTTTCTGTGGAATGTACTTTCAATGGAGGGACAGAAACCTCTCAGGTTTAATTAAAAGTAACTTAATTTGTGTTTCAAAGATGAACGAAAGAATATAAAGCAACATGAGAATATCTTAATGACAGAATTATGATTTTTGGGTGAACTAACCCTTTAACCTTCAGATTTATGTTTGAATAGACCACGGCCTGCTAAACACAATTTTTACCCCCCCCCCCCCCTTTATTATATGTTAATAAACATGTATACTTAAATTTTTGACAACTGACAACTTTTTCACATGAGTGAAAACATTTCAGTATCTTGATTCATAAAATTTCTAGCACAACTGAAAATAATGATATCAGTTTCCCAATAAGATCACATTCTTTGCATTAACAAAGTTATTGCATTAAGAGTTTTGAAAAGGCATTTGTTTAATTCTTTCTCTGGGAATGACAGCTGCATGAGTTATAGTGGAACCGAGAAAGAGAGGAACATCAGGCTGTAAAGATGCAATTAAAGCAGAAATAGAGCAAAATGGAGCTGTACTCAAGCGTATAGAGTGATAAATTAAAGATTTAATGGGAACCAATGAACAGATGAAAACGGCAGCAGTCTTTTGTTTGAGAAGGTGAGTTTATATTGGTACTTTAATTTATTACAGAGTGAAGACATTACAACAACACAACTCTGCTCTCTGCAGTACTGGCCAATCTGTTGTACTGAACCAATTAGGAGACATTGTAAGATCTCTTGTGTCTTTCTCTCTCATTAATTTTCTAAAACACATTTAGTTTGTTGTGCAGCGAAAGGCTCCTATACAATCCATCAGGTTTCATACTGAAAGTAAAAATAAGTTGACTTAGCCAACTTTAAAGTTAAACTAATCTCTCTTTTTGGGAAAACGGATACATTTACACTAAATAGTGACATACATTCCTGTACATTTGAACTTACAGCATGTTTTTCAGCATGTATCTAAATGAAAATGACTGATAATAAGCACATTTGTTCATATTCAGTCAGTAACTCCAACAAGTGTGTATTTAATAAGAGTGAAAAATAATCTATACCGTCTCTCTTTCTCTTCATCTTCATCGCCTTTTGAACTCATGAGTCTCTATGATTATCCTTCTCACATGTGCATATTTAAGCTTGCAGGGAGAGAGGTGTCATAATTACTGAGGGGCTTCTGTCATAATATAGAGATTCGGTATCCTATAATTAATTTAACTCTAACCACAGCATATGCGGCTAACACCGAAATCTGAGAGTAGTAATTTATGTTCAGCTCACACTCACCTTCATGATTGTATTTTTCTGAAATAAGTAAAGCTTATTGCAGACACTCTGTTGCAGATGATCCCAAGACAGAGTCCTTTCTACTCTCATCAGGATTGGAGGCCCAAACCTGGAGAGAAAAAGAGAACATCAATATGAGTGACAGCATGATTCCTTTCATCCATCCATCTGGACTAAGATTATCTAACCATTTGATGCATATTTAAATATATGTATATGTAAATGTATTAGGGGTTGCACGACTACTGATTTCTGCTAGTTGATTTCTTATTTAAAAAATACTTGAGTTGTTCAACTACTCATGGTTCATGCTACTGTAAATGAAAAGACATTAAATAGTTCTTATCAATAAACGCTTATTAATTCATAGCATAATGCCAACAGTTAGATACGTAAATTGTCAAAACTTTATAATTATGACTTTGCCTAGTTAGTGACTTGGACTCAAGTCTCATTTTTATAGACTTCATATATATGTTGCCAGATGGCAACAATTCAAAAGCAGAGGCTAGTGCCTCTTATCACTCACTATATGATTTGCCTTATTTAACACTCTCTCTTTGTATATATTTTCAATACTTGGTAACATAGTCTCTAACAATGTATTTGCCAATGTTAACTCACCACTTTTCTTACTCATGCAAGACTACTGCACCACACAAATAAATATGATTTCCCAAGCACTCTGCAAAATAGTTTCCCAGAAATCAGATATTACAGTAAGACCTGCCTGACAACATTGGTTGAATTAGAAGTACACACATCAGAATACTCAGGCAAACAGTGCAATTTTTTGAAAGTGCGAAAATTTAAACCTGGTACAGCTCTTATAACTTTTGTTGCAAATGTTGAATCCGTGAGACAACTTCCCATATCAAATGTGGGCCAGAGGCTGCATGGATCTGCCATTAAGGTGCAGTAAACAAACACTTTCTTTCTCATTCACTCCCTTTTCTTTAGGCCCTAAAATGTCATCTTGACATTTGTAAGTGTTTCAGGGGAATACCCGTCATCTGTTTCCACCCGTAGCTCTGTGGCCATGGCTGAGGGAGCGAGAATGTGTGCAGTTCTGATTGACAGCTGGAGGATAGTGATGAAGACTGTGCCAGATGTAGCACTCCCTAGAGTCCAGGCAATCAGTGCAGCTGTAGGTGGAGCATGCAAGATGATCTTTGCAATTTACTTACTTGGATTACTGATTCTGACAGAGCTGACTTATCTGAGTTGTATTAATTAATTTCTCTGTGCATCTTGATCTGGCTCTTGTAACTACAGCAAAGCACTGAATGCTGCAGCATTACACCAATTAGCTTTTTTGTAACTGGTGAATGAATGGGGGGGGGGGGGGGTGAATGTACAGTTTCCTTTCAGTCGGTCACTATCGAAGCTACGTCGGTGACTGACAAAAATGGGATATTGCTACGATAGACTAATCTACTTCTAGTGTAAACTAAACGAGCCAATTACTGAATCCGGCTGCCACTGATTACAGTGTGAGTATAAGAAGGCAGCAGGTGCAATGCATACCAGCTTTTTGCTTAGGAGCCAAGCGTTAGTATCGTTCTGCTCAACGGTGTCTGCTGTGAACTATGACCTCAGCATGCTCTCGGAAGCTTTGTTTGTTGGCGAGACGGTGCTTCAGCTGTGGTCATTCATGTGTCGAGTGGATTGCGCACATCAGGCTGTACTATCCCCTGTAGTGTTGCAAGCGGCCAATTCCCCTGTGCTCCTCAGAACTAAAAGAGCATTTCCTAAAGTGCAAATTTCACTAAAAGAGCTTCACGGGTGCGTCTTTGTAAAGATGACGGATCATCCTTATAAGGATGCTATTTCACCCGTGCGTTTCTGGGTGTGGTCGTTAACTGGCAATGGTTGATGGTCAAGATTGCTGCCTCACGTGTCTGGGCGTCGAGCACGCTGAGGTGTATTACACTTCGGCAAGAGAACCGTTTACGAGACACTCTTACGCCTTGAAGTGGAACCTGTTCATCGAGTGGTGTTCATCGAGTGGTGTTCTTCTCGCCGAGAAGACCCCCGAAGATGCCCAATTGCGGTCGTGCTTTTCTTTTCTGCAGCATGGGCTTGAGCGAAGGCTGTCTCCCTCCACCCTCAAAGTCCAGGTTGCCGCTATTGCTGTGTACCATGACCCCGTGAATGGGAAGTCTTTGGGTAAGCATGACCTCATCATCAGGTTGCTTATAGGGGCCAGGAGGTTAAATCCTTCCCGTACCGCCTCTATACACTCTCAGGACCTGACTCTAGTACTTAAATCACTACAGCAGGGCCCATTCGAGCCTTTGCATTCAGTTGAGCTAAAGTTTCTTTAATTGAAAACTCTGCTCCTGCTTGCACAAGGCCTCCATCAAAAGGGTAGGGGACTTGCATGCATTTCGGTCAACGATTTATACCTAGAGTTTGGGCTGGCTGACTCCCTGGTGCTGTACCACCTCTGAGCTGCCGGGTCTCCGGCTTGGCTGCTCAGCGAAAACCTGGTATGCATTGCACCTGCTGCCTATTTATACTCACGCTGTAATTAGCGGCAGCTGGATGCAATAATTGCATGTCAATGTTCATTGGCTCGTTTTGTTTACACTCTAAGTAGACTGGTCTATCGAAGCGAAATCCCATTTTCGTCTGTCGCTGACGTGGCATTTCTGTTCCCTCCTTCAGGGAACGATGGTTACTATACTTAACCAAGACGTGTTCTCAATACCACGACTGAGGTACTCTTGAGCAAGGCACCGAACCCCCAATTACTCCCCGGACACCGCAGCATAAATGGCTGCCCACTGCTCTGGGTGTGTGTTCACTGCTGTGTGAGTGCACTTTGGATGTGTATATACACACTTTAGTTTAATGTAGAGCACGAATTCCGAGTATACCATACTTGACTGTATGTCACTTTTTACTACATTTATTATGTGTATTCTTAAATGGGTAAAACAAACCATTCAAAATCTAAATATATCCCTACACATATAACACATAAAATATAAAGCTAAATCATTCATTTTATTATATACAGTATTTAGCTGCCGTTCAAGTTTTGGGGTCAGCAAAGTTTTGTTGTGTTTTTGAATAAATCTTATGCTTACCAAGGCTGCATTTATTTGATGTAAAAAGTACAGTTGTGAAATATTATTCCAATTTAAATTAACTGTTTTCTACAGCCCTCAAAGTCACATGATTCATTAGACATCTGCTGGTTTGGAACTTGAAAAACATTTCTGATTATTTTCACAGTCAGAAACAGTTGTGCTGCTTAATACATTTTATGTTAACCTTGACACATTGTTTGATTATATTTCTTTTTTAAAGAAGATTATTAATTTGAAAAAGTACTGCTTCTAATATATCAGATGGTCATCTTTAATCAATTTCAGGCATCCTCTCTGGATAAAAGTATTAATTTGAAAAAGACGTTAAGTACACTTTGGCTAAAGTAAAGAAGTTATCTACACCTCCTTCATTAAAATAAGGTGAAATATAATGGCATAAGTGTATGAATGTTTAACAGTAGTATAATACTATTGTTTTAACTGCCTACAAACAGAATCTTAAATCATACTGATTCAGCATTTGCAGCAAAAGTTTCAATCTGTGAGGGTGTTTTAAAGGAGAATAGAGTAATTTTTGTAATGTAAGCATCATAAAATAAATTAACAGGGTCCATAACACAATATCTTACAGGCAACATAAAAATTACCACTGAATTTTAAACAGCATGTAAAGAATTCACTGCTCTGGCTTCTGTCCCTAAAAGTGTTCTTCTGAACATTTCTCTAAATCTCTGGTAAACAATTTGGTGTTCAGTTGGCAAAAAGGTTAGGAAAAACTGACCTGTAACATTTGTTTGAAATGTAGTGCTTTGGTTACCTTGTAACTTGTTGGCCAGACCCAGCAACATTGCAGATTAACAGGAGGATCTTTGAAGAACCTCCCTGATTCAAGAATTCTGATGATAACGTCCCTGAGGGTGGTAACCTGTGACCTTCAGGCTCTGCAATGTATGGCGAGGAAGGGAGGGAGTGATGGAACCCTACAATGGATGGAAAGAAATAAGAATTTTATTAAACTAGTAACTAGAATTTTATACATAGTTTTTCAAGTCGCTAAAACTTAAGCTCTAAACTTGATAAGATAAAAATGAAGTTAATTTATATTTCATACATTTGCAGTAAGGTAATTCTGTAACATTAACATTTTTAAATGTACTGTACTCCACTCTGCATCATGCCTAGCAATGTTCCTTAGCTGTTCTAAAATCACTGTAAAGTGCATCTTCTTGGAGTAGGCTCTTGGTGATTTCAGTATTTCATTTCTGAATGCCATTTTTGCATTGGTCTGAATGGAGAGCGGAGGGAAAATTGTGACTTAAAAGTACACAATGTTCTCTGACTTCAGAAGATCAATCTTGTTTTCCATATGTTGTATCTAGTGTATCAGGATAAGTAGACACTAAGTAGTATTTGAAACATGTAGACTATAATTTCATATATTACTGCTCCATCATTCTAACTTCCCTTTGGTTTCCTTGATGACTGCTGGCATGCTATGATATTTCACTTCAATTAGAAGTGGACGTTTGATACCACAGTGTGATTCAAAACTAATAATGCAGGACGTCAACATACACAATCCTTTTGAACTTCAACAAACTCTATTGATGTCACTTTTATGCTACTTTTTCTACATCATAATTTTTAAATCGGAGGACCAATGTATATTTTATGGCAAACTTTTGGTGTAAATTTTAAAGAAAAATTGCAAATACAATTCCTATATTTCTCATGGGGACATAATCTATTTTTAATATTTATCCAAAATCATTTTTTTTTTTACAGAAGTCAACATTAGAAACAATTACCATTCAAACAGGACTTCTGGCTGACATGATACATATAAACATGTCAAAATAGGTTGCTATTTACACATTTAATAACAATTAAATCACCAAAGCTGCATTTATTTGTTTAAAAATACAGTAGTATTGTGAAAAGTAGTTTTCTAATTTAATTTATTATTTTAATGGCAAAACTCTATTTTCAGCAGCCATTACTAATCTTCAGTCTCACATGATCTTTCAGAAATCATTATAATGTGCTAACTTTGTATTTCTTATCAATATCAATTTTAAAAATGTGCTGCAAAATATTTTTGCACATGAAATACAAAAGAACAGTATTTATTTAAAAAATAATTTTTTTGTTAGTGTCTTTGCTTTAAGTTTTTATTCATTTAGTGTATCCTTGCTGAATTAAAAATATATATATATATATACATATATATATTATTAATAAAAATCTGTTTCCAATCCTTTGGACGATAGTGAATATTTAGGTTCTCTATAAAAAACTAAATAACACGAAAAACTCTATGCTTCCAGACTGTTCCTATATTAGATTCTACATTCAGTATGAATACTGTTACATAGCCTGATGATTACTGTATGAAAGACACCATCAAAATAACTATTTCTGGATAAATATTGGTTTTCTTTAGCAATCCAATGAAATATCATGTTTCAAGTGGTAGGATGGAAGTGGTTTCTCTCTCACTCTCTGATTCGCTCTCTATCACACACTCACAGCAGGCTTCACTCGACAGAGTCTCAATTGAGGGCCAGCTGGAGCAGATTGAAGAGGGGAACTGTGAGCTTGTGAGAGCCTTAATTAAACTTGGCCCTCACTGACACACACATGCAAACACGCACATTTCACACTTTTACACAAACACTAAGACCAGCCCACAGCTTGAATGTCTTTGTGGAAAAATGCAGTTCTTTTGAATATGGACAGAATTCCATTTTATTTTAAAGTTAGGTACTTGATTCTAATGTAGGTAGAGGAGCATGAGTTTGCAGAGGTGTTGTTCAAGCATTCAAAATTTTTGTAAAAACCTGCATATAGAGATAAGTTCACCAGAAGGTTCAGTTTTAATATTACGATTCTATATTATGAAGTACGTAAATTAATGAATGAATGCATTTATTAGAGTTGGGGTACTCAAATTTGGACTTGGACTTGAGTTCAATTATGAATGAACAATTACTTGTCACACACTTGTGATACACTTGTCTTGGAATTATATTTTGGACATTTTGACAGAGCATCGTCAAGACTCTGTCATGTGTAACAAGAGCATAAAAAAATAATGATAATTGAAAATAAAGTATGTTTCCTGCCTTCTCAGCTCCAGACTGGACTCCAGCAGTAATGTTAGGTTTATATGGAAAATACAAATTCCCAACTTTAGCACCACACATCTGCACTGCATGGAAAATACCATGTTTATCGAAGTCAGCGATAATTGATTTTGCTTATGAAAATCACAAGGAATTTATTTACAAGACATCCAGAAAAAAAGAAGCACTCTGCGGATTGCAAATTTTGTAAAACAACAATAACCGAAGTGTCGGGGACAACTTCAAATTTCCATCGACATGACAAGAGAGAATACAGAAATTTACATTAATGTAACCTTTAAATACCAACTTAAATCCAATAGCCTAACATTACTTAGGGTGGGATATGACATTATAAAGTCAACACTATACGTATATATTAGGGCTTGCATAGACTAGTCGAGTAGTCAAGTTATCGACTACTTCAACCACTAGTTGGCGCTGTTGGAAACAATCGACTACTGGAGTATAATAAACCGGTCTGTTTTCTGTCCTTATTTTCCGTCACCCAGTTTCCTCGCATTCCCCTGTGATTTCTACTTCTAGTTTCTTGTTTCATGTTTGTTTTGTTCCTGACCGATTTCATAGTTTTGACCCCCTGCTTGTTTGGATTCTGATTTTTGGATTACCCAATAAACACACTGCTCTTGGATCTCTCTTCTCCTGTGTCCGCTCGTTACAGAAGGACTCCATCTGATCAGATCCAGCGGTGTGGGATTTTGTGTCCATTCCCCAGCCAGCATGGAGGAGCGGAGGAGAAGATTCCTTAAATTAACCACCCTCCATCAAAGGGGGAATGAGGTGGGTGGTGTGGCATAAGAGTTTTGGACCTTGGCGATGGGGTTGGGATATAATAATGCAGCCATGAAATACTTTTTTAATGTATTTTTGGACAATCCTGTGCCAGAGAGTGAAATGAATGAGCTGGAGGTCTTTGATTTTTGGGGGTTCATACTGTACCTGCAACATCGCTCTCAGGGTCACTGTCTCTCCAGGTGGCATGGCCGACTCTAGACCGGGGTCTACAGACAGGAGGACCGCCAGCCCAGCGTCACTGCGCAATGTGGTCGCCAGCCCAGCACCACTGCACAATATGGCCACCAGCCCAGCGCCACAGCATAAGATGGTCGCCAGCCCAGCGTCACTGCGCAAGATGGCCGCCTGTCCAGCACCACAGCACAAGTTGGCTGCCGGCCCAGCACCACTGCACAAGATGGCCGCTGGACCAGAGCCATGGCATAAGATGGCCACCGGCTCAGCGCCTCTGCACAAGATGACAGCCACAGGTGACCCTCTAGAGTCGAGTCAGGTTCCCGTTGACCCTCCAGAGTCAAGTCAGGTTCCCGTTGACCCTCCAGATTCGAGTCAGGTTCCCGTTGACCCTCCAGAGTCGAGTCAGGTTCCTGTTGACCCTCCAGAGTCGGGTCAGGTCACTGTTTACACTCCAGAGTCGGGTTAAGTCACCGTTTACACTCCAGAGTCAGGTCAAGTCACCGTTTACACTCCAGAGTCAGGTCAAGTCACCATTAACACTCATGAGAAAAGCACTACCACAGTTAGACCTCAGGAGTCAAGTCAAGTCACCGTTGATCTTCATGGGCAAAGTCAATTCACCATTGATCTTCATGGGCAAAGTCAAGTCACCAGTGTTCTCCATGGGCAAAATCAAGTCACCATTGATCTTCATGAGCAAAGTCAAGTCACCAATGATCTTCATGAGCAAATTCAAGTCACCAATGATCTTCATGAGCAAAGTCAATTCACCGTTGGTCTTCATGAGCAGAGCCAAGTCACCTGTGATCTTTCTCAATACAGTCAAAACACCACGGATCTACCAGAGTCACTCCACGTCTCTATTGAACTACCAGAGTCTCTCCACGTCTCTGCTGAACTACCAGAGCCTCTCCACATTTCTGCTGAACTACTAGAGCTTCTCCACGTCTCTGCTGAACTACCAAAGCTTCTCCACGTCTCTGCTGAATTACCAGAGCTTCTCCACGTCTCTGCTGAACTACCAGAGCCTCTCCACATCTCTGCTGAACTTCCAGAGCCTTGTCACGTCTCAGCTGAACTCTCTGAGCGCTCGAATTATCCTGTCGTGGCAACAGAGGCCATCCAGGAACTCACCGCCTGCCCTGTCATGGCTATGGAGACCATCTTCCATCTCCTCAGGGCCACGGAGGCCACCCTTAACCTGTTTATGTTCTCTATTTCAGACTTGCCTAACCAGACTTGCTCTCCTGTGCCATCGATCCCACTGTGGTGGTCTTTGGTGCCGACCTGGTGGGCTCCTGTCCCGACCGCACGGCTGTGGTGGTCTTCTGCACCCCCCTGGTTGGCTTCTGTCTCAACAGCACAGCTGTGGTGGTCTTCTGCGCTGCCCTGGTGGGCTTATGTCTCGACCGCACGGCTGTGGTGGTCTTCTGCGCCCCCCTGGTTGGCTTCTGTCTCAACAGCACAGCTGTGGTGGTCTTCTGCGCTGCCCTGGTGGGCTTATGTCTCGACCGCACGGCTGTGGTGGTCTTCTGCGCCCCGCTGGTGGGCTTCTGTCTCAACTGCACAGCTGTGGTGGTCTTTATTTCCTTTGAGTTCAACTTCAAGTTCACTGAATCTCGCGCTTCCTTCTGGCACGCACACCTGTTCGCAGTTCACTGAATCGCAGTTCACTGAATCTCGCACTTCCTTCTGGCACGCACACCTGTTCGCAGTTCACTGAATTGCAGTTCACTGAATCTCGCGCTTCCTTCTGGCACGCACACCTGTTCGCAGTTCACTGAATTGCAGTTCACTGAATCTCGCGCTTCCTTCTGGCAGGTGCCAGTTCGCAGTTCACTGAATCGCAGTTCACTGAATCTTGCGCTTCCTTCTGGAATGCGCACCTGTTCACAGTTCACTGAATCTCGCGCTTCCTTCTGGAACGCACACCTGTTCGCAGTTCACTGAATATGAACACCCCCCTCCCATCTACACGATTCATGTAGGTCACCTATTTTGGTTTCAATTCGCCGAAAGGTGAGGGATTTTCATGTATGAGCATAAATTCGGTATTTCACTATGGAATATAGACCACTCCCATATTGCAGATATGCTGTAGGAACAGATGCAACACATAAAGGAAGGATACAAATAAGTGATCATTGCCTTTAATGCTTGAGCAAAAAGCTTGCACTTAATAATACAATTCAGTGAACACAATCACAAAGGTGTTTACTGAATTCTAAACATATGTGTGAATGACCTGAATGAAGTATATTACAAACCAGGCACTGCTCCCACTTCAAGCACTGAATGAGCCAGAGATTCTTTCAAATCCAAACTATAATATCTAACAAATGTGTGTGGTGATGCCCAACTTGGCTCAGAACAAATGTCTTAAATACCTGTTGAGTGCTCCACTCTTGCCAAGCAGGCTCCGAGGAGTGCATCCGTGCATGCAATTTTGCGGTTGCCCTGCTGCTGATGTATGGCAGCGACCGCGATCTCGAGAATTGCACATGATCTGGCGAACGGGTTGGAGACGGCTCGTCCTATCTCCACCCATGTTCCCTGTGTTTGATGTGAATTTTGCTACACCAGACCGTGTTTAGTTGTCTGGTTGTTGACTACATTTAATTCTGAGGAATAAAATGAAATATTTATCTGACTATAGGTGCGTTTACATGGACACTTTTTGCTTCCATTGGAATTAATTCATTCTGATTGACGAATCCGAACGTAGTGTTTACATGAACGGTAAATGAAATGATCAGATTGATGTGCGCGCTTACATGTCACAAGCTTCTGATCAGACTTACTCTTTTGACATGCGCACACTGCATGAATATACAGAGTTTCCCGCTGCTGTTAAAAAGCACACATTATATTGATCTAATTCGGGTCCTAATTAGGTGACGACCAGCACATGAACTGTTGTGCTGTTTAAATTTACTTTATCAAAAAAAAAAGTAGTAAAAGTGCCTCTTCCTGCACTCAAAACTAGTCGTATGTTGATGAGAGTCTTAAATGAGGACTGGTGGGACGTGGTCATGTTCCACTTCACATACACTGAGTGAAAGGGGAGATTTATAATAACAGGACACTTATTTATGACACTTTATTCACCAGGAAGAACACCTCGTTACGCATGTCATATGTCATTACGCTATTTATACATCACTGCGCATGCACAGTACTTTACAGTTTCGGTTTTCAATCTGATCAAGTGTTTACATGTCCTCTCGCTCGGATTACAAAAGGATAAACCACCCCTTACAATCCGATCGAAATTTTAGTTGGATCGAGCCGATTTAATCCGATTGATGTGTTTACATGTGACATTTTTATTCTGATTGTGCTTCTAGTCCTATTCCGAAATGATTAGAGGGGTCCATGGAAATGCAGCTTATGAGAAGTTAGATGTACAGGGGCTCTTGGGATGTAATTTCTCGAGTGAGAACAGGTGTTTACTACCCTGAGGTAGTCAGGGGCTGCTGGGCAGAGCAGTTCCAACCCTACCGTGTTCCAGCCCCTTGTGACGGGGGTGTCACTTTTTGTACTCAGCAGATGCTAGAGTCAGAGTGGCGCTCACAGGCCAAAGGCTTCTAGTGGAAAGCGGTTCTGCTGACCATCATTTTTGCTGGATAGCCTTCGTCATAAGGTCCTGACGCCTAAGACCTAGGACTTTTTGAGGGCCAGCTCCCTCTGGGGAAGATCTGTGTACACAGCATTACATGGCGCCCGTCTCTCCTCAGTGCCCTCAGGAGATCGATTTGACAACCATGCTGGTGTTTCAGGGTGCAGCGGTCTCCAGCGAGCGCTTCTCTCAGATACCGCCCAGAAACGTAGCAGTGCTAAGAGGTTTGCTACCTCTACGGAGGTCTCTAGAGCAGCTAGTACGGTCATCCTCTGCCACTCCGCTGCTTCAGGGCACCAAGCTAGTGGCTCTAGGCGAGACTGGTTCCCTTATGAGGTCACATGGAGGTGTGGGAGCCCCTGCCAAGTGTGCTTCATGGGGTCCTGCCCCGAGCAGGCTCTGGTCTAGTCTTCCTAGTAGACGCCATCGGTCTGAGGACCATAGTTTATAGGAGACTTCAGCTACGAGAGTCCTGATGCTGTGGCTCAGGGCCTCGGAAGGGCAGGCCCCTCTGGGGAAGAGCAGGGTACACCACATTACATGGTGCCCGTCTCCGTCAACCCTGCCGGTGTTACAGGGCACAGCGGTCTTGCTACGGCGTGTGCTTCTCTCAGTTACAGCCCAAAAACATAGCAGTGTTAAGAGGGGTCGCGACCTCCTGGGAGGTTTCCAGAGCAGCTAGTTCGGCCGTCTCCTTTGTGCCACTTTAGGGCACCTAGCTAAATGCTCTGATGATACCAGAGATCAGTCTTGAGAGGCTGATTCCCTTAGTAGACTATTTGGCAGTGTGATAACTACTGCCAAATATGTCTCAGTGGGTCCAGCACACTGTAGTGAGAGGCCACAGAATCCAGTTCTGGTGGGCCCCGAGCAGGATCTGGTAATGGAACAGAAGTAGACACTTGCAAAGCATTCTACGACGCAGCATCTCGTTCCCCCAGCTCCCCCATTTTCTGAATGTCAAGATGTGCACTACCCTTGATGGGCACATGCTGGGAAAAAGGTTTGTCCCAGTTTCTTTTCATCTCTGCCATACATGCCAGGACAGCTGGGATGAACTGTCTAACTGGTGCAAGATGTTATGCCACTTCTTGCCATCGTAGATTCTCTGCCCCTTTACCCATCTACTGAGAGTGCCTGTTGTTGGACAGTTTGGCAGCAGCTCTGCAGCAAACTTCCATTGAATCTACCTCCACAGCAGGGGAAGAGGGGAGGTCCCCACTCTGGTTACTTGGTGGACGTGTTGAGCTAGAAGGGAGGATGGCATCTTCTTCATCTTCTTCATCAACATCTAAAAAATAATTCCACATCATCATTGTCATCCTCTCCTGTCACACCCACAAGGGCATCACCAAAGAGGGGACAGATCAGAAGTCTGCACATCCACAATATCACCCCAGGTACTAGGTTCTTGTGTCTGCTTAGCTGTCTCCTCGATGGGCTGAGACTGAGAGCAGAAGCATGGGTCCTGGTTTCCTGCTATTGCCACCTTCAGTCTCCTTTCACTTTCACAGATTTTAAAGGAAAACCAGAACAAATAGAGCAGCCCTCTGGGTTAGATACAGCAGCTTGAACAGGGATTTAGACCCTAAAAAAGCTACACAAAGAGGATGTGAATCCTTAGCCAAAATCCAAATACCCTGTCGTACTAGCTGTAGTCATAACTCTCTTGACCCTCTTTGTTAGGTAAACTCTCACCGTGACGTGTAGGTTTACGTCCCACAGCAGTGGTATGCAGAGTTATTTTCTCCAAAATAAACTCCTCTTTCCCTGTATCCAATATGAAATTAATCCTATTTGACTGTAAACAGGCTGTTCATTCCGGGGAATAGAAGAACTCGCCTTGATGTGGACTCGCCACTCGCCAAAAGAAAAAAATACCTAGCAGCACCCAACAGCAATATAAGAGTTACTGCGTTTCCAATGTCACCAGCCGGCTTCGTCCATAAGTTGTTGAACAGTAAATCCAATAATGCATCAGTTGAGTACAGCTTACACAATCTTCATGGGAAAGAAAGCAAGAATGATGCAGCAGTGGGCTTCAGTGTATTATATACCAGGGAGGCGGGACTCTCTGATTGCTGCAGCGATTGGTCCATCAGTTTGACAGACGTGGTGTAATTGGTCTATCACGCCTGAGGTGTTCCCATAGTAAGATGCCAAACGGATGTTAGAAAGAAAACTCACTACATAACACAATACTTCAAAGAGAAAATATTTAACATTACTTTGTATGAGTCATGTGTTCCACTGTGGCTTTAAATGAACATTTCTTTCTCAATACATGTCAAGTAACTTGTACAGCACTTGTAACATAATGCTGATTCATTTTTGCCTTCTTACAAGTTTAACTTGTATTTAACCTGGACAAGTACTTTAATTACACCACACCATAGTAGATGCATGATGACAGAAAATATCTGAGGAAGATGATTACTGTTATAGGAACATTAGATATTAGTGATTTAATAAAGTGTTTAAAAAAGCAGCCCATGCAGAATGAATTCTTCACTGGTCTGGGAGAATCCAGAAATCACCAGGGAAATATACAAGAGCGTAACATACCATCAGAGAAGTGGAGTGTGTTTTTACTCAGTTACACATGACCTCAACAAACCTCTTTCAGCTTAAGTTTCAGAGAGATCCAGATGTAAGCTGATCTAAAAATTGTTGAAACAGATGACCCTCTAACCTCATCTGTCAATCAAATCTTCTCAAGGGAGGGCACTTTGTATATGTGCTGAAAAAAGGGCAAAGATATTGCACAGTACCTGCTAGACTGGGCCATCTAATTCACTGGGCCATCTAATTCATTAATACTGTCTGTTAGTCTGTTATTAACACCACCTCATATGCAAATTCATATTCATGTAAAGTACTGTCAAATTTGTATTTTTGCAGGCAAACTATGAGTTAATGTATAACTGACAGTAAAAAAGTTAATTCCCTGTCATAAATTATAACATTTTACATGAAGGAGTTTTGTTGCATTATTACTATTATTTTGTTGCATGTCATATGAATCTATTTTGTTGCGTTATTTTATTCTCATATGTGTTACCCCAACAGCTTTTTGTCTTCATATGACACATTATACATTTATGATGAATTTCTGGCAACCACAGCTGACAGTTATTTATTATTATTATTTTTTTATTGTAAATTGTACTGAACACTTCTAGTTAAATCTGAACTGTAAATAAAAACTGAACAGAAAAAATTGAACCAATAATAATTACAATGTTAAAAAAAGAGATATCTAATTTTACTTATATTTTATTTTATATATATAAATATATATAAATATATATATATATATATATATATATATATATATATATATATATATATATATATATATATATATATATATATATATATATATATATATATGCATTGCATTGGATTACATTGCATTAAAACTAACAGCTGACCTGCATTTGGCATGATTTATTTCAAAGCAATTTAAATAGCATTTAAGGTTAACATTTTTCAGTGCAAGCATTCCCTGGATATCAAACCTTGGTGTTGCTATAAACATGCTCTGCTCTTTGAACTACAAGAACAACATCTGTTGCCATTGTTTTATTGTAAGGCCAAAGGATGAGCTAAATGATTCTGAAAGTGAAAGTCGTGACATTTGCTAAGTATGGTAACCCATACTCAGAATCGGTCCTCTGCATTTAACCCATCTAAGCGCACACACACAGCAGTGAGAAGGGAACACACACTGAGAGTAGTGGGCAGCTATATATCCAGTGCCCAGGGACCAACTGGGGGTTCAGTGCCTTGCTCAAGGGCACTTCAGCCATGGGTATTGAGGATGGAAGTGAGCGCTGTTCATTCACCCACCCCTACCTACAACTCCTGCCAGCACCAAGACTCGAACCGGCGACCTTTCGTGTAACTAGTCCAAGTCTCTAACCATTAGGTCACAGCTGCCCCTGATGGTTAATAAGGTACCTCAATCACAGCAGTTTTAATCTTTGCATAAGCTAAATTATTATTTAATACTTTTAATTTAGGGGTATTACATCACATAAGATTGCTAATTATACATACAATATTGCAATTTGTAAAATATATTGAATCTGAGAGGAAGGTTCAACAGGTTCTTATTCAAATGTGCTGTTAAAAATACAGCCTTTTCAAAATAGTGCTTTATAAGCTGTGACATAATTGCAGAGTGACAGAAGACACCAACTCACATTTTAGTGCCGATCGGTAACTGTCACTAGTAATGAGGCAGAGAGTCTATAACAAACTGTCTCTGAAGCTTTCGCTGCTGTAGTAGCTATATGCCTATAAAACATGCCTTCAAGCAAAGTCAGCAAAAAGTTATTTATAATGCAATTTAAAGTTTCTTACAGCTAGATGAACACTCTTAATATACTACACATTGTAAAAAGAAATGAGGCCCAAGACAGAACTGGGCAGCACTTGTTTCCTGATGTAGACAAGCTGTAATTACCATCTAATGTAACTACAATTCGCTGGTGCCTATAACAATTGGAAAATAAAGCAACATGGGATAACCCATAGATTTAAATCATTCAGAAGTGAAATAAGTGAAAAATTAAAGTGAAAATTTCTAATAACAATAATATTTTGCAATAGGATCAGACCAATTGTTCTAGAAAGAGAGTTGGTCAGGAAAATGCTGTTTACATGCCTCAATACATCAATACAAATTGCTGCTTATTTCAAGATGGCCTTCAGCCAAGCCAAATAGATAGGAAGACAGTTTATCCTTTGATCCTTGGTTCTGCCCAAGGTTACTTGCTAACACGATTTTATGGCATTTTTCCTTGTAAGCATAGGCTTGGTCATTGAAGGTCCACATGTAAAACCTCTTAAAACTCCAAATACATTTAAAAGAATTTACTTCAATTGAACTTACACATAGATCCATTCGTTATCATGTTTGTAGTAGAGTATTGCACCACAATTAAGTTTATTTGGATGAAAGAACACGGCATACAGATAAGAACAAGGACGGACACTCTAATTGCCAATCCATTTGTCTTTCTTTGCAGTAGTCCCAGTGTTGTTATTTTTCATCAGATGGAATATCAATTCCTAAATGTAACACAAGCACAAGTTCATTTTTCAATAACAACACCTTGGCAGACACCCAAACACAGTCTCATCTGATTAGAAATTGTCCAAGGGGAAATAAAATCACTGCAGTAGAAAAGGCCAAATCAGAGAGAATGTAGGCAACATTTGAGCATACAGTATATGAGCCTGTCTTTACACTTCTAATACAGTATTTTCAGTTGTAACCACATTTAAAATATATGCTGCACATGCTATTTCTTTATGTGATGAGCCATTAACAATGTTACCCTGATGCTACCTAACAACGACTGCATAAGTATAATCAGCAATAAAATTAAGATGGATAATATGCTAAGTGTTTAAATATAGTCATTAGCCAACCGCTGACAGCCAGATGAGTATGTACAAGTAAAGTGCTTTGAAAGAGCCAATTGACCCCTGTATAATAAGGTAATGTGATTTAATTTGCAGTATATGTACAGTCACATGCTTTTGTTTCTTGAGCAGCAAATCAGCATATTATAATTATTTTTCAAGGATCATGTGACGCTGATTTGAGGAAATGGAGTTGTATAAATGTATAAAGTGGAAATTACATTTTAACTTTTGTTTAAATAGAAAACAGCTATTTTAAATAGTTAATATTTCAAATAGTTATTAAGAATAGTTATTAATTAATAATCAATATTTTAAAACCTTACTGTTTTTATTATTGATTAAATAAATGCAGTCTCGATGAACATTAGACTTATTTTAAAAACATTAAAATTTAAATTATTCCAATTATTATCTTTTGACAAATGTGTGTGTTTTAATAATCTTTTGTCAGTTCACTTATTAGATATGTGGGCTGGCATAATAAAGCATATGTAAAGTCGACTACTTGATTATAATTTTAACTGAACTGTGTTATTAAAGTGTGAAAATGATTTATTTATTTATTTTGCTGTTGTTTACATGTATATCTGTAGATTTTTTTATTTGCTTACAGACCAACCATGTGCAAATTAATCAGTCAACACCACTGAAGAGAATATTCCCTCTAAAACTGCGCTGTACCAAAATCTGTCCCAAAAACACAGTTTGAAACAGCCCCTCCAACATCACACATATTTAACCAATCCAACATGTGGGGCAGGCCTTTTCATATCTGGTCAAAGCTTTCTATTTACAACATGTTTTTTCAGGGTTGAGTAGCATAGCCAATCAAAGTCGCATGACTTTTTCGTAAAGCATTTCTTGAAAGCAATGGCCAGTCAGAATGTTTATATTATTCATATTATTATTTTTATTTTATTTTTTTTGTGCTGAGTTCTGCAGTCTACTATAGCATTTACTTTTGCCAACTGAGTGAAAGTAGTGCAGGTCAGTGCAGGTGCCTGCGTAGACTAATTTGCATATTCACAAATCCACGTATACTCATTGAGCTAAGGGTGTAGAGATAGATTTAAGCCATTTTAAGACATGAATAAATATCAAAGATCACTTTTAAGAGATAAATATAATCATAACAAATGTGCAATAACCCAATATACATATTAACTCTAAAGTTTAGCTAACTGCATTTAAAGATGCAGTCTAAAACAATGACAGTGTGATTGAAATATACTGCTGTCTAAATTCTAAATATTGTTTATCCCGCCCCCTCCTCCTCAGACTGAATGTTCTCACAGCTTGTCAGACTGAGTGCATGCAACACAAACAAGCGCAACTGACATTGGAGGGCGATGAACCTTACACTGTAAACTGATGCGTTGATTTATCTGAGTTTTAGTATGCTTGAGGCTTTTTAGATTGGGTAGAATCTGCGAACCAGTTCGTTTGCTCACTTCCATTACTTTAGTATGCTGTGTTTTCTGCAAACTGGCAACCCAGGCTATTGAAATATTATTGGGTAAATGCCAAGTGGCCGGAATGCGCAGAATGCGCAGAATGCGCTTTTGCCAAGTCGATTAACTTTATGGACAATTGTTTTGTTCTTCTTCTGAGAAACAAACATGTGAACACATATGAAATTACACACAGCACCTTTAATATACATCGATAATAAAATATTTTAATTTTCAATACATTTAATTGCAATTAACATGCAATTAAGTGTTTGAAAACATTACATTAGTTTTGCATTTAACTATTTTCTTTTAAAGTATAGGGTTATTTCTGTAAAAACTACTGTTTTTAAATGTATGCTAAGAGTAGTTATTTTTCACAAGGAAATGTAACATCGGTAGCTAAAAAAAAAGTTGTTTTCTCCCACATGGAGGCAGTCATGTTGAGAGACAATTTTTTTCGTCCTCCATTTTTGACAACATTCATTCTTCTTGACACTTCCATAAGCATAATTTGCATTGTTATCAATCTTCAATCGTCCACCAGTCAGCCATAATAAACAACCACATTACCTGAAGACTTGTACAGTTTTATCTGTAATCAACAGAGCGTCTTAATCTTTAAGGGGAAGGTTTTCTTTAGATATCTCAAACTCATTTATAGGGAAGAAGCCATGCTGCATTCTATCACTTACATACATCATTGGACTGATAAGTCACTGTGCACTTCAAATATTCCTGTGTAAACATCTCTCTATGTTGCTACATTATATTGACTTTTATGCCTGCATTTTTCTTGAAATTGCCCTAAGCAAATATTTTTTGAAATACCACACATGCAATGTCCCTACTACCTGACAGAAAACACTGAAACAGGTGTCCAAAGAAATCAAATATGTCTGCAATAGCCCCAGTAAACAGCAAAAAAGTGTCAAGAAATACTGTATTTTCTGCATTATAAATTATATATTTGTTTAATCATCTGGAACATGCTGTGACTTGTATAAGGCAATTAACGTCAAGCACGTAAAACACAGGAAAAAAAAAAAAAAAAACTTTTGCTAATCAACATTACACCCCACTCATCATAACACTAAATTTATATAATAAAGTTGCATAGCTCAGTTTAAACTGATAGTTGTACAGTATTGAAGAAAACAGAAATGCAGTGGAAATGTGGAATCACTGAGTGTGATGATGGTGATTTATTTTGATTAATTTGTGGTGAAGCACTTGGGGTTTCATAAATATTGTTTATAATGAATACTAATATGTTTATTTTATACTTCTGTTATATGTTCTTGTTCTGCTCTGAATAGAGCTCAATAGAAGGATTCTTTGTGTAAAAGTAAAATGTGTGTGGACTTGTGAGACTAGACCGAAGTTAGCAAACATCTGAAAACGCTTACAGCACCTCTTACTGTCAATATCCAGTTAGCTAAAGTTGCTAGAAACCTGAAGCATTTCCTTACGTTTCCTTATTTTCCTACCTGAGAATCGCATGGAGCCTCCTCTTCTGAAGAGGGGTGGAGCCTGGAAGGCGTAGATGACATCACTCTCTGAGATACTCGTCATATCATCTTCATCAGAGAAAGAGCGTTGGAACCCATTTGTGTTCATCTCTGTCAAAATCACCTACGAGAGAAAGAGAAATGTTGATTTGAGAGTAAAACATCCTTGCACACCATGAAACGGATTATACACATGAGCAAGAAACTTAGGGCCCTAGTAAACAAAGAAGATTTCAGGTGCTTCTTAAGCCATTTTCCAAAAGCTGTTGTCACATCACAAATCCACAGATAAGGGGATTTTAGCTCAACTGCTCAGCAAGACAAACTATTAGGCTCAGCGGTAGATCTATTTCTATTGTTTTCTGTTTCACTCACTCAATCCATTACAATAGTTCAAATCACTTTTTGGTTCTTTACCACACACATGTACGAGTGTACACATACACATGGGCTATATTATATATATTACAAACCATATAGAAAAAAAAATGTATGTCAGAAAATGGCATGTCAATTTGCAGCATGGCATTTTATTATAAAGTATACCACTCAGTTCTGTTATGTGGCACAATTTGTTGTATATAATGAGTAAAAGTGAGGTTAGTATGAAACTATGCTATTCTGAACAAGCAATGCACATACTAGTAGCACACTTACCTTAATATCACCTCCCACCACAAGGGGGAGAGACCATCTACATTAGTATATCAGTGCAAGATCCCCTGCTAATACAAGGCTAATTTTTACAAATGGCTAAGTAATACCTAATCTAAGCTCTGTGAAACAGGCTAAATAAACATATGTTGCCTGAACCAATCATATAATATTCAGTATGAAATCTATCTGTAGTAAAGGCTAAGAAGGTAGTCAGGGAGTATTCCCTTTTCTCCTAATGTCTGAAGAAGTTTGTGCCCTGTGCTGATGTTTCTTCCATCTCATATTGTTTAGGGCATGCTTTGAAACCATAGCATCCTGCAAGCCTTTCCACAGTAGGCCTTTTACTGACAGAGCTGAAGAAATCAACACATTAGTCTGTAAAAGATTAGTAATGGAGGTCTAAATGAAATCTAAATACATTTTTTTCTTATATAATTATTAGTAAAGAACTACATTAAACTATATATAAGAACGACTACATTCTATATCCCTAATCCTACCCAATACCCAAACTTTACAACTTTCTTACTAACTATTAATAAACAGCAACTTATGATAATTATGAGTTTATTAAGGAAAAAGTCATAGTTACTGGTTTGATAATGGTGGTAATTGGACCTTAAAGAGACATTGAGAGCTGCATAAGAAAAACAAAATGGTAGAAGGGTTTTTACCTAACAGTATTAGCATCTGGCCATCTATTCCTTTCCAGATGCATAATATCCTCATCCATCCTAAACAAATTTTATGTGTACAATTTGAATGCACTAAATTAGTCAAGCAGATAAATTAAAACACTTAAAATAAATTGTTAAATGATTCAGTTTCTTTATAATTGTGGTTCTCTGTATTTTGAAATGGGTATTTCAAATGGATTAATGACTTCTCAAAAAGCATAAAATAGCAAACTAATCTACAAAAATGTATTATTTTAACAATGAACATACTCTTTTTTTTCTTTCTATTTATCCTGTATATGTACAGAGTATATGGCTGATAGTATTGATCATTTAAGTCATGTTCTGGCATCTGCATTGCCATGCAATTCCATGCACTCTCCATGCACATTTTTTTATGTCTCCCTATATCTGACACACCCACTTGAGGTCTTGCAGTCTCCACTAATAAGCTGATGAGTTGAATCAGGTGTCATAGATGAGGGAGACATACAAAATATGCAGGGCTGGGGGTACTCCAGGACAGGTTGGAGAACCACTGCTCCAAGCCAAACTCAATGCGCACTGGTTACAGAGAGTGAATATGTAAATTAATAAATGCTGTAAGGATTATAGCAGTGGCATTAAAATGTGTATCTTGCAGCACAATAACACCTTGAGTCTGAGAAGTTTCCATTAACCAACAGATGGGGTGTATTAAGAGGAGGCAGTTTAATGGGGTATGAATTTCAGACCTTACATTGTCTGGCCAAAGAAGAATTATTCTTGCATTCCTCTTCCAGGCTCACATATAGTAATAGCGAACACATAGAGCAGTGTGCATTACACTACAATAAAGGAGTAAGTGTGTATTGCACACAATTAAGTTCAGGAATAGGAAAATTACATAAAGTGGGAGAAAGAGACAAAATGAGATGAAAGACATCAGGTCTTACCTGGTCTGAAGAGATCTTGCCCTCCTCTGCTACCATGGCCCTGAGCGTTGAGATAGACCCAAAGAGAGGCACAGCCAACCCTACTCTCAGAAACCGCTGACCTTCAGTGTTGAACACCAGAATCACATTCAGGGCCCTAAACAAACAAAAACATACACATTTAGCACATCATCGGGTGCCACTCTTTAGTCATGATGTCAATCTGTAGGCCCATTTAGCTTATTTACTATAGCTTCCTAGGTGTTTTTGATTTTTGAATAAAAACAGGAAAGTATTTTCAAAGTAATGGTGTCCACGCTCCAAAGACTCAAACCCAAACCCATTAGAAAATTCCAGAGGAAACCCACAGCTTAGCACTTCAACACAGTTAACATTAGTACATCATTAAAACAACCACAAAGTCTATAGTACATAATGGATTAGTAAGGGTGGATTGTTGTTTTTTATTTTATTTTATTTTTTATTTTATTTATTTATTTTTATAATTTTTATTTGGGGGGGGGGGGGGGGGGGGTTGAAATAAGATTTGTTGTCAACAGAAGCTTACATTTTATTCTGCAGCATAAAATAATTAACCCAAAAATAAAATACTGTCAATATTTACCATCATACTATTCCAAAACAGTATAACTTTCTTTTCTTCTGTGGAACATGTTTTTTTCCTCAGTGGAAGTCAATATTGTTTGGTTATCAATGTTCTTAAAAATATCTTCTTTCATGTTCCTCAGAAGGAAGAAAGCAATACAAGTTTGGAAGGACATACATCCATTTTTTAATGGACCATCCTTAGATGTAGCAGCCAGGAAGCTTGTGCGATGGATATAGTGGCAACTTTCTGTCATATAGCAAGCGCTCTGTGTGTGTCAGTCCACTATCCATTTGTGAGTCTTATTTAGTGATGTCTGTCCCTCAGTATATTCATGCCAAAGTCAAGTAATAAGACAATACACATGGGCGAAAGCAGACATGTGTGTTCCTCCCTGCCCGCGCTACATTACGGGTGGGGATGCACAAAGTCTGTGCATTATCTGCTTGGGAGTGAAGCATGCAGAGTCAGCTCTCAAGGGTCTTCTAAGATGAAGCCAGATATGCGGACTGTTCTTACATTTAGAAAGGCCTCGGCCATCCCCTGCTGGTCCGCCACTTCAAGGCACCAAGCTAGCCTCTCTGTTAAGCCAGAGGTCAGCCTCGAGAGACTGATTCCCTTAGTAGACTATTTCGCAGCATAAAAACTTCTGCCAAATGTGTCTCAATGGGTCCTGCACACTGTAGAAAGAGGCTACCGCATTCAGTTTGTTCCTCCTCTGCCTCGTTTCAATGTGGTCATTTACACTCTTGTGGGCCCTGAGCAGGCTCTGTTAATGTAAAAAAGTAAAAACTCTCTTGAGGAAGGAAGCCATCAAGGTTCTAGTCCGAGTTCTACACTCAGTACTTCATGATTCCAAAGAAGGATGGAAGGTTGCATCCCACTTTATATCTGCATCAGTTGAACTGCTCAGTTATGTGACTAAAGTTCAGGATGCTCACTATCAAGCAAGTCATTTCTCAGATCAGGTCTGATGACTAGTTTGTCACAATCTAAAAGACACATACTTCCATATCTCCATTCTTCCCCAACACAGGAAGTTCCTGAGGTTTGCCTTTGGGGGCAAAGCTTACCAATATCGGATTCTTCCTTGCTCTCTCACCCCACACTTTCATGAAGTGAGTGGATGCTGTGCTGGGTCCTCTGTGACTCCAGGGCATCCACATACTCAACTACATCAACAATTGGTTGATATTAGCTCAATCAAAGCAGATGGCGGTTCAGCATCAAGATCTTGTTCTTGCTCACGTGGAAGAGCTGTGTTAAGACTAAACAGCAAGAAAAGTGTGCTTTCTCCACTATAGAAAACCTCCGTGTGTGGTGTGACATTCGACCACGTCTGTCTCCTGCTCAGATCGAGTCGATCCTCACTGCAGCGGCAAGAATAAGAGAAGACCAGTCACTCACTGAGTTATCTACAGGCCTGATTCTCCGCAGGATTGACCCACTCCACCTTAAAGGTCTTCATGGCGGCCATTGCGGCCTACCACGCCCCTCTTGGTGACCAGTCAGTGGGCAGACAACACCTAGTTACACATTTCCTCTGTGGTGCGTTGAGGCTGAGACCTCAGGTATGATCTCGTGTCCCAAGTGGGACCTGGCTGTGGTGTTAGAGGCTTTCTGTAAACCTCCTTTCGAGCCTATAAAGGAGATATCTGATCGTCATCTCACTATTAAGACTACCTTTCTTCTTGCGATTTCTTCTCTCAAGAGAGTTGGGGATTTGCAGGCCTTCTCAGTGGTCCATTCTTACCTAGATTTTGCACCTAGATGTCTGGCCAAAGCTTTTCTCTGCCCGCGAGCTGGTTATGTACCGAAAGTTCCCTCCGCTACACCACAGCCTGTCATTCTCCAGGCCTTCTGTCCTCATCCCTTTTGGGAGCCTGATCAGCATAAGATTAACTGTATGTGTCCAGTGTGAGCACAAAGCTGCCCTGTGGAGAAGGGCAAACGAACTGCTAGTGTGGTATGGTCCCACCAGGATAGGCCTTCCTGCTACTAAACAGACCCTCAGCCAGTGGATAGTGGATGCCATTTGCATTGCCTATGAGTCCTCTGATCTCCCCTCGCCCTTGGGGGTCAAGGCTTACTCGAACAGAAGTGTGGTGGCCTCCAAGACCTTTCTATCAGGTGTATCTATACAGTCCACGTCCCTAATGTACATCAGTTTTCTGTGGCCTAAAAATGCAAGCCACATTTGGGCTCCTCTGTTCTCTCGCCCTAGCTGTGCTCTTCCACACTACGTAGCGAGGGGCATACTTGTTCCCATATTGATTCGAATCAGCTCGAGTTCCTGAAGGGAAATGTCTCTTGGTTGCGCATGTAACATTGGTTCCCCAAGGGAACAAGATGCTGCGTCTCAGTGTCATTTTTCCGACATCCCTTTGAGTGTTTGCTTCATTTCTAATAAGCTGCCGTTGCATCACCTGCATGTGCTTTTAAGCTTCCTGGTCGCTATTACACCCCGCCCATGACATTTCGCCTATACATTGGATTGATTATAGATGTGATTCAGTGCATGGTCACGTTGAAGGTGTTAAAAAATTCCCTGTTCCGTGTTTGTGTGTACAGGTTGTGAAGCTACTGTAGATTAAAACCAGCACGTCTGGACAGTAACACTGCCACATACATGCAGCTTGTGGATGCACATTAGAATCGAGAGCTGATCTGTTTCAAACTGTATTTGTTTGGCTGGAAATGGCCACACATAAGCCAGTCAAACAGCAGCCGACTGCCTCAATGCAGCGGCATTTTCCACTGCAGCTGCAGTTGTGGCTCTAAAGACTTTGATGGATTTTCAGATGCCTCTCTGCTGCATTATTGAAAGCCGTATGTGAAATGCTGGACCTAACAAAAGCACTCAGTTATACAAAACCACACTTACTCGAGTGGACCAGTGAGAAGACAACTGAATCATTTAAGATTTTATCTCTGGTGGCACGCAGAGGTGAGAATCATGTGACAGGGTATATAAACATGGACTGTCAATCAGACACAGCTTATTTTGTGTTTTCAGAGTGTATGTGGATATGTTAAAGTGCAGGCTGGATGTGTTACTTCTTGCAAAGACATATTTGTGTATAATTACTTTGAAAAGTACTGTTAGCTACATGTCAAATGTCTGTGCAGACACAATCTTAATCACATATAATGTTCATTAATGTCAAAGCTGAATGAAATAATATATTGAATCTGACAAAAGAAATGTCCAGATTATGTTTCATCCCAAAATCAAAAAATTCAATAAGACTTTTATATTATTTATAGAAAGTGCTAAGGCATCAGTGAAAATCAAGTCATGAGTGCTAGCTAGAAGCTAGATTGGCATGGTTGCTTCAAAATTTGTGTTTTTCTTCTCATGTTTACTTTTGTTAAAAGTAGGTTTAGGTTTAGGGAAGGTTTAGATTTAATGATTTAGCATTAACCGTTTAGTGACCCAGGTCATTTCTTTAACTGCCACAATATACAATAACTAACATAAAGAAACAATGCAAGATTAATGTTCATCTGTATCGGATAATACTGAAAGCATTTTAAGCACCACTCAATAGATATTTCAGTGTTGTGAAACGCACAAGAAGAATTGCAGTAGCATTTTGCAGAAATGTCATCATTGGCATGTTTTTTGCAATGAGCCTGTGTTGGTATTTGAAGTTTTCTAAAGCATTGTGATAACTTTCTGTGAGGAACAGACCATAGTGCATTAATGAGAGATAAGAAGTAATAAGAGAAATAGTGTGAAAGAACCATTATTTTTTATCAGATCATTGTAATACATTGGTTGATCCAGTTCACAAAACTGGACTGAATGATATGTACTGATCTGGTTCTCAAGCATAAAGAATTCTAGTTCAGTTAAAAAATATTGTGTACAGATTGTATTACAATAATGAGAATTCAATCATGACAACTCTCTGAAGATTTTAGCATGGTGATGGATAAGATAATGTTAATGTTTTTGGTATTGGCGGAACAGATCTGCTACACTGCTGTTGGTTATTGCTGTAGTTGTAGATTATTGCTGCTGCAAGCATGTACAGGAACTGTTACTTCCAATGCATAGAGTTTCATGACTGAATTATATTTATTTTACAAAAATGATAATGATTTCTTAAATAAGAAAGTAGCTTTTGAAAGTTTTGATCAGATTCAGCCAACAGCTCCATGAAAGAGACAGATCTAATAATTTATTGTATTTGGTTTCTCTATTGGCAGAGGATGACTGGCGGGACTGTTCTGACCAGCTGCACTTTGGTACTGTAGGCTGAGGACATCTGACTGGCTCCCTAAAGTCTTGCCCAGGAGTTCAGTTCATATGTCAGCAGTGCTCGTCTGCTGACAGAATTGTTACTGCCTGCCCATGGCATTTGCCTAATTTAATTTGACGTCTTTCTAATAATTCATAACAATAAGAATAGCAGGTTTTAGCACTAAAACTAGCACTCACTGACATTTACTGATGACCTTCAAATTTGGCCCCTTAAGCTTTCAGTGCAGACATTCTTTTTTCAATTTAATGAATGTGAAATTTGGCAGTTAGGGATTCAGAGATGAGCATGCAGGAACATCTGAATGTTTCAGATAGTATTATTGGTACAGTCCTACACGATGAGCCATAGTTTTCTCTCTATATACAGTATCTCTCATTCTATTATCTGTTTTTACTGACAGGTTGAAAGTCTCAACAGAGAGATTTTGCTGACTGGCAGTTTTTGAGATTTAAGACAATTTAGATAATGTTCTGTTAAGAGCTGTGCACTTGGTATTTCAGGGTGGCCAAGGACATAAACAAACTTAAACACACAATAGCAAAGATACACAAACACATATTTACTTTATATACTAGGGGTGGAATGATACATTTATTTGTCCCCAACCGTCATGGTACAGGTATCTCTTCGGTGCATGAGACCTTACGATGAATACAGACAATTCACCACCAGTCCAGAAGGGGGCACTTGCAGCAATGCAATACTGTTTGATAACCGGCTGCCAGCAGAAAAACAGTGAATGCCATGAGTTGCACACTTGAAAACAAAGCCCACTAGACAGTGTCCATGTGCTGATTCTGAATGCGTCTCTCACAGACTTGCAAAAGAGTTTACTTTAAAGGCTTGCGCACTCAACTGTTTGTTAAATGGAGCTTTGTGCTTGTGCATTCTACCTCTCATATTCTGCACAAATCCAGATATTCCATAATATTTCCAAGTTTGCGATCTAACGTAAAAATGAAGTCTAAATGTTAAACTATTATTTATTATATAAATTATAGGCCTTACACTAACACAATGGTGACACAGAGGTGGGCATCAGTGTTGTAGTTGAGACCAGCTCATTCGAGTCCGAGTCAAGATCGAGTTCAGAGAGGGTTGAGTCTGAGTCAAGACCGAAACCAGAGAGATTGGGTCTGAGACAAGACCTAAAGCAATCTTCAAGAGTATGTAAAATGTTTGGTGGAAACAATAAAAATTAAAGTTATATTAATTTGAGAGGCCTTTATTGTGCATGTAAATGTCCCGGATTGAGAGCACCGGGAGAAGTTGCAGGCCACCTGGACAGAAACAACTTTTTATATCCACATCAGCTCACACACCCAATCAACATTCCTTCGGGGGGCGCTGTAGCTCTCTTATTTAGACTAACCCTTTTTTTTAAAGGGGGGGGGGGTGAAATGCTATTTCATGCATACTGAGTTTTTTACACTGTTAAAGAGTTGGATTCCCATGCTAAACATGGACAAAGTTTCAAAAATTAAGTTGTACGTTTGAAGGAGTATTTTTGTTCCCAAAATACTCCTTCCGGTTTGTCACAAGTTTCGGAAAGTTTTTTTCGAGTATGGCTCTGTGTGACGTTAGATGGAGCGGAATTTCCTTATATGGGTCCTGAGGGCACGTCTACCGGAAGAGCGCGCGCTCCCGTATAGCAGAGCACTGAGAGGTTGAGCACAGACATTCATTCACTGATCAGAGCGAGAGCGTCGCGAAAAGTCACAAAAGAAGTGTGTTTTTGGTTGCCAGGGCAAGACAACCCTGCACAGATTACAAAAAAAAAAAAAAACAACAGCATTAAGGGACCAGTGGATGGAGTTTATTTTTACAGAGCATCAACGGAGTTGTGCAAGTGTTTGTGTTTGTTCCCTGCATTTCGAAGATGCTTGTTTTACAAACAAGGCCCAGTTTGACGACGGATTTGCGTATCGTTTATTTCTTAAGGATGATGCAATCCCAACGAAAAAGGGTCACGATCGTGTGTTGGAACCGCAGGCGGTGAGTAAAACTGCTTAAAATATCTCTGCCTCCTTGTTAGTGCGTCCCCTTCCATGCCGGAGACCCGGGTTCGAGCCCCGCTCGGAGCGAGTCGTTGCTGCTGCTGCTCTCGTTCAGTTTCAGCCTCGGGATCTGATTCTGGATCATAAATAAACGGCTGAATATGATTGTTAGCCATGGTTTGTTTTGGATGATGGTTTTTTTTCCTCACGTTAATGTCACAGCTTCCAAACGCTCTCAACGCAAAAGCCTACTCGCGCTCGTGATTCTTTAGCTCCGCCCACACGTCACGCCTCCAGCCGGTCGTTTTTTTCCGGGAAAAATCGGTACAGACTATCTTTCTCTTATGAATATAATAAAACTAAAGACTTTTTGGAGTTATGAAGGATGCAGTACTACTCTATAGATACTCAAGATTAACAGGATATTGAGTGAAAACGAGCATTTCACACATTTCAACATTTCAATATAATCTTTCATTGCATCAAAGCTCTTTAATGATCAGATTGGTGAATTTATGTAAAACAATACATTAAATTAATCTGTTTTCTTTGTGAAAATTTATTCTCATAATATTTCGACATTATTCTCATAATATTTTGACTTTGTTCTCGAAGTATTTCAACTTTATTCTCAAAATATTTCGACTTTATTCTCAAAATATTTCGACTTATTCTCGAAACATTTTAATTTTATTCTCGTATTTATTCTTTGGGGAAGTTGTGGCCTAGTGGTTAGAGAGTTTAACTTTAACTAGAGAGTTTAAGGTTGTGGGTTCGAGTGTCTGGCTAGTAATACCATGACTAAGGTGCCCTTGAGCAAGCCCCCAAACCCCAAACTGCTCCCTGGGCACCGTAGCTTAAATGGCTGCCCACTGCTCTGGGTGTGTGTTCACTGCTGTGTGTGTGCACTTTGGATGGGTTAAATGCAGAGCATGAATTCTGAGTATGGGTCAGCATACTTGGCTGTATGTCACGTCACTTTTTTTTATATTTCGACTTTATTGTCATAGTAGGGCTATTACAACTTTATTGTTGAAACAATTCGACTTTATTCACATATTATTTCTACTTTATTATCGTAACTTCTACTTTCTCGAAAATATTACGACTTTAATCTCGTAATCGTATTTTTAGCTTTTTTCAACTGGGCACTAAAACGCAGTTGTAATGAGACATCCTGACCTGAGTGCTGCTGCCTCTGCACTACCGTTACGCTAACATCTCATGTCACAAGAAAATCACCAATCATTGAACGTGTCAATCATACACAAATGTAAAGAAATATTTACATATAGTAATAATCATGAAATATTTTGATTGGGACTCGAGTGGACTCCGGAAAAAGTCAGATTCCTAATATGCTCGAGTCCAAGTCAATACAGAGTCTAAATGCAAAGTCCATGATAAGACCAAGACCATTAAAACATTTGAGTTTCTTTTCTGCAAACAAATGAAGCCTGTCACAAAAATCTGCATTTTTGGCTATATTACGTCACACTGTTTTTTTCCCTTTGTTTATCTGTAAACTAAATTAAATATATTTCAATAATTTATTTATTGTATGTATATATGTAGGCCTACTGCAGATTATATATATATTTAACATAATATAATAATATTTCGTATTTTCTCATCTAGGTGGAAAAAATTTCATTTGTACTACTGTCTGTTGTACTACTGCATAGTAGATTTGTTTTTCCCTTTTGTACCGAAGTTATATCGAACTGTGACCTCCGAACCAAGGTAAATACTGAACCGTGACATCTATGTACCGTTCCGCCCCTAGTATATACAAACACGCATTAAATATATATACAATCTTAATAGATTCCAAAGAAGTAGAGACAGAAGACAAAGTAACCTACCTGGTCTGTCGCAGAGGGATTGGAAGTGAAATACACAGGAAAGGGTCAAAAGTGTTGCTCTGTTTAAGGCAATGAGGGCACGTCAATGATGACCTGAAAAATAGAAATGACCATGAGACATTTAATTCTACCTGGAATCTACCAATGAACTGCACTGTGTATCAGTGGTACCTGCAGCTGTATGGCTGTATGCACTGTGCATACCAGGAGTGCTTTGATTGACCTGAGAAACACTTCCATTAAATTTTCAGCAGTTGTTGTTTGGGTTGACTGAAGCAGCAATGCCAATCATTCGTGATTCAATCATTCTTTTGAGTAAATTCTCTCTTTTCAGTGAATTGGCCAAATAAGATTGCATTTGTTTGGACTGTTCTCTCACTGCATTACATAACCCTGGACAGGGGTCTGAAATTAATGGGTGCAAACTGGGCAAAAATGCCCCAGCACAATAAGGCTAAGTCTAAAATTAATTAAATAAATGCTCTGTATATGTGCGTAGCATCAAATGATATCCTGCAGTCACCCATGTTCGGTACCAACAATTGTTCTATTGTAAAATGTTTATACACTCCATGGCCAAAATGTAAAAGTAACAATATTTATTTTTTACAGTCAAAAATTTACTTTAATAAGGAGTTGGTCTTCCCACGGTTTCTAAAACAACCTTGGATCTTCCAGAAACTCTGTCACTATTTGCTGCCATTGAGACCCAATAGAGACCCATCGAGCATCTGTGAGGTCATGTAGTCACGTTTGGACATGGGGTTTGACTCTGATTTGGTCCCAATTCATCCTGTGTTTAATGGGTTTCAGATCTGGTCTTTGTGTACGTCAGGAAATAATTTCTTTAGGAATGTAAAACAGAAAGTATACAGCCAAATTCTATTAAATGTGTGTCTAAGGAGTCTGCATGACTGTATGCTTGATTTGTGTAGCTCGCATTTTCAAAACCCTTTCATAAGATTCAGATGATAACTCCAGTCTAATTCTCATTCTTACAATTTGACCTATGCTTTTTGTCAATATGTAAAGGTTTAGGTCTTTCTCTTCTCATCCTTCAGTATTTTTGCCATGCCTGGCTTGACTTGACAAAAAGCTTCCCTATGGTTTATTATCCTGTTTTTTTTCTGCCACATCATCTTCTCATCATCTTAATCCTAAAACTATATGAAATTTATCTTAAATTCCCTGAGAATTTTGCTGGCCAAGCTCCTTTTCTTCTTATATACTAGTGGTGGGCCATTATCGGCGTTAAAGTGCTGTGTTAACGTGAGGCTCTTATCGAAAAAATATAAAATATCGCCGTTAATCTATTCTCAAAGTTGGGTTGGGAGCTGGGTCTATACTATGCAAGCTATGATGACTTGATATTTTAGAACAGATGTATACCTAGCCAAATCTGTTAGGGGGTGAGAACTAGTCTTTAAACCTGTGTGTATGCCTACTGTGAAATTTCACATCAAACGTGACGTGCTAACGTGGATGCAGCTAAGATGCCGCCGGGTTTGCTTCAGGGAATTTTTTTTTTTAAAAGAAGCTTCCCAATGGAAACCTCGAAAAGATGCACGCCTGTTTCACACATAATCCGTCTGCAGTGTGTATGCAGTCTGTGTGCATTTCGTATGTGGTGCAGAAGCAGCATTGACTCATACTCATTGTGCTTTCACACAGGACGCATTTGCAGTCCGCTACTTGGTACGTAAACGATCGCTGCACTGCTGTAGACGCAACGCTCCTGGAACGCACTGATGGACCACAAACCCGTGAACACTGAAATCCATTAACATTGGTGCATAAAAGAAACAATTATTGACAATTTAAATTCAGAGAAGAGATTGTCAAATTTGTTGTTCGTAAGTGAGATGCAACGTCGGACGTCACATGTAAACCTATGAGAGTTAAACACTTCCTTAAACACTTCCCCCTCCCCGCAGAGCCAGACTGAAATTCCTAAAGGGGAGCTTTGAACCTCTGGTCTCCACAGAAATATTGGACCCACTTTATATTAAGTGGCCTTAACTACTATGTACTTACATTTAAATTAATAATTTAGTACAATGTACTTATTGTGTACATACATGTTTTTACATTGTACTTATATTTGGAAAAAAAAAACTACATGTAATTACATCTGTATTTAATTTCTGTAATTACATTTATAATTACACTGTTGACCCATACTTTACACCTTAACCCACCCTTAAACTTACCCATACCTCCAACCCTCTCCCTAACCTTACCCCTATCCCACCTCAATAGCAGCAAAAGTGTTTTACAATACAATATGAACACAATAAGTACATTTTACTTATTTTTTTATGTAAGTACATGTAAGTAGTTAAGGCCACCTAATATAAAGTGGGACCGAAATATTTGTCAAGAGAATGGCAAAGAAACTGTCTTTTGTAAACATATGTGGACCAGAATGAACTCAAAAAGACTTATAAATGAATCAGTCCATTGCTTCACTCCCTATTCATTTATGTGTAACCCACACATTCGACTATCATGTTATAATCACTTATTGTGTATGTCTTTTAATAACTATTTGATAGCTTAAGGATACATAGTCATGTCTAGTATCTATATAATTGAATCTGCTTGCTAGAAATTGACCAGACAATCATTTATTCGTCACATGTATCATATTCTGGTTATAGGAATCATGTCCAAAATTAGACCCTGCAAGAGTGGGAAAATTCGGACCACATGCTTAGTAAGATAAACATATGATTTATGATGCCCCCGAGCCAAGACAATATCTGATTGGTCAAGACAACAGTTGAGGTGTGGCCAACAGGCCAGTTTAAATACTCAGGACACCATAAAATCTTGCTCTTAGTCTCTAGCTTTTAGTCTCTAGCTATGCTTCTGCTATTAGTCATGTCTGTTTTTAGTTTTAGCTTTTAGCTTTGCTTCTTAGCTTTAGCTTTTAGCCATGCTGTTTGTCATCACTGTTCTTTGAGCGCGGTTGCAGCGTGCTTCAGCCTGCACGCCTGCTGCTACTTAGCCACGATGAGAAGAAACACAACTTAGTCTCGTCAAACTTTATTTCTTTTCTTTTCCGTTTGAGAGTTTCATGTTCTGAGTTAAGTTTTGTAATGCCATCTGACCTCATCTGCGCGTTCAACTTCAACCAGCCACACAACTCCATCTTCAGCCAACGCCCAAACACGGGTTTCCCAAGATGTCACTTCAGCGACTACTGAACTTACAGCCAATCAGCGACATCGGACAACAAAGGGGACTCCCTTTTCACAGGAGACGCAAGTAACCTCCAGACTGTGACCTTTACTTGTGTATCTAATATAATTTTAACCTCATTGAGGAACTAAATGTGAGGGCTAATTACGTGATTGATGGTTGTTCATGTCTAGGCAATTTAACATATTGCTGTAAACTTGGGATTCCATATTTCCATTCTCTTAAACTCATCTTTCCCTAACTTTAGATCTTCCTGCAACTTGTGTGAATGTGTGAGTGCGTGCGTTTATGTGTTAGATTAGTTTATATGACTTAGATTTATCTAATAAAGCCTTATTCATATTGAAAAGAGAAGTATCTTGTGTTTTGTGCTTACAAGTTAATGTCTTAAACTGCTGATCTTGTTACTGTGCTAATTGATAGTGTTTTCACTATAGTTTGGATATTAATATCCAGCGCAGATTTGATGTTAAACGGCTCGTTCAGTGAATCACAGGGCATCTCAGTGATCAGCCGTTAAACAGTGATTCTGTTCAAATTCCCTTTAAAATCTTAAATGATTCCCTTTGAGCTAAATTGACCTGTTTCCCTTACTATATATATACAGAAAGTGATACAAATGAAAAATTAACTCGGAAGCAGAGAGGATGATGGGAGTGGGAAACAAAGATAGAAGAGAAATTTGTAAGTGGAATAAATGAAAAACAACGTGAAGGAACAGCAGAAATGGAATGTGGCTGAGATTGCATCATGTTGGGGTCCAACTGTCTCTCGTGAATGTGGCAGAGCTGTCATATCAACCGGTGGAGACCCCTTGAAATAGCAGCACATACCTACCAACACACATACTCAACAGATGAGTTTTGCACCACATACAAATAAATTATGCACTTGTTAGTGTGAAAGAGTGTATGGGGAGTGTGAAAAGTGTAGATGAATAATGAAGAGCTGTGAAAATAACAGCATGTGAACATTATATCAGCAATTACAATGATTGGTTGCTCATTACCTGTGCATAATCAGTTGACAGAAATTAAATGGATATAAATAGGTTTGTGGCTTATAATTTGCCATAGAGAGCCATGGCAGAATCAAATCCATAAAATGAGTTTTACAACTATTTGATAAAATTATCAAACATATAATTTAATAACTGTCACAATTGCTTGGATGAGCAGGACAGAGTTGAGGTAAGGATCTACTGGCAAGCAGCATATATCAGTCCAGAACTAGTAACAAGTTAAATGCAGGAACACTAACCAACCTGACAAAAACAGACAATAAACTGAACCAAACAGGGAGTTTAAATACATAGGACAAAGCACTAATCAATTAACCAATCTCAAACCAAGGACACTGGAACTAATAATACCAGTGAAATTGTCCTCAAAGAACCAAAACTAGACAGATAATGTGAGAATTAACAAAATGTAAAAACAAAAACAACCTTGTTACAGCATATTTTAACAGGTTTACAAAAAATAACATTCTTCAACATTGTGACACTCGAGAAGTAACATACTTTGGACCTTTTCTATGGAGAATGTCATCACTGCGTTGTGACGGAAATGTTAAGCCCCTTATCATACTGTGATGCGTGTCCCAGGACGATGAGGCAAAAATCATGTCGCGTAAACATAAAGCAATGTTTGCATTTGTAATCGGAGAAATGAAAAACAAACTCTGTTTTACACTGCTCCAAACTCGCCTTTGAATCATCAGTGGCAAATTCTTTAAATATGAAAACATACTTACAGGCTGTGAGTCAGAAGCTCCAGACTGTCTTTGCAAAGTTGGAATTGCCCCACTTTAGAAACAGCCTTTGTGCACAGACAGCATTGTATGCTACTCTCCCAGGTTTAGGAAACAGGCCTCCATAAAATGTACTGCACATATCTGAATATTTGGGTTGAATTGTAAATACAGCTTAACCACTGATTTCTAGTTGTGTGCTCTTTTGGAAGACTAAACAAAGTAGTTTTGCTTTCACAATGAAACACACAGCATCTCCAAAACATGGTGGTGGCAACAACAATACTACAGCAAGAACATACTCTGTTACGAACGTAACCTCGGTTCCCTTTCGATACTTCACTCATACTGCGTATGGGGAAAACCTCCTTTTTTCCTCAATACTGAAGCCTTTTTTCAATAACGCAGTGCAACTGCACTGCCATTGGTTTAATCTGTAAACTTTTTTAAACCAATGACAGCGCTGCGTAGCTGCGGGAGCCTGTGGCAATGCAGCTCGCCAAAGCCCGCCAAAATGGGCGGGGCGAATGGCTATATAAGCAGGCAATCGCCAGAGGAAATCAGGTCATACGACTGAAGCGACGACACTGAACCCGCAGCCTCGTGGCACGGCATATAACGCAGTACTCATTCCGTATCTCATGGAACCGAGTACGTTCCCTTTCGATACTTCACTCATACTGCGTATGGGGAACGAATTCAACCGCGCCGTGCCACGGTAGGGAACGACAAGACTTATCTTGAACACCCTGGGGTCCAGAAGATAATTGAGAGTAAAACAAAGACCGACCATTTCTGGGCGTAGAGGCATCTTGTAGACGGGGCTCTTGCCTGATCAATGGTGTGTAGCACGTCCCCGGGGAGGCTCAGAGGCTCCCATCGAGGGACCATACATGCAGAGCCCAGAGTTCTGGCTGTGGATGCCAGATTGTCCTGTTCGCCAACTTCGCAAACTGGGCTCCTCCAGAGTGGGGCCACTAGGAGGACTCTGTGCCCGTCTTCCCTGACTCATCTGATGACCTGAGGGATCAGAGCGATCGGGGGGAAAGCATAAAGAAGGAGGCTGGGCCAGTTGTGGGTCAGCGCATCTGTTTCCTTTGAAAAATAAGTTGGGCAATGAGAGTTGCTTTCTGAGGCAAAGAGGTCGACCTCTGCCTTCCCGAAAATCTCCCAGATTTTGAGAACCGTCTGGGGATGGAGCATCCATTTGTCCGAGGGGACATTGCTCCGCAAAAGCATGTCTGCTCCCAGATTCGTCTTGCCAGGTTCGTCTTGTGTGTCGCCTTGAGCAATCGCAACCTGGGTAATGCCCATTCCAAGAGGCGCTTTGCCAGTGCGCAGAGGCGGCTGGACGAAAGGCTGCCTTGGTGATTTATGTAGGACACCACTGTCATGCTGTCCGACTGGACTAGGATGTGGCGCCCTTCCAGGATCGCCTGAAAGAATTGAAGGGCTCGTTCCACTGCCAGCATCTCGAGGCAGTTGATATGGAGATGGCTTTCCTCGTGCGACCACAAGCCGAAGGCTGGTCTGCCAAAGCACAGAGCACCCCAACCCAGGTTGGACACATCTGTTGAGAGCACCATCCTTCTGGAAACCCCCTGTAGGGGTACAAGGCTCCAGGGCTGGTAGACAGGCCTGGTTGACCCTGATGCGAAAGCGGCCGTGCCACCAAGCATGAGGTGGGACCCAGAGTTTCAGCCAGTATTGCAGGGGCCGCATTCGTAGGACGCCGAGCTGTAAAACTGGGGAGGCGGAAACCATCAGCCCTAGCATCCTCTTCAGAGAACTTCAGAGGGAAACAGGCTTTGTTCCTGACAGAGGCCGTGAGCTGCTGAAGTACCAGAGTGCACTCTAGTGATATGACTGCCCTCATATTGACTGAGTCGAAAACTGCTCCCAGGAACGTAATACGTTGGCTGGGGAGCAGTGAGCTCTTAGCGAAACTGACCCTGAGTCCTAGGCACTCTAAGTGGCTCAGGATTATGGATCTGTTGTGGTCTAGCTCGGTTCGTGACTGGGCTAGAATAAGCCAGTCGTCGAGATAGTTCAGAATGCAGATTCCCATTTGTCTCAGAGGGGAAAGCACCTGGTTCATGCACTTGTGAAAGTGCGGGGAGGTAGAGACAGCCCAACGGGAAGGACTGTATGATGGTAAGCCACACCCTCGAACGCGAATCTCAAGAATCATCTGTGATGGGGGGCTATCTGGATGTGAAAGTAAGCATCTTTCAGGTCCAGCGAGAAGAACCAGTCCTCTGGGCAAATCTGCATGAGGATCTGCTTCAATGTCAACATCCTGAACTTCCATTTCATGAGGGAGAGGTTCAGGTGTCTGAGGTCTAAGATGGGTCTGAGACCGCCATCATTCTTGGGGACAAGGAAATAATGGCTGTAGAACCCCGATCCGCTTTCTGAGGGAGGAACTATCTCTATGGCTCCCTTCCTTAACAGCGTCATCACTTCGGTGCGGAGGACCTGAGCGCCGTCCGGCTCTACCAAGATGGGAATCACCCCGCAAAAACCCCGCGGGGGTCTTCGGGCGAACTGCAGTGAGTAGCCGTGTTTTATTATCCCCAACACCCACTTGGACACTCCGGGGATGGCCTGCCAGGCCTCGGCCCGCGTGACAAGAGGCTGGATAGTGTCGGATGGCAGGCCGCTGATTAAGAGCCTGAACACTGACGAGTGTGGAAGAGGAAAACTGCTCTCTTTTTGAAAATGTGAAATATTTATTGTGTTCGCCATAACAACGGCGCTTTGCGTGGACGCAGCAACGGTGGGCCCAGGTCGCACAGCAGGCCGGTGAGAGAGCTTCTGGGGTGGTCCGGCCGTGGGGGGACTTTGCCCCTTCCTCTTTCTTCCCCAACGATCAGGAGGATTTAGAGGGCGTCGGGTCCAGCATAATCCTTTGGGGGGTAGAAGGGACAGGTTTGCTCTGGTGCTGAGTCGACGCAGTCCTGGGGCGACTCGGGGCAGAGGTGGATCGCTTGGGCAGGAAGTGTCGCATGGCTTGGGATGACTTCTGTGCTGCAGTGAAGCACTCTGTAAACCCTTCTACGGCTGGCCCGAAGAGACCGGATGGAGAGACTGGGGCATCGAGAAAGGCCACTTTGTCGCTCTCCTTAATCTCTGTTAGGTTGAGCCAGAGGTGGCGCTCCAGCACAACCAGGTTGGCCATGGTTCGTCCGATGGCCTGGGCCGTGGCTTTTGTGGCGTGCAGGGCCAAATCCTTGGCGCTGCGAAAGTCGCGAAAAGCAGGATCACTCTGGGGACAGCTCTCTCATTGGAGAGGGTGAGGTACGCGGGAGCTGAGCCGGCGTGAGCTCACCCAAATCCAGGCGCTGAGCTGTCTTTTCCTGGCCGGCTCGCGGGAGGAAAAAGACGGGGGGCGAGAGGGGCGGGATTGCTTTCATTAAAGAAAGCAATCCGCGAGTGCAGAGAGGCGAGACTCATGCTCTCACAAAAGCAGCATGAAGTCTCAGTGAGTACAGCCTCAGCACATATGGTAAAAGTCATATGTGAGTAGGGGTCAACTATCATGAATATCACCACTCACCATGGCCGTCGTCATCATGCAGAGGGGCTCTGCATGTGCCACAGCTGTGGCGCGGCATGGCCGCTGCCGTTAAAATGGCGTTAGAAACGCTCTTTTAGAGCGGTGAAAACCGCTGGAAAAAGCTCTTTTGTGATCGCCGGATGGCGGCAGGAGATCGCTGAGAAGCGGCCAGGAGCGGGAAGCGGGCGGCGCGAGATCGGCCTAAGAGTGACTGTCTGTGAGAACGCCGGCACTGCAGGCGGTCGGCAGGTCTCAGCTGGTCCGCTGCGGTGCCTCTTCGATGGCGAGAGCTCGTTCCAGACGAAGGCGTTCAGCAAAGATCCAGCGAAGTGAAGTCGTCGCTGAAGGAGTAAGATCTGATTTCCTCTGGCGATTGCCTGCTTATATAGCCATTCACCCCGCTCATTTTGGCGGGCTTTGGCACGCTGCATCACCGCAGCGCTGTCATTGGTTTAAAAAAGTTTACAGATTAAACCAATGGCAGTGCAGTTGCACTGCATTATTGAAAAAAAGGCTTCAGTATCGAGGAAAAAAGGAGCTTTTCCCCATACGCAGTATGAGTGAAGTATCGAAAGGGAATCAAAGTTACGCCTTCTTTCTTTGCGTAAAAAATTCCACGACTTGATTTCTTTGGTGTTTTTACACAGAGAAAAGGTGAATAAAAAAAAAATACTGCATTGTCCAGTTCCAGAAAGATAATCAGAGTTACTTTTGCAATTTTCGATGCAGCATTAATATTTTTCACAAATCACGAAAAAAAAATCAAAATAATGCCCTAAAATTAACCTTTTCAGTAGTGAGTTTACAATTTTTCTATCATCTCAGACTTGTCTCAGACTCGTTCCGTTTGCACTCTGACTTGTCTCGGACTTGCCCATTGGACTCGCCAAATGTGCTAGTTGGTCTCGACCAAGTACAGCAAAAAAAATAAAATACATTTCTCCTTCAAAACAAAACAAGATTTGCATGATGTCGCGACTGAAAACATGTGGAAACGCTAGGCGCGCCACTCTCCTTTTTTCCAAAGCACTCTGTAGCCTGCGCTTGCGCTCCAGTGGTGTCTGCTGTTGTTAGGCAACCATGACCCGCTCTCCATGAAGTCGCAGGAGTTTCAGCAAAAAATAAATGGATTTCCAACACTAAAAACCCATTGCAGTAGCTCTGCTAATAGATTAATTTAACCCTCTGAGGTCTAAGGGTATTTTGGGGGCCTGGAGAAGTGTGCTTTTTTCAGTTTCTTATAAATATCAAAATGGGTAAGTCTAATATCACTGTAATCAGCACAAACTGGGATATAATAATATGTGAGCAGCATGTTAATACATGATTGTATTAAAAAAATACAAATATTATGCGTGGTTGGTGAAAAACAAAAAATGTTAAATCACTTGAATAAGGTCATAAAACACATACAGAACATTGGTTCCCGGAACTTTTGAGAACTGGAACTTGTAGCATAGAATTTTGCTTTCTAAATTATGTGAAAATCATCTTGTTTACTCACTTACAGAAAACAATATATTGATTTAAATTTTCTAAGACACTTTTTGTTGGTAAAAGTCATATGTGAGTAGGGGTCAACTATCATGAATATCGTTGTGATTTACACCTGAGAAGACAAAGGCCTGCATAATGAGCTGCATAATCAGCCTTTCAGTCAGCTGTGCCACTGAGAGGGAGGAGTAACAAGGAAGAATGTGAGGACAAAATAAATGTATATAATTGTATGTTTGTAGTTTATTTAGAATATATATCATTATCCCACAACATAATTTAATATCCACTTGGGAGTGCAGTTAAACAGTTTATCAGGAACAATTCAAAGCTGACTTTCAAACTTTTTTTTTTTTTTTTTTTGCATCATTACTCCAGTCACAAAATCCTTCAGAAATCATTTTAACAATATTATTTTCTACAAAAAAAAAAACATTTATTGTTATTATTAGTATTATTATTATTATTTATTTTATTTTTTTATGTTGAAAAGAGCTGAGAATATTTTTCAGGTTTTTTAGGGGGGATAAATTGAAAGAACACCATTGTTTGTTACATTTTTTACAGTTATCTTTATTTGTTACATTTATATTATTTAAATCAAGCTTTTGAATGGTATAGTATTGCATATTGTTATTGAAACTTTAATAATAATAATATTTCACTTGATCATAAATTTAGTCAGGAATTATAGTTTGGAAAAAGTCTTTGGAAAAAGTCTAACTAGTAAAATGTTTAAACGTTAAGTGAAAACTAGTACAAGTATATAAATAAACAAAAAGAGACTTACTCATGTTTATGATCTCTGCTGAATAAAGTGCTTCATTATTTTTTTTCTGAAGAAACACATCTTTTTGGAGTGAATTATTCCTCTCATCACGAAGCAAACAGTAAGATAAAATGGCTATCCTTGTACAGGTATGATCATCTGTTTCTCCGTCTTGGCTTAGCTTTCAATTTTGTTCCGGGAAAGGATGTGCATGTCCAGAGGTGCACTTGCTGCTTCTGAAAAGTTGAGATGTTTCTAATTTAATTTTCTACCTGTTATATTGTGTTTTATTTATGTCAACACCTAGATAGCTTTAAACGTACCCTTTACAATAATGAAATACTAATTAATGTTTTACAGTATAGGGGTTGCAAGACTACTGATTTCTACTAGTTGATTTTTTTATTTAAAAAATGCTTGAGTTACTCGATTACTCATGGTTCATGCTATTGTAAATGAAAACGCATTAAATTAATAATTTTTTTATCAATAACTGCTTATTAATGTATAGCCTTATGCAACAATTACATATGTAAATTTTAACAACTTTATAATTCACTAGCTAGGACCACGCCACAAACCAGCTATGCAACTGGGGAAGAGTAGAAAGAGGATGAAGGGGTCGAGGGAATGGGATGATGGTCAGGTTGATCAGGGCATCTTGAATTGATGGCTCAGGAAGACTCAGGGTGGGGGTACCGTCTCTATCATATATTTAGGCCAGACAATGAAGACCCCCAAAGTTGTGAAGAGTTGAGATACGTGAGCTCAGTATGCCTGTTCGTACGGAGAGGATCCAGATGCTGATTAGTTCAGGCGTTAGATGGTTAATGTGGGTTTCTGTTTTTCGAAAGCTTTTAAATATGAATGTGTTGGAAAGAGAGGAGCTGGGCAATCGCAGCCAGTGGTTATTCGATGGAATAGTTGATCCCTCAAGTAGGTTTAAATGCACGTGTGGATCTGAAGAAGGAATGAGAGTGAGATGTTAAGTTGAAGATATACAGTGGGTCAGTTGATGGGAAGGAAGCTTTGAGACAGTTCCGGCCGGAGAGGTATCGTGAAGATCATGCTTGGAGCAAGGCGAATAAGAATGGCTTTTTGGGAAGCCTATTTGGTGTTTGGTCAGTGGTATGACCGGCGAGAGATGCATGTTTATTCCGGAGCCAAGTCTAACTTCTGGAATGGGAAACGAGACTAGAGTCGGTTTACGAGATTAAGGAGTCGTGGTATAGGAGTTGCTCGGAGGAGGAGTTGTTGTTGAGTAGATTAAGTTGGCCTATGCATGAATTGCATAACTGCCAAACATAATCGTCCCTTGTTTATGTTTCCAATTTCTACTGCATCGTCTGGGCAGATGAGTAGAATCGGACTATTCTAACCCCCAAGGATGTTATATTATGACTATGGGACACATTTCATAATGCTGTGGAGACTGCTCTTGACTGTGAATTGTAGGAACTTAATTCCGGAGGCTGTTCAGAATCACCCGGGCAACCACCATATTAACTGCTGAAGTCTACTTAGGGTATTGCAGCCGTATACAGCTCTTATAGCTAGTGGCCTGTCGACTATGTCAGGTTCTTGATAGGAGTGCGGAGGTGCTTTGCAAGCCAGTCTGCTGGTATCGTAGGGTTATGAGAGCAGGAGTTTCTCATGTGGCTCCATCACGGAATGCACAGGTGTGGAGGCGCCTGTAGAAGAGAGGCGGCCCTGACAGTGGCTGAAGAAAGGATGATATGATGAAAGGATGTTTTGAGTGGGGGAGGTGTTGAGGATGAGAGGGTGTATATAAATTTTCATGTAACAGCCATTATTTGTATCTGTAACAACATTTTTCGTATCTGCATTCGGATACAACGTCGTACATACTTGATAAGACCTATATGATTTTTTAAATCCTTTTTTCGTAGTTATCACTGAATAAGTATGTCGTGTTAACCTAAATAATTATTAATTTCTAAAATAATATGTATCATGCAAGCAGAGAGATGACATGATAAACGTTTAGTGATCATTTGAACATGACTGAATTAATGCGCACATTTTCATTACGCAGAACACTTTTAGCGAGTCTTAATGTTTAGTGAACTTCACTAAACCAATGTGTGTGTGCCGCGCAAACCAGCAAAAGGTAAAGATGCAAACATGTAGGACAACTAGAAAATGTATCCGCATCTAAGCTGATTATTAGCATACTCTTGAGAGAGAACTGTTTGGTTTTTGAGAGACTGAGACGCGCAGGCTATGATATCATAGCCTATCTTTAAATCATTGCCTTTAAAATATTCACAAATAATATAACGTTTATTATGTATTATTATAGGTAAATTTACTCTCGCAATGCTTTGATTTCTGAGAGATGCACGGAGAGGCGACAACAATGCAGTGTTTAATTTGCACTCTTTTCATTCAAAAAGTTTACATTCATTCACTTCACACTCGTGACTTTAGAGGTCTGTTGTATAATATTGCGCTGATCCCCTGGCTCACCTGTTAACACCAGACTGTGCCAGCTTCAGCGCATTCAAGCAGAAATATTCCTTGTCCGTTATTCATTTTTTAAGCCATTATCCGAGCCATTCCGAGGTATTCGGCTTCAGGCACAACCCTAATTATTACATTAAATATTTTATTTTTACATGCAGCAAAGATAAGGTCATAGAAAGTAACAGCTCCAAGAAATATTGTAATCCTAAAATTCACCTCGTACCTCCAAACACTTTGTATAAATTATGGTTAATGCATGCTGGAGTAGTCGATTGTTTCCAACAGCACTCGACTAGTCAATGCAAGCCCTAGTACAGTATGACAAAAATTTGGCTGTATTTATGTGCGCATGCCCAGTAGAGCCAAACGTCTAGTCATGTTCTAGTCATGACCGCACAAAATGCTTCATATCCTGAGATTTGCAGGTGTGTGTGCACTGTGCCAAGGTATCAGTCATTTTAATTTTTGACCACAGACATAATGTCAGCAAAAGCGCCATTATAAAGTAAATAAAATTAAATACCGTATTTTTCGGACTATAAGTCGCACCTGAGCATAAGTCGCATCAGTCCAAAAATACGTCATGATGAGGAAAAAAACACATATAAGTCGCATTTATTTAGACCCAAGAACCAGGAGAAAACATTACCGTCCACAGCCACGAGAGGGCGCTATATGCTTAATGTAGACTACAGGAGAACTGAGCAGCATCTCTGGCAGCATAGAGCGCCCTCTCGCGGCTGTAGATGGTAATATTTTCTGTTAGTTCATTTCTCTCGGTTCATGTCAAATTAATTTAGATTAATAAGTCACACCTGACTATAAGTCGCAGGACCAGCCAAACGATGAAAAAAAGTTTGACTTATAGTCCGGAAAATACGGTAAAGTACATAAAAATTATTTGACCTTACAGCTCCAAACTCTGATCTAGAGGCCCAGTGTCCTTTATAGTTTAGCTCCCAGGGTCGGACTGGGGGTAAAACCAGTACTCATTACCAGGGCCCCAAAGGAAGAGAGGGCCCTTGAAAAGTATGTATCTGAAATATGTTTTATTTTACATGAATATTTTCATGGGTGGGGGAAATGGGGGCACATCAGGACTGCCTATGCATAGAGCCCGGGATCTTGTGTAAAGCCCCCTTTAGCTTCAACCCTAATTATAGACACTTGAACCAGCTAATCAGGCTCTTACTAGACACACTAGAATCTTCCAGATAGGTGTGTTAAGGCCAGTTGGAGCTAAACTTTTCAGGACATTGGCCCTCCAGGGTCTAGTTTGTCCTAGCTTGTCCTACAGAGTTGTTACTTTGCACATGGTTTTTGATCATTACAAATAATAATGTAAAATTATTTTCTTAGAATAGGAGATATGCTGTCTCTCGCATCACATACAGTACATTATCAGTAGTTAAGTATGTGGTCTTGAAGAGGACCCTTTTTTCTCTCATTTGGACTCGGTCTTGACTTGGACTCAAAACTTTTGGACTTGGACTTGACTTGGACTCGACAAAGCTGGACTTGACTACAGCTCTACTATGTTTAGATAGTATGTTCTACTATGTTTACTATGTGGTAAATCACAGTGCCACTTAAAAGGACGTCTACTGAGAAAACTAGTCTGGTCAAGATTTCAAGAGAGCTTGATTGGTTTGTTGGGCTAAGGTGGAGTCAATCCACCGTATCCCTGTGTTACCCTTTCCTCAAAGTAATAAGTCAAATTGTTCTGTAATGTTACGCCAGTGCATGTCATTCTCATCAAAGACAAAACAATAATTTTACAAAAGAAAGTCAAACCACTTTGCTCTATGACAGAGCTTTGATCTAAATACAATGAGGTTCTTTTATGTCCCCTTTTAACCATTTGTACATTGTAAACCCTGACTGTTACCTTCAATTCAGATAATATATAATGCATTGGTACAGTCCTTTCTCCTTTTAGATCCCTCTGTGAGGTCCTATATTTGTACTCTTTATAATTGCAGAACATGGCACAGAAAAGGTGAAATGAGCTACTTGGGAGCAAATGTTTTATCAGCCCTATTATAAGTCTAATGATCAGGCCTAAATGTGGTCTACATTTTTGTTTTATCAGTAGCTGAAAGCATTATCATTTCAGGCAAAGCAATAAAAACACAAGGGGCAGAGCATGTATGGAATTTAAACAACAAGCATTCTACCCAATGACCCCCAATAGAACTGAACTCTATTTGATCCAAGAATTGAGCAGAAAATCATGGTAAATTAGCTAATTATGTATGTATGTTTTTTTTTGTTTTTTTTTACTTGACACACAAAAGTATTTTAAATTAACGTGACACACATCTTTTTCATTTAACAACTTCAAAAAGCTGTCAAACTCAATAAACAAATAAATAAATTAATGAATAAAAATAAAAAGGTATGTATGGATGGATGTATGTATCCCAAATCATTTTTTTCCAATTTCAATATATTCCAAGGCTTCTGGAAAGGATAATTTTTTTTTAAAGCAAGTTCTTCTGTTCTTTTACTTTCACTTGTAATAGAGAAATATTTGATGTGCATTTTCTGTACTTTCACTCAAGTTATAGAGTTGTGTACTTTGTCCACATATGCAATTCTGTTTCTACAGTTCTACCTCTTACTTAAAACAATGTATTATTATTATTTTTTTTTTTTTACAGAACACTAAATTATCTTCTCCAGTGAGTTGTTAACTATGTTTCTACTCGAATCAGATCAATGAGTCAATGAGTTCGAGAATCAAGCGAGTGTGTTTCATATTATTCAAACCATAATAATAATTCAAATTATTCAGTTATCTAAACTAGATGAGATCGTGAAATGATCCAACTGTTGTTAAACAGTTGAGTTTTACCATTTTCAAATCCATTCATCCGATTTCCGAGTCTGGCGGTGGCACTTTTAGCTTAGCTTTTAGCATAGATCACTGAATCTTATTAGACCGTATACATCTCGCTCAAAAATGACCAAAGAATTTAGATATTTTTCCTTATTTAAAACTTGACTCTTATGTACAGTAGTTACATACGCTGATTAATATCACTGCGCCTTCTGCACCCATGGTTCGGCAGCATAGTTTCTTGATTATTACGCCAGAATGCGGTTAGAGTTCCTAGCCATATCGGCCTAGAAAAACCAAAACTTTTCATTTTCCATCGGTCTTAGTACATGATGCCACTACGGAAGAGTCAAGTTTTAAATAGGAAAAATATTGAGACTCTTTGGGTATTTTAAGCATGATGCTGACGGTCTAATCAGATTCAATAAGTTAAGCTAAAAGAACTACCACCAGACCTGGAGATTGACTGAATTGATTCGAAAACGGAAAAACTCAATTGTTTAACTCTAGGGGAGTTGGAAAATTTGCCTATTTTCAAAAATAGTGGAGTGTTCCTTTAAAAAAAAACATAATGTCTGTCTCAGAAGCTACATCACACGTATAAAGAAGACTTGTTATACTTTATTTTCTCATTATCTATTTTACTAGGGTGGGAAAAAATCGACAAGTGCATGCATTAATGTTTTACACAAGCATTCAGCAGCCTTCATGTTGTAATCTGTAGTGAAGGGACCTTGGCAGCTCACAACTCAGCACCCAACTTTTTTCAACAACACAGCAGTTTGAACAGGTTTTTCCCAATCAAAACAAGCTACAACTTAAGTCCAAGCCAACATAGTTCTTAAAAAAAAATAAAAAAAAAAATAAAAAAAAGAGTTCTACTTGGTTTACCCATTTTTATCCAGAGACAGCAAACTGAGACCAGCGTAAGGAAACACAGAAGTATGTTCTGAGTTTGAGGTTATATTTTAAAACAACTCAGCTTCTGAATAAATCAACACAGGGTCCGCTGAACTCCTAGTCAATACTTTAGAAACATCGGGGGATCTTTTTGCTATATTTTTGTGCAGTCCTACACAGTACATCACATGTCTTCTGTGTATCAACTGTGTATGGCTGGTTTTAAATTGTTTTCACAAGTAATCTATATAGCCGATATGTAGTTAAAACATTTTTTAATATTGCACAAAAAAAAAAAAAAAAAAACAGATTAGTTATCACAACTGCAATCCTATTGCCAGTGAGACAGCAGATATGCATTTATGCCTGTCTTACCATTATCTAGTGCAGCTGAGGCAGAACCATCATTTCTTTCTTTCTTTTTTCAGGATAGGAACAAAGAGAGAGTGAGCACTAAGCAGATCTTGGATGATATATAAATAATACCATGACATTTTTTTTATTTTATATATATATATATATATATATATATATATATATATATATATATATATATATATATATATATATATATATATATATATATACAGTGGGTACAGAAAATATTCAGACCCCCTTAAATAAGTCACTCTGTTATATTGGAGCCATTTGCTAAAATAATTTAAGTTAATTTTTTTCCTCATGAATGTACACACAGCACCCCATATTGACAGAAAAACACAGAATTGTTGAGATTGTTGCGCATTTTTAAAAAAGGAAAACTTAAATATCACATGGTCCTAAGTATTCAGACCTTTTGCTGTGACACTCATATATTTAACTCAGGTGCTGTCCATTTCATCTGATCATCCTTGAGATGGTTCTACACCTTCATTTGAGTCCAGCTGTGTTTGAGTATACTGATTGGACTTGATTAGGAAGCCTCTCCTCAGTGCAAGACACATGAAAGCCCCCATGGAGTTTGCCAGAAAACACCTGAAGGATTCTGTGGTCTGATGAGACCAAGATAGAACTTTTTGGTCTTAATTTTAAGCGGTATGTGTGGAGAAAACCAGGCACTGCTCATCACCTGTCCAATACAGTCCCAACAGTGAAGCATTGTGTTGGCAGGATCATACTGTGGGGGTGTTTTTCAGCTGCAGGGACAGGACGACTGGTTGCAATCGAGGGATAGATGAATGCGGCCAAACTTTTTCAGCGATTTTTATCATATTTCACTGCTGTTTCTATACATGCTGTTTTTATGTCCTGGTGACCAGTGAAAGTGTAGTTCTGACTCTCTGCCCATTCATTTAGCTGGTCTTGTTATTCTGAAATAGCTGCCCGGAGGCGTTGCCAAGATGGCGGACGAGTCGCACGACTTGCCTGAAAGGACTTTGCTTAAACCCACTTGAGCATCTCTGGAGTGATGCACCAACGTTTACCATCCGACCTGACAGAACTGGACAGGATCTGCAAGGAGGAATGGCAGAGGATCCCCAAATCCAGATGTGAAAAACTTGCATCTTTCCCAAAAAGACTCATGGCTGTATTAGATCAAAAGGGTGCTTCTACTAAATACTGAACTAAGGGTCTGAATACTTAGTGTCACGATCAGGACACAAGAAAACACAGAGAGAGATACAAGTGCAGGTATGTCTTTTATTGGGGTAATCCAAATCGTTATCCAGTCCAGGCAGGGGTCAAAACCAGAGAGGCAATCCAAACATAAACAAACACAAAACAATCAGGCATGGACAGGACTAGAAGTACAGTGAAAACTACAAGGACTCCGTGACACATACTAAAACAGACAGGGTAATAAATACACAGGTAAATGACAATACTAATGGGAAATTGGCTGAGTGCAATGATTAATGACCAGTGACAGCTGAGTGCAATGATAGAAAGAGATCGTGAGGAAAGAGGACATCTAGTGGTTAACCAGGGAACACCAACCAGACAGGTTGTCTTTTTTTCTTTTTTTTTTAAATAAATGTGCAAAATTTTCAACAATTCTGTGTTTTTCTGTCAATATGGGGTGCTGTGTGTACATTAATGAGGAAAAAAATGAACTTCGCCGAGCCCAGTTCTTACAACCACTACCGTGTGACAGGAATCTTTATGAAATGTAAGCATGGTATATTCATATGTAATTTGCAAGCAAAATCATCGTAAATACTGTTAAATAAATATTCAACATACTCTACTACATCTCCAACATGGCAAATGAATGCTTTATTACTGCAGCATAAACCAATATAAACCAGAAAACTGCAACTACAGTAGTCCAAAATGTCTGCACTGTAAAGCCATCTTTATAATCAAAGCCCTTGAGAAAACTTAATGTGTTCAGTCTCTTTATTAAATGCCTATAGAGAACAAGAAATGCTCACAGCTGCAAACAGATTCTGAATCCAGATTTTAATGACCACATTATGAATGCTGCTGAAGTGTTTTGTCTTCCTACATTTCATACTGTATCTTATCATTCGGTTTCAAAGCTAGAGCAACCAAGACCGCTAATGGAATTACAAACTGAAGCAGTGAAATCAAGAACTCACTGAGAAGCAGAACCTTTTCTCTCAATTGCTTAGAAAATTGCTGAGTCCATCTCTACCTGCCATTCAACTGGTGAGGATTGAGAAGCTGGGGAAATTGGGATATTTATAAAGAGCTTTGAGTCTTTAGAATGTTTAGCAATGAAGAAAAAAAACGAATTAAACCTACTCAAATAACTTTTCCTCTCTTGAAAACGTAATATTCAGCATTTGCATATTGCTCACATCTGCAAAAGCAGAAATGCTGTTGGCGAGTTTTGTTGTCATACCAAAAATAGGTGAATATAATGCTTGCGTAATAATCTCTATAGTAGAGCGTATGATTTCTTTGTGGATTACATTATAATATTCACTCTGCAAAAAGTTCCGGCGCAGATGTTTCAACAGCCTTGCAGCCTGAGAGAGACCGTGAATAGCGTAAAGCCTACTGTTTTCTAGAGAGCACACACAGTGTGTGCCGGATGAGCCCATTTGTATAAGAGGAGACAAAATCTCAGCCAAACTGTGGTACAGAAGATAACCAGTCATTTTCCTCATAGACAGATGTCCGAATAATCGGTGCACATGATTATTTAAGGAATCTGGAAGAATTACAGGCTAAAAATATTACTTATTCGTATGTGTCTATTGAACTTAAAATGTAAAATTGTGTGACCTAATTTAATAAATTAAACTGCAACTGACTACAAGTTAATTCAATAGTTTGCATGAGCTGCGATTTTTATATTTTATCAAAACCATAGTGTGAGATAAGAACTAGCAATATTTTCCACCAAATATTATTCTTGAAACATTCTTTTAGATGCTTATGATACGAAACTATTGACAATCATAAAAAAAAATAAAAAAAAAATTCTTGAGCACCAAATCAGATAATGAATGATAATTTAGTTTTTCCACCACAGGAATTAACATTAATTCAAAAATATATTACAAAAGAAAACACTTCTTTTAAATGTAAAGAATATTTGACTCTAAAAATAAAAAGAAAATGATAGAAATGTGATGATATTGTTGTTGTATTTAAAAAAAAAAAAAAGAATTATATATATATATATATATATATATATATATATATATATATATATATATATATATATATATATATATGCAATATGTTTATGTTTATTTGTGAAAATATTCACAGCATGATTTTTAACCAAATCATGCAACACTCGTTTCAGTTTATTGTATAATGGTCTTGACTTATATATAACTGTATGCAGGTTGTTACATGTTACAGTATTTTAAGACACAACATACTGTATAGGTGTTATGCAATTCCATTACCATATCAAATCCCACTGACATTCAGTACAGTGTAATCAAAGACCCCTAATCCCACACAATTGTCCCAATAGAATGCAAAGCTCAAACCGACAGATAAAGGGCGGACTTAAACTTAAATCAAAGGCGAAGGGTTGTCTGACCTGTACTGAGCTTGGAAGTGCTCCTGTACGAAACTGTGTCGAGTTCCAGGCTTCTGTGAGTTTGCTGAGCCGGGGCATGAACTCTCTTCCAATCCCACAGGACCCTGAGAGGTGCAAGCAGAAGGAATGAATGGGAAAATATATTTAGCAGTTTTTCACAGTGGTTTTGGGATGTATAACTACAGTTTACATAGGGAGAGTACAGGTTATACATTGAAAGCACTGAGACTGACTGCAGAAAAATGTTTTAATACAATCAGATTTATTTAGAAAAATAGAGGCTGAGAATTAATATCGAACTGAGACAGATATAGCTACTGTCAAAACAAACTTATTTTCCATTCATGGAAATATGATCACTACATTATTTAGATTTTGACATAATTTTTTTTTTCTTCTGTTGTTGGCCTAGATTTCTTAGGACTTAGTATCTAAACTTTTCATTTTCTCCTCTTATGTGGAAATTTCAGCCGTAAGTTATGCTGTTCATGTTTTTATCACTTTTGACTGCCTCTCAAGGCACCTTGTCAGAATACTAGTAAACAGAGAGAAAGAAAACAAGAAGTAAAAAAATTATAACAAAGAAATAATGCAAAAAAGTATTGCTGATTAAATTTTTTGAACAAAAATGGATAAGTTCCTTAAAGGAGAGCGGAACTGGAAAAGTTCAGGTGTCATGAAAATTTTAAAAGGTCTGTCCTTTCAATTTATGACATCATCCTGTCAGCTGATTTCATCAGAATACTCTTATTTGGAAATAGAATAAGCTGAAAGAATAATACCTTAAAAAACAGCTTGCTTAATTATTCTCTTTTTTCAAACATATCCATTATATAAAATCAACCTGGTAAAAGTGTGTAACCCCCACCCACCCCCGCACACACACACACACACACACACACACACACACACACACACACACACATACACACATACACACATACATATATATATATATATATATATATATATATATATATATATATATACATAAAATACATTTATAACTATATCACTATTTATATAACTATTTAATTCCTGTGAACATAATATGACATTCTAGAAACATTGTTGCAAAGGTTTGAGGAAGGTCCTTTTCTGTTCAAGCTTGATAATAGGCATTTAAAATAAAGTGACATTCAGCCAAGTATGGTGACCCATACTTAGAATTCATGCTCTGCATTTAACCCATCCAAAGTGCACACACACGGAGCAGTGAACACACACTCACACTCAGAGCAGTGGGCAGCCATTTTTGCTGCGGTGCCCGGGGAGCAGTTGGGGGTTCAATGCCTTGCTCAAGGGAACCTAAGTCATGTTATTGCCAGCCCGAGATTCAAACCCACAACCCTAGGGTTAGGAATCAAACTGTCTAACCACTAGGCCACGACTTCGCCTTATTATTTTATATAAAATAATATTAATAATAATTACACCAGCCACTAGTAGTTCCGCTACAGGTACGTGCCTATTATATTAGTATGCTATTTTCATCTTACTTTCACATTTTCTTTTTTATCTGTTTTCCAAGTTGTTGTTAGATAATTTACAGGGAAATAAATATTTAATTGTTTGTGGCCACCCATTGAAATAATATGAAACAAATTACCATCAAATGGTTTCAAGATCTCATGGAAGCTGAAGAATACAAACCCCCGTTGGTACATTTCAGAATATAATCTCAATGGTATTTACTCATTCAGCCATTTCCCTCGAATCACCACATCACAATAAATTATTTAATAAAAGGACAACATTTATTTCCTGTACAGATGCAAATGTTTTACTAAATTAAATTAAACAATTCGAAATGAGTCCGCCTATGAGGCCATTTGACTGACATGTCAAACAACCAATCACAGTTTGTTTTGTTTATCATCACATTTCGAGGCGTGGAAATGTTGCCACAATAATAGACTGGTGTGTAAAAGTCTCTGACATATTTTAAAGATTATATGCTGTAAACTTTTAATATTTCACATACTTTGAAAATCCAGCGTTTAGCTGATCCTTAAAATTGCTCATTGTCACAGTTGTAAACATGGTGGCATGCTTCTTTTGTGAAGGTGTTTTGTGCAATGGTATCTTTATTTTTGTCTGTAATGACCCAATGCTGGAGGGAAAAAATCTGTGCCTGGCCAAAAGCACTTTTCAGATAGTCGTGTACTAATTATGTAATGTACTAATTCAGACTTTATGGAAGATCATATATGAAAACATTATAATGTTATTCATACAATTAAGGAAATCATTAAGATGGGAATTAGATATGATGCTACTACAGGGGCTATGCTGAGTATCCATAATCAAACTTATTCATTTTTCTTATATATATATTGGGTGAGATACAAGCGGTACTTAAAAAAAATTATAATAATTAACTAAGAAACTTGGCAAAGCTCTAAATCCATATTAAAGGCACATCAGGATGTCATCAAGAAATGTATCTTTAAAGCATTCAACGAAGGTTCAAAAATAAATGAGAAGCTTTGTTAAAAAAATACATACTGCATTCACATGCATTCTTATTCTAATTAAATTATAAATCTCAGAGGACACTTGAAATATCTTAAAAATCATCTGATAATTTGTTTCATAATTTTTACGTTATGTGGAGATCAACAGACATGTTGGAATCGAATGGGATTAAAATCATGTCAAATACATCTTTCTAACATGAATTTACCTAACTTCCTCAGGAATCAGTACTCCAAACAGGTCTAAGACACCTAGGGGAATTATGGGGAGCAGTCAGAGAAAATGAAATTTTAGTCAGTGTGGTGGGAGGAGAAAAATGAAACCGTCAGTCACTATAATAAAAGTCATCAGATTCTTGAATGGAAATCGCAGAATTAAACCTGTGCTTACATAAAATCTTACCACAGCAGAAGAGAAGGAGATGGATTCATACCTGAATGCACAAAAGAAACTAGTACCTTTTGGGAACCAAGAGGCAGAAAGAGTGCTGTCAGGATTTGGTGCTAACAATGCCATATACACATTGAGACTGAGACACAAAACAACCCTTTCCCAGCACTGCTATAAATCAGGAGTGAAACAGGAAACATTGATTGTGAGAAGAAAGAAAGAAAAGAGACAGAGAGAGAGAGAGAGAGAGAGAGAGAGAGAGAGAGAGAGATGGAGCATAACCCTTAATCTGGCTTTGGTCTCTTTCCATATTCATATCAGATGAATTGTCAAGCTTTCAATGCACACTTGAAGAAGCACCTTCTCAAAAGTGGGTCAAAAGCCACTTAGCTGGACTTTAGAACAAAGAATAGATGCCTCAGTGAACAAGACTGGGCAACATTTCACTCTCACTCTCTTAAAACATTTTTTTTCTAAATGCAGAAATATGCTTGAAATAGCCTGATAATGTTGCTTTAGGTGCAGATAGCGAGGGTCTAAAATAGCACTGTCTTGCTAGTAGCAAAACACATATAATATGTAGCACAAAACTTATTTCTAAGGAGTGCACTGCACAGGCAGAAATATAACAGGAGTCCACTGAAGATGTCTGGAGAACATTGCAACAGTTGTACAATGACATTATCTATTTATCTTTCTCTGGCAGCAAATGCTGCAAAATTCGTTAAAATCAGACCGGTTAAAGACTTTTGTTCACTCACGGAATATATAATTGAAGGTAATAATTCAGTTTTGACAAATTTCAGGACAGAACATCTGACAAAGATATATAATATAAGTACGCAACTCATGTCAATGTACCTATCTGTTTGTCTCATCACAGAACTTGGGATGAGGTTTGAATAAGTTACTGCCTTTAAAAAGATACAAGGTCAAACAGATACCAATCACCAGCATCAGCAAAACAATAGAAACCGCTAAACCACACGGATACTCATGGGTATTAGATATCAGAATGTTTCATTCAGCAGACAAACTCCAGCCCAAGGACTCGCCCTTGCAGAGGATCTGCTGCTGTTAACAATGACTGTCCTCTGAATTATTCACTGCAGTCACTGAGGATGCACATAAAAACATCAGTGTCTATTGAACACCACTGTCTTTTGTGAACCATTTGTCTGATTCAGGTTAAGATTCGTTAAGTACAAGTCTCTCAAAGACAGTTGTTGTCACTTTTTTAATGGTATGGATATCAATGATTCCAGTATGCAGTATGGAAGCTTTAGCCTAAGTTCTGCCAGGAAGACTCAATCACTTCGTCACCAATTACCTTCATCATTATCCAATCACGTCCTTATACTCCTGTATAAAAGATCGTACTTACACATGTTTGAGTTCGCAGATGCCGACGCGACAACAACCTCCCCACCACCACCAGGATGGTCCTGTCCTTACCTTCCAGGGGGGTCGGCTGCGCCCCTGCCTTTGTCTTCAGGCAGGAAATGCAGATTCGCTACCCTCGGATTACGAACCTTGGACGGGGCCTTCCACCAAAGAAATTTATAATTGTGCTTGCTGAGCTGTCAATAAATGTATGCTTCGTACATCATTTTATCTCCCGAGTCTTTCTGGTAGAAATGGGGAGCGAGATGTAAGGAAGCAGAGATTGAACTTTGAGGAAAAGGGGAAAGATGTGAGGAAGTGGGGTCAAAACTATGAGGAAATAGGAAAAAGTTGTAAGGAAGAGGGAGAAGACCTTTGAGGAAGATGAGGAAGAACTGTGAAAAAGGGTAAGTGGGCAGGCTACAGGGAACTACGGCAAGAACTTTTAGGAACTAAAGGATGGGGAATTGTGTGAAGAGTTGTGAAAGAGCAAAGCAAAGATTGTGGGGGAGTTGGGCAGCATTGTGGAGAGGGAAGAGCTGTATGAAAGGGATGTCTCTCTGAAAAACTGTGTGGAAGTACCCTTTCTGTGAGAAAGTGGGAGAAGAATTGTGAGGACATAGGGGATGAGGGGAAAGTAGTGCAAGAAAACAGGGAACTGTGCTAAAAGGAAATGGTTGTGATGATGTGAAGGGAGAGTTATGAGGAGTTAAGGGCAGAGGTGTGAAGAATAGAGAGAAGAGCCATATTTAATTGAGCCCATAAGGAAGTCTTAACAGAAAGTGTGGTCACATTTGTGACAAAGTTAGGAAGAGTTTGGAAGTGGGGGAAGAGAGTTATAAACAAGTGAGATAAACAGTGAAGAAGTGAGGGAAGAACTATAGTATGAGGAAGAGAAAACAGACGTAAGAGGAAATAAAGGAGAAGGTTGGGTAAGAGGTTATGGGAGAAGAAGGGTGAGGAAGGATATTTGGAAGAGTTTGAAACAAGTGAAGGCAAAGACATGAAAAAAAAATTGAAGGTGTGAGGAAGTGAAGGCAGAGCTAGGAGGAAGTGGGGAGAGTTATGGGAAAATAAATCTGTAAGAAATAGAGAGAGGAGCTCTGACGGGGAAAGTTAAGAGCTGGAAGAAAGTGGAGGAGTTGAAAAAAATATGAAAAAGTGACTGGGCAGCTATGAGGAAAGAGAGGGGTTATAAGGAAGAGACAGAATAAGGGAATAAGGGAAATAAGGGAAAAGCTGTGATGAAAATTTCACTAAATCTACAAATCCTTTTTATCCTCTGCATCCATCTGTCGGCCCATAGAGGACAGTGTGAGTACCCTCCTGCCACTGCCTATGGAGCTGGATGTTTGTAAGGAAATCCACGGAGGTTGACAGATCTTTATTACTTTCCTTATATCTCTCTTCTTCTAAATTCTCCCTGTAGTAAGAAAACAGCTGAAACATTTTCACAACAAATGAATCAGAAACAAGTCAAGTATTTTACCTCTTACCAGAGATGTGTCTTTATGAATCATTTATACATATTCACAATCCTTTACAAGAATTGATAAAAGTCCTTATTGGACAACAACTCAAGAGTTGTGTGTACAGCATATGAATACCAAAGGAGTTTTGAGGATTTTAAAAGTTTAAAACGTCTTTTAAAACTTCATCCTATGTTAGTGCTATGGGTCACCGCTTTTTCCATCCCTCTTTTCCTGTCTCTCACAATAAGAACAAAGGCTAACTAGACATCAGGCAGAAGTGTTTGGCAAAGAACCTTGTCCCAAACACAGCTGTCAGACATATATGAGTAGAGCTCCATCTTTCATCCAAATCCTTGTTGTTCCAGTGCAATCCCAAAATATAATGCAAGTAAGTTACTAACACACAGTGGCCCCCAAGGTGCACACTTAAATTACACATACAAATGAATGAATTGCAAAACAAATATCAATCAGAATGCAATTTATTTTTAAGAAATGTAGCGTAAATATTTCACATGAATATAAAACAAGTTTCAAAACCTAAAAAGTCTTCCACCATATTGCACCATATTAAAGCTGCAGTCTGTAACTTTAGACGCTCTAGCGGTTAATAAACAGAACTGCTTGCGTGTTGCGGAAGGACATTGTAGCCGGAGCTACTTCTCTCTGTTTATGTCTATGAAGAATCACAAAGGTACTGGGTTACTCTGCCGCGGTTCCCCTGAAGCAATCTAAAATAGTCCAAATATAAACACTTATTATACTGTAGGTGTACCCTAGTGATTCAGGACAGGCTAAAAACATGGTTTAAAAAATGGATTCATGGTGTACTCACTTATTATATACATTTTGTATACTTTGAACACAAAAAAAAGTTATGGACCGCAGCTCTGATTGGTTGTTTCTTACCGCTCCAACTTGGGTGAGCATTCCATTTGAAAAACCCAACATGTAGCTCTGACTTTTCTACCTCGGATGAAAAAATGCAGCATAAATACACAGACTAGAAATCATAGCAACTAATAAGCAAAGGGAAAACAAGACACAAGAGCTATGTTTCCATCCACCTATTTTATGCAAATTTTGGGGTATATGATAAAAATAAAATGCTGGATGGAAATGCCAAGATTCACATAAATTCAATAAAAAATGTGCATAAGAAACTTATGTGCTCAACTAAGTCGTAAAAAAAAAACATATGCATAAAATACAATGGAAACACTTTTATAGATTAAATTCCTTGATGTGCATCAAAAAAGAAATGCAACTTGACCAAACAACAGACCAATCTCATTGCAAAGCATCTGAAATGCTAGTTTTGTCATTCTAAAATTCTTGAGCAAAATCACGTCAAAGTGCATAGTTATAATTAACTCTTTAACTTTGTTCCCAAACAGCAGGCTCCAAAAATAAGATAACATGACCACGTTTCATCTGCTTACTCTGAAGCTTGTGATTTATTGTATACAGATATTATGGAAACGGTGCATTATTCGCAAATGTTTTATGCAATATTCCAATTTTGTGCATAAATTTAATTTGTAACTTTGGAAGGAAAGCTAATAACAAAGAAACCTAACTATACAGAACATAACTAGCATACTTAATATCAATATTCAGCTAATTAGAAGTTAAATGAGGTAAAATTCTTAATTAATGAATATGTTACTATTAATTAGTGATCTACCGATATTTATTCATTTAATTTTTTTGACAGCCGATGCCAATATCTTGGAAAGTGGGGGGCCGATCGATATAATAATTGAAAATCATTATTATTAATATTTAAGTCATTTGAAGTCATTTGATAATGGTTTAAAAATTTTTTTAAAATAAACATACTTATATTGTAGATGACCATGCATTTTTCACAAAAAAAATAAATATTTAATAAAAAATATAATTAAAAAGGAAGTAAACACTGTAACCATTCTATCTGTTTATAAGACAGACTTATATCTGTATTATACAGAACTGTTAACAACAAGAGTAAACAAAGGGGATATTTTATCAGGCGCTGCTGCCGTTCTCAGCGCAATCACAATAAAAGTCTGGCACGCCGTCAAAATAATCGGCCAAGCAGAAAAAATGATCGGCCAGTGACGATAATACCACATATTGACCACTAATATTAATTAATACAGTATGTGTTCCCTAATTTAAAATGTTACCTGAAATTAATATATTTTTCAGTGTCTTATGCATCCAAAATTCTCACTTTTGGGACCATTTACAGCTTTTGATATAGTAATTTTAATTACTTAAAACTGTCATTTGAGCAGGATTTAAATACTCTTCTGAGCCATGTCTGCTTTTGATCAAACAGCAAGAAATCCTAGAATGGCCTCTGTTGTTTGTCCACTTTCATCAACAGTCAAGCAAGGGCAGTTAATTGGTGTCCTTCAGAGCTTTTTCTATGTGACTGATCAGAGGCATTTAAGGACTGTACAGAGATTTCAGCTCAACTTTGTAGTTGTGCTCTTTCTTTAGCAGAAACCCCTCCAAGAACCTTTTATTCCTGCATCAGTTAGACAGCACCAACAGTCATGTGAAAAAAAGGTGGGAGGTCAGTGGGAATGAAGGAAGAGACAGAGAGGCATGTAAAGAGTAATGAAATGCTAGTCTTGCCGGAAAGGGGCTGACTCACAGCTATTCTTTCAGACACACATAGCAGCTGCTAATTCAGGCTATTCAGCCGGGGCTTACGGTATCACAGGAAACACTGGCACTCACAGGAGAGGAAAACCCCTGACAGGCATTTCACACTATCAACCCTCTGTCTCTTTATTTGTTTATCCGTTTGTCACTTTATCCAGCTCTACATTTTTCTCTTTCTGCATTTCAATTAGACATTCACATACCCTGTCTCTCACCGAGTCATCTCACTCTCTGCACTCACTGTAAGGGCTCCTCAGAGGCTATGATCTGCTGGGTTTTAAGTGATTTGTTATTCATTGAGAGAGGTCACAGACCTCTTTTCATCCAAATGCACAGCTGCTGGAGAATGTTCCGGGACTTTTATTACATTACCTGTCTTGCATGTCTTGAGTCAAATAGCAGAGTAAAGCAGGATCTTCTTGCATTTACTCACTCTGCCTACGAAAGAGTGATAAAAATTCACAGGAACAATAATTTACTCTGTTCCTATTTTCATGGTCTGTGTAAAACATTTTATTTGTATTTGTAGAGCACTTCCCAGTGTCACACCATTTGCTGTACTAACTCACTCAGCTGCATAATTTCAGAGACCTTGTTGTTATTTTTTAAATGTATATTTCTTTACCAATTGGACGGAGATGGTAAGTCTCAGTAGCGGTTATCTCAACTACAAGGAGAGCGTTGTGTTAGTTGCTGCACAACTAATCAAACAAAATAAACTTTAAGTGAAAGAGAGTTGTCTTTCTAATTTATTTGAACTCGTAGTGAGGGATAACAATGTCTCATTTTAGGACTCAGGTTTGTCGTTCCCAGGCTAGGATACACAAAGTAAAGAAATGGTAAGAAAAAGTAAAATTAAAAAAATTAATAAATGGGCAAAATATGCAAAAATGAAATAAAAAAAAAAGAAAATCAATAAGTAAAACAATAGTGGTTAAGTGTATAACCAAAATAGGAAGAGGGGTAAAACGCATTCAAATAATTAAAGGTCTGAATAGCATATATTCAGATGGGTAATAAATAAATTAGGAAGAATAAGTTTACTTAAACTTCCAAAGTTCAAGGCTTATTCATTCCTAAAATAATAAGACCCAAAAGAGAATACTAGAAATAAAAGATCATATGAAATGATCTGAGAGGGAAATTTTAAATTCTTCAAAATAAATTTAATGTTTCAATTAAATTTCAATTTGACAATTAATAATTGTGAGTCAGTATTTCCCTTTCTAGTAAAATGAAAATAAGTGGTCTAGTGAGAAAAGAGAGCGATAAAAAAAAGGGACTAACAAGTGTTAGTTAAGATGTTTAAAATGGTTAAATCACGTCAGCGTTGCCCAAACACACATTATTCTACAACTGGATGGTAATGCTAACGGCTAACCTTTGAGGCTAGTGGCTTTAGTATAGACTTCAATGTAAATGCAATGGTTTCGTTAGCTTAGCGACACCGCAGAGTTTGTGCGCTGCGCGTGCACAGTTCAGAGTTGCTCCGGAAGTACGTTAGGCTTCCGGGTCACGGTCGTCACTATGGCAACCAAAACACATTCTAGTGGATCAGCACATTAATCGTTGCATTGTTGCAAATACAGTTAAGCATGTTACATGAAATGTCGGCTCATTTCAACACTGTACAAATAACAACACCGCCTTTCAGTTGGTTTTGCGATGTGGCACTTAAACTCTCAGTTTGTATAGAGTTAAATTTATCTTAATTCAAATAGCAGCTTCCTGCTGTAGTTATTATATCAGTCTCAGGAATTTGATTCTCCGTGCCAGTTTTTCTGGACACAAACATAAAAGTTTTCCTTCGCTGTTGGTACACAGTTAAAATTTACTTGATCAAGCTTTTAAAACACTCCCATTCAAATTACTCTCGGGCACACGCAGTGTTACGCGAGATTGCATTCACTTTGTGAACGGATACAAATGGACAAACATTGTTCTCTAATGTTTAACGTTAACTTAGGGGAGTCGAATATCAAATTTGATTCGGCAGTGGAACACGCACTGGCAATCAAACTATATGAAATATGAATACGGGGACTTTGATAAATAGATTGAGGAACCCGCTCAAAACTATTCTTTATTCACCGATTTATATCCCTTTTGAAACACTAACAGTTTAGCTCCGTTCAGCAAACAGTGACTGAGATAGCGTTTGAGACACTGGAACACGCAGTGAAATCAAATCAGCTATAAAACAAGGCATTACACAAATGAGGAACACGCTCAATTTCTACCTTATTGTACGATCTCAGATGTTTACTTTTAAGTTCACTTACTGCTGTTAACAAAGGGGAGACGGACTCGAGTTAAAGTCTCCTCTAGCTCCTTTCATTCAAACGGGAGGGCGCGCGCTGCTTACGTCACGCAAACACACACACACACACATACTCCGGTCTCGCAAGCTTCTCATCTTTAATTCCTTTAGCAAAATCAAAGATTAAATAACTTCGTTTATGCTCACAATTTAGATTAAACTGCCCGCAATCATTCTCCACCATTATAAATGTAAGGGAAACAGGTCAATTTAGCTCAAAGGGAATCATTTAAGATTTTAAAGGGAATTTGAACAGAATCACTGTTTCACGGCTGCTCACGGAGACGCGCCTGCGGTTCAGTGAACGAGCCGTTTAACATCAAATCTGCGCTGGATACTAATATCCAAACTATAGTGAAAACACTATCAATTAGCACAGTAACAAGATCGACAGTTTAAGACATTAACTTGTAAGCACAAAACACAAGATACTTCTCTTTTCAATATGAATAAGGTTTTATTAGATAAATCTAAGACATATAAACTAATCTAACACATAAACGCACGCACACACACATTCACACAAGTTGCAGGAAGGTCGAAAGTTAGGGAAAGATGAGTTTAAGAGAATGGAAATATGGAATCCCAAGTTAACAGCAATACGTTAAATTGCATAAACATGAACAACCATCAATCACGTAATTAGCGCTCGCATTGAGTTCCTCAATGAGGTTAAAATTATATTAGATACACCAGTAAAGGTCACAGTCTGGAGGTAAAGTTACTTGCATCTCCTGTGAAGAAGGAGCCTCGGTGAAAGGGCTATCCCGAGGTCGTTGATTGGCTGGAAGTTCAGTCTCTGAAGTGACGTCTTGGGAAGCCCGTGGTTGTTGGGCGTTGGCTGAAAGTGCAGAGTCGTGTTCGCTGGTTGAAGTTGAATGGACGTTACAAAACTTAACTCAGAACACGAAACTCTCAAACGGAAAAGAAAAGAAATAAAGTTTGACGAGACTAGGTTGTGTTCCTTCTCATAGTAGCAGCAGGCAGGCACGCTGGAACCGCGCTCAAAGAACAATGATGACTACCGCATGGCTAGATGCTACAAGCTAAAGCTAGGTAGCAAAGCTACAAGCTAAAAGCTAAGAGCAGGCATGACTGATAGCACGAGCAATGCTAGAACTAAAAGCCGACATGGCTAATAGCAGCAGCTAGACTAGAACTAAAAGCAGACTAAAAGCAAGGCATGACTAAAAGCAAAAATTACATCGTGTCCAAAGTATTTAAAACTTCCTGTTGGCCACCCCTCAAATGTTGCCTTGACCAATCAGATATGTTCTTGGGGTGGGTATCATAAATCATTTGTTTATCTTACCAAGCATGTGGTTCTTGCCTCACAGGGTCTAATTTTGGACATGATTCCTATAACATGATTATGATATATTTTACAAATAAATGATTGTCAGGACAATATCAAGCAAGAAAATGCGATTATTTGAATACTAGACATGACTAGGTATCCTATAGTTATCAAAAGACATACACAATAAGTGATTATACATGATAGTCAAATGTGTGGGTTACACGTAAATGAATATGGAGTTAAGCAATGGAATGATTCATTCATAAGTCTTTTTTGAGTTCATTCTGGTCCATATATAATGTATAAAAAGGGTTTCTTTGCCATTCTCTGGCAAAGGACTTTTCTGTGAAGACAAAGGTTTATAGCCCTTCCCCCTTAGGAATTTCAGTCTGGTTTCACTGGCTGGGGGGGGAAGTCAATGCAAGTATTTAACTTGATCTCCTGGGTTTACATGTGATGTCCAGCGTTGCATTCCAATCACGAACAATAAATTTGACAATCTCTTCTTTGAATTAAAATTGTCAATAATTGTTCTATTGGTGTTAATGTTGAAAGCTGTTGTGTGAACAAGTTGGTTGGTTGGTTATCTTGTTTGGTTCCTGTGGCACTAGAACTGATTTATGACTTCCTGAGGAATTCAGCTCATGTTTCAATGCACACAGCTCTGATAGACTCTTTGATTTGTCTGATTTGACTCATTTCTGCTACAAAAAGCCCTCCACTAACCCTTCATTGTGTTTGCAGATACTGCCGCTGTAGTTTTTTTGCACAAACTGTTGCCTGACTTATTGCCCGACTTTCCCTGGGTTACTTGCATATAGTTAAGTTCGTCTCCTGTGAACAATTGCAAGTTTTACATTCCTCTCAATATGCACACTAAATCGTTGGCATTGCTCTGATGTCGCGGTGAATGTTTGTGGTTGTTTGGTAGCGTTGCATGATATACAGGCATTGGAGGTTTTTCGGCAGAGAATGTGAAACATTGGCGGAGTTGCTTTCCGAGCTTTTGCGTCGGTGCTGCTTATGTTTCAATCAACAAAATACAGTACTGAGGCCAGAGTTCAGGATTTATAGAACACATAATGCTGTACAATTCATCTTTGCAAGCTCAGTGATATCTTTAAAGGGGTCATATGATGTTGTTAAAAATAACATTATTTTTTGTATTTGGTGTAATGAAATGTGTTTATGCGGTTTTAGGTTAAAAACCACATTATTTTCCCCATACTGTACATTTATGTCCCAACTTTCTGAAACGCGTTTTTTACAAAGATCATCAGTTTAAAAAGAGAGGTGTGCTCTGATTGGCCAGCTATCCAGTGAATTTTGAACAGGTCCTGGTCTATATTTGCTCAACAAGACAAATATAATAAAACCTATTCCATAATTATGGATTATAATGACTAATAGTCTTTTTACGCGTTGCATCGCATCGCATCCCGTAAGCATAAAACCATGTCTGCATTTGTGATTGGAGAAATGAAAAACAACAAGCATTCTCTACACCAGTGGTTCTCAATTCCAGTCCTCGCACCCCCAGCTCTGAATATTTTACATGGCGCTCTTCATGTAAAATTACAATTCTGTTAAAATGTAGTTTGTGCCCCTTGATTTTAATGTCCTGGTCAGTGTATGCTCATTCATAATGTCTGCTTTAAAGTGGTGCAAAAATCTTTGTGCAAGGGCTTTCTTTATGCTTTTACAGGGTTCAATAGCTTTTGAAGTTTAATTAGCTAATAATCTACTGATAAATGATAATCATTTAATAATCTACTGCTGGTGGTTCATTCTGTTTCCTCATACCTATTGGCTTCGGTCTTGGCTGTTGTGGCCTTCACATTACACAGACTACTGTGGCACTTGACATAACTCTACTATGGTCATCACCATTGGAAGTCGTGGCTTAATGGTAAGAGAGTTTTACTCGGGCTGGCAGTACCACGACTGAGGCCCCCTTGAGCAAGGCACCGAATCCCCAACTGCTCCGCAGGCGCTGCAGCATAAATGGCTGCTCACTACTCCGTGTGTGTGCACTTTGGATGGGTTAAATGTAGAGCATGAATTCTAAGTATGGGTCACCATACTTGGCTGTAAGACTGTGATCCGCCATACTGCAAGAGGAATAAGAAGAATGCCTCATGTGCTTGCTGCTGTGAAGCGCGTTCACAAGAGTTCTAACAGTTCGGGCATTGCGTGAGTCAGAGGTTTAATTAAAAAAAATTATAATAATAATAAATAAATAACTATACTGTATAAATACTGTTCAGTTTCTTGCACAGGCTGCTCGTTTTGTGTCTTTACGCATCAATGTATCATCACAAGCTGCAGGATTTATTATGGATTTGTCTGTGTATGTTTTTTTTCACTCTCATAGATTCTGTTAACATTTGCCATGCATGGTACAGCTGAGAGACTACAGCTAAAAATCATAATTTGTGTTCTGCTGAGGAAACAAAGTCACCTGCATCTTGGATTACCTAGGGGTAAGCAGATAATCATCAAATTTGTATTTGTGGGGGGACTATCCCTGTAAGCTAAATTAATGGCCTCTCTAACACAATGTGGTGGTTTAGAATTCCTGTAATCCGCTATCAAGCTGCTATGTACATGATCGGCCTCCGCATCTGAGTTTCGACAATATCAGACTCTAAACTATTTCACGTAACACTCAAGGTTTAGTATGATACTCTAAGCAAACTACTGGTGGTGGTTACTTCTCACATGCTCCTCATGTCCAGTCTATCATGGCTTTTCATATACAATGGCCTATTGTGGTCATTTTCACAAGGGGCTTTCACATCACATAGTTTATAGAAACATACACAGGCTATCAATGTAATTGCAGCCCGTTGGGCCTTCACTTTACATGACCTATAGAGGTTTCACATTACTCAGCCTATTGCGGCCTATGCTCATTTTGGCCCATTGTGACCATCAGGTAAGTGTGACTATTATTGTATGTAACTCTGCCTATCATTGTCCTTTACAAAATTGGCCTGTAATGGCTTTTCTCACATGAACTACGCTGCCTTTGTGTTAAATGGCATAATGTGGCCTGTCATTAGATAGCTCAGGAGACTGGTCTCTTCCCCATGCATGTATGCTGGTGTCCTTGTTGGTCCAGGAAGGGATAGACCAAGAGGGACTCCCGCGCCACCAGAGATGTGAGCTGCCGGACCCGGGGTCCGGACGAGAACTGCACCCATTACACGAGTATTATCTGTATTTTTTGTTCTGTCACTGTAATTCTGTTACACTGTGGAAGCCTCTGTCATGAAAACAAATTACTCATATGTGTAAACATAACTGCCAACAAAAGCTAATTCTGATTCTGATTAAGTCAAATTAAGCAAATACTGGTGATGGTGTCACACCTTCATTACATCTACTCTTTCACCAGCTCTCGCAGCCTTCGGTGATGGCTTTTCGTGGCTATCCTCTCTATGGCCTTTCGTAGCTTTTTTCTCATGGCCTATCATCACCTTTCTCTCTGCGGCCCATAAGGGCCTTTCTCTCTGCGACTGGTTCAGCTGCATTTAGTCATCATTTCAGAAGCTGTGGTATACAATACACCAGCCACTACTGCTGCTGAACGTGGAGTTCAAACATCAGTCATCAAGCTACTGGGCAGATGGTCATCCTCCGCATTTGAATCATATATTAGACCTGAACTACAAACCATATCAAAAGTTCAGGAAATAATATATAGCTGTCCTCAAGGTAATCTATATTCAATTACTGAAGGTGGTGTAATACCTAGTCATATAGTCCAAACAACTGTAGTGGTTTTCTATCTTTGGTTATCTTAGCATTTCTCTCTTGTGGCCTATATTTTGCGGCTTTCCCCTCTTGTGGCGCTTCCCACCGTGGCCTATTTACATGGTTTTCCTCTCTGTGCCTACTGAAGCATTTCTTTCTATGGCCTCTTGGCTTTCTCACTATGGCCCATCTGAGCATCTCCATCATAAAGGTGATTGATTGATTGTGCCATGTCTAGGCCTTTTCTCCAATTCCTTTGTGGCCTTTTTCTCACTGAGGTCTATCAGGTCCTTTCCCACTGAGGCCTATCAGGGCCTTTTCTCCTGTGGCCTATAGTGGCCTCTCTCTCTCTCTGAGACCTCTTTGGTCCATCTCCTCTACTCTATAAGCTAACACTTTAGCTTTAATCTGATACATTTGTTTAATGCTTGTTATACTTACTTTAATTATGACTAATTAAAACAATTATATTTTCCTTTGTTCATATGTTCTAGGATCTCTAAGAAATACTTTGTCTGGTCGGTATTTAATTTTCTTCTTTCTTTTATGGTAGGTTCCGCCATGCCTTTGTCTTCAGCAGAAATAGCTGGAATCTACAACTTCAGATTCAAGCTACAGATAGGGCCTATGCCCAATTAATTTTGTTCTTTATATTGGTTTTATCTTCACCTCCTGAGTCCTTCTGGTAGAACGACTGGAACATTGAAAATGATGGACTGGCCCCTCAAAGTCCGGACCTCAGCTCCATCGAGCAAATTTGGGGTGAGTTAGAGAATAAATGGACAGATATATTGTACATTCAAAGGAAAGTCTTTGGCTTAAGTTGGAGAAGGCGTGGGATCACATTAGTGTTGAAGTTCTCAGGAAATACACTGATACTTTGCCATAGAGATGTATTGCTGGAATTGCTGCAAAAGATGGACACACCATAGATAGATAGATAGATAGATAGATAGATAGATAGATAGATAGATAGATAGATAGATAGATAGATAGATAGATAGATAGATAGATAGATAGATAGATAGATAGATAGATAGATAGATAGATAGATAGAAATATAGATGGATATGTTTTCCTTTACAGTGACTACGGTACGAGTCAAACAGCTTTTAAAATGGGAAAAGGAGAGGTGCAGACTGTTCTGTGGTAAAATAAAATATGTTAGATCAGAGCAGATAACATTTCCACTTTACTCCTGAAGAATAATTTTACAGGTCTGCAGGGGAATGCATTACAAAGAGTCTCCGCAGCAGAAATATTGTCACCACATTATTTTCAATGCTGGGTCTTTATAGATAACAATAAATGCAATACAATATATAGATGATACTGCTAAACCCATGGAAGAAGAGCGGCTGGGTGCTGATCAGGCAGTCATTCAGATGATAAATAGAGCATACAGCTGAGATGACTGAAAAAATCCACCCAAATTCCAAAAATCACCTGGGAGTGAACACGCATACATGCACACACAGTGAGGTATCAAACCCCTGCTAGGCGAGTAATCTCTAGACTTCTCCGCAGTACAGCATGCCAGCCCACCATCCTATACACCCCCACAGTGAATGTAATCCAGCCGAGATTGGATGCAATTCACAACACAGACACAAACACGCACACACACACATACATCCAAAATACACACCCACTCACAGCATGAGCTATACTGTGCTTTACAGAAGTGATCTTTAACTTCAGGATGGGATAACTGAGGTGACAGTTTCATCTCCTCTAACAGGGGCCTTTTACGCTCACCTGAAACAACGGCTCACCGGCTCACCTTAAAGGCAAAATGTCTTCAACCTGAAGTTAATCATGAAAACCTCCGGAAAATGTAAAAAAGATTTAAAAAACGTCATTAGGATACAGATCCACACCAGAACAGCCTTAAACATGCACACACACACACAAAATCAGCCCACACACATATCTATCAGAAATACATACTTGTACTGCTCGTGCCTCGCGTCAAAGAATAGACAAAAGTTTAAATGCCTCTGAATATTTTAGTTGTTCTCTGCACTATTTAGAGAGTTTATCTGAAATATTCATTGGTTTAATCAAATTTTCCTTAAAAAAAAGTGTTAAATATTTTAAGCAACAGTGAAATCCATTACAGACCCTTTAATAGTATCTATGGAACATGTATGTGTGTCAGATGGGTACCTGCTAGCTTAGGGTTTAAATGGACAACAATGGCACATAATCACAGGAGAGTGGCATTATTATGAACAGTTCAGATCACAGACATACACTTTATTACAAATTCATAGAGATTTATTCACTATGCGTTTGCACAGTATAAATATATTATGGATTTTTTTCATAGTTTTTACAACATGCAAAAAGTATAAAACACTAAAATAAAATGTCAATCTCAATTTTAGACACTTTAATTCTGCAATTTAGATAAATGCACATTTTGAAAAAAGACATAATCAAATCTTTGTCACAAAATAATATATCCAGTATCTAGTAAAAGCAACAAAATATGATGGAAAAACTCAGGGGAAAAAAGCAAAACATCCCACAAGGGGGTCATTAAAGGTCTATTATGTTTAAAAGTGCTTAAAATACACCTATTCAGCTCTGAAGGGTTCATAAAAAGGGTTGGATGCCATTATGCAGTGTACGGTGCAGTTTTAAAGCACCCCTGAGGTTTCAGGAGCAGGTTATGGCGAGCCGGATGTGCATTCTGCCCTCTCAACCGATCAAATTCCCAGGCTAATGTTCCTCTCTTTTGTGGCATATGCCTCACTCTCTCTAGGACTTATACCTCTTACTCTCTCACTCATTCACTCTCTCTAAGGTTGAACTTGTTAAATATTCATAATGCCTCAGTCTCAAAGCTGTGTTTATAGAGGCTTGTCCAAAAGTGATCCAGTGTGACAGAGTTCACTGCTTCTAAAGAACTCTCTTCATTGTATGTTTGACCTAGAGGGCCCCTACTGAAATAACTAGCTAGCCATCACTCCACTATTGTTTTACAACAGATGTTATTGGAACAATGTCTGAATTAATAACAGGACAGAAATAGGTTAGCAACTCTTTGGGGACAAGTCCAACATACACTAAAGCCCAACCGCCAGTGATTTTATCAATGGAGATCTCCTGATTGTTGCATTGTTGGTAGCTATGCAAGTAGACTTTTTAAGTCACTGAATGCATTAGGGATTTGCTAAACTATATCAACTAGTAAGTGTTTTGTGTGAAGGATTGGTCGACCAAGGAGGCCTGAAAAATAGTGATTTAACCTTGACTCATGATGTTGATTCACCCACTAAAATTTGAAATGAAAAAGTTGTTTCTTAGAGGGTGTTCACACAGAATACTTCCAAAACTGGAAGTGGAATTCCAAAACTGTTAGACAAAGCCCCAGATGATGATTTGAAGTACAATGTCTAGAAATTCAATTCTGAATGCAGTGTAGCAGTGTAGCAGCAGTGCCCAGAGGAAAAGTGTAGTGCTATAAATTCTCAGAGATGGTTGTAGCTGTAGTTCTGAATCATTCCTTTATTTCCTTTTGAAAAAATAGTGGCAATAATATTCTTCAGAAATACATCTGTTGTGTTACACAAAGAGGCCATATGGGTTAGGAACAGCATAAGGGTTAACTATTAAATATTATATAAGCATCTTATTATTTGTTTATTCTTTACTCTAAGATTTCAGAGCCACTGTGAATCTGAAGGAAAGCCTAGACAGCTGGGATCAGATTAGGACAGCAGTCTCGCCAGAGTCTCTTCACTTCAAGCGAACAGCCTTGGCTTTACATTCAGAGTCTTCTAGCTAGACATTAGACATGCCATCATTGACAGAAGCCATCTGATCGATGTGGAAGAGAGACCAACTATATATATAGGTATTTGGGTAAAGCAAGGTATTTGGGAATAGCCTAATCTGAAACCAATGATACCATAATATAATAATAACAGCCCAGGACACAGTGTGGCAAAAGTGACAGATCCTTCAAAAAATGCTGAATCGTATAGCGATGTGCCTTTATCTGGAAACACCAATAATAACAAAACTAATAATGAACTAAATCAAATAAAAAAATAAATAAAAAAAATAAGTTTTAATGAACATTAAATGAAAATTACAGTTAGAATACAATTACAATTTAGACCTTACACACAAGAAAATGCACCTCAAGCATACAGTATACTGTATACTGTTTGCACCAAGTATAAATAGACTCTGTCAAAATATAGTTATATAAGAAAGGTTTTTGTATAGAGTTATGCAATACATATCTGCTATATAGAAAGTGAATAGAATGGGTCATATGACGTTGCTAAAAAATAACATTATTTTGTGTTTATTTTCCACATAATGTGACATTATTGTTTCTCCTCTATGCCCTGTCTTTCTGAAATGCATCAATTTTTACAAAGATCATTGATCTGAAAAAGCAAAGTGTGCTCTGATTGACCAGCTATCCAGTGTGTTATGATTGGCCGAATGCCTCAAGTGTGTGATGGAGAAGTTACACACCTTAACAAACTATCATGCCATCTCCCAGCAGGACGAGACTCAGTCCAGCTGCTCTGCTCGTGCACATCTCAAAATCTGTTCTCTTTAGCAGTTCAGTCAATATACTGTTAGGAGTAACTGAATAACTTGGGATATTGGTTTATTTCGCATCATAGGGAGTGTTAAGCACATTTATGTAAGGGACACTTCATGTTGAGGTCCTGATCATCATGTCGGGTTTATTCTGAGAGAACAACTGGCTGGATATTATCCCACTTATTACATGGCTACATGCCACATAGGTAAATAATTAGACATAAAACTTTGATTTGAGTTGAAATATTTGAACGCAAAGCTTCCGTGAACACGGCAGTTGCAAGCAAGAGGCAAGTTCAAACTAGATGGACATTTAAGGGAAACGATACAGTCAAACCACTTATTACACAACATTTCACCACAAAAATAATTAAGGCAATAAAATAATTAAGATGATTTAAAAAAAAAAAAAAAAACCTTACCAGTTTGTTAGTTCTCTTATAATCCATTACAGCATACAAAACAATCATAGCAAAACGGCAGCAGCTGCGTTTGTATGAAACAAGAGGGGGTCCGCGAGACCAGGATGACATAATTAAATATTTGTACACCATTTTGAATCAAGTTTTAATATTTTATTAGCTAAACAAACGCAAAGCTTCCACCAAGAAAAAATTGTTCAATCAAGAGTACAGCGCCAACTGCTGTTAACCGGATGAGCCTGTGTTATTAGATTTTAACAGTTGTTATCGAGGGATAAGTGCAGAATGTCGCGAATGACCAATCAGAATCAAGTATTCCACAGAACGGTGTAATAAAAACGGAATAACTTAAGTAATTTTTGAATTGGTGTGTATTGGAGATGCAAACCGTTTCAAATGATTCAGTTTGATTTGGTGAACTGGTTCGACCGGCTCACTAAGAAGATCCGGTTAAATAGAATGATTTGTGCGTGATCTGGACATCACTAGACAAGACCAAACCCATAAAACCCATTACAAACTAGGCATTTTTTGCATCCAGTGAGGATTTAATTACTGATTATAATGACTTATACTGTCTTTTTTATGTGTTGAGTTGCATTTCGCAAGATAAAAACACATTTGAATCCTCATTGGCAAATTATATAAATGTAAAAAATGTAGTCAGAGCATGTTAGAACTAGGCATTTTAGGAGGGCATGGTTGACTCTTAACTCTTATAAAGAATATTCACTTTGGATTTGAGACTTTAGTCTTTGAAACTTTACAGATCTTCTTTATGCACTAAGAGTTTGTAACACTCCAAAGAGAAAGGAATAATTGAATCTGTGTGAACAGAACATCCTTGGATCCATATAAGCACCATTTCCATCAAGACAAAGAGATCTCACAGTGACTAATGAACGCATTAGTGTATAAGTGTACCTGTTGGATATTTGTGACAACAGTTAAAGAAACTGAAGTGCAGCTTTGTTCGTCAAGTGCAAAACTCACCACTTTAGAAATTATTCACCTCCAGAAAGTCTATAAGAGCTCAGTGGAAAAGAGTGCCAATTTAACCCATTTAATTTTTCCATACTTCGAAAGTCACTTAAATGGATGAAGGCAAATTATAGACAGACAGCTGGAGGCAGCAAAGGTTCCTTTTTGTTGGTTATAAATCACTGTTAAGTGGGAGTACTAATATGATTCTTATTGGTACAGTGACTATACATCTATATACATTTATCATGCAAACTGAAATAGATTCATGTAGAACCAGTATAGCAGCCAAGAAAGACTGAGTGAGTTGTCATTTCTGAAACTATCAGTCATTTAAAGTAAACCACTGAAGTGAATACTTTCATGGCAAATCTTTCTGACCTTCTTTGACAAACAGCCCAGGAAATAACACTTGACCTGCACCTCTCTTTACTCTCTTTCTCTTGGTCTCTCTCGACAGTTTTTTTTAACTATGTTTACAATATTTGACAGGTTTACACTGTAAATATCATTTTTGTAGTACACCAGACTTACTCTGTCCAATGAGTCAAAGACCATATTTTCATGGTCTTAAAGGGGGGGTGAAATGCTCGTTTTCACTCAATATCCTGTTAATCTTGAGTATCTATAGAGTAGTACTGCACCCTTCATAACTCCAAAAAGTCTTTATTTTTATTATATTTATAAGAGAAAGATAGTCTGTACCGATTTTTCCCGGAAAAACACGAGCGCCTAGAGGCGTGACGTGTGGGCGGAGCTAAAGAATCACGAGCGCCAGTAGGCTTTCGCGTTGAGAGCGTTTGGAAGCTGTGACACAGATCCAGAGGCTGAAATTTAACAAGAGCAGCATCAGCAAATGCGTCTCTATGTGGTATGTACTGAAACTGTATATATTTGCTTAGCGGTTTTGGAAAATGACTAAGTTCCACTTTATGTCGTCTTTTTTTTTTTTTTTTCTTTTTTTTAAGCTGTACATGTGGAAAGTGCAGTTTGATGACAACATCGCATGTTGTTTACTTGATGTGCTCACGCGCCGATAGCTAAGTTAACAACACAGAGATATTTGAAGCAGTTTTACTCACCGCATGCGGTTCCAACACACGATCGTAACCCTTTTCCGTTGCGACTGCATTATCCTTAAGAAATAAACGATGTTCAAATCCGTCGTCAAACTGGGCCTTGTTTGTAAAACAAGCATCTTCGAAATGCAGGGAACAAACAAAAACACTTGCACAACTCCATTGATGCTCTGTAAAAATAAACTCCATCCACTGGTCCCTTAATGCTGTTTCTCTTTTGGTAATCTGTGCAGGGTTGTCTTGCCCTGGCAACCAATAACACACTTTTTTTGTGACTTTTCGCGACGCTCTCGCTCTGATCGGTGAATCGCTCTGATCAGTGAAATGTTTGTGCTCAGCCTCGCTATAAAGGAGTGTGCGCTCTTCCGGCAGAAGTGCGTCAGGACCCATATAAGGAAATTCCGCTCCATCTAACGTCACACAGAGCCATACTCGAAAAAAACTTTCCGAAACTTGTGACAAACCGGAAGAGGTTTTTTTGGAAAAAAAATACTCCTTCAAATGTACAACTTAATTTTTGAAACTTTGTCCATGTTTATCATGGGAATCCAACTCTTTAACAGTGTAAAAAACTCAGTATGCATGAAATAGCATTTCACCCCCCCTTTAACCTTATGGACTCATTTTATTCAGTACTGACTCAGATTCGGCTTTCCCTTTGTGAAAAAGATGTTAATTCAATTGTATTAAATGTACACTTGTTGTATACTTTTTCCCCCCTACTATTTTAAAATATAAACTGTACATCAAGATAATGTGATAAGAAGTTTTAATGTGCACATGTAAGGTACATGGTCCTAATTATAACTGTAGTTTGTTTTTAATATTACATTTCAGGTGAATTTTTTTTTTTTTAATGAATTAAATTGCAACAATTACAAATATTTTCAAGTTTTCCTTTCTCTTTGGAGTGTCACAAGCTGTTTGTCAATAGATAAGATCCGTAAAGTTGCAAAGACTAAAGTCTCAAACCCAAAGAGATATTCTTTATAAAAGTTAAGACTTGTCCATGCCTTCCTAAAATGCCTCATTTAAACACGCCACCACAAGTCTACGTCACAATGTGGGAAGATTTGCATAACACAGCTCAAATATGCATGCAAAGAAAGAAGGCTTAACTACGATTCTTGCTGTTGCTGTTACTTAGTTTGGCCTTTCAATAGAGGACACCACTAGAAATCATTGGTTAGGTTTTATTTACAACACTGTTCCAGAACAGTTCAATCCAAATATTTAGATGTGTGCAGCACATTTTATGGAAGACTGTTTCCTGATCCTGGGAGGATGACTATGACGCCGGCTGTTCTGACTCACAGTCTGTAAGTACATTTACATATGAAAGGATTTGCCACTGATGATTCAAACGTGAGTTCTGAGCAGTGGTTCTCAATTCCAGTCCTCACGCCCCCCCTGCTCTGCACAGTTTGCATGTTTCTCTTATGGCTTCAGATGTTTGTTCTATTCAAACGTAAGTGCATCACAGGATATTCCACCATGTTTCCAGTTCGAAGCAAACGTACATGTTTATTCAGAGTGCACAGAAGTGTGCGTGATGTAATTTTAAATTGTATTTATTTACAGAGGTTTAAAAAAAAATAATAATAATAGTTTACAGAGGTATATGGTGTCACACTTGTCCATGTGAGAAGATGTTGCGTTTTGCAAATCTGTGAATGAATGTTCCGAAGTGAGGTAAACTTCAACAGATTTCCCCTGCTCATGGAGTAGGGAGAAATGAACACTGTGTAGTAGTGTTGTCAAAACACCCGGTACTTCGGTACCAAGTCGGTACTAAAAAAATTTAAATGTGACTGTACCAGGTTTCTTTAAGTACCGGTAGTACCGAGGTCCCGTTCAAACCCAGTTCAGCGCTCTGATTTCACGAAGCAGAAAACGAGGACGGAATCTCAAAATCCAGTCATGAAAATGAAACGTACATTTTAATATGGACAGTCATGGAATTTGTCAAAGTTAGCATAAATTAATCAAATCAAATCAACATATGGACCAGTATCTGTAAATGTTAAGCCGCAAAAGTTGTTTAAAATATGAATCCGTGTTCTGCACGTCTCTGTGTGAATTAATGAATGGCAGAGACGTGCGGGTTTGTTTACTCCATATACTACATGAACATAGCTCACTTCTAATGAGCTGATTATCTGAAACCAGGTCTGTTAACAAAGAGAGACATAAAAAAAATATGCAGAGCTAGGGGGAAGAGTACTGGAATTGAGAACCACTTGTGTAGAGTAGTGCTAGTTGTTTGTCATTTCTCTGATCACAAATGCAGACATGGTTTTATGTTTATGCTGCACAATGCAACGCAAAGTGTAAAAACACAGTATAGGTCATTATAATCCTTAATTACAGGTGCATCCCAATAAATTAGAATGTCGTGGAAAAGTTCATTTATTTCAGTAATTCCACACAAATTGTGAAACTTTAATAAATTCAGTGCACACACACTGAAGTAGTTTTAATTGTGATGATTTTGGCTCACATTCAACAAAAACCCATCAATTCAACAAGTTAGAATACCTCTCAAGACATTTTTAGTGAATTGTTGGCCTTCTGGAAAGTATGTTCATTTACTGTTCTTGTACTCAATACTTGGTAGGGGCTCCTTTTGCTTTAATTACTGCTTCAATTCAGCGTTGCATGGAGGTGATCAGTTTGTGGCACTGCTGGGGTGGAATGGAAGCCCAGTTTTCTTTGACAGTGGCCTTCAGCTCATCTGCATTGTTTGGTCTCTTGTTTCTGACCTTCCTCTTGACAAAACCTCATAGATTTTCTATGGGGTTCAGGTCTGGTGAGTTTGCTGGCCATGTCAAGCACACCAACACCATGGTCATTTAACCAACTTTTGGTGCTTTTGGCAGTGTGGGCAGGTACCAAATCCTACTGGAAAATGAAATCAGTATATTCAAAAAGCTGGTCAGCAGAAGGAAGCATGAAGTGCTCCAACAACAGCAGATGACCTTGCACCCCATATCATCACAGACTGTGGAAACTTGTCACTGCACTTCAAGCAACTTGGGCTATGAGCTTCTCCACCCTTCCTCCAGACTCTACGACCTTGGTTTCCAAATGAAATACAAAACTTGCTCTCATCTGAAAAGAGGACTATGGACTAAGAGTTGAAGTCGTTATCAGACTGGTTGAATTCTACAGGATTCACATATGTGTGTCGCATTCTTTAAAGTTCCTAGAAACAAAGATATTGTGAGAGATGCACCTGTATATCCCCACTGGATGCAACAAATGGATTGTGTTCTGACCAGTGTTCTGACTGGGACAAGCACCACAGAATGACAAGGGGCATAACATTTCAATCACAATGCACTGGATAGCTGGCCAATCAGTGAATGAACAGCGCTCTCTTCCACCCTCAATACCCATGGCTGAAGTGCCCTTGAGAAAGGCACTGAACCCCAAAGTTGCTCCCCTGGTGGTGGATATAGCTGTCCACTGCTCTCGGTGTGTGTTCATGGTGTGTTCACTACTCACTGCTGTGTGTGTGCACTTGTATGGGTTAAATGCAGAGCACCAATTCTGAGTCTGGGTTACCATACTTCGCGAAATGTTATGACTTTCATAATACTGTACTTTTAAATATAAATAAAATGCCAGTTTCAGAAAACATTAGTATTCAATATTATTTTGAAGTATACTATTCCCGTAATAAGTACTCTATTTAAAAACACACTACTGTATATTGTACTTTTTTGGACAAGGATCCTCTGGTCTCGGTCTTGACTCAGACCCAACATGCGCTGACTCCAATGAGCTGATCTTGACTTCAGATCGATTCAGCAGCCTCAGTTGTTTGCTTTGGTTATGGCCCCAATATTGAAATCTTTAGAAACATAGGGCAGAGAAATGATAACATGGGAAATGTAAATTATTTCAAAAAAAATATATTTAGTTATTTATTTATTTTTAAGTTGCAAGTCCAACTATCTAACCATTAGGCCAAAGCTGTCTATTTATGGTTAAGTTTATTGTTTTATTTATGGTGCCATCTATTTATGGTTTGGTCTATTTATGGTTAAGTTTAACACAGACTGGATCTAATTGGAACTGACTGATGCACAATAAAGCATGAAATATGTTCAGATAAATAATAAGGATTGTAGCATCCATGGAAAATGTTACTTATAGTATTCTTTTAATGTCTGCTTCTGCTCCAGTGAAAAGTTTGCACTAGTTTAAAATTTTTGCACCACTAATAACCAAATACAGGCATGTTCACTGTGGGCATAAACAATCATTAATCAGAGGCATGTAAATTAGCCTGTAGGCCTATCAGTAATAACAAACTTGTGCTAAATTCGCTTCATGATGCACCACTCACTTGCATGAGCAAACGGCACACCAAACCTATAAAAATTCCCAATATGATCAACCATCCCAGACAAATATTCAAATATTTAAATATTCAAATGTCAAATTCTAAGCAATAACGGTGTCTGAAAGTGTCTAGCTGTCATTGAGCTCTTAATAACCATGTCTCAGTTTGGATGAGATCAGAGTGTGATGTAAGGGACCAGAGATACGGACCCATTCTGTGATGAGTCTAAAAATGGCTGTTGATGGAGCTGCCACATTACCATGCAGGCTTGGCATCTTCATTCGCTGCCACTACAGCAGACAAAGGCTGAAGTGTGTTCACTGCCAAAACACAGACTTCAGCTGACCTGCTGCTGTCTGACACCCCATACAATCCACTGCGTTCTAACAATCTCTAAACTCTGAGCTGTTTATATGATTATCAAACCTGCACCTTCTTTTAAACATTCCAGGGAATTTTTATTAAGCACATTCCACGCTCTCAAATTCCTCACTGATTTCTAAAGAGAATAAATACTAACAATAATGTCTCAGTGAACCATACAGAACGTTACAACATGTTCACAACACCCCCACACCAATCCACCCACTCACTGTTTCCTCCTACACCCTCTCTCTAGCACAAAAGTTAACAAATGAAACAGGAAAACTAGTCAGCCAATGTATTATACACAGGGGGGAGTCGTGTCTTAGGCTGCAACATCCTTCTCATTAGCCTAATGGTGTTTGAGGCCTTTAACTCAGTAGAAACAGCATGTAGAGAGACATACCCAAGATGACTGGTATTTAACTGCATTACTAGTCCTATTGATATACACTACATGTATGTGTGGTGCATCATATGCAGCACACTGCATGTGCTAACATGAATAGGCAACAAATAAGTGCATGAATAAGCATTTTAAGTTAACAAAAATGTTAACTATTGGTCTAAATACCTAGGCTTAACTTTTATTCAAGTCATAAATAGTATTTAATATTAATGAATTAACATAAATATATTTATACCAATTTTTTTAATAAAAATCAAGCAGAAATAGCTGTTTAAGAGAAATTTAAAAAATCAAGTAGAAATAACTGTTACAGGTTATTACATTTTTAGTTTTGGACTGTAGATAACTTTTGTGGAACTCTTAGGGTTTTAAAATATACAATGCACTTGCATAGTTTATTCGTGACAGGTAAGCTACAGTGAACATCTAGTTTAAAGTATGTCTATTATGTTGGACCTTTTATTCAAAGTAGCCCAGTATTTTACCTGTTGAGACATGCCTTCACTTTTATAGACCTGCGGCCGGATTCACGAAACTTAAGGATAAAATTCCTCATAACTGCCCATTTCTTTTTATTTTCTAATTTAATAAAAAAGATACAAATATTTTGTATTCCCCAAAAAATATATTTTTATTTGTTTTCTTTAGATTGTTCTTAAGACAAACCCTACGGAGAATTCAAATTCTTGAAAAAAATATTCTTAAAAATCATTGTAAATAACTTCATAGCCCCAGACTTGTCTTAAAACCCAAACAATAGGAATTATTTAATTAATGTATTGGGTTATTTCAAACTAATTGTTATATTTAAGCATTACAATAACAGCTACATGTAATAGCATAAATAGGAAGACTAGGGATGTGCATGTGTTTTCTGAAGGGACAGCGATGACTGCTAATGGTAAATATGATCGGTCATAATTAGCCTATGTGTGACACTGCTTTTTGCTGACTTCAAAACTCATTAGCAACTCTAAAATTAGTCAGATAGAGAGCTTTAATTGAACGCTGTTCATTTTGGCTTATAAAAACATAATCTTTGGCAGTAGCTATTCAGCGCATATGAATGTGCAGGACGCATTTGCTGTAGAAGTGCGGATTCACATACCGGAAGCGTTCACTCAGACGAGAGCGCAAAACCACAGCACAAAGATGAATGAAACATATCGCTGCAGCTTGAGTCTATTTTAAAAGGAACTGTTCAAAAACAGGCCGCATTAAAACGTGAAGCTGAGCGCCAGTCAAAGTCGCAATGAAAATATACAGTCTATGTTGCATACTTATTATGATTATTAGGGTAATCTACAGGAAGCGCAAGAAGACAATGTGAGTTTATCAATGCGTCATGTATTCATTCAGATAACGGCTGTTGTTTTCTTTTTTAAAAAAAACATTAAGATGTTCTTAAGCATATATTTGAGAACTTATAAAGAATTTTTTAAGAATTAAGAACATTCTTATGAACTTTGTAGAATCTTTCTTAAGAAATGTATACATTTATTTCTTTAGAAAATTTTCTTGAATACGGCCTCTTTACTATAAGAGCAGTAATGCGCGAAATGGGCATTTGAAAACATTCTTTATTTTTATAGTTCTGTTAGGTCACACTAGTAGTGCAAAAACTGAATACAACATCTCTAACATAAGATGTTTTTTAATATAATTTTTGATACTGTGTGCTGAGAAAAAAACATTCCTAAGTAGGGATGATTCATGAGAACATTCGACAAGCATATGTAGATATTTTCTATTTTTGCTCTGTCTACAATCACATACTGGGTAGGAACTTATAATTCGTTTGTTATTTACTTTGTGAATGTTAAAAAGTATGTTCTATGTAGGAGGAATATGGAAATAATTAATTAAATGTTAGTCTACTACCGTGTAAAAAAAAAAAAGAGAGATGCTGCTGAGGTAGACCATGTTTTAGTAGCTGGTCTGAGCTGGTTTAAGCTGATGTTTAGTTGGTCCTTAGCTGGTCATGAGTTGGTTTCAGCTGGTCTTAAGCAATTAACTCCTGCTCAAGATCAGCTTAAACCAGCTTAAACCAGATGCCATGCTTCAAAACATTCCTGACCAGCATATGCTGTTTTTTTTTTTTTTTTTTTTTTTTTATAGATTACATCGGCCATGTCATTGTCATGTGACCTACCAGTGACAGCTGTGTCGCTTTACTGCCACTCACACCTCCTCCCCCATACTACTGGAGGTAGTAAGTCATCCAGAACTTAACATGAGTGTAACGATATACAAATCTCCATATTCATCGGGAAGAAGGAGGCGGAACCAGCGCACAATCAAAACATAATTTTAATATTAAAAATAAACATAAAACAGCACAAATAAAAACCAAAACATAAAATATTGTCCAGGCCTGGTATAGTCGATCCAGTTTTATATCCTTCCATCTCCTACGTGGGACTCGATACTGGCGGTGGGGCGCAGGTGTAGCTCATCTCCAATCACTACACCTGGCCTCACTCCTCGTTCCCACGCCTCTCGGCCCTGCCCCACTCGCCACAATGAGTTCTGACATACTACTCCTTTGACATAATGTTTTTTGCATACCATATTTTTGTCAGTGTGAACAGTAAAGCCCACTGTGTATGGTTGTAGGAGTTTTCCATCGCTGCATTTTCAAAGCAATTAGTTGATTTTGGAAAAAAATAAAATAAAGAGCATTTAGAAGGACTGAGGGTATATTACCTTGCTGGATGGTTTGGTTTTGCTGTTGTGGTTGTTGTTGGTGGAGAGGCTGGCGTCCTCATGTACATGGTCCAGAAGCCACAGCAGGAACTCCAAAGCATCATGTTGAGCGTTCCCCTTGAACTGAGAGCCATACTTGGACACAACACTCTAGGGTAGGAGAGGGAGATGTCAGATAAACAATGACATGAATACAGTTTTAAAACTAATTTCATTATAACTTCAATCATACAAATATTGTTTTTCTCTTCACATACCCAAATACTGTGGCCGATTCACAGCTGTTCTGATATATATAAATGGTCAGCCAAGAAGCAGTAATGTCTACACCGGGTCTTAACATGCTTTTAAATTTGTCTCCTGTGACCACTTTTGTTCGGATTTCAAACAGACTGTATCACACATATAAAACTGAATGAATGAAGCCATTACGCTGCTTATGAATGAGGAGAAAAAAAAAAAAAAAATGAGTGAAAAGGATACAATTGGTAACAATGACTTTGCTCATAATCCGTGTGTTTTGTCACAACATAGCGAAGTTAGAATTGATTGTTTTTGTTCACTTTCTTAAAACACATCCCAGAATGCTCACGTTTGGTGGGCGGCAAACAGGCCTTTTGTCGCTGCTTAAACACATTTGACCACACTACAAATGCAATTCCGACTGAGTGTGTTTTCAGCTTGCTCTGGAAGTGGTCGAAAGTGGACAAGCTCAAGACCTTTTATACTGTGCTGTACTGTTACACATGCTGTTGTTGTAATGCATCATGCACTTGTGATTATAAGCACATTTTAATACCAGAGCCTTATAAGTCATAAGTATTGTTGTGAATGGCCCTTAATTGTTATATAAATAATAAATATCACCAATATTCTAAAAAACATACAAGGTGAGGTGTTATTTAAAGTTAATTTAAAGTTCAGTTACAGGTGCTGTTAGTGTACTAAAAAGTAACACTTTAAACTGCAAAGTTGCCCAATACAAAGACCTTTTCAAATGATTATGTGTTCATAAATTTACTTAAATCAATGAAGAGAAGTTTTCCACTTTCTTCTGTGCAAACTTAAAACTCACAGTTTAAACTTGATTTGTAGTCAATGAATTCAGGCCTAAAAAACTAACATTTACCAAATGTCCTGAGTGACTTTTATCCAAAGACGGACATCAAGAACAGGTTAAATGAAAAGGATTCTGAGCACATTAGCACAATGTCATAATCAGATCATAATAATCTCCTTATCTGCTTATCATATTTGGATTCATCTGGGATAGAAGCAGATTTTGGAAGTCACAAAGCTTCAGTAAGACTCGAAATATATGGGTTACTCAGAGCTCTAAATTCTGCTCTGCTATTCTAATAGCGCCTAATTTTGCTGATTTTTTTCCCTTAACAAACAAAAATCCTCAAATATTGCATTTTCCACTCCTCACAGGAAATATAATATTTTTTTGTCATTTCATATGGCTTCAGTACTATTGCATTAACCAGTACAAGAGGTTTATTTACAAGATGAATAACATTTATCACTGTTATGGTGCTTGCTCAACTGTATCAAAGGAATAGTGCACCCAAAATGAAAATCCTGTCTTCATTCACCCTGATGTCAAGCTTTAAAGATGGTTGCTCTTTTTTGTAACGCTATTATAATAAATGGAAACGGATGCAAAATGACCATAACAGCGGTCCATGCAACTTGTACACTATTCTAAGTCTTCTAAAGCCTTACAAAACCATGTGTAAGAAACCAACACTAACACTACAGTGTTGTCCGATTCATGAAATCATTCTTATGAATCATTTCAGTGAAGTTTTAACTGGTCTGAATGATTCATTTCCAAATCTGAAAAGTTCAACTCAATGACTTAAGGACACAGTCCACACACGAAAATTTACATTTTGACATTATTTACTCATCCTTATGTTGTTCCAAACCAAACAATTTTAGTTACAGATGTATGGCAATTAAAAAACACAGAGACATTTCTTAAATATCCACAGAGGAAAATCAGTCATACAAGTTTGGAATGACATGAAGGTGAATTTTCATATTTGAGTGTACTGTTCCTTTAAGGGCATTCACACTATTCCATACTGGATGTTATTTCAGTCTCCACAGCAACTGCTGCACAAGTATCAATTCAAGTGATGTCTGCATGAGTTAAACAAGTCCAAAGTTCCAGAGATGTCCTCGTACATCAGCTTTATGACATTTACACCTATGAATGTTTGTTTAACTGGGAATACAGGCTGTAAACTGATACTTCTACTGAATTGCGGACAATAACAGGCTGTACACAACTTCAGGTGGTATTATATTTTCCATGTATACACAGCCACTCTAGGTTAACAGGTGCGTGAAACATGCCCTGGGGATAAAGATATTTAGAAAATTGACTTTCTTCCTCACAACTAATCATAAGCAATTAATGGATCAACAATCAACCCTTTGACGGTTTGAATAAGTCGCTAAACATAATTGCACAGAGACATTGAAACCCTGTAAATTGAAAAACTGTAAACATTTCATTCTTGTTCTTTCAGCCTTCTCTCAGTATATCAAGTTCCAATGGTTAAACAGCAGCCAATATAATTTGTGAGATGTAGTTTAGGCATAAATTACTGGTCTCCATTCACTTCCTTCCGAGGACAAACCTCTCCCTTCTCTTACACAAGAATGACAAACAAGTCTAGCAGGTTAACGCGACCTGTCTTGGTTCCATTGGCAATTCACTGAGCAACGTGATGAATGACGGCATTACATAACCTCGGCTTCAGCACTGCTTGCAGAGTTCCTCTCCTATTCTTAAGCTACAGGAATGTGCCTTTACTACATACTTCTTTTCATTTTAGGATTGACTAGTTTTCCATTTAGACCAGGAGTGTCACAGACATGGCCAGTGGGCTGAATACAGCTCTCTGAGGGATCCAATGATTTGAGGATAAAAATTAAAAGTAAAACCATAGTGAAAAGGGAACAAAAACATATGTCCGTATTGTTTCTTAGTATGAAATATATTCAAAATATTACATTTTAATTAGGCCTGTAGTACGTCAGGACAGATTAACTTTTCGTCTTAATTTGTCAGCTTAAAGTGTTGGAAACATTCTTTTATTTATACATATCATGCAACAGTCATTTTTCTATTTTTTGTCTTGCTAACAGCAAAAAGGTGGACAGAGTGTATACAAATGTGTGACTCTGCTAAGAAACATCCATACATTTCTTTTTATTTCATTTTATTTTTTTTATTTTTTTTTACAAATTTTATACATTTATATAAAATCAAAATTATTGTATGTAATCAAAAATCCTTAAAGAATTAAATTACTAAACAGGTTTCCCTTCATTTCATAATACAGTAATAATTATTTTAAGCAATATAACTCATTTTGGGCAATTTATATATATATATATATATATATATATATATATATATATATATATATATATATATATATTTGCTTTTTTTGCATGCAACCAGATCTCAAGGGATCAGTGTCTCAGTGGAAAAAAAATATATATGAAACAATAAAAACATGTAGGTCCAGTCTAAAACCTAACCATCAGTGGAGCAAAAGCAGATCTTGAAAAATGTATAAATGAAATGCACAAATTCATACTAATTAGCCATCCATTCGCCAAAATGCAGAGTAGTTACAAATGAGAGTGTGTTGAGACTGACAGCCATGATTTAGAGGCAGACAGGAAGAAAGAGAAATCAGAGAGCAAGAAAACACAGAGAGACAGATAAAAGTCATCAAGTCTGTCTTATTTCTCCACATGGAGGAAAGTCATTAATTTCTGCTGATCTCCAGATGCTGTATTATTCACTTTTCCCTGACCATGCCCTTCCTCCTCAACCTCATTTATCTCCTCACCTCAGAGACTAAATATCCACTGTGGCCTGTACCACAGAGATCCATGTCTTTACTGTAATCAGTACTAAACCCTGTAAACAAGACAAGCACAAAGCCCAATTTGATTAAATATTACTAATACAACTATTTATATTAGATCACATTGCAATCTGTTCCTATGGAAGTGCAATCTATTTTGAGGAACTAAAATTATATTGGTTGTAATATAACTTGAAAAAGGTGTTGTTGAGAGGTAAAGAGGAATGCATGGAAAATGGGACAGATATCAGAAACATGGATTTTAGGATGATGTCTGAGCAGAGCACAAGCTGTGCTCAAGGTGGTGTGTGTATCAGTATTGCACCTTGCTGGGTAACTGAGATGACGCAGAAACACACAAACAGTCCACACACACATTTGTACAGCTATCTTTGTTGGACTTGCCATAGATGTACTTTATTTTCACACTGATCTAGCAATATTTTCTATCCACTACTCCTCACAGAAATGTTTTTGAATTATTATATTTTTAGAAAAAATATAATTTAGTATTTTATTACATTTTTTTCCCTCGTTGAGATGTTGTCCTCACAACATCAGAAATTCAGGTTTTATCCTTGTGGAACATTTGGTTGTGCATACATCAGAAATAATGTTAAACAGTAACTGCTTCAAAAGTAGCCTACTTATACGGTGAAATTCAGGGGAAAGCTGACTTTTTTATTTTTATTTTAAGTAAACTTTGATACACTTGATACTGTAAACTAATGAGGTCTATAGACATAGCAGAAACTGTCCACAGTATAAAAGCCGAACAGGGTAGCTCTGAATGAATGGGAACACCAGGGGCAAAGTCTGTTAACAATCTCTCTCTCTCTCTCTCTCTCTCTCTCTCTCTCTCTCTCTCTCTCTCTCTCTCTCTCTCTATGGACAAGCATTGAGTTACAACACTGTGTAGAGATACTGTGCCTTCAAGGCATATGCACACAACTAAATAGCTGTGAGCAATCTATGATTGTTGATAGTGGATGACAGAATTCTTATCTGTGTGTTCTTAGAAGCATAATGTTTACAAAGGTGTTATTGTCAGTGATGCAACATTAAAGTATATTTGCATTGTTGCAAAAAGAATAAAACAGAATAAAACAAATGACTGTTTTTCTAACACATTTTTACAACAAAAAAAAAACATTCCTCATTCTTCCAAATCATGTCTGTCGAATTGCTGACAGGTGATTCACCTGTCGCCTACTAGCCTACTCTAAGCCCCTCCCACTTCCACCGAATATACTGTAGATTGATGAAGTGATGAGGAAGAATGCGCTGGTGTGTGTGAACCCAGATCAATGCGAATCGGACATTTCCGAAAGAAACGCGTTCAACGAATCCTTCAGAACGAGTTTGATAAACGGCTTAAGATCAGTGTCTGTTTAACAAATCTACCTGCTGATTTTAGCTTAAGTTTAAGTCAAATAAAACGATTCCATTCTACACTGAAACAAACGATCATTCTGATAAGTTGAGCTACACTGATTGCTTAAAGCGGTCGTTCGTGACTCCGTTCTGTAAGTTGCTCGAAACTCACCTTAAATTCCACTGACAGCTGAGGCGTGTAATCGAGCGTCCAGAGCGCCCTCACTAGCGATGCCAGCTTCTCCGTCACCTCCCCCCTCACCTCCTCGTTCTTCATCATCCCGTTGATCCTCATCTCATTGAATTCACATTTATACTGCTCCAGACCCAAATACTCTGCCAGAAGTTCCGTGTTACTCAAGCACTGCACCACGGCGTTCATAAAACAGGTGTTTCCGTGGTTCTTTAGACCCTGAACCCCCGGAGTTTTCTCGCCGTAACACCAGGACAGTCTTTCTTTGACGGATCCATAAGAAGATGAGGGAGCAGCGGTCTTCCTCGCCGAGCTCTCTCTGGGATTCCCAGTGTTGTGGGCGCTCAGAGTGTCTCCAAACCCACCATCATCATCCTCCGCCGCGTCCGGCTGGTCCGCGTCCCCCAAGTGTGCCAAAGTGCCCAAAGTTTTGACAATTCTGCTCATAAAATTCCCAAGCGATTTTAGCGATTTCCTTCTGAACAGCTTCTGGGACTTGTGCGTCTTATCCTTGCGCTTGGCTGATTTGGCTTTGATTTTTTGTTTCCTGGTTTCCCTCGGAGTATCCATGTTAAGTCTGTTGTTTCACCCAAACCGATAAGTGGAAGTCAGAAAGAGAAACAAGTGCACTCTGGTGTGAAGACGAGGCGCTCCCACCTGTGCGTCTTGAAAACCTACATCACTAAAGCATCACGACGAAGAAAAACAGACTGTGAAGGCACCGGTGTCTGTGCCGAGGCTGGTGATGACTAACGCGTCCCCGACGTTCCCTATCACTGATCTCAGCTGCGCTAGTTTCGCTTTATCCATGACGCTCTTACGCACCGGGAATTACACTAGTCTCAACTCCATCCTTCAGTCAGACACAACTCTTGTTCTTTACACCACACCTACACGCACTTGTGTGTGGATGACCATTACTGGCTGTTTGTCGCCCGCTCTCTCTTTCTCTGGCTTCTGGTTGGAGTAACTGCGTCTTCTGAATGGTAGATACAAGGCTTCTACCCTCCCACTATGAATCTTATTAGCCTGGTTTACTTTGAACTTGTATTGGGAGAAGTGAATATGGAAATGTATAATATAAATGGAGGTTTATCTACACCTGTATTTACCTGCTTCATCGCTGCCCATCAATATTTTCCCACCAAACACAAACATTGGATTTTATCTATTTAATTTTAGCTTTTGCGTCATTATTTTGTAATTAATGTAATGCTCAGATTAAATCTTCTTTAAAAGATTCTGAAATGTTCCTGTAAACATATAACCACATGATCTGAATAAACTCACTCTTTCAAACGATTATGCTGCAGTTTGGACATTATTTTAATGAACTCAATAATTCTCATTCATGACATTAACAATTAACACACAGGGGTGTGATGAAATACAATACTTAAGAGCACTAACACAAATCACTCTATGATTAACTTTCATTAATATCAGAATATTTAATTAATGTGTGTGTGTGTGTGTGTGAATATAGATAGTTATATATTCTGAGGATCATTCTTTTCATTTATTCATAAAAAAAAAAAAATCCTTGCGTATGTAAATGATTGACTTTCAATAGGATTCGTTGCCCCTTGTGCGGACTGAAAATTTGAAATGATTTAAACACATCCCAGCGTTAAAATAAGCCAGAACAAATAAAAATCATGTTTAATTAACCTTTCCAGCAACTTTCTTTTCTGAAAAAAAAGCTTATTTTAAAAATGTGATTTATAGACCTTGAAAAGTCTATCAAAAAATACTTTTAAATTAATAGATTCCTAAAAATATATCGTTTTTATTTTATGCCAAGCTCTAAAACATTTTATCTGGTATAAATTGTGAGTAGAATAGTAGTACTAGTAGTATGTATTTGTTTGTTTATTTCCTGTAAATCACAGCAACTGAAAAAGTCATGGGGCCTTCCAATGTTTCAGTGGACAATGGGGAGCCTTGGAGGGCTAGTGTAAGGTAGATGATGAAGTATTCTGAGGTTCACCACAGTTTTGCTTGTCTTTTTGCCAAGCATTCGGAGCCCCCTACTGTTTCCTTGTGTTCTTCTTTTTAAAAGCTTGTCCACAATTAATTTTCATGTTTAGAATCATATGCATGTATTTTCATAACTCTAGACCCATTATGCACCCATTTAACAAGAATGAGATCAGATAAAGAATAAAGAGTAAACTCAGCACTTAACCTGTATAATACCAACTAGTATTTATTTATTTTTATTTACACCCTCACCCTGTTTCTTGTTTTATCAGACACCCTGTACAGGTTTATCCTCTGATAGATATCTGTTTTTCTTTTTTGTTTTTTGTTTTCACACACCTTAACTTCAAGACAGATAGATACAGTTTATATGACTACCGAGCTGAACTTTGATTGGATAGCCTACTGACTTTATTTTATGTCTTTATATCAGCAACAAAAGAGGTCATCAGATCTCTGTTATCTGTGGTCTAGGGCATACTAAATAAAATCAGCACAGAAACCCTTTTTTGAAAATATATGTGGCCGAATATCCTTACTGTTAGGGGTTAAGATATTCATTATTGAGGATGTTCCTCAGAGGTGAGAGGAAATTTGGGACAGGCACATCCCGATGCTGGGTTCACGCCGTGCTGTACTTCTCTAAACCTCCCCCGCCGGCTCTCTGGAGATTCTCAGGTGATATATTAGCTGACAGTGCAGTTCACAATAGTCCTCCGAAACTGGGGCTCTAGGCTGCTTTATTTCAATAAAATGACTGGAATTGGACTGTTTAATGGTACCTTTAAATCTCACAAGATTTCATAACCTAATTTGCAATACAATTATTTGTAAGAAGAAGGAATGCAATGCAATGTAAGTGTATATCTGAACTATTATCATATCTGAACTGCATTAGATATTCTTATTCACGGTTTAGGGTTTGTGGATATCTCCACCTTAGGATAGCTCCATCAGCACTGGTGCTGACAATGCATCTGCTGTTGGGACAGATCCTCACATTTGTGATGCTTCCACTGTGCCCGACGCCAACATGGGTCACTTCACCATCAGAATAGTGCCAGAGCTTCAGTAATTTGTCATCTCCCCCTAAAAGAGAGATTTGATGGTTAGCATTCTAACTGCAGAAAGCGGCATGAACATGCAGTAAAAACAGAAATGTTAGATTAGCACTTCATCAACTCAAACTGTGAAACTCGTTTAAAAATAACTGCTTGGATCAGTTTGAATTCTGCAAGTGTTTATTTAGACCTGGTGAGCAGACATTTATCCAACTGTTTTGCGAATTATGCTTTTTCGCCACAGTAATATATACTTCTGTTTATATTGTTTATTGTGCCACCTGTCGTTATTGTTACATCTGCCATATGACAGAAGGATGACTCAGTGAAATAACTCTGTATGTGAAAAGACACTAAAGGTACCTACCAGTCACAAAATATTTTCCGTCCTCAGAAATATGCATGCCATTTATAGCACCAGACAAGGAGCCCTCGAGTTCTCTGATTGCAGAACCATCATACACCTCCCAGTAGCCAATCTGTTCAATGGTAAAGACTGCATTTCAAATGTCCTACTGTGGTCTAGATCTCAGTTTCAATGGTGAATGAATGAAAAATGAATGAATGTAAGAGTATGACAGCCAAAATGTTTATAATAAAAAAAAAAACAGCTAAAGACAATATAATTTCTCAGCATAAACTCAGATCAATGTATGAAAGCGCCAATGTAATTGCAATAGAAATATCAAGATTTAATTTGTTATAGTGCAACATAAGAAAAAAGAAATGTCTCTAATCCATCAGTTGTTCTTTGTCATATGTTATTGCTTCTGAACCTGTATACAAGAGACATTACATAAATCTAATTTTCTGTAGGCCACTGATTGCATTTCAGCAGTAATGGAGATGTTCACTGTTGTGACATGGCTTTCCCTTGTTGATAACTGGATTATTCACTTAAAAAAAAATTCTGAATGCTTCTCATTCATTAAAATATACTGTCAGAATCCTGTACTGAAAACTAATTCAAAAATAAGAGAACAAAAATGAATGATGATTTATGATAGAATAATTCTATCAAGTTATAAAAGGTATGAGCACTGTTGGCACTGCAGACAGAGCAGGTCTGGTATGCTTCATTGATATGGCTCGGTCCCAGCAGGCTTTGCGCCAACGCTGGGCATCCGGCATGACCCCAGCATTGTGTCCTTTCAAGTACTGAACCTACTGTGCTGGATTTGGCTGCTTTTCCTGGACAACAATGGACTCGCATTTGTGTTTGTTTGGCTACAGTCTGGAGTATTATTAATTACTGCTATTAGATGGTACATTTAAACCAAACAGTTTTGTTCTTTAGTCCAACTGCAGCAAATCCTTAATCAAGACGTTAACACACTTTTATACCACTGTTGTAAATAAATTGTGCTACTTTCCAAAAATAAAACAGAACCACACCATTCTTATATTTCTGTGTGCTGGACATACTGTACATTTAATACACAGCCACACACACGTATGCTAATAAACTGCGGTCTTTAAATGGACACTGATGCTGTGCCCTAAGACTAGCAGATGGACTATTTGGCACAGAGTAGAATGAGCGGATCCTACTACATCCACAGGAGACTTGGAGAGCTTTCTGTCAGCTTGTTGTTGTACACAGTATTTATATGCTGTATAGCTGCTTTCGCACCTATCCATCACTCCCTCTTTCTGGCCCCATTTCTCTCAAACACATGCCAGTACAGTAGCCTACATCAGTCTAGATCAGTCAAGTCTTGTACCTTTCTGTCAGTGCCGCTGGTGATGATCTGGAATTCTTCAGGGTGGTAACATACAACACTGAACAGGGTGTTGGACAAGACCATTTGATTCCTCACAAACCTCCTGGATGGGAAACGAAAAGAAGAAGGTTACATCAAACAGATTGTAAATCTCGGTTCATTTAAAGATGGTTGATTTAACTTTTCAACAGGGGACACAGAGGAATAACTTGAGGGCAAGACCTTTCGCTCAGTAGGTCTACATTAAATGTCTATTATTTGATGCTCTTCAAACTTACACCAGGTCCCAGATGATGCAAGCTCCATCAGAGCTGGCTGTCACACACTCCTTGTCGTTACTCTTGATCTTAATGCAGTTGACCGTGGCTTTGTGCTCCTTCATGATCTCGACGAGACGATATGAGTCCTGGAATATCTCCCAGACTCTAACCTTTATTGCAAAAAGACGCCAAAGAACACATTTATTTTGCATTCTGAAAAGCAGTTGTTCTGCTTTATATTTTTGTGGAAATATATATATATATATATCTATAAACATATATACAGTGAGAGAGGCCTGTAATATATACAGTGAGAGAGGCCTGTCATCATAGGTACACTTCAACTATGAGGGATAAAATGTAAAAAAATAAAAATAAAATAAAAATCCAGAAAATCACATTGTAGGATTTTTTATGATTTTATTTGCAAATTATGGTGGAAAATGTGAAAATGTGAAAATTTGGTCACCTACAAACAAGCAAGATTTCTGGCTCTCACAGACCTGTAACAAGTTCTTTAAGAGGCTCCTCTGTCCTCCACTTGTTATCAGTATAAAGACACCTGTCCAAAACCTCAAACAGTCACACTCCAAACTCCACTATGGCCGATACCAAAGAGCTGTCAAAGGACACCAGAAACAAAATTGAATCTGCAATAGGCAAGCAGCTTGGTGTGAAGAAATCAACTGTGGGAGCAATTATTAGGAAAAGGAAGACATACAAGACCAATGAAAATCTCCCTCGATCTGGGGCTCCACAAAAGATCTCACCCCGTGGGGTCAAAATGACCACAAGAACGGTGAGCAAAAATCTCAGAACCACACAGGGGGACCTAGTGATTGACCCGCAGAGAGCTGGGACCAAAGTGACAAAGGCTACCATCAGTAACACACTGCGCTGCCAGAGACTCAGATCCTGCAGTTCCAGACGTGTCCCCCTGCTTAAGCCAGTACATGTCTGAAGTTTGCTAGAGAGCATTCGGATGATCCAGAAGAGGATTGGGACAATGTCATATGGTCAGATGAAACCAAAATAGAACTTTTTGGGAAAAACTCAACTTGTCGTGTCTGGAGGAGAAAGAATGCCGAGTTGCATCCAAAGAACACCATACCTACTGTGAAGCATGAGGGTGGAAACATCATGCTTTGGGGCTGTTTTTGGAGGGAGTTTAAAGTCTGTGTTGCCCAAAATCATCACTGCTCTAGAGGAGATCTGCATGCAGGAATGGGCAAAAATACCAGCAACAGTGTGTGAAACCCTTGTGAAGACTTACAGGAAATGTTTGACCTCTGTCATCGCCAACAAAGGGTATATATCAAAGTATTGAGATAAACTTGTGTTATTGGCCAAATACTTATTTTCCACCTTAATTTGCAAATAAATTCATTAAAAAAATCCTACAGTGTGATTTTCTGTTTTTTTTTTTTTTACATTTTGTCTCTCATAGTTAAAGTATACCTATGATGAAAATTACAGGCCTCTCTCATCTTTTTAAATGGGAGAACTTGCACAATTGGTGGCTGTAACATTATAAATATCTTAAATGTCACTTTTTGTGTCACTTTATTGTCACTTCTAAAAAACTAAACAAAACAAACAAACAAACAAAAACTTACTGCCCAGAAACTTTTGAACATTAACGTAGTTGTGCTAGTTTCTTGTATCACTCTGGATGCTTTTTTTTCTAAATGTAAGATTATGTATTTGGTGGGTGGGGTAATGCACAGTAATGTACAGTGTTTATATTCAAACCGGAGGACAGCTCATAAAAGCGAGTTTTTGATGTGTGTCTGATGTGCTGTACCTGTCCTTCTCCCCCTCCGCTGACAATCCTCTTGCAGTCATTGGTCGCTGCTATGGCAGTCACACCCATACTGTGGGCATTATGAATTATCAGCTTCAGCTTCCCACTCTCTGGGGTGAACACACGAATCTTCCCATCATTCCAAGCTGGAAAAAAGTTAGCATTTAAAGCAAGTTGCAATACAATTGTATTTTATTGAAGTTCATCAATTAACATGTTGGTGCATAAATTATTGATGATTGTCATTAATGATGGTTCCTCAAACCATTTCATAGAGTTCACGTTTTACAGTAACATTTCTAATACACAGATCAATAGACCATCCTGTATGAGACTCACCACTGAAGATGCTCCTGCCATCCTTCATAAAGCCCAGAGCATTGCATGTTATGTTGGGCACCATGATACGCAGAAGCTCCTTGGAGGAGTCAGTATGCCACACTCGTATATCATTCTGTGAACAGGTGGCAAACAGCTCTGAGGTCCCACTGTTGAGAGTTAAAAGAGAGTTGAAGGAAGAGGATTTGCGCACATATGTAGAGAGTCAAGGCTTTTTCTAAGGATTCCAATACAAAGCTTATGGCTCCCTCGAGTGGCAGAAGGGAGTATAACACTCACAATGGAAAGGCCACGTCCTTTACAGCACTGTTATGATTAGTTGCGATGAGTTCTGGTTTAAAGTCAATGTAGCCTAAACTGTAGATCTGTGCAGCTTCTGTCCCGACGTAGAACTGCTGCCCGTCTCCACGCAGGGTCACTGATGTCACCCCTCCCTCTAACTGAACACTCCTGTTACAAATGATCAGTAAACCATAATCAGTGGTTGAATGGGATGAAGGAGGAAAGAAAGAATAAATAACTAAGGAGGAATACAAAGAGCAAAAGAAAGAAGAGGAAACAAGGGTTGTTACACACTTAATGGTTTTGAAATTCCCTCCTGAGCACAAAGACAACACCCCATCTCCTGATCCGACTAAAAGATCACCAGTCTTCAAGACTTTAAGAGTGTTCACTCCCTGCAACATCGAGAAAAAGCATGTGAGATGTGAAATGAGATTTTACACAAAAGGTTTGTTAAAAAGTTTTGTTCAGACTCTTTGTTCAACTTGTTTGTTAACTCTTGTTCTTTGGACAGTGTAGTGCAAGAAATAAGAGCTAAATTGTATGAAACATAAATAAGGCAATTTTTTACATCCATTCACATGTACCAGTGTGTTTTCTAAAAATCTTGTAAATGACATAAATACTACTTCAAGAAAAGACATTCTTAGCTGCTCACTGTTAAATCATAGTTGGAGACTCACCTTGCTGAATTTTTGTTTAACAGGACCACAGCTGTTGAGCAACCTTGTCTTCAGGTTCACTTTCAGAATATCCCCACTTGAAGTTCCACAGTAGAAATAATTATCATCGTTTGGGATCTGCAAGGCAGGGAAAACACTTAAGTTTATTTATGTTCTACAGTATATACTAGTTTTAGACATAAGAAATAGTCTGAAATGAGCAGAACCAGAACTGCCAGTGTCAGTGCCTCTTGCTCACCTCTAGGCATTTGACAATTCTCTTGAGCTGTCCCGTCTGGCATTCTGTGGGCCGGATCTTTCTGTTGGTCAAATCAAGCTCCCATACACGCAGAGTTCCACTTAACAAAAAAAAAAAAAAATCCTTTAAACACAATAAATTACCCTCTGCAGAAAGTGATAAGAACTTAATTTTAAAGACACTATATATATATATATATATATATATATATATATATATATATATATATATATATATATATATATATATACGTGTATATTAGTGCTGTCAAACAATTTAGCGCGATTAATCACATCCAAAATAAAAGTTTTTGTTTGCATAACGTGTGTTTTGTGTATATTTATTATGTATATATAAATACCCACACAAACAGTATACATTTTTTAAAATATTTGTATTTATAAAATATAATGTATTTATGTCCAATTATATTCACATAATTAATTAATATATAAAAATAACTAATTTGACAAATTCTGAAATATATGCATGCATGTGTGTGTACTTACACAGTACTACAGATAAATATACTATATAAACAAAAACTTTTATTTTGGTTGCGACTAATCGCAATTATTCATTTAACAGCACTAATATATATTATAGATTTCAGTATATTTTCATACATTATTATTATTATTAATTATAATATAATAACAACTGAGCACCAAATCAAAATATTATAATGATTTCTGAAGTATCATGTGACACTAAAATCTGATGAAAATTCAGCTTTGCCATCCTTACTTATTTTGAAATGTATTAACGTAGGAAATCTGGATTTTAATTGTAATATAATAATATTTTACAATATTGCTGTTTCTGTTGTATTTTCAAATGAAAGCAACATAATATACCTTATATATTTTTTTTTTATTTAATGTGAGATTAAATGTGAATCATTAAACTTTGAAAGTTTTGTTTTAGATCAAAACGGAGTTGTTTCTTGCATGAATAGCTACCATAAAATTGGACTTACTTTCCAGCAGAGACAAAGATTTCATCATTCAGGTTGGTGTACTCGATGGTGAGGCAGTGACCAGCACTCTGTGCTGAAGCAGGACTGCCACATATAGCCTCTTTACTCCCGATGTTCCACACTACAATGCTAAAACCATCAAGTAAACATGCTAAGTAAATAATTTCTATTGTACAGTTAGATTAAACTATAATAAGGTAATACAAATACAGATATTGCATAATTAAACAATGCTAAGAGACTAGAGCTAAGAAACATAAAAAATATGGGAAATATTAATTCAAGATCACTGCAGTAAGATTTTACCTGGCATCATCCTGTCCACCCAAAGATACCAGATACTTATCATTTGGGGAGAAGCTGAGATCTTCAACCCTAGCTTTATGAAGCACAAGACGGGCATAAATCTCCTTCTTCTCATAGTCCCAGATAATAATATCAGCCTGTAGTGAGAAATGGCCATCTGGTTTTAAGAAAGCTATAGAATGGAGTATTTAGGGAGCACTGTATAGCGGTAAAATAAACATATCTGTGATGTTATTAAGCGATGTGTAAACAGCGTTTTTCCTCTTTTATTGCACCAGCTCACCTTAAAGCCCATGAACGTGACCTGTCCAGAAGCAATATAGCGTCCACTTTTGGACACAGAAATGCAAGAGACGTTGTTCGTGTGGCCATGGAGGAAAGTTTGTTTCCCACTTCTCAGACTCTTAATAATAACAGTGCAGCCAAGAGGATAGATTATATGTTCTTTGTCTGGATGTACTTTGAGTCCAGAAAACACATGACCTGTATAAACAATGTAACGTTTAATGTTTTGGCACCGAATCATTACATCCGTTTTAGCAAATGCCATTTATTAGCTATAGATAAAACTATCAAACGCGATAAAAGGTTCACAGTTTATCTTACCATTAAAACCAATAACAGCCTCTAATGCGATTTGGGGGACTTCTTGCGCGTCTTCTGCCATTGCGATACAACTTAAAGCTTCAGAGTAAGGATAGGCTAAATAAGTCGAAAAGCCGCTGGCTTCGGGAGCCAAACACGCGTATCCAGGCAACAGTAGCAAGCTGTGTTTAGACTCGTTGCTTAGTAGAGGAGGAGAGTTCATATCACTGAATCGATTCATTTGAACTATTCAAAAAAAAATCTACATCCAGTAACTTGTACAGAAGCCTTGAAATAATATTGCGTTTTTGTTTTGGTTATTAATTAGGAATTCAAATTCTTTTGAGCGTTTTGGTTCTGTAAGTTTTAAATAGTAAATGTCTTCTCATGAGTTCTTGTAGATACAGCTAATATGTTCGATATTATTAGCTATACCAAAAACTAAAGACTATTTTGAAATGGGGGGAAAAATAAAACGCTTAATATGCGCCCTCGGAGATGGGGAGTCGATTCCAAAAGAGTCGATTCCTCGACTCTGAACAGCTCTAGAGTCCAGCACTGGAATTGATTCTCGTTAGCGACTCCGAAATTGATACAATGATTCTCAAATCTGAAAAGTGCAGTATATCAGCAAAGAGTGAACGAAATTAAAGTGAAGATCCGTTTGCAGTGCAGATGGATGCAGAAGCAGCGGGTCCGTGTATCTTTTGAGTGCGCTATGATTTGCGGCTGTTTGAAAGGTTGAATCTGTGTTTTATTTTCACTGATCTTTAATATAGATATATATAGATCAGTGTTTATTTTCGGGAAAATAACGTTCTGATGTACCGACTAATGAACGTTGATTCAAAGTCGAAATTTTATTGACGACTGATACTGACCTTTACAACCAAAAGCCGACGTTGAATCAACGTCTGCTTGCTAATTGGTTAGTAAAAAAATACAAAAAAAAAAAAAAACGCTCATAAATTGCCAGAAATGTATGCATTTAAATGGTTTCATTTTCTTTGTACTTTACAAATTAAAAAAGGTCATGTTTTCTAAGTGATCGTATTGACTTGTGCATAAAATTACAAAAAAGAAAGAAAAACAAAATCGGCTTGCGCATTGTGATTAGGCTATTGTCAGATATTTCACTATGCCCACAGCTGATTTGGTTCGGTTTTGATTTGCTTAACCAGAAAACCTGCACGAGAGCAAGTTTAAAAGTGATCTAAAGTTACCAAGGCAAAAAACACAGCTAAAACCCAGTTCACTTTCTTGAGCTCGAAAAAACATCGTTTGCTCCAAATAAATTCACTCTTACCTGAGCAGTCATTGTTACCAGCTTGTGCAATAAGCCGAAATATTACTCGCGCCTTTACACATTATGTCAACTTTATTTACCACAGCCATATTTAATTTCACTTGCATCGATCTGATATAAAGCTCTATTTGATGTAATTAAATTTTTTATGTTGTTTATTAATATTCAATACAAACTTAATACTTTACAACTTCTATATTCACAAGTCTTTACAAACTTTAGTTATTCCAGGAATACAGTGAACAACAGGACCACAATATTAAAATAATTTAACAAGTCATATAATAAAACAACTATTTTAAAATGTAAATAAATAATATTGTGAATATATATAATTGTATTTTTCATACAGCAATAGCACAATACACATGTAGGCTACTTACACACGCTGCACAATACACTGCAGTCAAAAAATAAAAATAATAAATAAAAAAGGTTTAATGGCCTTAGCTTTGTCTCAAAGTATGAGGACAATTGGAAGTGTGACCTCTGATGTGTGGGCAAACAACAGTTGTTCTCCACAGTCTTCACTGTGATAGCAGTGGTGGAACAGACAAAGGGTGCTGGATACCCCACACCTCTAGAGACTGGATCTTGAAGCATCCCCTGCAGAGAGGTGGACTCTCAAACGTATCACAGTGTTCAGAAGATCCAGCTGTCAGATCTACCTGCAGGTGCAGCACGTGGCCATCATCACCACCTGCAGGATAGAGAGCACATTAAGAGCCGTGTAAAGCAGTGTATACACAACATTTTTTTCTAAACTAAGAAAGAGGCTATATTTCCCAGTAATGTTGACACATAGGCAGTGGAGCAGCACGTTTGCAGGTGAAATGTCAATTCAGGGCATGCAAATATTAACCTGAGAGGCTGTCACATTGCTTGTGATAACTATAGGGGATAACTGAGCCTGGATTTCATGCTGAAACCTTTCATGTCATTAAAAAAAAAAAAAAGTCACCAGTAAAAAGTGTCTCATCATTTCCTGCCATGATGTTGAAGGTTGACATTGTGCAGAATGATGCAGACTCATATCTTTGGTTCTGAGAGGCTCCAATGGGTCTTTCCACATGAGTGCTTAGCAGAGAGCTAATGGAGAGAGTTTGTTTCTGATGAGAGGAATCACATTTGTCAGACATCCCAGAGATCTGCAGCACTGTACGCTGGAACCGTTCCATTCCTGGTCTTAGCTGAAAAGTTGTTTTAAAAAATGACTTAAAAATAAACGGATTCAAATCAAGTGATTGTGCATACAATGCAACATTTAGTTTAAAACACAATAAATCAATTGACTTACTCACAGTGAAAACAAAACACTCTCTTGTGCCAAAGAACTTAAATCCCTTTTCATCACAATTCTTCTGGGCCCAGTCAGAAGACAAGAAAGCCCCACAAATCTGTGTTGCCATGAGGCCAAGCAAAATGTAACAAAATATTATGTATTTTTTGTATTTTCTGTAAGATTAAAGAAAGAAATGCATACATACCTCCTCATCTTCAGTTTTCAAGAGTAAAACAGTTGGATCATGTCCCTCAACTCTGGAATAAAACCTAGCAGGGAAAAAAAAATAATAATATAAATATGCAAAAATAATAATAATATTTGTATTCAACCAGGATGCACATCAAAAGTGGCAAGGAATTTTTTTTTTAAATTGTTACAATTTATTTGGTAATCTTCAACTTTGTAGTTATCAAAGAATCCTGACAAAAATATAATGGTTTCCACATGATTTTATTTACAGCACAAGTTTTCAATTGTGCATCAGATTAGCATATTCAAATGATTTCTGAAGATCACTGACTAGAGTAATGGCTGCTGAAAAAAAATCTAATAATAAGCACCATTACTATCATTTACATGTTTAAATATATTAAAACTATTTAACCAAATTCATGTAAGCGTCCCTGTGAATCATAATAACTTACGAGAAGAGACTTCTGCCATGAATATTTGTACTGAAGAGCTGCACAGGACTGAACAGAGCAAATCGCTCTGGAATCCAGGCCCAGACCACCCTCATCTCTTTTTCAGTTACTACAGAGGATCTGAAGGCCTGGAAATCCATAGCTTGGTATGAGCTTGAAAAAAAAATAAAAAAATAAATAGATATTTGTTGTAGCTCTATTGTCAATGTCAAAAATCCAGTTTTATATATAGTATATATATATAAAAGGAATAACAGGGTACACAAAAAATTACTTCACAAACCCCTTACCTCTTATTGTGGATGTTCTTATGAATTAGTGCGTTCTTGTTGGCATTGAAGAGAAAAGTCAGTTCTTTATGTGTGGGCAGCTGTATACTAAAAGCCCTCTGAAGCAGAGCGTCAATAGTACTGTGCCGTCCCACATTCTGCACAAAACTCTTCATGTCCTGTCTGAAGTCATCGACGTGGGCCACTCTTGAAGACACAGAAACCTTGTAAAAGCTGAGTAGAGCAAGAGCTACACGGTATAAAACTTTGTAACCCTCCATTAGATAGACATCTAGCACTCTGATAGCATATCTGAAAGGCAGATCGGCCAAGATCCACAGGATCCAGTCAGAGTAGAATTCAAACAGGTTCTGGCGAGAGCTGGCTATAAGCTTCCGGATTCCCCGGCAGTATTTATTGGCAAGGTCACCAAAGGTCATGCATGAGGCACGTGAAGTGAGGAACGTCCGGTCAATGTAACGCTTTTTAGGGTCTGTGTAGGTCACCAGGGAACAAATACTGTGGAAACAATGGGCTTCATCCTCACTGAAGTGCAAGAGAAGAGACACCAGATCAGGAAAATTGTGGTCTATACAAATGAGAATTTTTTTCACTGAATTCAGACCTGCTTTGTTTAAGCAGTATCTGGGAATTTCCCCATCCTCCATAAACTTTGGGAAAGGGTGTGTACTTGGTTGCAATTCTCCAAAAAGCTTCCTAACTAAGCCGTGGTAAGTGTCCAGATCAGCGGCGGTGGATGTGCTCTCGATGCTGTGGATGATGTGCTGGTAAGTCTTGGCTCTGAGAGTATGAGGCATGGACCAGAATCCTGTACGGCCCATTGCTTTGAGCTCATAATGATCACTTGAAAGGATCTTTCGATAGCGGGTGGCAGCTTCTGGGGCAATCTTTTCCCAGTCTACATACTGACCGTATTTCATCCCAGGAAAAGAGCTTATCTCCCAATTATCCACCTCAGAAATGGTCATCATGGGAAGACCCCTTAAATTTCCTTTATTTCCTGTTGAAGTAAAAAAAAAAAAACTGCAGCATGACTTGAATGTCAATAATATTATAACTTATGTTCCCAACCATAAATACATTTAAACACTAAATTATAATTATATTTGTGAAAAAAATAAAATAAAAAATCAAGCCATTTTTTTTTCTTGTCAGCTTCTCTCTCTCTCTTTTTTCTTGTCTGATCTTCCCACCTGACACTACAGGATTATTTAATTACACTCTTAAAAATAAATGTTCTTTACTGGCATCTGTGGTTCCATGAAGAAACTTTACATTGCATTGCAGATTCTTTATAGTAAAAAAGAAAAAAAAAAAAGATATAAAGTTTCCTTAGATTGTTAATATAAGTAACAACAACAACAACATAAATATTGAAATGAATTTTACAGTGTATGAGCTTATAGTTTTCAGCCAGAACATTTTTTTTTATCTGCTCATGCATTTTATTGCTGTAAAGTCTCAAATTCATTTTAGGATTATACTAATTAATATTAAATATTTAGCTTTTTTCAAGCCTTCAGAGGTGTTACACAACAATCTGTGCTTACTTATTATATTATCAACGCTGGCCAAGTACCTTAAAGGTGAAAAGTTTCACAGGTAAAAAGATCTCACTCACACACCTATACGATTCTTGCTGGCCCATTTGCTTGAGTTTCCTTTAGGTCTTTTGATTGGAGGCTTTGCGGTGATACTTGTCCCACCAGTGTTTCTTTTCCCATCCTCACTGTGTAGTGATCTTGCTCTTGGTCTGATAGGATTGCATCTGCTAAAATGACCCATTCCTGCATCATCAGTGTCACAAACATAGAATGATTTTGAACGAGGTCTTATGTGGCCTTATCTGTCCTTGTCAGTCTCTCCCGTTGTGTGTTTTGTCTCCTCAGAATCGTAAAGAGATCGGGAACGGAGTCTGCCACAGTTTGCCCGGTCTGCATACTGTGAATTATTGCCATCCTCCACACTCCGGACATTCACATTTGTAGAGCCAAAATGGGTGCATGCAATATTTGAAGTAATCTGATGCATGGCCCCAACTGTCCACATCAAAGAGACTTTTAAAGTTAAGCTCACAGTAGGTTTGTTGCTGTCTTTGTGATGCCCTGGGACACCTGGGTTTTGTATTAGATGATGTGACTGTCATGTGACCCGACATGTGACTGTAGTACTACTGCATGCACAGTGGAAAATTTCAGATGGCCTCTGTTAGTTTCTGTTTTGAAATGTAAATATTAGCTCTTGAAGATGAACAATTGTAATAAAACCGAATATAACACAGCATAACAATGATGTTTAATAATCAAAGCCACAAGTATCACAGAATGTTTTTTTTTTTTTTACCAGAGACCTTTCCCTTGCCCGCTTTCCAGGAAATTCCAAAAATCAGTTCTGTTTCCAACACACTGTTATTTATTCAAACACATGTATGTTTGGGTGCGAAACAAAATGGTCAGGCTCGAAATGGGGGCTAATAGCATTAAATAAGATGCTAAACCTGTTTGTTTTGTTAGAATGTTGCGTTAACACACTTAGGTTAAGTTTATTTTAGAAACATTGTCCTGCTTCATATTAGGTGTGATTACACAGTTAGATAACTCCACAATAATCAAATCAAATTAATCAAAAAGTAAGTCACTTGGATCAGCATATAAATAAATACATTATATATAATATATATATATATATATATATAAAAACTACCTAATAAAATGGCAAAACAGCATGCTCATAATTTCTGGGATCAGCTGTTTGGTCCTCAGTGGGGGTCTCAGTGGTCACAGGTGCCTCCTTGTGGGATCTGGTGGGTTGATTGCTCTCTTATGGTACATAAATCAACTTTCATTAATATCTCTGACAACTTGATTTAACAGGTGTGGCCTGAATTTAGTGTTTCTGACTCCATGGTCTATTCTTCTAATATAATAACGTAATTTCAAACCAAACCGAAATGTTACATATTTGCATTAATGTCTTTGAGACTAGTTGTGCAACAAGTTAGATAATGTAGCCTACATAACGCTAGCATATCTAAATCTTGCGTAAGTTTATTGTAATCTAAATATTATAGTCATTCTGTATTAAACAATTAAACTTTTTTTCTGAGTACTAATTTTGAGCGTAGGCTACGTGAGATGTCTGTACGAGGCCACCGTCTGACGTCACGGCCAAACAGGAACTGGCACTGCTGGTGATTTTGCTCTGAGTTTCCACAGAAACGCTTTTTATAACTGAAAGTGCCTCGATATGTCACAGGATTTGTGGTATGCATTTTACATTCTTAGCGTTTATAATCATGTGAGGTCTACAGTCCTGTTTTGTTGAAGTCCAACAAAATTAATTTGCAGTTTAACGTTAATTCATTCAGTGGATCTGTATTCAGCCAGATCACTTCAGACTGAAATTATCTCTGTAGTATTTTCTTTATTGCTCGTCACACCCTATACTTTAATCAAATATTCTGTGTTTGTGTAACGTTACATATATAGGTTTTTACTCGGCGAACAGCTGATATAAATGTTGCCAAGCTGGTTTACTGGGATCTGTCACATGACGTTGTTGATGCCAATCTTGTGATTTAACGTTAAATTAGTTGAAAACTGGTGGAAACTGTAGCAGGTGCAAAGGTTTTTTTTTTTTTTTTTTTTTTTTTAAATTATTATTATTATTTTTTTGTACCAAATTAACAATTTGTTTTGTTTGTAATTGTTTAGGTTACAGAATTATGATGCAGCTTGTCGCATGGCTCGGGAAATTGCAGAAAACATCCATGAAAGAAATAAACAGCAGAGGACTGGAGGGAATCCAGCCAAGGTAAACACAATATTTTATTATTATTATTATTATTATTATTATTATTATTAAATGATTTATTTATTTTTGTCAATAAAGTTAAGCCATATGTGTCAGTGATCTTTATGCTGTCATATCACTTTTGTCTTTGTCTGCACTTGTAGCTCAACATGTCCCTGAGAGCATCATTACAGAAGCTCAAACAGAATATAGCACAGCTCAGGGAGACATTGAATCTGAATTCTGCCCAACGGCGTATGTATCCCTTCCAGAAAATAAAAAAAAAAGACCCACTTAATACTAATTTCTTGCTTCTCAAAAGCTGAGAGTGGGGTCCAAAGATTTTGAGATCCAGAGGTACTAAATTTTATATTATACTTTAATGTCTTACATTTTTTGCTACAGTCATGATGCTGAAGATTGTCTTAAATGTAGTTTAGGAGCGTTTTGACAAAATACCTGTTAGTGTACAGGTTTAAATTATATTAGGGTGATTAAACAAACACAGAATCATAGTGAGCTTCTATTAATAATGAGAAAAAAACCTGTAGGGGGCAGTGTATAATAACAAACCAATAACCGTATGGTCTGAAGCAGTGGTGTTTTAGTATTGAAATACTGGTCTTAAACAACTGTAATAAATCAAAGTGAAAATATTACTTTTATTTTCATTAGTCAAAGATATTTATGATGATTTAGCAATGGTTCTGTGAGATGAGTGTAATTATGCAATCATAAATGTGTCATTTTAAAGCCTTAATGAATGATGTTAGAATGCAAGCTGAAGCAAACAGAAGACAGACCCTTGTTGATGACCTCGCTACCAGAGAAGCGATACTGAACACCTCTTTTAAAGAAGACATCTCAGAAGCTGAGCCATCAAGGTACCGCCATTCTATGACCAATTAAGTTTAATGAATAAAATATACCACAGGGTTCGTTATACATTTTGCCCTGTTGATGTTTTACCACTCAGAATAATCCATTTTCAATTTTTGCCAGAAATATTTCGATTTTTCTTTAACGGTTAAGCTTGCTTCCTTTGTCTTTTCAACTTTAGAGAAAACTCACTATAATGAAAAACAATAATAACTGGTTTGTAAATTACCATTTTAAATTTTAGGATTGATATGATGCTTTGTTGTTGTTTTTGAAAGTCTCTTATGCTCACTTTATTGATTGGATAAAAATACAGTAAAAACAGTTTTATTGTGTAATATTGCAATTTAGAATAACTAAATAGTTATTCTAATAGAATAACTGAGTTTCCAATAGTCTTCAGCACCCAATGATCCTTTAGGACTCATTTTTTATTAATATGAATGTTGAAAACATTACTTTAAACAATTTAATGTGTCCTTCCTGAAAATAAAAAAGGTATTATTTTGATGACAAATCAGCAGGTTTTGCAACAGTAATGTAGAATACAAAACCAAATGTTTATGTTTGCAAGTTATATTGGATGTACAAGATCAATGAATGTAAAATGTTCAGTGGCCTGAAGGATGAGGTGACTGTTCCAAATGACTCAGTCAGCTGGCTCAAAACTCTCTCACTCTGGCTTAAGTTTCGCAGGCCATCCTTATTTGAAGCTGCATAGTTTGATATTCCCCTTCAATTGATGGTTATGCACAACAAAAGTAGAGAAACCATGAACTCTGTGCCCTGGTTAGTCTACCAGACCATAGAGGCCTTTGCTTGCCATGTCTCCTTCTTGGCCCTGCAGTAGTGTCCCAGTGTTGAGTAACTTTATGCCAGAAATGGTGCGACCGTTGCTCAAACGGAAGTCTGTGCATACTCTTTAAGGGCTCCAGTTCAGCTTTACTGCTCTGCTGATCAGAGCTGAGTGTTGAACTTCCACCATCCGGACTGTTTACAGTTCCCTACTCTCCACTGCGCTCACATCCTCTCTCCAAAATACACCAATCAGAGACTTAATGTGTCACCGCCAATCTCCTGTGCGCTTCTGACTCTCAATCGAAACGACAGCTCAGGAGCCCAACTTCCTCAGAGAAATGAGATGGTCATTATTTTGATTCGACCTTCTCGATCCAGGTTATACGTACTAGGATAGGAAGGCAAAACAACCTGCTAATATTATATATATATTTTTTAAGCTTAATGCTCCTTCTGTCTGGATTACTCTTCTTTTCTTCTTACTCTTCTTGTTATTGTAAACTTCCATTGATATTAAAAAAAATTATAAACTATCCTTATAAACTAAAATGTATTTGTTATTAATTATTATTATTCAAAGTATTAGTGGTAAACTGTATTTTCATAGCAATAATAATAATCAAATAAAAATACTGATAGGTTAATACAGAGGCTTTTTAGGTAAAATATAATTTAATAGGTGAATAATAAAATTATAATGGACTTTAAGTAATCGTAGCCATCTTTGTGGACTTCATTCTCTAATTCCTTAAGATGAGAGGGCTGAATTTAATCTTTATTGGTCCCGTTCACATCGCACTGCACTGTTACGCTGTGCACACATTTAGCTAAAGCTTGCTAATAAATTGTAGTAATTTGATAATTTTTTAAATACTAAATAATTTTAGCCTGGCAGGATTTTTAGGGCCTGGATTCATCTCACTGTGTGGTCTTTGTCTGCCAGTGGGGGTGTTAGCTTTGCTTCAATAAGCTGAAATAGCATTTCACTTTTTTTCCATTGGGCTAAGACCAGGCTTATGGCAGTCGTGAAACAATACCTTTGTGGAAGATTAACCTCTAATCAAGCACAAAAATGACATGCCGCTCATTTGAAGATTCAGAGTTCCCGATCAGAGTGCCCTTACCCTCCTCCCGTTTCCTCTCTTTTATATTTGATTGTAATGCACAAAGTTGTAATTAGTTAAATCGGGCCGCTCTAAGAGACGAGGTCTGTCTCCAGGTCTCGTTTCAGTGTGATGCCTCGTCTGATTGAGTCTGCAGGCTCTGCGGGAGGTTAATTGGATAAGCGTTAATCCTCACGCCGCTGGGATGGAGCGGAGGAAGTGTAGAGGGGTTGGTGCAAGCTACCAGTTGCCAAACATGTCAGAAAGATTAGGATCCGCCGCTGGCCACTTGTCTTGCTGGCCAGAGGATTAATATCAGCTTGGACTTGGATAGAGACCACGCTTCAAAGGCACTGTGTGACTGCCTTGGTACTTTTGTAGATTAGAAAGCTGGAGGAATGGAGAGATTGAGAAGAAAGAAGTCTAGCTTGCCAAGCATTTGAGAAGTAAAGTTCTTCGTTGTGAGGAAGAATTAGAATGAGAGGAACTGATCTTTAGAGGTTAGCGACCTCTCTGAACCTAAATGAAGCTCCGCTGATGCTGAACTAAGTGGAAGAGAAGGGCTATTGTCAGAAACTGGCGCTTATAGTGAGAGGAAGTCATTTGAGTTTTACTCAAATACCTTTTTTGACATGAAGTTTCACCTTAACCTTCATGAACAACTGCATATTCCTGAAAGGAAACTTGGAGAAAAAAAAAAATAATTTCTATAAAAATGGTTATAAATCTTAGATATGGGACTTTGACATATATGAGAGTGCAGATTAAAGGAAAAATCTCTTCAGAAAATCTAGTTTAAAAAACATGTGCTAGGTTTTTGAGCAATGTACTCTTTGTGTGCATGTTGGATTCATATGGTATTTTCAGAAGTAATTTATTTACTAATAATCTAATAAAAATCTAATAAAAATACACTTTATTTCATCAGTCATTATTTACTTTTAAGTATCATAAGCTATAAGTTGTAATAGATTTTTTAATTGTTAAAATGTGTTTTATACAAATATTATTGATTATTAATTAAGAAATCTTGCATCATATGGCAGTTAACAAACTTAACTAATCTCTTTGTGTTATTAAAAAAAAAAAAAAAAAGTCAAACTAAGACACCCTTAGTTTGACTTTTTTTTTTTTTTTTTTTTTTAACACAAAGAGATTAGTTAAGGTTGTCCTCAATATCCTGTTGTATGTATTTTATTTTATTTATTTCATGTTTGGTTGCACCACGTGGCTTTGATTTTCCTAAATTGTTATTTTTGATAAGTCATCTAAGCAGTTAGGTGTCTTTAAATGCAGAAATATTGATTTGTTATCAGCGCCAAGGATGGATTTGTTTTCATATAGGCTCTGAACCTACAGGAAGCAGGACACGGGTGCGAGCTAGTGACCGGCTCATAACTCTTGGTGCGATGCTGAGCGATGATAGCTTTTCCAGAAGAGCCTTTAAACTTCACTTCTCTCTCTGCGAGCTGTCCAGGAGCCTCAGGGGGAACAGGTTTCATACATTAATCAAAGAAAAGTGCAAAAGCACAACGCAGTGTCTCCATGGGATAACAGGCCACTTCTCGGTTTGGCATGGCGCTTTGAAAGCTTGTATAAAAGCCAGAGGCGGTTCATATGCTTGGTGTCCTTGTAACGTAGGGCATGAAAACTCAACAAAGTGGAACCCATATGAACAAATAAACAGAGGTTCTCTGATCTTACAAGGTCCGAAGAAGGGGATGTTGTTTGCTATTTTAGAAGTAAAAAATAGAAAGGTTATTTATTCTGAAGGCACATGAGTGCTACAGATGTGAGTTTGGTAAAAGAGCCTGTGGCTCTTGAACAACTCACGGACATGCTTCGAAGTTTATTTATGTTTGTAAAGTAGATGATGTGTGTCCATTTGATGTGTGCATGTAGCTGTTGATTGACAGTGCATGTGGAATAACTATAATATTGCTCTGTGTGTGTATGTAATGAGAAAGTTGACTTTGTGTATTACAGTGATGACTGCTGAATTCATAAACGCATGTACATATACGTTTTTGTGTATTATTAAAACAATAAGCTAAAAGAGGCTTGTGTTACAGCAATTTCACGTCTACAAAATAATAGTGTACTTGGTTCTGTTGGTTTTCGGAAAACAAAAAAAAAACATCTTTAAAAATATGTTAAGATTTTCTTTCACGATAGACTTGTGTGAACTCCAATATTATTATTAATCTATGGGATATGTTTCTGTTGAAGCCATCAGATGTAGGCATAATTTATAAAAAAAAAAAATAATAAAAAAAAAAATAAAAAAATGTAGTAGGCTAATTCCAGAAGAAACAATATATGCCAAACAAGTATATGAAGCAAAGTGAATGTGTTAGGCTTCCTAGAATTTCAATATGATTTAAACCATTGTTTTATTCTGTAAAGATGTATTAAATTGATCAGAGATGAAAATACATATTTTTACATTGCTATTGAAAATTTCAAATAACGCTGCTCTGATTTTCATCAAAGAACCTGAAAAATATATATCAAGGTTTCCACAAAATTATCATAAAATTTGGAAATATTTGTGCTGCTTAATAAGTAATGTATCTTATGCAGTTCTACATATTAGAATGATTTCTGAAGGATCATGTAGCACTGAAGGATGAAGTAATGGTAGTTGAGCGTTCAGCTTTGCTTTTACAGTAAAAAATCCATTTTTTTATCAAATAAATGCAGCCTGAGTTCATAAGCGAATTAATCATTAAAAATCCTACTAACCCCCAGTTTTCGAAAGGAAGTATGTCTTTAGCATGTATACTTAATATCAAGTGCTATAAGTCAATAGTTTTATATTATACTAGTTTTTTTTCTTCATAACAACCTTTGTTAGTGAATCATGGGAATGTGGTGCATAGTCTCATAAAAGTTTCAGAATTTCAAACCAGAATTCAGAATTCCAGAATTAGAGGAGTCTGTGTAATAAACTGACATGATGCAATGTGTACCTCCAGGTCTTGTCTGATGACTGGGGCAAACGGTTCGAGGCCCGCTGGGAACCCGTGGCTGGTTAATGAGTCTGAGCAGACCAGAGGACTCCGCTTTGGAGAAATCAAACACCAACAGCAGCAGATTATTGAAGGTACATCACATATGACTGCAAGTCTTTTCATCTTACACCGTAACTATGTGGTATTTGACATTGTTTCTAGCTGGCCACCTCTTTCTGCTGTCATCTTAATGGGATGAGACATTAGAAGAAGCCCTTTTTTGATTTTACGCCCCCATTATGAGATCTGCTACTCATTTGAGAATAGCAACTGGTAGGAGTTTTGAGAAAAAGCAGGAGCCGTTTTGTCTACCCAAGTTTTACTTTTAGCTTCAAGGTTGCTGCTGAAGTACCTTCTGGCTCTCCGTAGCAGCTGCTTCTGTCAAAAATGACATCAGATCACACGTTGTGTCATTTAAATGTCACAAATACCAACACCCTGCTGCTAATGGGTTTCTCTCTCTCTCTCTCTATGAGTCTTATTTAGATGGAATTTATGCTTTTTTCAATTGGTTTCTGTCCCACATGAGATGAGCATTTAGCTTGTCCTTCAACGCCGGATGATTTACATGATGTTATCCACAGGAACATAAAATATGCACATTTTTGGATAAATATGTGCCCATTTTGTCTTTCTTTTGTACAGTGCTGTATAAATACGTTTCTATTCTCACGTGTCTTTCTCTTTAGCTCAGGATGCTGGCCTGGATGCTCTGGCTGCAGTCATAAGTAGACAAAAACAGATGGGTCAGGAGATTGGCAATGAGTTAGAAGAACAGAACGGTAAGAAAAAAAGTGCAGTAGCCTGTTTGTGACAGCTCTGGCTGAACATTCAGATGTTTTCTGTGAATAACGTCTAATTTGCGGTCAGCTTGGTTTTTCTTTGTCACACCGCTCTCTCGCTACACTACATATGATGTCATTGGCTCTAAAATGAGCTGACGCTGGGGTTAAAGTGGAAAATTTGGAACAGGCTGCTTGGAAACCTTCTGTCACCTGATCTATCGTGTTTTTTAACCCCTTCCTTTTGCAAAGTTTCAAACATATTTTCTAAACGCGAGACCTGTGTCCTTTGCATAGAGACATCACATCATTGTGGCAAATCCGTTTGAAAACCTGGATGAATTACATGGAGGAAACTGAGTTCAGATCAGTAGTCTGTGACCTCACCTGAAGGTTGAAATCAGCTGATATGAGCTTTCCCACACTGTTCTTCAATCTGTCTAGCCAAGCTGGTAAAGTGAGACATGCTACACTGGGGAAAACAGATAGAGATATATAATTATCCATTTCTGAAGTGAGATATTCTATCCCCCAAGATCATTTTGCTGAAATACAATATTTTCTCAAAATGATCAGCAACACAAAAATTCACTGGAGATGACTTGTCAGGGTTACATCAGCCAAGGCTGTATATTTTTAATAAAAAAATAAATAAAATAAAAAGTGAAACACTTTGAGATATTATTACAACTTTAACTAACTGTTTTCTTTTTTAATAAGTTTTTAAAATGCCACTTCCGATCATTTTAATATATTCCTTCTGAATAAAAGTATTATTTTATTTAAGAAAAGGATCTTCCTGGCCCAAACTTTTGAAAGTTAAAAATTAAGTGGAATTTATATTGGAATTTAAATATTATATTTATATTTGCTGACAAGCAAATACAAGTCTTTTGACCTTGAGATAGAGATAATGGTTATGTGAAACTTGTGTTAAAGACAACACAGGAAACAAATTAAATTTAAATAGCAAATGTGAATTAAAATGTTAAGTAATATGTCATATTTACTAAAAAATATTTATAAAAAAAGTTTACTTTTTTCTTTCTTTCAAGTTTTAGTATTCAAGAAACATATGATAAAATTTTAAAACAGTCGTGCTGCTTAATATTTTTGTGGAAACCGTGATGCCTTTATTAATCGATGAACACAAATTTCAAAAGAAGAGCTTTTTTGGATTTAGTGGTCTTTTGTAATGCTGAATTAAAGTATTAGTTTCTTTTAAAAAGAATCCTACTGAATCAAACGTTTGAATGGTAGAATATGTAAAACAACACATCATCTCATTGTCTGTTTTAACACATTTGGCCAATCAGATGAGTGTGGGGGACAACATAAGCATTGTAGAAGAGCAGCCCTCGGAAACATCAGAAATGTTCATGAAAGCTGCTGGACCACAATCTTAAGTGAAAAAATGTACATTAATGGACAAACATCTCAGTTGAAGTCAATTCTGCATCCATGCAACTTGTGTCTAAAAAAAGAATTCCTGATGCAAGTTCACCTCCTCCCTGTTGCTTTTGTTGGCATGGTGAAGGTTCCCCACATTACTTTTTCAGGGGGCAGTGTAATTACTATGGACCGCTTCCAGTGTCACTACTCTTTCCTGTCTGCTTCAGCATCTGCCTTCTTGAAAAGAGTCCTATATTTCTAAATGTTTTAAAGGTCACATTTGGTACTTTTATTAAATAGAGATGATCAATTAAATGTACTTAAAAGAATAATGGAAGTATTTTGTATGTGGGTCCAGAGATTAGCTATATTATATGGTTTTACATATCCTAAACAAATCTCAGGTTCATCTTTATGGTGACCTTCTGGTGGAGACTAATGCTGGGAATTGCTGGCACTTTGCTGCTTTTCACTGTGTCTGCCCCATCTCTTCAGGGCTCAGTGTGATTGATTTTGTCTGCTTCTTGCCTCCCCAACTAAACGTAAGAGTGAGAACAAATTATTTAAACAGGACCTCAATTTTTCTCCCTTCTTTATCTAAATGGTGCAGTGTCATTGCTTCCTAGAACAGGAGGTTTAAAGCAGTAATTGAGATTGGATGGTCTCCGTTTCATAGGCTCACTTTTGAGAGCTGATAGAGTTACGGTTCTGTTCTGCTCTACAGCCCAACAATCCTCCACTGGATTTCATCTGTAAGAGTCTTGCAGATATGACACATGATATATCATATTTGCACATTAAAATCCTGCTTTCTTCTGGAAATCAGCCCCATGAAAAGTCTTTAGCAGAGTCCTGTATCTCACAACCCAGCGGAAGGAATTCCTTCAAAATTGCTGTAACTTTTGTACTTCTGATGCACCTAAAAATTGTATACAACACATGTGCAGTGTTTATAGAAAGTATTCATGTTGTTACTTTTTAGTCCAAAATATTGACCATGAAACCTTCACCATTGAGAAACAGTAAATTTAGTTTAATAGCATTTATGATAAACTTCTTAGATTTTTTAAATGTTAAATAATGCATTATTTGTTTTTTCCACTTCCTGAGTCTATGCTAATGCTAAGGCACTGTCACATTAGCTTAATTTATTTTGTGGGCAGTAGAGGTTGAGTCTTGGGGAACTTCAGGGTTGCTATATTTAAGAACACAGTTAGTTTCAGTAATTCTATGAACCTTATGTATTGGAATTTTAAACTCTTCCAAATTAGCATTTGCACAATGTATTTTCCTGATCATGCTGTAGTTTGGATTGAAGTCTTGCCTCTGACTGGGTCATTCCAGAACTGCTAACTTCTTTTTTCCGAGCCATCCCTTTATAGTTGAGCTGTGTGCACTTGATTTTTGTTGCACTGGAAAATTAATCTTTACTCTAAACGCAGATCTCTGACTGACTCAAAAAGCTTCTATCCAAGTATTTACCTGTATTTGGCTCTATACCTGTTGGTTTTGGTGCCAACATGGTTTCCAGTTGCTCCTGCTGAAAAGAGAATGATGCTGCCACTACCATACTTGATGGAAGAGATGCTGATGCCTTGGTCTTGAGCCATATCTGGTTTGCGCCAAACAGTCTCCTTTGCTTTAAGAGAATTGACTCGACCCTGGACTAATCAGACCACAGAATTCTTCCAGAAGGTTTGGAGTGACTTAAAAGTTTTGTCACATGGCTTTAAACCGTGATGTAATGTAAGCCTTTTTCAAAATTGGCGTTCTTGAAGCCATTCGCATGAAGAGAGGCAGAATCAGTGGAGTGTCGAAAGAATTGTTGATGTCTACATAGTTTCCCCCATTTCATCCAAAGAACTCTTAGTCCTTTTTCTTAGAGGGCAAATGAAGTTGATTTCTCTGGCAATTGACCTTCTGTCCTTGATTAGTCGATCAGGTAGATGGCCTGATCTTAGTAAGGTTTGGATTCTGCCTTGCATTTTCCCTTTGGTAACAACGGACATCATAGTTGTCCTTGGCAAATTGACCCTTCTAGTATTTTCATAACCTTCTGTAGGACGTTTATTCCTCAAAGTAATTTCGCTGTACAGGTGGTTTGATGGTCTACATAAAAACACAGGAGTGATCCGATCTGTTTCAGTTGTGAGCTGTCCACATAGATTCATCTCAGTATAACTTGATTAAGTCAGGGGTCATTCAGAGTTGGTTTTTTGACTACTTTTAAACTTGATTGATTGCCTTAAAACCAAAGCGCTCATGGTGTTGAACACAACAAACAAAAACATCTGTCAGACGCATGTGTATATAGACCAACAATGAAAAATGAGTGCAGCTGGAACGCTATCTGAATACTGTGTGGAGTGTGCCTTGACAGATTGACAAGCATAATTAAAAAAGGAATCATAAAATTATTCCAATTAAATATGTTGTAATTTGACTTTGTAACAGAGCAAAATGTGAGGTTCTTACTTTGAATATGGACCTAGAGGAGAGATTTTCAAAATGGCATCTGTGGTCTGCAAGAGGATGCTAGGTTATTTGAGAGAGAAAAAAAGATGTTGCAAAAAGTTTATTTAACTTACCATGTTACTTGTTTTTTTTTTTGTTTTTTTTACAGATTGTATTTTTGAAAACATTTTCTAGAATAATAATTTAGAATAATATTTGTAGAAAAAATCTGAAAACACATTTTGGTTATATCTAGATGAATCTAAAATGAAAAACAACTTTCGGGAACAACAACTAATGCGATTAAAGATAGCAAACCTGACATGAACTTTACCATAAAAAAATATGGTAGCATAATTTTAGGGTTTACAGACTCCTTTTAAATTCACAATTAAAAAATATATTCATTTCAACTCATATAATGTTAATATACCAACCTGTTGAAGTACTAATATCTGTTTTGAACCGTTGTAATACACTGATAACCACCAAAAACAAATGGTGATGAGAAAGTCACATGATGAATGAAAGCTCATTAAAAGCAGCGCTTCCACAAGCTGAGAACGAAAACATTAATATGTTTTGGACTACTTTTAAGAAATGATGCATGGTAAAGTGCATTAAATGATTGAATAGACTGTAAAATTAGCAATTAAATATTTTGAAATGTGTTTTTCGTATGAAAGGCAATCTTATAAATCATCAGATATGCTGAATAAATACCATATTAGCCACATTCTTAATATTTTAATAATACTACTGAGCCTTTGACCACTATAACAACAAGTGTAACTACTGCATGTGTGGCTTTATGCCTCTTGCGCTACTAATGACATTTTTTTGGCTTAAACTGCGGTCAAGGATTCAGATACCACAGTGACAAGTCAGGTGACGGCCGTGAAGAGGTCAGTTTCTGTCATTAGGAGTTCAGAAGATCAGCCTATCACTAATGCTGCTGTCTAGCGGTAGAGGAACAACCCAAGGAACAACCCTCAGAGAATTGAATTCCACTGGCTTGATTTGAGTTAAAGCTCCAGTTACCTCAGATCAGGACTTGTGAAACATTTACCATTTCTTTTTTAACTACATGAGGTAGCGCCTATAAAACCTACAGCTCCTTTTCTATAGAAAGACGATAGTGTTTTTTGGTGTGCATTATTTGAGAGTGATCATCCGAACATGACTTTATATCCAGAATTAGGCATCACCGTTCAAACAGCGTGTTTTAGCCGCTCCATTACAGTCTTGTATTATATGACATAATCGACAATGTAAAAAGTAATAAGATAGTTTAATGTCCTAAAAGAGACTGGAGAAAATGGATCGCTTTTACAAAAAAGGACGAGAAAAAAAAGCTTCTTCCTGTTGGAGTATAACCTTCTTGTCCTCTCACATGTTCTTTTTACTTTGAATGATTTTTTTTTCCCCCTCCTAAAAACACCCTAGTTCTGTAACAGTGTTTTACTGTAAATAGATTAAACGTTTGATTTAGGAAGTAAGAGGCAGCAATCATGTCCTTTTAAGGCCAGGGCTGTTAAAGGTGGTCAGTAGTTAAAGATGACTCTGAAGCTTCCTGCTGACCCTTGAGTACTGTCAACATACTGGCAAAACTGGCCTGGTTCAGACATCCTGATATCCTGATGCTGACCATTTAACCAGAGCCATAAAGTCAAAAGAGAATTTACGTGCCCTGGTCATTTGACTGGTACCGGGCTATTTTAAAGACAAAGTGAATGCATTTAAATGTGTATTATTGCACTTAAAGGGTTAGTTTATCCAACTTAACAAAAATTTTGTCATCATTTACTTGCCTTCATGCAGTTCCAATCGCATTAGACTGTTTTCATCTTCATGACACAAGTAAACCTGAAGACATTTATAATTGTTTTAAACAATTTGGATAAAACCACTGGAGACTGGCTTACTCACAGTGCCTCCACAGTTTTTGAAGCTTTGATTGCCAAAACATTCAATGGATGGACATCAGATTATATAAAAAAAATATGTAGTTTGTGTTCTGAAGATGAGTGATAAAGTCCTACAGGTTTGGAGCAACATTAGGGTGAGCAAATGATGCTTGGTCTTTATACAAGCCTATGTCTCTATAGACTGTCCCTTTAATTAAGCTAATTTGTTCAAAAGGAATAGTGTACCAAAATTCCCTTACTTCTATTGAAACATGCAAGATTCTCTTTGGAAAATTGTAATTTTACTGGATAACATGAATCATAAGCTTTTGCTCAAATTTGTGAAGTTGATTCAGATTGAGTAGTCTTTAACACAATGATATATTATATATTACATATTAAATACTTTAAAAATTTAATTTTAGAAATGGTAACTTTAATATATGAGGGGGATAAAAAGATAAACAGAAGTATTTGCACTAGTGTTCTTAATTTTTTTGGTCCCCACTGTAACTATATGTCCACTTTGCTGATTTTTGCAGATTCTATATGTGTTTTACACTATACTGTCTAACTGCAAAACCCAAAGAAAAAAGACTCAATTTAGCGCCCAAGTACAACATGGCAGCAATTATTCCTCTGTGTATTACAAAAAAAGTCCTATATCAACAGAGTGTTACTTTTTTGTGTTGAATGTCAACATCGTTTGAGTTTATTGGTGTGGATGTTTCTCAGATATTTGGCCTGGAACTATGACATCAGCGCGTGTCATTGGCGGGTGTAATAGTGTGGTTATTTGTGATGACTGTGCACTGCAAAAGAACCCTTTTTCTTAGAGGGCAAATGAAGTTGAAGTTTGCTGGGTCAGTACAAGGTGCCTCGTGTTACTGGCAATACAAGGGTCATAGTGGCATGCCAAAAGTTTATGTTATTTGCTGTTTAAACATTCATTAGTCTTTGGGAGAGCATACTTTGAATTCTTCTCTGCCTTTTTGCCTAGGGTGGTGCTTTTAACCTGGGCAAGTTCATTTATATTCTACACCCTTTTTAGTGTTGTTCAATCAGCATTATCTAAATATGGCAATTCCATCCTTATAAGGATCTCAGTGTGTCCTTCTATAAGGGCTTAAAAATTAGTTGCTTCTGTTTGGTTTGCTACCCACCTTAACCTCCTAATATTTCATAAATAAACCCATCTGAAGAAAATGCAGTCATGTGCAAAATATTTCTAAGATGGTGCTCACACTGACTGGCTTTTCTCATTTAGCTAATAGCCCTCATCTCAGTTTTACATCTCAACAGACTCTATTTTGTCAGTGCTTGTTTAGGAAAGAAACAGCACTTCTGTTGAGACGAGTTTAAAAACTCTCCAAAAGCGTCATGTTGCGGTGATCCACTTTAAAGACTACGATGAGTCCTTCAGAGTGGAACCATTGTGACATGTTGTTGGGGTTATGTAGGGGTTTTCCTGTGTACTTCATGTGTAATGACCAGACTTTGTGCTGATAGATATGTCACATTTATTCTCTAATAGACTCTGCTTGTTGTGAGGTCCATAGAGGAAGCAGACGGGCTCTGTTCATGGCAGATCTACTGCGGATAGAGAGAACGCCAAAAGTCATAAAGCAGTCATTGAGATAAAAACTGAGCTGGAGTTCCAAGAGCAGAGTGAATCTAGAACTTCCCGTTTATTTGCTTAATATGTCATTGTTGTATATAAAATGGTCATCATTAAATCAGCATTTGGAAAGAAATTAAAATGATTGCTTTGCTCAAGTGCACATGCTGTTATTTTTAAGGGAATAGTTCACCCAAAAATGACAATTCTGTCATTGTTTACTTACTATGTCATGTCATTTCACACCCGTTTGAGTTTTTTTCCTGAAACACAAAAGATACATTTTTAAAGATACACTACTATTCCAAATTTAGGGTTGGTAATGTTTTAAAAGCTTACCAAGGCTGCAAATATTTATTTCAGCAGCCATTACTTTAGACTTCAGTGTCACATGATCCTTTAGAAGTCATTTTATTATGCTGATTTGGTGCTCAAGAAACATTTATTTTAATATCTTATGTCGAAAACAGTTGTGCTGCTTGATATTGCTGTGGCAACTATTATGCATTGTTGATCAGGAATATTTGATAAATAGAAAGTGTCAGATTATTTATTTTACGTAAAAACCTTTCCTGCCACTTTTGATCAATTTAATGCATCCATGCTAAATAGAAGTATTTATTAAAGGGGTCATATGCCGTTGCTAAAAATAACATTATTTTGTGTATTTAGTGTAACTTGAATAATGAAAGAAATGAAAGAAAAATAGAACAAATTCATAATAATTCTCTTTTTATTTGCATAATAAATAATACATATATTTATTTGAAAAAATACTTTCAAACCAGTTACAGTATATAAAATGCACTTCTTTTGACACTGAGAGTTTAAAACCAAACAATTATGACTAATATTTTAAAGAAATTGGGTGAAATCCATTTATCATTGGGTGTTACCTTGCAGCAAGGATGCTGCATGTCACACAGCTGTAATGATTGTACATGTGGGAATGGCCTCAGTTATATTCCTGGCATCAGGAGACCTTTAGTAGTCTGATATCTTTTACACTGCAGAAATACTGTCAGTAGTTTTCGAAGGACTGTAAAGTTTATATAAAGGTAGGGTGCAGTAACTAGCCAGTCTTGTGCTTTGTAACTTGGAAACAGAAACAAACAGACAGGAACTGCAATATTTTGCAGCTGTATTTTATTGATTTCAGGCTTTTGAATTCCTGATTTTCTGTTTAAATATTTAAAGGCTTCATATTATCTCCATGTTCTGATTTACTACCTTTTTTAATATTCCTATTAAAGACATATCACTTTTTTCCATCTCTGACAGACATCTGCGCAGAGGGCAGCCAGCGTATCAGACTGTGAGTTTCAAAGCTAAAGAACTGTAAAAAGTCGAAAGATGTTGTCGTCGTTGTTTTCTGGTTTCTGACTTGATGGAGTGATAAAGAAACAGAAACGAGACAGTGGGAAGGTTCCTCCATCTGCATATCTGGGGCAGGCCTCTATCCATCATGTCTCATCTCATTCTCTCTTCATCCCTACTTTCTCACTCCTCTGCTTGGCCTGTACAGAGTGACTTACAATAAGACTGGGGGCCTGAGCCAGGCCTTCCAGCAGAGACCCATGAATAGAGCGTGTTTGGGACGTCTGACGACTTGTGTAATGGTAGCATCATCAATCACAGCTCTTTTTATTCTTCACGATTTGATTCATTCACCAAGATCTTTTTTCTATGGCTGTCCCCTGTGAAACAATACAGCAGAGAAGTTTTTGTTGAAGAAACGACCCACAAGGAAATTCTAATCACATGTAGTTCAAATGAACATGAGTTGTGGTTTGTCATATTGTCATCCTGACAGACATATGAGAAAGACTGAATAAGATAACGATGACTCAGTCATCCTGGAAGCGCAAACTGGCTGTAACCTGAATTCACATGAAACAGCACTCTAGGTTTATTATAATCGTCAATGCTGATTACCCAGTGTCGTTTTGGTTGGAAGCATGGATCTGGAAATGTTTGTCATGGTGATGTCTCTCAACCCACAAGACATGTTATTTCATGAGATGCTGAGGGTCAGGACTCATGGATGCTGCCAGTTGTGGTTATATGTTGAAGCCATACACTGAAATGACTTGTTAAGTGTTTCCTTATGCGGATAAACTTGATATTGGCTGATATAAGGTTTTTTGCCATTTAGTAGATTTTGGATGCTCATGATAATGGGAATGATGTGTGACAGCATTATCTCTGTTCCAAAATCTAGTTAGCTTTTCCCTTTAGCATTGTTGTTCCAAATGGTTGCAACTTAATTTTTTGTTCCAACTTACGGTGTACTGAATTCCTTATTCATTTTGATTATACTGGTGAACAGTCACCTGTCTCCTGTCACACTTCTTACTGGAGTTCCGTAGTAGAAGAGAATATATATTAATCCACCTAACTATATTAATCAGATTCCTTTACATATGGGGCTTTCACGCCAGCAGTTAAGTTCAAAACAGGGTCCCCAAACCTGATACTGAAGGAGGTGGTCTGATTTTGGTAGCAATGGAACTGTGCCATGAATATGAAAGCGACTCCGACTCGGCTGCACACTTGATCAGAAAAGAAAAAATCATCCTGTGTATGTGTTTTGGCCAATGACAGCGTCATTAGTTCAACAAAACACATGTAAGGGATTACATTGGTGATGATTTACCTTGGATACGAGCAAGAGAACAGTGCAAATGCATTTAGTGAGTGCAATCAGTGTAACAAATGAATGGCAACCCTTATCTTTCACAGAGGATGCAATTTCATAATGCATTGTGTATAATTAATCCAATTCATTTAGTACAAGTGTTGATATAATGTGGTTTAAAATAAGTAATTAAAAAAAACATTTTTTTTTACCAATATGACTTTGTTATATTTATGTTTATTCTTATTAAATTGTCATACTTTTCATGTCATTTGTATTGTGCACTTTGCATTTGTGTGGTGCACTGATTTCCTGCCTGAGTGACATTCCAAATGGCGGGAGTTTTCAAAACAGTTGGCTGCAGGAGATTTGCAAATTCAAAATAAAAAAATAATGGTAAAAAATACATTTTATAGAGCTGTCAAAGTTAGAGAGATAGTTCACCATAAAAACTGTGAGGGTTTCTCTGCTCAAAGCAAATATTTGCTATGCTTTGTCCATGGAAGTGAGATCAGCTCTCCCCATGTTGTCCAAGTGGAAGGTTTTATGGTGGAGGAACACGTGCATAATGTGTTGAGTGATAAAGAATTAAGAATTTGTATCTTCTCTTTGCAGTTTTTGTAATAACCACCTGCGACAGTGACACGTGACAATAAGCGACATGAAATTCTATTTTAGAAATGGTTTTTATTTTCTGCAATGTCGGCAGGAACAACATGAAAAATAAGACATGCGATGATGTGCTTTATTCAATGTTAAAAGTGTCTAATGTAAGTTTGAATATTATTTTGCGTGATCTTTATAGCTATAGTGAAAGCAGCAATAGATATTTTACCTCAGATCTTGAAAAAAAAAAGGTTAAAGCAAACTTATGTTAAAACTGTGTACTCACTGTGAACCAACATCCATAACAAAGATGTATGTATGATATATCACTCACTCACTCAAAACTGTTCAGTCCATTTACATTTGAATAATCTATTTGTAGTCTCCACGTTGCTTTACTTCACACTTTACTTCACACATGTTTTTGCTGTCACATTGTATCTACACTGGATGCTACAAAGGGAACGAAATAGAAAGCAGGTTTCTGTCAGGGATTTATCGCGCCACAAGTGTAGATAGCATCACTGATAAGTTCTATTGTATTTTGTTGCACCACTCCGCTTATGTCACATTCTGATGCTGCGTTTGAATTTTCATGCCACATTATTTTAAATTATTGAGGAAACCTGGTATATGGTTTTATCATATATATGGTATATACTTTTATCACAGTATTGAAATTATACTACAATTATAATACAGTATAACAGGTTTAAGAACTTTTTTCTTATAAATAACTGAATATTTAAATACAATAAAAAATACATAAAAATGTATGAACTTAGATTTTTTTACACAGATTAAAGTGCAAAAGAATTCTAAAGACCAACAGATATCACACAATAAGATCTCATTAGTTAACAATAATAAATGCATTAGCATTTACAATGAGCAATGGCTACATTTGCCACAGAAGATATTAATCTTTGTTAAAAAAAAAAAATTCAACTCTTCATTCATGTTAGATCATTAAATAAGACAGTTGCAACTTTTGATTTTAACAATGTGTTATTTAAATCACCTAAGATTAATTATGTCAATTATTAATTAATTATTAGGTCAGAGAGTCAGTGTGCTTTCATTCAGAGCATCTCAAGCGCGCTCCGCCATGTGCTTCTTACGGTGCCCATAGGGAGACATGGTTGGTTCACTTAGTTTTGTCGTGCCCACGACATAACTTGTAAGAATGTGATAATATGTTGTGGCAAATAGGCCACAAGATGATTTTGTCGAGGTAAAGACATCCTTTTGTCTTGGCCATTATTATTATTTTTTTATTATTTACTATAGAAATTATTACATTATAAAATTATTATATTAAGCATAGGCCTTCCATGGCCATCAGACTGTATTACATGTTACTTCCTTTTGTGTTCAACATAAGAAAGAAACAGGTTTTGAATGACAAACATTATAGAGCAACGAAGATACTTTTTGTACCAGAAGAAAACAATAACAACTTTACTCAACAATTTGTCTCCTCTGTTTCTCTTCACATCACTGTAGCGCCATTTTGGAGATTATGAGCTGAACGTAAGAGCACAAGGATACGTTTTTATGTATATTTACACTTTGATTTGAAAGAAAACAGTGCAAGCTTCTGGTGCAGCTGACTCAGAAGAGCGTACACTACCTGCGTTCAGCTCAGAATCTACTAAATAGTGCTACGGTGAAGTGGAGAGAAACAGAGGAGACAAATTGTTGATTAAAGTTTTTATTTTTGTTTTCTTTGTGTACAAAAAGTATTCTTGTCACTTCATAATGTTACGGTTGAACCACTGATGGCAGATGGACTATTCGGACGACATATTTCTTACTTTTCTGGACTTTAACAGTGTAACTTACTTGGCAGTCTATGGGACAGTCACAAGCCTCCCGGTTTTCATCCAAAATAACTTAAATTGTTTTCTGAAGATGAACGAAGCTTTTACGGGTTAGGAACGACATTGGGGTAAATGATCAATGCCAACATTTTAATAATAATAATAATAATAATTCCTTACATTTATATAGCGCTTTTCTAGGCACTCAAAGCACTTTACATAGTCAGGGGGTATCTCCTCATCCACCACCAGTGTGCAGTATCCACCTGGATGATGCGACAGCAGCCATATTGCGCCAGAACGCCCACCACACACCAGCTTACTGGTGGAGAGGAGACAGAGTGATGAAGCCAATCAGCAGATATGGGGATTGTTAGGAGGCCATGATGGTCGGAGGCCAATGAGCGAATTGAGCCAGGATGCCGAGGTCACACCTCTACTCTTTTCGAAAGACATCCTGGGATTTTTAATGACCACAGAGAGTCAGGACCTCGGTTTAACGTCTCATCCGAAGGACGGTGCTTGTTGACAGTATAGTGTCCCCATCACTACACTGGGGCGCTAGGACCCACACAGACCACAGGGTGAGCACCCCCTGCTAGCCTCACTAGCACCTCTTCCAGCAGCAACCTAGTTTTCTCAGGAGGTCTCCCATCCACGTACTGACCAGGCTCAGCCCTGCTTAGCTTCAGTGGGCAACCGGTCTTGGCCTCCAGGGTGATATGGCTGCCGGCATTTCATTTTGGGGTGGAGTAACCCTTTAAAGCTTTATACAAATACATTTTAGTTAAATTGAAAATGTTTCTCTGCAGGTTTATACACCGTAACAGTGCTTAGATAAAAGACACACCTTATATTAAATCAGTGTTTATTTTTTCAGATAACATTTTAATAATTTGCTTTGGCTTTGCTATAGTAACAATATTAAAGCTGATTATTAAATTTTGCATACAACATGGTTTTATATATTTTTTTCACACCCTGTAAAATGTGGGTTTATACATGAAAAAAAAAAAAAATATATATATATATATATATAGCTGACTTTTTTTTTTCCGGGTCTCTTGTCAGATCATCATAAAATATAAGGGGTTCTTTGTCAAAAAGTAAAAAAAAACCCTGACTTATTTCAGGTGGATTGCTGGTGAGGAAGAAGGGAAACCGCATGCCCAGGTCAGTAAGTGAAGTCAATCTTACCCTTCCACAGCTTAACAAATTCTGCGTTCTTTATCACTCAACACATAAACCCTTTATCCTCCACCATAAAACCTTCCACTTGGACAGCATACTGAGAGCTGATCTCACTTTCATGGACAAAGCATAGCAAATATTTTCTTTGAACAGAGAAACCCTCACAGTTGCCTTAAAAAATTAACCCACAAAATCATAGTGGAAGCTGAAAGGCCCATTTAAGAGGCTGAGAGTGCTGTTTTCAGATTTCTTTCTTTTGTTTTTTATAGACACCATAAAGCATCTAATCGGTATTCCCGTCACCCAGGCCGCAGTGCTGCTTAGTGGATCTAGGCTTTGATATGGTGTGATATGGTGGAATGAATGTGTATTTGTGACAGTTGTTAGCTACATGGCCCCACATTAAACATCGGTGGCAGGAATTCCCAGACCACAGGACGAAGTGATCCAAAGCTCTGCAAACTGTGTGACCAATATGAGCGGTGAATGTTTTACACCTCTCGCGGCATTCTAGATACTTTTCGCATGTCAAGACATGAGACAGATTTGTTTTGAGAAAAATACGCTTTGGGTCTGACCGAATGTCTTTGTTTTGAAAAGGAAGGAAGTTGCATTTACAGACGTGAATTGATGTCAGTGTGCTCATGTGTTATGAATGATGGCGAGATGCAGAACTCGATAATTTTCTACAGCGTATTGGAGGAGACGACAGATTGAGCACATAGTGTTTTTACAACATGGAGGAATTTAGCGCATTAAAATTGAGATGCCATGTAATGAAACTTTAATGGTAGTCCAGAGCATTCAAAAAGTACATTATCGCTCAGTAAAGTCTCATTAGCTGGAAGAGAATGTACACTGTTCTTACATGAAAAGCTGTAATTGAGTTGTTTAGCTGTTTTTAAAGAGTTTTAGAGTAGAACTCTATACTTTTCCTGTGTTCTTTTCTATGTTCCATTTCAGCCACTGTATACAGATCTTTCTGTATAAGATTGATTAATACCACAGCCTACTGGATCCAAGATCAGATTGCTACCTCATGTATTTCTATCTTTTGATTTTGTGATTGAGAAATGAAAAACACTGATACTATGCACTAGTAAAACTTTACTAATTAAGTAGAGTTTGTTGTATGAATATGAATGGGATGTGTTTGTTGACTGCAACTACACATGACTTTCACCCTGGGTTACCATCTCTTAAACTAGTTTTTAGCTCTGCATTAAGCACAACTTCCTTTTTGTACAAGGTTAGCATCATTATTAACCTTTGGTTATGAACCTGTTACCAGTCCTAACACTTAAATTCAGTTCTAGGAGAATGTCACAGCACATTGTTTAGCAACTGACAACTAATAATAAAATAAACAGTTCTGGCCTCATTAAATATTCATGTTCTTTGTACCACCACAGAAATGTTCACATGCGATGTATAGTTTTAACATCTGTGGCAAAATACAAAACGTCAAACAGTGATGGCAAGTGCAAACTTGAATAAAGTAGAGACTCAAAGATAATGGCCTCTTAAATACGCAAATAAGGACATAAACACAGATGTCTAGTGTGTAATCCTGACACTTGAATGAAGGTGTGGTCACATTTATTGTTGCATACCAAATTTTTGTAGGTGAAATTAAGTCATTTAGTAGGATTCCACACATTCAGAATTTCATTTAAGGGTGAAACTTCAACGGTTTGATGTTGGTCATGGAAATTCACTATGTTGACCAACAGAAAGCTACAGCACTTGGTTTGAAAGTGACTTCGGTATGATCTGTGGTTCATGCATTGCTTCACTATTAACAATGGATAGTGTACCCACAGAATTTCACTAAAATGACCACACCTTAATCCTTGATAATGTATGAACAGTATGAAATGAGACAATCCAGGATTATGTTTGCCTAAGGTTAGGTTGGCCCTTGTTTAACAATAGTGTGAAAAGCTCAATAGTGGTAATGAAAGTAAAGAAATATAATCTTCTGCCTTACCGCCTTACGTTTCCTGTGGATTAGATGCTATCAGGTTATCGGAGTCCCCCCTTGTAACTTTAGATCGTATCCAGATGTCCACACTGATTCCATTCTGATGGAGAGTCAGTGCTCAAACAATGACAACCAGATTGTCTGGCATTGCCAGGTTTTGTTGCTTACACTCATTTGTAGATTTTGGCAAGGGAAAAAATGCAAACTAATGAGATATTTCATTAAATAATAAAAATATGTAAGATGAAAGAAATGGTAGATCAAGGAGTTCATCTACTTTCTTTTTTTTTTTTTTTTCTTTTTTTTTTTACTAATATTAGTGTACAAAACAAATCAAACCCAATGGAATGTGCAGATGTGGAGAATTGAATGAGTATCAGCTTTTCCTTGAATCTATGTAGTGATTAAACTCCTTGCGGTCAATTGGGTCTATATGGAGATATATGGAATCTATTTTAAGAGTGAACCTTTTAGGTGATTTTTTAATGGTGGAGCTAACTCTCACTTGCCCGGGATGTGTTGACCCACCTGCCATGTTTTCAGGACTTTTATTGGTAGAGCTCTTAAAAGGGAGAAAATATCACTCCTTCGCACACACATTCCCAAACCTTCAGTTTTACTTTAAAAGCGGTGTTGCCTAAGCCTGCAGGAATGTGTAAGGTCTGCCTGTAAACTTCTCTTAACGTCTTCATGCAGGCAGTAATATTTCCCTGGAGCTCTCTCCACATTATGGGGAAAGTGAGTTTGCCATGTGGTGAGGAGGCTGCAATTTCAGCTGGCAGTTGCCTTTGTAAACCCCCTCCCTACCTGTTTTTAAGGGTGAAAGGATTCCCTCCTAACATATTTTCTTTCTGCGCACCAATCTGGCATGATTGTCATTGTGGGTGATGGCAAGAGCAAATTGGAGCTCTGTTAGTGCAAAGCTAATTGCTAACTTGTTAACCACATGGGTTTGGATGGAATATGTATCTGTGGTGCTGGACTAAGGATAGGGAGGGTTAACTTAAGCCCCAGGGCAGTCCATGGAGTGAGTAGGTAACAGCCGTACTATGCAGCAGCATGTGGTTCCCATTCAGATCCAGGGGAAGTTTGGAGCTTTAGAAGATCCTTAGTTCATCCACACTTTAAACACACACTGATTTCAGGCTCTTGTTATAGTAGTTCTTAGCCTGTCTAGGGAATCTTTTGGTAAAGTTTTTATGGATGTTGCACCTCAGGATAAAGCAAAACAGGGCTTTCCTTTCATTCTTGTCAAAAATTATGAGGTACTCTGCACTTTAAAAAAAGTGCTGGGTTATATGATCCAGCAGTTTGGTTGAATTCTTAACCCAGCAGTCTGGGTAGTAACCCGCTGGGTCAAAACAACCCAATAGCTGGGTTTGTCCATATTTTGCCCAGCACTGGGTTGTATTTCTAACGATTAGAGACAGAATATCAACCAAAAAATCCAGAAAAAACACATTGTATTAAGGTTAGAAATTGATTTGCATTTAAGTGAGTGAAATAATTATTTCATCCCCTACCAACCAGCAAGAATTCTGGCTGACACAGATGTGGACCACAGATTAGTTCTGTCACTTTAAGAAGTTACTCCTAATGTCAGTTTATCAGGTGTACAGGACACCTGTCCACACAATCTGTATCTTCCATTCCAACCTCAAGACCAAAGAGCTGTCAAAGGATGTCAGAGACAAGATTTTAGATCTGCACAAGGCTTGAATGGGCTACAAGACCATCAGCAAGAAGCTTTGTGAGGAGGAGACAACTGTTGGTGCGATTATTCGTAAATAGAAGAAATACAAAACGACCATCAATCAGCCTTTGTCTGGAGCTCTGTGCAAGATCTCACCTCATGGCGTAAGGATGATCATGAGAAAGGTGTAGGATCAGCCCCGAACTACATGGGAGGAGCTTGCTAATTATCTTAAGGCAGTTGGGACCACAGTCACCAAGCAAAACATTGGTAACACACTACGCTGCAATGGACTCGCCGTGTTTGAGGAGAGAGAAATGCTGACTATTACCGCAAGAACACCATCCCTACAGTCAAGCAGGGAGGTGGAAACATTATGCTTTGGGACTGTTTTTCTGCTATGGGTACAGGATGACTTCAGCGCATTGAGGGGCAAATGTACGGGGCCATGTACTGTAAAATCTTGGACGAGAACCTCTTTCCCTCAGCCAGAACACTGAAGATGGGTCTTGCAGCATGATCCGAGACATACCCCCAAGGCAACTAAGGAGTGGCTCAATCCTCAATCCTATTGAAAATCTGTGGAGGGAGCAGAAACTTCGAGTTGCCAAATGACAGCCAAGAAACCTTAAGGATTTAGAGAAGATCTGTAAAGAGAAGTGGACCACAAAACTAGACCGATACCAATAATTTTTGTGTTTATGTGCCAGATAACCAATAGAACCAATATTTATTTACTGTTATACTCGTGTTTTTGACACGATCACAACACTGCACAAACCATTTTATTTATAGCAATCACTCACTCCTTGCATAGAAAAAAAAAAAAAAATCTTATTTATACACCAATAAATAGAGAGTTCTGAAAGTGCAAAAAATTAAAATTACACTGTTACTAAACTGTTTTTAGTTAAAAATAAAATCTTCAATAAGTAATAAAGCTCATAAAAGTATTTCTAACCAATAATAATAATAAAAAAAACATCAAACCACCTGAAAAAAAGCATTGCTCTTTTAATGTAGCTTAATACTCCTAGTTGAGCAGAACTGTGTAGTGTAGAAAACTGAGTCTTTCAGCATTCTGCCACGTAGGAAGTTTCGTTTGTTTTCATAAATGGCTCCGACTTCACTGAAGACTCTCTCACTGGGCACTGAAGAAAGTGGGGGGCAAAGGAACTTTCTTGACAGAGGAGCAAGAATGTGGAACCTTTCCTCATTTTGTTTCCACCATTCAAGTGGTTTGCCCATCTTTCTGTCAATCACTGGTTCCAGAAGGTACCGCTGAAGCTCTCCTTCAAGGCTAGACCCAGCAACTTCAGAACTAGCGCCAAGCATAGTGTTGTATATCTCATCAATCATTTGAATTTCTTCTGGTTTTCTTCTGTCCGGGACCTTTTTGAAAGGGTGCTAGAATCATCTTACTGTGTTTCTTCACATTATGTGGTTTGTGCAGTGTCTTGTTCTAAGCTCTGTGTCTCCTCCTCATCCAGAAGACAGGCAAGGACTGCACATTTCACCTCCTCCACTTTTGCAAACTGTCTGGTGAGACTATCCAGCATTTCCTGTCTCATTGTTTTAATCTCATTAAAGGAAGGACCTTGACTGCTGAGCAACAACTTCAGAACTTTGACAGATGGGATGATGAATGACGTTGAACTCTCGTAGTGATTAATCTCAAGAGTGACCTCCTCCAATGGAGAAAGGGTGTCAATAAGATAACTGACAATATTCCGCTGCTCATCACTCAGGCTAGTGAACCCACCATGCTCACTGGAATATATGTTCAAGGTAAAAAAAAAAAAAAATAAAAAAAAAAAAAGACGACATAAAGTGGAACTTAGTCATTTTCCAAAACCGCTAAGCAAATATATACAGTTTCAATACATACCACATAGAGACGTCGTTGCTGATGCTGCTCTTGTTAAATTTCAGCCTCTGGATCTGATTCTGGATCATAAATTTACGACTGAATCTGTTAGCCATGGTTTGTTTTGGATGATGTTTTTTTCCTCACGGTAATGTCACAGCTTCCAAACGCTCACAACGCAAAAGCTTACTCGTGCTCGTGATTCTTTAGCTCCGCCCACACGTCACGCCTCCAGCCGGTCGTGTTTTTCCGGTAAAAATCGGTACAGACTATCTTTCTCTTATGAATATAATAAAACTAAAGACTTTTTGGAGGTATGAAGGATGCAGTACTACTCTATAGGTACTCAAGATTAACAGGATATTGAGTGAAAACGAGCATTTCACCCCCCCTTTAATGTAATGTTATAGTCATGCAATTGTTTTGAGTGAGGTGTCTGATTGTTATAACTGTTTAGAATTACAATTTGATGCTGTTTGATGACGATGTGTTGATTATGTGTCTTTTGGATGATTTTGTTAACCTATCTTGATTGTTGGAACTATAATAATGTGTAACTGTTTATGATGTGGTGCTAATTATGTATTCCCAATGAGCTTAATTCTGTGCAGATGTAGCTCTGTTAATTGGTCATGTGTTTATCTTAAAAGAGATGAATTTGAACATTTGTATACTCCTGATGAAGGTCGTGTGACAGAAACGTTGGTGTGATTAAAATTGTATTTTGCAAGTTAAGATAGTGTGCGGGAGTTCCTCATATGTAACTTATTACACAAAGGGCAACGCTGTTTAGCTTTGTTAACTAGATGGTAGGGCTGTGCAAAAAATCGGACGCGATTTTCATGTGCATCTCGTCAGTAAAAGCGCTCTGTGATTAGAAGTACATCTCCAGCACATGCGTTCTGATCTGGATTGCCAGGTTTTCAAAACAAATCCTGCCCACTTGCTTCTCAAAACTACTCCAAAACTAGTTCAATCACGTTTCCAGGAGGGCAACGTGCGCTCAGCTGCTGTCGAATCACAACACAGGAACTGCTGGCACAATCAGAACTTGTTACGTATTTCTGAAGGAGGGACTTTATAGAACAAGGAAGTCATCAGACTGTTTTTATGACAGTGAAAACAGCGGTATACAGATAAGTGAATTGTGTGAAAAATAATGTTTTTTTTTTACACGCGAAATATGAACACATTATGAAAAACGTGACCTTTAAACCTGTTTAACAGGTTAAAGAGTGAAGAATAATTTGCTGGATAATGTTAAGTAACTGAATAATATTCTCTGGAATATTGGAATTTAACAAACAAACATTGTATTTTATTGCATTTCTCAACTGGTATATCAGAATCTTTAATAATGTTTTTGTCATTCTAAATTATGAAATACCTACAAACAAAGTGCTGTTTTTCTGTGTATTTACACAGAACCATACTCAAACTGCGATCGCTCATGGAAATAGGCCTAATAAATAATTTATTTCCATAGAGTTGAGAATTACATTCAGCGCTTTTATTTCCAACATGTGCTCATTCATGGCTGTATTATTTAATTCATGCAAAGTTACATCTTTATTGGGACAGGACTTGACTGATTAGATTACATGACTCTGAGCTTGTCTCTATTTCTTAGAGACAAGCTGCATAAACTAGCTACATTTCAGGCACTTAAGAAACAAATCTGATTTTTGCATTAATGGCTGTTATGTTAAATAAAGTTTACTAATTACAGCAAAGAAAATATACTTTACCTTGTCTCGTCTCCCCTTAGATGCACTGTAATGGCAATCTTGCTCTCAATTCTCAAAACTCCCACAATATAGAGCCATTTATTGGTAAATCCGATATTTCGGTCGATCTCTACCAAAAACCCACCTGAGATATGTGCAAACCTGGTGACCAACTACAAACATCTTACCTCTGTGCTTGCCAACAAGGGTTTCTGCACCAAGTACTAAGTCATGCTTTGCTTGGGGATTAAATACTTATTTCACTCACTGAAATGCAAATCAATTTCTAACCTTTGTATAATGTGTTTTTTCATCCTTCCATAAAAATTACAATTGCAAAAATTGCAATTGGGAAAAATGTACAAAATTACGAGGGGATCAAATAAATATTTTCCCCACTTCATATGAATTACATTTTAATGTTTTTGAGAAAATGTATTTGAACAAGACCACAAAAAAAGACCATCATGACATTGACCCACATATATATTTTCCCCTGAAATGAGCTATTAAATGAAGTATTATTTTAAATAACATTATTGTAGACATCCAGAAAACAGAATCACTCCAACAGCAAAGATTAATCTAGTGCAGGCTAGTCTCAGTGCTCTCTTAAACAAAAATGACTTCATTGGTAAATGATTGAGTAGGTGACATGCTGGCCGTTTGTTCGTCACTGTCTGTGTGAGGTGTTAGTGGTCTAGAGGATGATCTGAAGATGATCTTTTTCCACTGTTTCCGTACAGAAAGCAGATTGAGAGAAGTATTTCTGAAACCAAAATAAGAGAGGGAAGTTGGAAGGGTTAGGCATAGAGGGATGTTAAACTGCTGTTGAAGGCGATGGTCAGCACTGGTCCTCCCTCTCTGTTGTAAGGAACAATGACCCCAGTTTGCTACATCATCATGTGATGGAAAGCTTGAGATCTGGACTATCATGTAATTTTCACAGGACTGTTTGCTTTAGGCTATGGATTGAAAGTAATAATGTTGTAAAGTAACTGTAATAATGTTGTAATGATATTATGACGGATTGCTTCATTTCATAAGACCTTAATATGCCACACCCATTGACTTGCATTTTATGAATCACCAGGAATTTGTCACAAAAAAATTGAAAAAATCAACTTCAGTGTTTTACCAAAGAAAGTAAGAGACTTGAAACATCAACATCTTGGATGGCCTTACATTAAGTAAAATAAAATAGCTATTAATTTTTATTTTTGGGTGAACTTCTCTTTTAATACTGTGTTTAAGGGCTCTTTATGAAAGAGAAAATATTGTGAAAGCTGTATTCAATCCTCCCCCAAAAGCCTTATTCACTATTCCTTACATTATTCCACTAATGTAGTACAAGAAGTGATCAAATTTGGACACTGAGTGTGCCAGAATTACTGTGGACATCATTTTCTGGTTGTGATTTTTCGGCACAGTGCCACAGGTATTTTAGCAGCTAGCCGTGAAGTTGTAGACTCCTTATCAAGGAGCAGATTGAATAAGTGCACTTGATAATATCCTCTATGGTTTCAGGCAGCACTACAAATGGCTGTCACCTCAAATGTAATTTTATAGGGAGTGATGTTGGACACAGCCTTAGTGTATACAGACCTGCCATATAGGTTGCAGCTTGGAGCTCTCTTTGGCGGAGCACTTATGATTGTGAAGCTCAGGAAAGGAGAGACTAGAAGAGTCACGTCCTAATGTGTCATTGCCTCATGAAAAGGTGAAAATGAAACTTTTGTTAAACTACTCATCCTCATGCCATTTCAAACCCACATGAACATGTCAGAAGCATTGTCGTTTGGCAAAATTTATGTCAAACCTGACTTCATATTTGAATATACACAAATAAGTGGAGAAGTGGAGAAGATTTTAAAACAGTAATGAGTTGATTCCAGTCTGTTCCTGATACTGTCTGATACCTGTACTTGGTATCTTTTAATGACGCTTTGTGATAATTTTTTAAAGAGATAATTCAACTACAAATTACAATTCTATCATTAATTACTCACCCTCATGTTGTCCCAAACCCGTAAGACCATTCATCTTCGGAACACTAATTAAAATATTTAGAAAAGCACTATATAAATCTAAGGAATTATTATTATTATTGTGATTATGTTCAAGGCCCAGAAAGGTAGTAATGACATTATTAAAATATTCCATTTGACATCAGTGGTTCAACCTTAATGTTATGAAGCTACAGCTTGACAGTGTGCACCCACATTTACTCTGCATGGTAAAGACCATCATGAACATTCTGCTAATATTCTCCTTATGTGCTGCACAAAAGAAAATCAAACCGTTTTGAGTGAGTAAATATATATATATATATATATATATATATATATATATATATATATATATATATATATATATATATATATATATTTTTTTTTTTTTTTTACACTTTTTGTACTCTTGACAAACATCGGACATTTGTCAGCAGCCTTCTGTTGTTGTATCAAGGTGGAGAATGGTGAAACATGGGTATTTCAATCTGTGCTGCAAGCAGTATAATTAACAACTCGGCAGCTCGCACTGGTGGATTTGAATTAAGGGATACTCGAAATGAGCTATGTGCAGCGCGAAATAAATCCTGTCCCAATGCTCAGTTCTCCTTAGTTCTTTTCCAAAACCAACCACAGTTTATGACTACCACTCTATTTTATTTCCACCTTATTACATGCAAGCTCTGTCAGTTCTGATGATATCCAAGGTGCAGATGTTATGGCTAACGTCACTTTTTTTTATGCCGCAGTTCTTCTACAGTAGCTTACATCTAGCTTGTGGACAGTTTGCAACACGCTACCTTGGCTTTTTGTGGGACAGTCCCACCTCACTAATTATATAGGTGGAAGAATTGATTTTACACTTTATGATGTCAGAAACGCACAAAGGAACTGATGTTGTCTTTCATCCTCCTTTTACAGTACATCTTTGGCTGACATTGCGTTCTGTTAGCACAGCTGTTCAAATCGACCTATCCTGCCAACAGCAACACCGTAACCCACCTGACACTGTCATCGCCCAGGGCAGCCGTAGAGGGACCTCATAACCTCAGCCCTCTTTTGAGAGAACGTGGTTTGCTCGCGATCACATCTTGCATGGTTTTCACAGGCCGGCTTTTGAAGTGATTCAGAAAGGAGAGCTTTTGTGTGCGAGAGTTGTTTGATGTATTATCTATCGGCCCATAGTTTCTATAATCAGCAAGGTAAACAGATGAGGCTGATGAGATTCAATGGCAATGATAACAGGAGAGAAAGCTTCATGTTTTACCTTCCCAAATGAGCCTCCGCGTCATTAGCATGTGAAACACAGGAACACTGAGTCAGAAAGGAGGACCTTCAGATTTAAAATCTCCACCTTTGATCAGTGTACTAAACCACACGAAGGCTTAACATTATTGCTTTTGAACTTTGCATTGTGTTTCTTACCCTGTTAGCTTTGTGCTGTTACACTTTTTAAATCTCCTGTAATACACTCGTATATTTTTAACAGGCCTTTACATGTAGGTCTGTAGAGACTGCTATTTTGCATTTATTAATATTTGTAGAAAGCATGGCTCTCAATTGATTCACAAATGTATGAAATTTAAATCTCATTAAGCACAATTCATAATTGAATAGACATATCAGAAAGGGACAGAAGTCAGTGTATTGTTGGTTTTTCTCAAGTAGACAGTAGTAGTTTTTTTATTGCTGTTCTGTGAGCTGGTATGATTAATGTGTCTTGCTATTTTTTGTTGTTGTTGTTGTTGTTCAGTGTCATTTAGGGTTTAAAAATTTTAGCTTGAAAGTTGAAATTTTGTTTCATATGATAAGTAACAACACACAATGCTTATTTATTGTGATTTCTTGTATGGGAGGCACTGTATGTTTCAAGTCTTGTTCACTTGTCAACTGAACACACATTGATTGGTTCTTAGTATTTAAAGGGGGGGTGAAATCCTATTTCATGCATACTGAGTTTTTTACACTGTTAAAGAGTTGGATTCCCATGCTAAACATGGACAAAGTTCCAAAAATACCTCTTCCGGTTTTTCACAAGTTTCGGAAAGTTTTTTTTTTCAAGTATGGGTCTGTGTGACGTTAAATGGAGCAGAATTTCCTTATATGGAAGCACTCCCGTGGAGCAGAACACTGAGAGCACAGACATTCACTGATCAGAGCGAGAGCGTCGCGAAATGTCACAAAAGCAGTGTGTTTTTGGTTGCGAGGGCAAGACAACCCTGCACAGATTACCAAAAAAAAAACAGCAAAAATTTTACAAACAAGGCCCAGTTTGACGCCGGATTTGCACATCGTTTATTTCTTAAGGATAATGCAGTCCCAACAAAAAGGGTCACGATCGTGTGTTGGAACCGCATGCGGTGAGTAAAACTGCTTCAAATATCTCTGTGTTGTGAACTTAGCTATCGGCGCGTAAGCACATCAAGTAAACAACATGCGATGTTGTCATCAAACTGCACTTTCCACATGTACAGCTTAAAAAAAAAAAAAAGACGACATAAAGTGGAACTTAGTCATTTTCCAAAAACGCTAAGCAAATATATACAGTTTCAGTACATACCACATAGAGACGTCCTGCTGTAGTCATTGCTGATGCTGCTCTTGTTAAATTTCAACCTCTGGATCTGATTCTGGATCATAAATATACGCTGAATCTGACTGTTAGCCATGGTTTGTTTTGGATGTTTTTTTCCTCACGGTAATGTCACAGCTTCCAAACGCTCTCAACGCAAAAGCCTACTCGCACTCGTGATTCTTTAGCTCCGCCCACATGTCACGCCTCCAGCGGCTCATGTTTTTCCGGGAAAAATCGGTACAGACTATCTTTCTCTTATGAATATAATAAAACTAAAGACTTTTTGGAGTTGTGAAGGATGCAGTACTACTCTATAGGTACTCAAGATTAACAGGATATTGAGTGAAAACGAGCATTTCATCCCCCCTTTAAAGTACCCCTATTATGCCATTTTCAATATTGCCTTTCATGCAGTGTGTGCAAGCTGTATGTGAATGTAAAAGATCAACAAAGTTGTAAAGTCGAAAGTGCATGATAAATAAAGTTATTTATATATAAAAAATCGACTCGCTACAGCCTAAATGAGTCGTTAGTAATTCAAATTCCATTTCCTTGACGGCTACACATCACAGGGTAACATTTGCATAATTCCCAACTATGTTCTACATTGGCCGTAACCAAACAACTTGACCCCACCCACAAACACGTAATTTTACTGAAAACTGCTTCTCTAATCTCTGGGAGTTAAAATAAAAAAATATTGGGTAGTTCTATGTGTGTGTCACGATCATCAGCTGGAGTGCCCATGAACTCCAATAGAGGGCACTCCACTCAGGACTATTGCATTTGATGTCCATTTCCATTCCGAACTCCAATTCCCATCCTACCTCATACCTGGGACTGATTGCACACACACACCTGCATGTGTGTGACACACACTGGCATCTCCAAGCGTTTTCCCTGTGTTTGTTCCTTCCTTGTTTGATCTTGTTGTTTATACCAACTGTGATTCTCTGCTGCCTGCCCCGACCTCTATTTCTGATTTTGACCAATCAGAGAAGAGCAGACTCACGGAAAGGTGGGTTTTAGACAGACTGAATCTTAGAACTGCTTTGAAAGAATCATTTGAGAATCACTGGACAATTAGGTCATATTAAATTCATATTTTGAGAAAATAAAAGCATTTTTTGACCTTGCATGCATGTAATCCTATTGTAGGAGACTCCCAAAACAATATTAGGAACCTTAAAAATGGCATAATAGGGGCACTTTGTCAGAATCATTGTAAGTTCAAAATGAGAATCAATTTAAATCAAGAAATGAATATTTTCAACCAAGCCCTGGCTAAAGTTTCCTTTCATCTGGCTTGAAGCCTTGTAGCTGAGTTTGGACCCATGCATTCTCTCTTCAGATTTAATGAAAAAACCAAGTACAGTGAAGAAACGCTTGGCACGGATTCATCTGCCATTTTGCATGACTCATTGCATTTGGAAAATTTGGACATTATGGACCCCATAGGCTCTCTGTAAAGTTCACAAACAGCAGGAACAGCGTTTAAGAGAGTGCCGTGCAGTGTCCACACAGAGCAAGTATGAAGAAGACCACAACCACCAGTGGGCAGTAGAGTGGACCACTGCATAACACATCAGATGTTGGTGCTTGTGATTGAAGCAGCTTTGATTTGTCAGTATTGCTTAAGCATGTAAAATGTCAATTAATAATTGTACAGTTTGTACCTTGAAAGACATCTTTGTGGTAAATCACAAGCAAATCCTTGATGCTATTATGCCGCACACATTTAATGCAGTTTTACTGCATATATGCTTATATTTCTTTAGTCACAGAGCCCTGCAGCTGCAAAAAAAAAAAAAAAAAAAATGCATGTGCAGCTGTAAAAGCAAAAAGGAAAGAAGGAATCTTTTGCAGATATAAACTGTGTTTTCCTTATAGGAGCAGTACATAAAAGAACTGTTCAATTTAGGTATAGTCTTGAAGTCAGCATTTCTGTTGGCGAGCTAGCCCTTGACTGCGCTTTACCTGGTCTCACATTCACGCTAATTAAAGTCATGTGGTCATTATTATAAATCGGTTTCACTTAAAACACAGGTGTGGGGGAAGCATTAAATAACACTGAGGTACTGTACACCGAGGTGTCAGTCATTTAACCTACCAATCACTAGCGTTGTCATGAAATATGTTGAAATAAAAGATCCCTGTTTTGCGTTAAGCCTGTGTGAATGTCAACACTCACTACTGGTTGCCAGATCCCGTCATGGTGTGCTTATATTCATCCACGTTCTTGTTTTGCGCAGCTGGTACCCTCATTCTAATTATGCTCTCATTGTTCGATGCTACCTGGCGTTGAGGCATTGAGCTGAACCTGGCAACCGCAACATCCTGCTGTGGTACGAACGAGAGCTGCTTAGTATGATATGTGTGTGTTTGTGTGTGTAGAGGAAACTCTGGCTTCTTCTGCCTCGGTACCTCAAGCTCTGGGTTCAGCTATCCCGCTCTCATTTTCCGGGAAACGTTTTAAGGAGATTTTTGAAAGAGAGATTGTTTTCTTCCTATGTTTTATGAGTTTGTGAGTCATGGGTTTATTGCATCACAATATACTGATCATGTCCAACTGCCTTGCCAGTACCTCCCTTCACTTGGGTTGAGCAAAAATCTGGAACACATGCTTTTGAAGTTCAGACATCAAACTTCAGCACGTTTGAGGAATGCCTTTGTGCATTTTACAACATTTTGTTAGAAGCAACCATCACAACGCACCAATTTTTCTTTGGCTGACCACTGATCGTTGCTCACATCTGACTGATGGATTTGTTTCCTAGACCTTAGATTCAGTAAATCTACACTAACTTATTCAGTTTTCTGCTCATTTGACATCTAAAATGCCATGTCTTCACATGACAACACGGTTTCCATTTGTGATTTGACTTTGAAGTCCCACCTTTAAAAGATAGCTCTTCCTTTGAGAATCACTAAATCACCCGCCCATCGTCCGCTCTGGTGCCCATATAACAATGAATCTTCAGGTGGAATGGTGAATAGCACAAACCCGCCTGATTTAGAGGGCTCAAGTGATCCCCATCCAGTGGCGAGACTAATTTGTGCACATGTGCGATGTGTCTTTCTCACTCTTTCTCTTTCCTTTCTCCTTTCAGGTCTTAGGTAGTGTCAGTATTCAGCTGTATTTATGAACCCACACAAATAACTGTTGAAGACCTCTACCTCTTTGTCAAGCTCATTGACTAAAGGCTCTATCAATCTCCTAACAGTGCTTTGACTAGCTTTAAGGTTGTTGATGTCACACATATTTTCCACACAGGCATTTTTTTTTCCTGACAGAAAAATATAAATAAAAAAAACTGATCTTGATATCCTTTAACACCTTCATTTTAGTTTTAATGTGAATGCTTCATTGTGTTCAATTCCTGCTCTCGAGGCAGCATTTCCCACACTCATCTCCTCTGAACACAATGCTGGATTCATGAGTAGTGTTTTTGTTGTGATTCATACTACATCCTTTAAAACTCGGATTGTGTAGTTTATGAAAATGGTCTTCTTGACACTTATTAATACCATCTGCAACATCACAGAGTAATCCTCATTTGGAACAAAATTGTCAGAGTTTCTTTGTTGTCACTAGGCTTGGCTGAGTGTAGTACTTTACTACACAGTGGCAAAAAAGGTTTAAATTAAAAATAATAAATAAAAATAGTTCAACAGTGTGTTAATTCAAGCATGTGAAAACCGATCCAGATAGAAGAGCCTTTTCTGGTCTTCTAATCAAGTTAAAACTATGTGGGATTACACACAATGTGTTATTTATTAAAGTCTCTGGACATAAAGCATCATTATTCAGAAATACATAAAAATAGTCACTCATATCATGTCTTAAATAAATCACTTCTACGATGAAAAATTAGAATACATTTTAATTGGCCATAAGATAAAAACATCATGTCCTGATCCATGAAGGGGAAAAAAAGCATAATTACAAAGAAAATAAAACCATATTTAGTTTGGTTTAAAAAAATCACATCATGAAGGCCCTTAAGGCCAGTAAGTTCAGTAAGTTTCCTAAAATTTACTTTTAACTTCATGTTTACCAAATGGCGCCTTACCGAGTCTTCACATTTTTTGTGAACAATGGTGTATAATTTTACAAAACCTAATGAGCCATGTTAAACCAACATGAATACAAGTGGAGCTTGGCACATGCATGTTAAAGTAGTTTTTTTTGTCTTTTTTTTTTTTGTCTTTTTTTTTTTTTGTATGGAAACTCTTATTTCTCACTGACCCACATACAAAGAGGCTAGATGTTGATGTTTTGGATTATGGTTATAAATGACCATGTAGATTGTACATACATGGACATAAAGCTTATTTTATTGTTTTATGACCCTTCAGAGGAGATCTAAATGTGTTTATCATTTCATTGCTTGTGTCAAAATCACACAAACATCTTTTCTTAGTTCCTTCAAGCTAAATCCAAGTGTGTATTTTCTTACTGGCCGAAACTCAGCAAGCCTTTTTCGGCTTAGCGTCCGTTTATAAACTCGTAAACTCTCAACATGAAGTACAGTCCAACTAATCCTAACTCTGAGAGAGTGTTTACATCAAGGATAAAACAGTGAGGAAACGGGATGTGAGGCATTCCACGATGAAGCACAATTTCTTGTAAATATTGTAATTGCCTGCATTATATCATCAAATGGAGAGTGTGGTCCATGTGGGAAGAGTGAGATGCCAATATTGTATGTTGTTGTTGGCAGAGACAGGCCCCTAAACTCTGTTCTGCTTTAGGGCCAAGCGGTAACAGTTGTGAGGAATTGTGGTGGCAGCAAATGCTCACTGTCACACCCCAGGAGGAAAAAATACCCCAGTTAGTTGCAGAGAATTAACACGCTCCCAGAGTAGTGATTGAACCAGCAAGGAAAAACAACGCCGTGGAAAGGACTCTTTCACTAAGACACACATGGAGGAATACGCTTCCATGCAAGCATACATCAATCGCAGTATAGCAAACTTTAATTTATAACCTTCTTTCACAACATTATTCCCTATAGAATAGTAGCCCATTCTACAACAATTCCTCTAACTGGTTGACAAAGGTGACTCAGCTTTTTAGTGGATGTCAGTAGTAGGAAGAATTAGCTTTTAGAATTTCTTTACACCACTCAGCACAAAGTTATATTATTATGTATAAGCTGCACACATTAACAAGATACAGTATTCACACTTTGAGCATAAGCAATTCTGTAGAGTTTTGAGACTGAGGCTTATTTTACCACATATAGTGCGTTAAATTAAGCAGAATAAATTAATGTACTCTATAAATCTATGCCATCACAATTGTTTGCATCTGACATTTATTAAGAAATATAATATACAGGAGCAACCTACACATTATTTGGGAAAAAAAAAGACATCTTAAGGGCTTTTTTTTTTTTTTTTTTTTTTTTTATAACCTATAAGATTTGTGTTAGTCTATTAATCCAAGACTTTAATCTACAAATAAAGAGAGCACCTCAAAAACTTTCAACAGCAACTCAACTGCTGTTGCTTGATGTGCGAGAACAAACTCATTGGTTCTTGCAGAAGCTCCAACGTTCTAACATGACACAAGAAAGAACCTGACTGGTCATGCAAGCATGTTTGAGCTTCCTTGCACTTTTACTTTTATTTGACTTTTATTTAATCTATCTGCATTGATCAATCTTTAATTGTTAATAAAAGCATACATTAAATCTTGTTATTAAGGCAGCTCAATTAATTGAATTTCCAATTATGATTAAAATGACAGATTCCACAATTACATAATCATTTAGGTTTAATTCAAGGTGCAATTGCAGTCCACTTGCAGTATTCTGTGTGCTTAAGATATATTTTAATCAGGGGTTCTCCCATTGTTTTAATTTTAGTTTTAGTATAACATTATGATACCATGCATAATATTCTTTTTTTTTTTTTTAAGCACTTTTTTTTTCCCATTACCTCATGTCTTTATTCAGTGGCCATGTTGGAGGTGGTCAGTGACCATTGGGATAGGGAACTGAATTTTTTGCACCATTCTCCACATTGGCGGAGACAGCACGGCTGTCTGGATCTCTTTACTGCCGACACGCATGATCTCTCACAGATACGCAAACCAGCGGGCTCTTCTACGGCAACAGTGGCTTTGCAGGAAAAGGGGGGTACCAGGTTTTCAGGGTGACATAGTTTTCGTGACAGGCTCCCTGGCGGAGTCACATGGCTGCAGGCCCAGTCAGATTTCCTGTGGAGCATACAGAACAAGAGGGGTAAAATTCTCCCAGGGAGCTGTGATAGATTCCAGCACCTTAGAAATGTTGTCCTATAACCCAGTCACGTGAGCAGGCAGATGTTGTACAACTCGCACTAGTAGAGTGATTTGAATCTTTTAAATCATTCACCTAAAGTGTTCATTCATTGAAGTCATCCAGTGGCACCAAACAATTCTCTTTTTGTAAGTAATTGAATTATTCATTCACCCAAGTTTAACAAAAATGTATGTGTCAGTGTAGGAAGGGTTCTTAAAGAATCACCGATTGCAGATAAACACACTAGCTCACAGCGCCTCTCATGATCCAGTGCTGCTGTGCTGCAAGATTGAGGTTTTATGTCACCCTTTGTTTATCATTTAGTATCCATATTAAAAGAATAGTTCACCCAAAAGTTAACATTTTATTTGAACGTTAAAATTTGCCCATCCGAAAATGGTGTCACCTCATGTTGTTTTCCATCACCTTAAAAAAAAAAAAATAAGAAAAAGTTAAAGAACCCTTCAATACAGTTGGTAAATATTTTTGTATTTGTGGGGTGGGGGGTTAGACATAGTGTTCATTCTCCATTGCATTTTCTTCAGATTTGAAATAAAAACTCTTTTCTAGATTGTTCCAGGGCTGATTTCATGTATTTTTATATGGAAAAAAAAAAATCTGTGTTTTCAAGGCACTTCAATGTCTATAATTTTCAGTTTATTGAGCATTATCAACTATGGGTGATGAAAATTAAAGCCCAAATGGTCTTCTTTCCAGAGACACCAAAATTGTGTGTGTAGCACACTGAAGTAAGAACTTGTTTCAATTTTAAGATAAGTAGGGCATTTTCATGTGTGAGTCCCACAATGGGGGGTCTGGTTAACAGGTTAACTTCTCTATGGCAATGGATTGCTTATGGAAGTTTTATATCTTAGTCGTTAGACGACTACTGCGTTGCTAGTCATGCTATGTACAGTAGCTGCACAACTCAGTCGTCACTTCAGTCAAAGCAACATGAGAATCCTGTGGTGAACGCCTGCTTATTTATCTCATGCTGCACCGCTGCTTAGTCAATGGTTAGTTTTTTAATGCACTGCATGAACCGCTGGCCATTCATTTTCACTGCGTGAATGAAAAAGGCTTCAGTTCAGAAGAAAATAGGCTTTTTCCCCTATGCAAATAGCAAGACGCAGTACTACTTCCCGTATCTCAGGGAACCAAGGTTACATTAAGTAACGGAGAACATTTCCACCAGCAGAACTCTTTAATTATAGAGTTGTGTAGCTTTTTTTTAAATTCACACTAGACTTTGAGTATGCAAAATTTCTTCATACGCTGCAACGGTCATGATATGATGTCACACACTGACACTGCACATTCTTAAAAAAATAAAAAATTAGTTCAACACAGCAAATTATAATGCGTCTAAAATATAAACATACAATCTATTCTAATTTCCTGCAGCACTACAGTTTTAAAGGGGTCATCAGATGCAAAATTCACTTTTACATGTTGTTTGAACTGAAATGTGTGTTGGCAGTGTGTAAACAACCACCCTAAAATGATAAAAATCCAACCAGATTAAAAAACAACAACAATCTGGATATATAATATACCCTTAAAAAAATTCTCAGATTCTTGGCTGTGTGACATCACATTGACCAAGGCCCCTGCCACGATTGTTGATTGACACGGCCGTCTTACCTTAGACCTGCCCTGATTGAACTGTCATCAGTCCGCCATTGTTTTGATGCTGGAGCAGATATAGACAAGAATGTCTTTTAAGCGATTGAGGTGTTTTTTGATTGGATGTAATAATTAAAATAGCAGTCATCATTTACTCCCGGCATAAGAAGTTGAGAAATTTTGACCAAAGTATGTTATAGACTTTTCTTGAAGTCCCTAAAGAATCTTACTAACTTGTGGGAAATGGGCATCCTTTAAAGGAACACTCCGACTTTTTGGGACTTTAGCTTATTCACAGTATCCTCCAGAGTTAGATAAGTCCATACATACCTTTTTCATTTCTGTGCGTTCTGTAAGTGTTATACGCACCCACCGCTAGCCTAGCTTAGCACAAAAACTGGATGTAAATGGATAATGGTAGCATAGTAATCCCAATAAGTGCAAAATAATGCAAACATTTTCCTACTTACATGTTGTGATCTGTATAGTCACAGCGTGTACAAATAACAAGTCTATATGAGACAGAGCCCATTTTTAATCATATAAATACTGGGAACTATATTCTCACTAGGCGTAGGAGCACAGCTAACGTTACTTGGGCGGAGTGATTAGCGCAGCACACGAGACGCGCCGTGGTGAGGAGCAGAGAGTTCACTCAGAGTTGGAGTAATAGAGTCAGCAATTACTAGATAGTAAATTTATAGTGTACAATCATGGGTGTTCGCTGTATTGTAAAGAGCTGCGACAATAAACAGGGGAGACCAGGTAATACTATGATGTTTCATAGAATTCCAACCAAAAACGCTGACCTGGTCAATCGATGGCTACTTGTTCTGGGTACAGTTCCAAACACACCTGTAAACACCATCAAGTATTTAGTTTGCTCTGAACATTTTACTGTAGACGACTATTTTGAAAAAAATGCAAGTTGCCACACGGACCATGAAACATGTGCTAAAGGATACAGCCATCCCATCGAAAAATAAAGACAGGACAAATTGGATCACCTGTTGCTGCGGTAAATGTTCTGTTATGTTTTGAGATGACTAACAGTAGCCATACTGTAACAGTGCCATGCTAATGTAATTTAACCTTAGTAGTGACACTATTACGTGAATAGGGGCTCCGTGTATCCCCTGTATTGTTATTATTGTGTTGTCATGAACACACTGTATCGCTCATTAACAAATGAGCGGCGCTAAATGTAACTCTCAGGACTAATACATTAAACTTGCTAATGAATTTGAGGGGGATGGGCAGTTTTCTTTTTTGAGAAGATGTTTGTGAAAGAGTAGGCTATTTGTTATTTGTTATTATTTATTGTCTCTGCAAGTATTCTCGTAAACACAGTCGGTTATGTTTTAAGTGAACGTATACAGTGGCCTGCTGCTCAGAGAAATTTGCTGTACCGGATAAATTTCTCTCTCTCTCTCTCTGTAAATTAGACGACGTTAAACATTCACCTTCCTATGATGTTTAACAGTACCTGTTAGATGAGAGCAGCCACAATTTGGCATTTTTGTAGGAAACTCATGATAGTAGGAAACAGCTCAACTACTTTCTGTTTTTAAGTGAGGCACAAGATCAACCCAAAGCGTGAGACATGTTCTGATAACAGAGACTAATTAATAGGAAACCGATTTGAATGCAGAGGAATCTCTCCAGTGAGTCACTGCTGGAAGACTGGGAATAGAGCGGGGATACTGGAATTGCTTGCTGCAAGCTGAGAGAGACAGACAGAGTGGGAGAGAGCTGGCAGAGTGGACAGGACAGGGCACGGATTGTCAGCTTCCACCCTTCCTTTGCAGACCGCCTCTCAGAAGGATTTGCAGTGACTTTTTCAAACGATTGGCAGTTAGCGCCTGGAAAGGCGGCTCAGGTCCAAGAGCAAATCACTCCCTTATATTATTCCCAGAATCGGAAGTGTCCCATTCCACATTACAAGCAGGTACGGAAATGAACCTGTTAACTGCTTTGGTTTGTCCTTGTGAAAAGCATCTGGCAGAGAAGGAAAGCTAATCATGACCGGTTGTTTAGAGAAAGACGCTTGCTCTGATGGGCCTGGAGGTGGGGCGACCCAATGTGTTTGAGATGATGGCGGTATGGTGAGAAAGAAAATGCATGCATGAGGTCATATGTGAGAACATCTGTGTCTGATTGGTGTCTCTCTCAGTGGGTTCACGTTTTTAAAGCATCACGTGCTGTGTTGACATTAGGATATCCTCAAAAATGTTTGATGTTTGTGGGCCAAATTTCACACTTCTGTCCCTTATGAATGCCTAATAGTAATGAATGAACATATTTAAATATGTATTGTTTTAGTAGCCGAAGGCAGTTTAAGTCAAATGCTGATGGGAGCTTTAACTAAATCTGTATTTCTTATAATGCCTTCACTGTTTTTTATTGGTTGCGACAAAATATAACTTTACCAATAAAGCAAAAAAGTTGATTATAATATTATAAACATTATGATTTTATGTAAAGCTGCTGTGAAACGGTGTATTGTGAAATGCACTGTATGAATACATTTTAGTTGACTGCTGAAAATTAATAAATGAACAGGTCAATATCATGACGTTCAGTTTTTTTTTTTTTTTTTTTTATGGTTATTCCACATGACCGAGTCATTAAAATTTATTTTCTTGACAATAGTATAGACATTTTTTCGAAAACCTATAAAGGCAACATGCTAAGTATATTTATTAACTTGTATTTTAAATTATATATTTAAATATATATATATATATATATATATATATATATTAACTAAGATTAATTAATTACAGAAAAAAAAATTCCCGCATTTTTAATAACTTATTTTTGCACCGCAGAACGTTTCTCACTGGATGAGTTTCGGCGGACCGATTATACTGAAGCACCAACTAGCGTTCGCATATCACTGCAGCACATCGAGCCTCAAGTATCACCTCAACGCAAAACATATAGCAGCTAGCGTGGACTTTACACTTTATGTTGAACTATGTATTATTTTGTTGGTGCAACAGTTTATGTTGAACTCTTTATTGTTTTGGCCAAGGTTATTGAGAGTTGGACTTAGTATGTTATGGCCTCTGAAGCAACAGAGAGATGTTTTCTAATAGTCAGTGTTTCCAATGTTCTGAATGTAATTGACAGTATTGTGTTTTACTTAAAAAAAAAAAAACACTTTACAGAAGGTTCCAGCACCTATAAGCTTCCTGAATTTCTGAAACATACTATTTCTAAATTGTTTCTAAATATGCTATTGCTACACTTCATGGCAAAAATTGCACTGGTCTGCTAGACTTGGTTGAACAAAAATAAACAATATTTTGTTGCTTAAGCTTATGTATTCAGTCAATATTCAATGGTATACTATAAATCCATGTGAAAAAAAATTACTTCTCACTGTTCTCAGGTCAAATATTTATCTGCGATTAAAATGCGATTAATTTCGATTAATTAATTACAAAGCCTCTAATTAATTAGATTAATTTTTTTAATCGAGTCCCGGCCCTAATATATATATATATATATATATATATATATATATATATATATATATATATATATATATATATATAGGGGCCCAAAGTGTGTCAATAAAATATCCCCCACACCATAATCATGGATCCATGATTTCATGTTTTTTACACCAAATTCTGACCCTACCATCTGAATTTTGCAGCAGAAATCGGGACACATCAGACCAGGCAATGTTTTTCCAAACTTCTATTGTCATATTTTGGCAAGCCTGTGTGCATTGTAGCCTCCGTTGAAGACCGGTGTGGTCTTCTGCTGCTCTAGCCCATCTGCTTCAGGGTTGGACGTGTTGTGCGTTCAGAGATGGTATTCTGCATGCCTTAGTTGTAACAAGTGGTTGTTTGAGTTACTGTTGCCTTTCTTTCATCTCTAACCAGTCTGCCCATTTTCCTCTGACCTCTGACAACAACAAGGCATTTTGTCCATATAACAGCCGCTCACTGGATATTTTCTCTTTTTCGGACCATTCTTTGTAAACCCTAGAAATGTTTGTGCATGCAAATCCCAGTAGATCAGGAGTTTTTGAAGTACTTAGACCAGCCCATCTGGCACCAACAACAATTCCTCATTCAAAGTCACTTAAATCCCCTTTCTTCACCATTCTGATGCTCGGTTTGAACTCCAGCATGTCGTCTTCACCACATCTAGATGCCCAAATTGAGTTGCTGCCATGTGATTGGCTGATTAGCAATTTGTGTTACCAAGCAATTGAACAGGTGTACCTAATAAAGTGGCCGGTGAGTGTATATATATATATATATATATATATATATATATATATATATATATATATATATATATATATATTCCTTTTCTTCAATGCAGACACTGTTATTTGTCATTGACCCACGCACATTTACATTTCTTGCCCGCACTAAGTGAGTTTGTGTGTGTGTGGATACACATTGTCTGTGCTCCACAATGTGGGTTTAGAGGTTTATTCAGTATGATAGCATTTTAAATAAACAGCCCTCACTTGGAACAGGCTCTGCTTTGTTATGTGGCTGATAGTTACAGCCCAAGCCAGAGAAGGCAGCTGTCAGATATTTGTGCAAACACAGAGTTCGGAAATTGAGAATTATGTCACTGGAATGGCAAGCTTGTGTGAGGGGAACCGGCAGGCAGGCCTGTTTTCCCATGAGTCCACTGCTGCCAGTAGAGAGTTACTGAATTGTTATGAGAGTCTGAAGCTAAATCTTACCTTATGTTTGAGACACTTGCTTCTGTCTGTCATGTCTGTTTTTCTTTGACACTCTTGAATAGTTTATTATGTGTTTGTTCTTCTGCATTAATCTGCTGTATGTCCCCTTCAAATGATGCTCTTCATTATCAACATGATTTCCGTGGCTTTGTGCGCAGTTGTGGTCTCTGGGCCTCCTGTTGGACACGCCAATTTTCTCCTACCACACGCGTGGCCTCAAGTTAAGCCATATGTGACACAGTTCTTTGCTTCTGAGCTCTTATGCCTCAGCTCAAGTAAATAATCTTGTTTAAGCAATGTTATGGGTTAGATACAAGCTGTAAACAGTTCCATCTATTTTGCCATCATTTTGTTTCAAACTCATATGACTTTTTTGTGTGTTTGAAACACAAATAGGGACATTTTGAACATTTAGTTTTTTTGTGAAATTGTGAAATTGCAATGAAACAAAATTTCAGAAGGGACATTAAAGCGCTATAAAAGCCAGTGAAACAGATGAAATTTATGTTAGTATTCACTAAAAATCTTGACATTTATGGGAGTTCATCAGAGTATATTTTTTTATTTATTTATATTCTTTCATTTGTTCTTTTGAATCAGTTTTTTTTTCCCAATTACATTTTTACTCATAAGTTTACACACAAAATGTTTTGCATATTCTTCAAGGGGTATGTAAACTTATGAGCACAACTGTGTCTATTACAATAGCTTCATTTTCCATTTGTTTTAAGTCTAAGTGGACGTCCGTGACATGTGGAGTCCCCCAAGGATCAATTCTTGCACCTACTCTGAAACTCAACTTTTGTCTGTTTTATAAACTTTGTACTACTGGTGTACTGTATAAATCTGTTAATAGAGCTTAACTTGTATTGAACTTGGAGGATTATTTCAATAAAGCCGAAGTATGTGTATGTACCGGGGTGATATTCTGAAAAAGAACAGGGAAAATCATTCACTTTTTGACCTCCGACTGCATCTGTCATTTTGACCGTAATCAAAGCTATGCTGCCAAACTGGCTTTCATCCTTCAGAAATGTGTTCAGATCTCTTCCTAGAGCTGCCAGATTAATACTCATGAACCTGTTCCTGGTCTGTATCAGAGCCAGGAAACCTGCACCTCCATCCAACTGTGCTTCTGGCCAGACCGCTGCGGTCATCAGTGTGTTCTCTCCCATCCTTGTGGAAAAGCCTCAAGGTTAGATATAATATAAAAATACATTATAAATTGAATTATATAAAATATAATACATAAAACATATCATCTAATTTCACTTATGCTTTGCTTTGAACCAGTCTGTGGGACTTCTCTATTAGTTGAATGGGTTTTACATATACAAGTATAAATCTACAGGTCAGAGTAAACGATATTAAATATTGTTGTTGCACAGATATTATTGTGTTTCCGTCCTCCTTATTCACGTTTAAATGGAAATGAGTGGAACACCAAAGTCTGCTTTGACCGCACATTCACCCATGGTAAAATGACCGTAATGCATTTCAAAATATGCCTTGATCTGCGGTTCTTAGTGGTATTGTGTTTCCATTGGTGTTTTTTGGCTTCATTTTGGTTCTTGATTTATATCTTTTTGTACCTATCAGCTGACATGACACATTATATATTTAACCTTTGGTCCTTCCACTCTTTCCACCAATAACAGTAATGCTGTGAGTGACGGCTGTTTTGGCTTCTGTATCAGAGTCTGAAATTTGTTGGAGATTCTTCTTCATCAGGCTTCATCAAAACAGCTTGTTGCACAGTGGAGCAAGGCTTATTTGAGTTGGCAGGCTGATGGCAGCAAGCAGAAGAAAAAACGTACGAACTTGCGTTTCTACTGAATTACATCCAGCTCGCTGCTGCTAGCTATTGAAATTCTGTCAGTAAACGGCTCGTTTTTACAGCCGTGGTTTCTGTTCAAGTGTGGGTTCTGCTCTACCTCAAAGTCCATACAGGTCAACCTGTTCCCTCCCTCTCCTTTTTTACTTTTAGTCTTTAACCGTTTTCTCATTAATCTCTCTTTTCTTTCCGTTTCATTCTTTCATTTTATTTCTCACTCTGCTTCATTTCTTTCACTCATTTTCTCTCTACTCTGGAAAGAGGCTTTCAGCAAGGTTAGTGTTTTTAGAGCAGGGCTAAGGGAAGCCACACAACTAGATCTGCACTAAAGCAAAATGGACAATTAACTTTCTATTTAATCATACATTATATTTTATTGAACGTACTATGTAATGTGTCATGGTATGTATGTACAATATCTTACTCAGGACAGTACTAAATAAAAAATAACATGCATTTAGTATGATCTCTCTTATTTTTTGAAAATTACTCATATTTTCACAGATTCTGCAAGGGGTGCGCAAACTTTCGATCCCCACTGTATATATATATATATATATATATATATATATATATATATATATATATATATATATATATATATATATATATATATATTGTTGTTGTTGTTTGCCCCTCTTGTGTGTATGACTATTTCACTAGGCAATGTGGAACATGCAAGTTGAGTTTTTTTCCATGTTGCATCTACAGTAGTTGATCACTATTAAAAACTAAATAAAATTAAGGTGACTTTTTTTTATTTGTCCATTACAATGTTATTTCTCAATAAAATAGCTTAAGCACATACATATAGAAAGGAGTGATGCAACAAAACAAAAAACACCTTAAAATGTCATTTTTTTTATTTTTTTTATTGACTAAAATAACCTCTGATCTGTGTGCTCACGGCTTTATACACTGTGATGATAAATAAAAAAATGGTAACAGTTGTGAGAATTTTCAGGAATACAGTAAAGGTTGTTGTACAGTAGGTTGCTCTGGTGACAGAGGCTGATGGAGACAACATATTGTCCTGGGAAATTCTAAATGGCACACTGCCCAGTGATGTTCAGTCCCTACTGTCTTATATTTTCTAGGATAAAACAGACCTCATAAAAATGATTTTATAGTGCATTAGTTCCAGGACACTGAAACAGACAGAAAAACCCTGCAAATCATAATACAGATGGTTAGTTATTTAAGTACAGTAGCACAGGGCTAGTAATGGGAAGATTTCAGTATAATGTAAACTGTGAATTCTATAAATTTGTATTATATGTACATGTTTAGAGGTTGATTTTAAATACAGGTATTTTTAATTGAAGGTCCAGTTTTAGTTTAAATAAAAGATCTTATTTGTTAAATGTCATGTTTGTGACACATTGTGTCCTTATCCCAACTCTCCTTTCTCTTTCTACTTCTCAGTTCGATTCTAAAAAGCACAGGAGTTAGTCTGTGTCTCTGTATCTCTCCAGATCTCTTACATTTCCTCCCAGAAAGTAGATTATAAACTTTCCTACTTCATCCAACTTCTTCCAGGAAATCTGAAACTGTTTCTGTTTGATTATTTTAGTAATTTAATTTAAGTACTAATTAGGTCCTAGCACCAAAGCTGCTGGAATCAGTTTTGTTTGTGCTGATTTTCTTTTCCTCTTTGTTTATTTTTATTTTTTTTTTTGCTCTGAAAGTGTTTGTCAGAGACCATAAATCGCAGAGACCCTGAACTCAGTAGTACAGTGTGTACTGTGTGCATACAGTATATATCCTTTGGACACTATAATAAGCACATTTACACTTTTGCAACAACTGTAATACCACTTGGACTAAATAAAAAATAAAAAAATTGTTAAATGGATCTTTTGAACTAAAAAGAACAATTTACCTAGAAAAAGTTTTTCTTTTTTTTTTTTTTTCTTTTTTTAGACATTTCATATGCATCACCTAGAGATTTGAAAAAGTTGAGAAATGTATCAAATAATTTCACTGAATCAAGCCATTTTATTTTTTGATAAGACCGCTAATGACTAAACGAGTCTTCGCAAAGTAAAAACTTGCACATGGACAAAGGATTCAAGCATTTGATCAAAACATTTTTATTTGGTTTACATTTTCTTTGGTGTAAGTGCTATCTTGAACTTGACAACATAAAGATGCCAAATTTTACTAATTTTACGGAACTAGGGGGCGCTATAACTTAAGAAAACCTTAAATCTGTGCAACTGTAATGGAAAAAACTTGATCCACAACAGTCGTATCCACATGGTCTGTTTTTTTTTTTTTTTTTAATTGTGGTCCAGCCTGCTCTGACACAAGTTGTTGCCACTTGTGACAGTATTTTAGCAGTGACTGCACAGATGTCAGCAAACATAGACATACTAATACAGTCAATAAGGCCTCAGATGGTGTGCGGTTTAGCCACAGCTACCAGCGCACACGAACCACACATTTCTAGCCACTATAAATCCCCCACACACACCACAAAACGACAGCAGGAGAATACTTTCACATGTCTTGTGCTGCGCTCTTTCTCTCTCTAGGATCATGTTCTGAAACTGTTTTTAATGTTTGTATTGCATTTCCAAGTCTTGGGAAGTAACTATGAATGATGATCTTGTGTATTTCAGAGATCATTGATGACCTTGCTCAGCTTGTCTTGGCGTGTTGTGTATTTCAGAGATCATTGATGACCTTGCTCAGCTTGTGGACAAGACAGACGGCCGCATCCAAAACGAGACGCACAGAGTCAAGCTGTTAGACACTAAGTCTGCTACCCGTGGTGAGTGTTCTGCCTCTGTAGCTTCTGGTTTTATGTACTCTGCATCAAGAGCCCAGCAACAATAAGCCAGTCCATCGCTCAGATTTATGGCCATCTCTCTATTTCTGTACCGTCTCTCCTCCCTTCTCCTTTTTTAGTGTAATCTGCAGAACTGAAAGGAATTAAGTCTACTGCCTGTAAATGGCAAAGTCAGATCTGCACATTATGGTGGGTCTCAGTGCTGTGAGCTCTTACAGGCCCATCTGCATGTGATCTGTGTGTTTGTTATTGGAGCGGCAGTAAAGGTGAGATCAGGCTGAGACATTTAGAGAGGTCATTTACACAGATTTCTGGAAAGTTCTGCAAGACATTACAGTATTTTACATCTGTATACCTCAAAGTACTTTCTTCTGTGTTCTCTTTTCTTTCTTTTTTTTTTGAAGAACATCATGAGTACTCTTTTCTAGATAAAGAAAGTGGACTGGGACTGTGACGAAATGACAATAATAATAATAATAATAATAATAAAATAAATAAATAATAATAAAAATGCTTGAATGCTTGCAGCTTGAATGCTGTACACAATGCATTTTTTTTTATATAATAATCTGTTTCACTCTCTCAAAATCTGTTGCTAATTCACAGAGGATTTTGATATCCTTTTCATTTTGACACCCTGGGTATCCCTGGTAGATGAATCATAAGAGAAGCAACAATTTCCATATGTTGCCAACATTTATTCACCATTATGTGAACAGATTATTCTTCTAAATCAGATCTTTTCAGTGAACTTGTTAAACTCTTGAATCTCATGCGCTCTGGAGCTGGGCGATATGAAATATATATATATATATATATATATATATATATATATATATATATATATATATAGGCTGAATGACAATATATATATATATATTTTTTTATAATTTTCTGTTTGAAAGAAAAGCATGTCCTGCCATTCCTGCACACAATGTGCATACTGAAGCCTATGAAAAGAATAATAGTGAATGTAACTACATTTGGCTTTACTATAGTATGTGCAAAATAAGATGGGGTTCAAATCACAATACATTATATTACAACTTAACAATTAAAACAGAATTAAAATTAATAAATTAAAAATGAAAATAAATAACAAAAGCACAGACTAATGTTAGTGGTAAGAACAGACCTTCACTCATCTAAGAATAGTAACTTAACCTATAATTGAGTTACCCCATTACAAATGTCCCTTTACAGTCACTGCTATCATAATATTGCCTCGATATACCATTGAGCCTTACTCAGAAGGGTGTTTCACATTATGCTTTAACCCCAAGTTATCATCATTCTAAACCCTGCTTTTAACCCCAGGTTAAAACACTTGTTATTTAAAAGCAGTGTTAGAATGTTATAGCTAAATGCTTAGCAACAGATACCCAATCACGTGCCTCATAATCACATGCATTGGACATCACGGAAACACTTTGTGTTGTACAGTCAGTATTAGAGGGGGAAAATGTCAAAAGGTGGCAGAAAATGCATCAACTGGCATGACAAAGAGACCATTTCATTCTTATATTTATAATCTGAAAAATCCATTAAGGAAAATCTTGATAGTATTGTCAGCAATATATAATATGCATGTGGTGTGCAATGCTAGCGCCTTTATGTAAAGTCGTGTACTGCATTTGGCTCGTTAATGAAACTGACACAGCAAATATGCAAATAAGAATGTTAAAACGGGTTTAGGAATAATTTTTTTTGAATGCTCCAGATTATTTGTTACCTCCCGGTAAATTATGAGCAGTGTTTACCAAGATAACCCAGGTTCCCTTTCAGTCGGTCACTCTCGACGCCACGTCGGATGACCGACGAATATGGGATATCGCTTCGATAGACCAATCTACTTCAAGTGTAAACTAAACGAGCCAATGCACATTGGCATGCAATTATTGCATCCAGCTGCCGCTGATCACTGCGTGAGTATAAGAGGGCAGCAGGTGCAATGCATACCAGCTTTTCGCTTCGGAGCCGAGCGTTAGTATCGCTCTGCTCAACTGTGTCTGCTGTGAACTACGGGTTCAGCACGCTCTCGGAAGCTTCGTGTGTTGGCGAGACGGCGCTTCAGCGGCGGTCGTTCCTGTGTCGAGTGGATTTGCACACTTCAGGTTGCACTACCCCTGTCGTGTTGCAAGCGGCCATCCCCCCTGTGCGCCTCAGCACTGAAAGAGCATTTCCTAAAAGAGCAAATTCTCTCTAAAAGAGCTTCACGGGTGCGTCTTTGTAAAGACGACGGATCGTCCTTATAAGGATGCCGTTTCACCCGTGCGTTTCTGGGTGCGGTCGTTACCTGGCACCGGGTGATGGTCACGATCGCTGCCTCACGTGTCTGGGCGTCGAGCACGCTGAGGTGGCTTTCGTGGATGAGTCATGTTCTCACTGCGGGAATATGACCATCTCGGAGCTGCAAACCAGGCTCCGCTACCTTCAGGGGGGCGGAGTCCCGTTGCCGCGGCCGCGATCTGGGGCTCGTTCTGGCGGCCGACAGACGAGAACCACTTCCGGCAGTAGCGCGAGTGGTTTGAGGATCACAGTGGTGGCAAACCCCGCAGGGAACCAACCCTCTGGGGACCATCACTCCTCTAGCACCTCCGATCCAGTGGAGCAACCCACGGAACGCGCTGGGCCCTCTTCAAGGAGCGTACCAGCGGTATCCAGTGGGACTCCCCCCGACCAGATGTCGATCTCAGCATCGGAGGGAGAGCTGTCGGATCACGGTTCGGTTGCGCTACCGTCCTCTGGGATGGTGACAAAGCCTGATTCGGATCCCGAAGTGGCAGCTATGCTTTCCCGGGCCGCTGAGAGGGTAGGGCTCGAGTGGAATCCCCCACCGCGTCCCGAGCCCTCACGGCTGGATGATTGGTTTCTCGGGGTGGTGCGCGCTGGTTCTCAGCGCCCCACCCCAGTGCCTTTCTTTCCGGAAGTGCATGACGAGCTCACCAAGTCGTGGATGGCACCTTTTACTGCCAGAAACCAGCCGGTGGGCTCCTCCTCCCTCACCACCCTCGAGGGCGGTGCAGCGAAGGGGTATTCAGGAATCCCGTCGGTGGAGCGGGCGGTAGCGATGCAATTGTGTCCTAAGTCCGCCGCCTCCTGGCGTGGAGACCCGGTGCTCCCTTCCCGGGCCTGTAGGCACTCGTCTGGTCTGACCGGCAGTGCCTATGTGGCTTGCGGGGAAGCTGCTTCCGCCTTACACGCTATGGCGTTACTGCAGGTGCACAAGGCTAAGGCACTGAAAGATCTGCACGAGGGTGGTCACGATCCAGCGCTTCTGGAAGAGCTCCGAACCGCCACTGACCTTGCGCTTCGAGGAAGGTCACCGCGAGTTCGCTGGGTCGTGCGATGTCCACATTAGTGGTCCAGGAGCGCCATCTGTGGCTGGGTCTGGCAGACATGAGGGACACCGACAAGGTCCGGTTTCTCAATGCCCCTGTGTCCCAGACCGGCCTCTTCGGCGACGCAGTCGAGATTTTGGCCCAGCAATTCTCGGCTGCCCAGAAGCAGACTGAGGCGATCCGACACATCCTGCCCCGGCGGGCAGCTGCTGCTATCTCCACCCACCCGCCGGCTGCAGTGCCCCAGCCTGCTCGTCGCCGAGGGCAGCCCCCTGCATCCGCCCCTGCTCACGCGTCGCATCTGCAGCAGCCTCCAAGTGGTGCCGTTGAGCTGGGCACAGGCAGGCTGCCCCTCCCGTCCTGGCCCCCGTCAAACCTGACGGTAAGCAGAAGAGCAAGAGGCCCTGGGACGGGTGACCCAGAGAGAGGTAGCTGCTTTCTGGGGGATGGTGTAGGCACCTCTCCCTCCCCTGGAGGAGGGCCAGGCGGAGAATTTGGAAATCTCGACAGGAGAGTAGTTTCCTCCCTCTCTGGGTCCCAGGAGGGCATGGAGAGTTGCGGACGGCAAAGCACCGGACCTCACTCATCCTCCTCCTTCGCCAGATGGCAGCTGCGGGCGGTTCGAGAGCGTCAACAAAGGCCCTACTCACGCACCCTCTGCCAACCCGTGGAACCAGGTGAGCCCTGCACCCCACACTCGCACCACACTCCGGCCTGCTCACAAGCCGCCCGAGTTGGGCCCCTGTGTTCCACCTCGCTGCCCCACTGCGGGTACGGCTGTGGTTCTGCTGGTCCCGCTTGTACGGCTCTTAGGCGCCTGGTCAGCGCTACCCAGCCCGTCTCGCTGGCTTCTGCGAACCATCAGCCTCGGCTATGCGATTCAGATCGCCCGGCTTCCCCCCAAGCTCTGCGGTGTCCGCTTCACTACAGTGGAAGCGTCCGATGCCCCTGTCTTGCGGAAAGAGATCGCAGTCCTACTGGCGAAGGCCGCGATAGAGCCGGTCCCTCCAGCCGATATGAGGAAGGGGCTTTACCTCATTGTACCCAAGAAAAGCGGTGGGTTACGACCGGTCTTGGATCTGCGAGTTTTGAATCGGGCCCTCTATCGGCTTCAGTTCAAAATGTTGACACAGAAACGCATTTTCAGGTGCGTCCGTCCCCAAGATTGGTTTGCAGCGATCGACCTGAAGGACGTGTACTTTCATGTGTCCATACTTCCGCGCCACAGACCTTTTCTGCGGCTTGCGTTCGAAGGACTAGCATATCAGTACAAGGTCCTGCCCTTCCGGCTGTCCCAGTCTCCCTGTGTCTTCACGGAAGTCACGGAGGCAGCTCTCGTTCCTCTCAGAGAGCAGAGTGTTCGCATTCTCAATTGGCTGATACTAGCACAGTCTCGAGATCAGTTGTGCGAGCACAGGGATGTGGTGCTCCGGCACCTGAGCCTGTTGGGCCTTCAGGTCAGCTGGGAAAAGAGCAAACTCTCACCATTGCAGAGGATCTCTTTTCTCGGTATGGAGTTGGATTCGGTCGAACAGACAGCACGCCTCACAGAGGAACGTGCGCGGTCGGTGCTAGCCTGCTTGAATACGTCCAAGAGCAGGACGGCGGTCCCACTGAAACTCTTTCGGAGGCTCCTGGGGCATATGGTGGCCACAGCGGCACTTACACCGCTCGGCCTATCACATATGAGACCGCTCCGGCACTGGCTTTATGGCCGAGTCCCGAGGTGGGCGTGGAAGCGCGGCACTCACCGGGTCCAAGTTACACCGGCCTGTCGCCAAACCCTCACTCCGTGGTCAGATCTGGCATTCCTATGGGCAGGGGTGCCCCTAGAGCAGATCTCCAGGCATGCTGTGGTTTACACGCATGCCTCCACTACCGCCGGGGGGGCCACGTACAACGGGCATGCAGTCTCAGGGGTTTGGACGGGCCCGCAGCTGCAGTGGCACATCAATTGCCTAGAGTTGTTAGCAACGCACCTTGCCTTGAACCGTCTCAAAGGTCTCTTACGTGGCAAGCCTGTGCTGGTCCGATTGGACAACACTGCGACTGTTGCGTACATCAACCACCAAGGTGGTCTGCGCTCTCGTCGCATCTTGCAACTCGCCCGCCACCTCCTCCTTTGGAGTCAGAAGGTTCTGAGGTCACTTCGTGCTGTTCACATTCCAGGCCTGCTCAGTCGTACAGCCGACGAGCTGTCTTGAGCAATGCTCCCGGGAGAATGGCGACTCCATCCCCTGACGGTCCAGCTGATTTGGAGGCGGTTCAGAGCCGCTCAGGTAGACCTGTTTGCTGCTCCAGAGACCTCTCACTGCCAGGCTTTCTACTCCCTGACCGAGGGAACTCTCGGCACGGACGCACTGGCACACAGCTGGCTGCGGGACCTACGCAAGTATGCGTTTCCCCCAGTGAGCCTTCTCGCACAGACGTTGTGCAAAGTCCAGGAGGACGAGGAGCAAGTCTTACTAGTAGCGCCATATGGGCCTACTCGGACCTGGTTCCCCGAACTAGTGCTCCTCTCGACAGCCCCTCTTTGGCTGGTTCCTCTGAGGAGGGATTTACTGACTCAGAGACGGGGCACCATTTGGCACCCGCGTCCAGACCTTTGGAAACTCCATGTTTGGTCCCTGGACGGGACACGGAGGTTCTAGGTGACCTACCCCAAGAGGTAGTTAACACCATCACTTCGGCAAGAGCACCGTCTACGAGACACGCCTATGCCTTGAAGTGGAACCTGTTCGTTGAGTGGTGTTCTTTTCGCCGAGAAGACCCCCGAAGATGCCCGATTGCGGCCGTGCTATCCTTTTTGCAGCAAGGGTTGGAGCGAAGGCTGTCTCCCTCCACCCTCAAAGTCCAGGTTGCCGCTATTGCTGCGTACCATGACCCTGTGAATGGGAAGTCTTTGGGTAAGCATGACCTCATCATCAGGTTCCTTAGAGGGGCCAGGAGGTTAAATCCATCCCGGCCCCCCTGTATACCCTCTTGGGACCTGTCTCTAGTGCTTAAATCACTACAGCAGGGCCCATTCGAGCCTTTGCATTCAGTTGAGCTAAAGTTTCTTTCATTGAAAACTGTGCTCCTGCTTGCACTGGCCTCCATCAAGAGGGTAGGGGACCTGCATGCATTTTCGGTCAACGATTCGTGCCTAGAGTTCGGGCCGGCTGACTCCCAGGTAATCCTGAGGCCCCGGCCTGGCTACGTGCCCAAGGTTCCCACTACACCCTTCAAAGACCAAGTGGTGAACCTGCAAGCGCTGCCCCTGGAGGAGGCAGACCCAGCCCTGGCTTTGCTTTGTCCTGTTCGAGCATTAAGGTGCTACGTGGACCGGACGCAAAGCTTCAGGACCTCAGACCAGCTCTTTGTCTGTTACGGAGGCCGGCAGAAGGGGAATGCCGTCTCTAAGCAGAGGATGGCCCACTGGATTGTGGATGCCATAACCCTGGCTTATCAGGCTCAGGATGTGCCCTGCCCGTTCAGGCTTCGAGCTCACTCAACTAGAAGTGTTGCATCCTCCTGGGCGCTGGCTCGGGGCGCCTCGCTGACAGATATTTGTAGAGCTGTGGGCTGGGCGACCCCTAACACGTTCGCTAGGTTCTATAGCCTTCGTGTAGAGCCGGTATCCTCCTGTGTTCTCACCTCAAACGGGTAGTGGCACTGAGAGGCCCCGGTTAGTGTCGGCTTGCTAAAACTGCTCCAGAGTGTCCGAACTGTAGACCCTGTTGAGTTCCTCCATCACCCTAGGCAGCTGGACGCGGCGGAACGTCCGGCGCCAGGCCTTCATGATGAATCCGTGAGAACCATGGAAGGCTGGGCTCCATATTGAGACCTAAGCGGTACTCGTATGTGTATAGTCCACGGTATAGCCTTAGAGCCCGTGTTTCCCCGGCAGACTTCTGCCTTCCCAAGAGGGTTTTAATCACCTCAAATTTCTCCGTATACTCCTAAACGGATGCTATATGTGTATTTGCCTCCGAGACCTCCTTCGGGAAGGATGGGGCTTCCGCAGCGTCCCGGCTCCAAGCGGACCGGGTACGTTTTCCCAGTGTTATCCAATCTCACCCAGTAAGGTAGTGCTTTGACAATGGTGAGTGGAGCTACTTGTTCTGAGCCCCGGCCTACACCTAATAGGGGCGCAGGCGGCTCGCACAGGGCACTGGAAGGGGCAGCACCCATGGCACTTTGATAGGGATCCCATATTCGTCGGTCATCCGACGTGGCGTCGAGAGTGACCGACTGAAAGGGAACGTCTCGGTTACGTATGGTAACCCTCGTTCCCTGAAGGAGGGAACGGAGACGCCACGTCCCGTCGCCATGGTTGCTGTACCGCCGCTGAGCTGCCGGGTTCCCGGCTCGGCTCCTCAGCGAAAAACTGGTATGCATTGCACCTGCTGCCCTCTTATACTCACGCAGTGATCAGCGGCAGCTGGATGCAATAATTGCATGCCAATGTGCATTGGCTCGTTTAGTTTACACTCGAAGTAGATTGGTCTATCGAAGCGATATCCCATATTCGTCGGTCATCCGACGTGGCGTCTCCGTTCCCTCCTTCAGGGAACGAGGGTTACCATACGTAACCGAGACGATTCTGTTTACCCTGGGTTTAGAATGACGTTCTAGTGTGTAAAGCCTATGACTTTAGGAGACTTAATATACAGACATATATAAACATAATAGTTTTCCACATAGGAGGAGTTATTATATAGCGTTTATTTCTATTTGAAGCTTTGACAGTTCCAGTCTGCATTTCGCTAAATGCAGGGAAAAGAACGGCCAGTACAGTGTTTAAATTTTCTTGTGTGTGTTTGGAACAACATTGGTTATTGAGGAAATGATGACAGAAATTTCATTTATGGGTGAACTATTGCTTTAATTGCATTTTCTGTGATGTGATCAGTGACTGCAGCCTCTCAGATTTCTCAGGTTTTGTGCACGCCAGCCATGTCTGGACCGCTTAAATCATTTCACATGTGGTAAATGTTCAAGCATGTCTGCATACTTCAGCAGCAGACCCAAAATATCTGTCTTCATTAAGCTCTTCATTAAAGGAATACTTCCCCCAAAAATCCTTTGATTATTTACTCACCCCCATGTTTGTATTCCAGCAGAATATCTAAGCTGTTTTTTTTCTATGCCGTGAAAGTGAACCGTGACCAGGGGTTGTCAAACCTGAAGCATCTGGACTTGACAAGAATAAATGGATATAAAAATAAGATTTTATTTATAAAATATTCTTTGAATAACTTACATTTTAGTCTGACCTCACACAAAGCTTTCAAATGGCTTCAAAGACAGCTACTGTTTACAATATTCTGTATACACCCTTAAAAAAAATGTGCTTCGCGATGCCATAGAAGAACCTTTTTTGACTAATTTTTGTCCAAATGATTCCAGAAAGAACCTTTAACATCTGAAGAACCTTTCTGTTTCACAAAAGGTTTGTTGTGGCAAAAGAAGGTTCTTCAGATTATAAAAAGGTAAGAAAGAGATTGTTCTTCAAAGAACCTTTGACTGAATGGTTCTATGTGGAACCAAAGAAATTTTTTCTATGGCATCGATGTGAAGAACCTTTTAAGCACCTTTATTTTTAACAGTGTATATTGCATTGCATTCAAGGAGCATGTCTGAAGATCTCATTCTTTCAAGAAGAAAGTCATACTTTTGTTCCATGGAAGAGAGTATCTCATAAGGGTCTGAAAACACATAATGGTGAGTAAAGGTTGCCATATGCTCAATTTTGGGTGAACTAATCATCTAATGCTGGTGTCTTTTGGGGGATGAGAGATGTTCAACCAATCTACTCTTACTACAGACCTTTTTGGTGTCACTAGTTATGCACTTGACAAATGTCGAACATGGCATAATTGTCTTTTTGTCATTGCTGTTGAAGGTAGACGGTAGAATTTTTATTTCCATGAACTTCCTCTATCTTAAATTATATCAAGACATTATTAATTAAATTAGCTCTTTGCAGAAGATGTGGAATTGATCATTAATTCATTTTTGATTATGGCAATGAGCATGCAAAGAGTGTGAATAATAAAATCTTATTATGGGGAGGGAAGTCATGGCCTAGTGGTTAGAGAGTTTGACTCCTAACCCTAGGGTTGTGGGTTCGAGTCTCGGGCCAGCAATACCACGACTGAGGAGCCCTTGAGCAAGGCACCGAACCTCCAACTGCTCCCCGGGAACCGCAGCATAAATGGCTGCCCACTGCTCCGGTTGTGTGTTCACAGTGTGTTTGTGTTCACTGCTGTGTGTGTGTGTGTACTTTGTATGGTTTAAATGCAGAGCATGAATTCTGAGTATAGATCACCATACCTGGCTGTATGTCACGTCACTTTCACTATTAAGATCCATCTTAAATTTCCCTGTGAAATAAATGCATTGTGGTAGTTGGTCTTGCCCGTCTAATGTCACACTCAATTCCATTTGTTTGTTCAGACTGAAGTTTGTTTGCAGATCCCAGATCCGGAGGCCAGAGTTGCAGAGTTTTGCATTAATTCTCTTTCTCGCTCCTTTATTTCTCTACTTCTCGTCTTCCCATCCCGCATCTGCCTTTATCACCTAACCATATTCATGTATTCAGTGTGGGGGGGGGTTGGGGGTTGATGAATGGAAAAATTCCTCACTGCCTTGTCGTCCGTACCCCACTTTTTTTTTTTTTTTTTGGTCTGTTCTTTCAACTTGTGTTCCCTGACTCACTTCACTTCTTATGTTTCCCAACTTTGTCTTGTGGTAAGAACATGTAAAAAAAAAAAAATAATAATAATAACATGCCACACTTTTAAAGCTGTCTTATCATTCTCTCCTCTGGGCACACAATGTTTATAAAGTGTCTCTCCTGTATTTTCGAACTACATGGGTGTTCACATTATGTTGTATGTTCTAGAGAATAGAGAATAGTGTACATGCAATATCAGTTGTTCTGTTGTATCTGCAAGTATTTTCTATCCATTGTCTATTTGAGATTACTTTAGTATATTCCTGTTTTTTAATAATCCAGGTTAAAACTGCCTGAATTTTGGTGTGTATATATAATCTATAAATGGCCTTTACTGCCAAAACTCTTTCTGACCCTAAACATTTGAATGGTAGTGTATAGATATAGACCATATGACTTCATCTTTACGTGAGAAATGGACTTTAGTACTGCAGTCAAATGGCAAAATAATAGCCAAATGTGTCATCATATTGTAATGCATGAAGTCTGACACGTAATTCGTTTTTAATTTGTTTACGTTCTACAGCCAAATACTTTACAACTGTCCTCTTTGGAAAGATTTAAAAAGAAAAAAAGGCTGTTAGAAACAACATTGACAAGCAGAGGAATATTCTCTGGTCAGAAAATGAAGTTGAGGCTTATGTTTTGAGTCTTCAAGCGCCTGAATGTGTCAAGTTGAAGTTTATAGTTTCACAGGTCTGTCTGTCTCCCTCGGCTTTGATTTTAAATAAATAGAGGACAATTGGGAAGAATGTGTGTCCTCTGTTCTGCCCCCTTGTGCACACTAATCTATTTGTCTAGCAAATATTGTTGTTGTCATTGGGGCAGCGTGATTGGGTTACAGAGCTAATTTGATTACTTCTAGAACTGTGACAGTTTCTCAGAGGTGAAAAAGAGGAGCAAACAGACAAGCGTAGAAATCTGACAGCATGAATGACTTTTACAAAATGTTCTTTAGGCTGATTTAAATCTGAATGAGATTTCACCATTTGCCATTTAATGCAGAAAAAGGTTATGTTCAATTCGAGAGTAAAGCGGTTTCCCTTCATCTTGTAAAATGTCTTTCTTTAGGTCTACATGCTCAGTGGATATTGAAATGCCTTTTTTTTTTTTTTGGTGTTTGATATTTCACTTCTCTTGCCAGTTTTCTTTTAAATAAATGTGGAATTATTTAAAAGGGACAGGGGTCTGAAAATCTGACATTGTTCCTTGCCACAGTCAGAATGATTTCCTAACTCACACCCTGCCCGCAGCAGGCTTCGGTAGGTCGGTTTTTTATAATACCAGCGTAAGTTAGCACAGCATAGCTTCCTTTTGCCCTGTGCCTCAGTGCAGGCCAGCTGGCGCTGTGATCTCCAGTGGGAACACACAGCCACCGAGCCAAACTATGAGAGAAATGTAAACTAAAGTACTGAATCAGACTGCAAATACAGTACCAGCCAGTGTCCACGAAGAACAGCGCATATGTCAAAAATCCTGTCTGATTAGCTGAGATAAGCATGTTTTGAAAAGACGTGACAGATGATGGCGCGTCTGCTATGTTCGAGAGTTTGGACAAAGAAAGAAAGCACTGAAGTTAGGCACGCTCGAGACAAGCATATTCAGAAAAAAATGTATATGTGTGATCTGAAAGTTCGCTTTAAAGGTGAAAAATATTTTATGTCATTCTAGTTTAATGGACACATTTTATTATAGTAGCTGTGAGTGTTTTATTGGGTCTCATTATTCACTTAAGAAAAGGAAAGGTGCAATTTTTCACTATTATAAAATGTTATATGTTCTGGGACATTTTGGACTTTTCATATTAACAGAATTTGTTGGGTTAATTTGACATTTATATGTACAGTTTTTTGGTTTTTTTCTAAGAACATAGAATTGCTATCTGTCATGCCTAACATTTTAGAAAAATTTATATATATATATATATATATATATATATATATATATATATATATATATAATTTATAATTAATAATATATATTTCTAGATCAGAAATTGTATTAATTTTAAGGTTTTTCAATCACAGTCTGAGGTGTAGCTACTGTATATTATATTCGATACCATTAGCAAAGTCAGTATTCAAACATTTTTATTCAGGAACATACCTATATTGTGTTATCCACTAGACTTGGATAAGTATTTGAAAATGTTAAGAAGTGATTGATGCGAAAATAGTTTACACAGATTTCAAGAAATCAGATTTGCATTTAAATTAAATACCCTTAAATATGACAGTTAAAATATGCCTGCTATTAGATATTGTGCTCTGTGTTATTGTAATGAAAAGGAATTGGCAGCACTTAACAAAAAGTATATCATTTTAATAAAGCACTTATAAAACACACCCATATTCAATATATCCTTAAATGCATTAGTAATAAATTATTCAAACTTTTGTTACAAGCCTAGTTGTAGGCTTACCTTATAAACAAAACTAAGTGGGATAATGTTCAGTCACAGTTCATAGTTGTGGTTTCATTGAGCATTTCACAACTTCAAACACGTCTCATTTTAGCGTCGGAACTATCAGCTTTGTAAAAGCCGATCTATAACAGATGTAAGAATGTTCTGGTTGATGTCAGTGACTCACAGGAGATGAGACATCCTCTGCGACACCTTCATGGAATTCCTCTAGTGACATGGAGTATATTAGAAATTTGACTATCGGAAGGATTAATGAAAGGCAGATGCATCGCTGAAAGTTTCACCACATTTTGTTTGTCATTCTCACCATCAGTTAGTGTTGATCTTGAGTCGGAATTAAACACAGGGCTAAGAGCCCCATCTAGGAGTCATTACTGTGTTTATTTTAATGAGTGATCATTGAAAAATGCAAATAATGAATGGAATAAAAGGAATAAACTAGTTAGGCTTTTTTTCAAGCGTTTCAGGAAGTAAAAAATATAGATTACATTAAGTCTCTCTGAGAAACAGATCATAGTCACAGAATATAAACAACAGATTTATGACGTTTCTGCGGATGCACATGTGCTAGAGATCAGTCGTGTGCTTTTGCGTGGCAAATGGTGAATTTAAATGTGCACGCACACACAACTATTCACTGTCGGGGCATTGTGAAGTCGTTTGTTCATTCAAATGTTTTGTGTGTGTTCTTTCAATCAGGAATGCAGGGGATGGTTGTTCTTCTCCTCGTCGCTATCGTTGTCGTGGCTTCTTGGTAGACTTAATGAAGAGCAAGTTTCTGAAGAGAAGACGGCACATATTAGAAAAACCATCTCTGAGGTGAAAGAGAGAGGTTCTCACATGCTCCTGTCCCCTTTTCCATTTATGAAAATAATAAAACCCATGGCTGGGAAAAAGCCAAGGAATGGACCACTATGAAGAACTAAACGTCTAAGCTCCACAGATAATGATCAAAGTTGGATTTGGAATGGAAAGGAAAATAGAAAAGAGTTTTTGAATAGTATAATGAATATAACCATGAGCTCGAGATGCTTCAAGGGGGGAAAACCTATTTAAATTCTTTGTTTGGCAGCGTATCCATCTTGTAAACAAGGTCCGAGTCACAAAGCAATACATATACAGTATAATGCAAATATCTTCTTAACTTCTCTTTCATTTACAGGTCAGACTCTATTTTGTAAGTGAGAAAAAAACCTGAAATGCCTGAGTTTGTAATGTAACACTTTCCTGTCAATAGTTTTTAGCCTGAAAATGTGACTGTTAGAAATTCTAAGAAATCTAGTTGGTCAGCTTTTGTCTCAGCTGTTTTGATGGTAATATTTAAAATATCACAAATGTTAGTGCTGATCATTTCTCACGTTAGGTCATATTGTCTTGAACCTTTACTGTAATTACTGACTTAAATCTTTTTTTCCAACCAATTTTTATAAGAGGGGGGAAAATGAAAAGGCACACTAGTAATATTTTGAGGTTTTATTCCAAATGAATGCTGAATGTAGTTCTACCAGGTTGGTGTTCAGTAGTTATCTTCCCCTCTGGACTTTAATCACAACCATCTAAACAACCACAAACTGTAAAAAAGAAAAGAAAAAAAGAAAAGAAAAAGACATAAAAAATCCACAATGTCTTGTGTCATTAAATATTTTCTTATAATAACCATAATATATTAGTATGCACTGTAAAACAATATTGCAGACGTCTTGTATTTGCCACAGCTAAATTTACAATTCATAATATGAACAAGAAGCAATGTATGTAAGGTCTGCTGGTAATGTCAAATACAGGAGCTGTATTTCCACTGCTGCGAAAAGTCAAAACTGAACATAAATTTACATCACTGGAATACTAAAAATAAAAATGAGTGCGCACTAAGATACTGAGTGCCAAACAAAATACATTTACATGTGCTGTTACGAATATTGTTTGTAACCGGTAAATACAGCATATGTATAAATATCTGGATGTCATACATTGTGTACATTTGCAAGAAAAAATCATTGAGGAAAGATGAGAATTACTGCACACATAAACCGTTCATCAGATCTGACTTTTTTCTTTCTTTTTTTTTTATGGTATCTGATGTTGAAATGATCAGTTCTTGCCGTTTATTTTCTTAATGATCTGTGAAGGACTGACCACACAAGCAAATGTTAAATGACCCTCAAAGATCAGTGGAAAAGCTGTACTTTAGAGAACATCCGTCTCATTAGTAAAAAAATAAGTGTGTGTGTGTGTGTGTGTGTGTATGAGCAGCGTTTCTCACAGTGAAGAGAATTCTCTATTGTATTGAAACATTACTGTACATGCATTCCTACATTCACAGATGCTAAATGGACGTGGAAACGTTTAAGGAGAGATGCTAACTACTAGTACTAAACTAAATACTAGTTAAAGGTAATTCGTACACTTCTAAATACTGTTTTACACACAAGGAAAAATACTAACTATACAAAGCATTCTGCCAACACTTCCAGGACTTACGAAAAGGCCTGTTTATAGGGTGGACTCGTCACACTAAAGTTCAGTTTTAACAAAAGGACGTCATCGTCCATGTCTGGACTATAAACAGTTGAATCAGAGCATCAAATAGAGCAAGAACTGCTGTTTGTATTTAGAGTCATCTACCTCAATCATCATGTCTTATACAAAAATATACATGGTGGTTTTATTCCAAGTTCAAAAATAATTGTAAATGCATGCTAATAATTTTAGGATTTGTACAAGCATGCTATTACATTTTTATGGATCCTAAATCAGTTTTCACCACTTACGTGTACAGATTTGATGTAAAGTGGCATGATTCACAACACATGGATCAAACAAAAAAATAAAAATTAAATCAACCAAATGTAGTATATTTATGTCTGTTGAAGAGAATGGGCACTGCTTTAAATATGTATAAAGCTTCTTTTCTATTTTTTTACTTTTGAATCAGCAAACTCTGGGACACTGACAGTTAAAAGGGAAGTGGAAACATGTACACTGAACAGAAAGCTTGATTTGCTTTTGTGGTGCATCTGCTCGGACAGTCTGCACCAGTCTTCAAAGATTAGTTGTGTTCTTTGAAATATAAATGTCCCACTGTACATGAGCTTTTCTATGTTGTCCTTTTCATTTTGTTTGTATTTGTATTCAATGAAAAACAGCTCAACGATAAATTCCAATAATTGAATGAATAATCATTTAAAAAAATAAAATGCACCAGTATATGCATACAATTGTTTGATCTTCATGGAGGTTGTTACAAAGTCATACTTTTAAAATACTTTTCAAACCTTAAAAAAAAATATATATATATTTTAATTTGGCTGAAGAAGAGCAAATTAGTTTTGATATCTGTCATATAAAAAAAAAATCCTTCCAAAAGCTGAATTTTGATATTTCTGAAATGTTGTCATCTGAGATGCCGTTATGTATAATGCATAAGTTAGAGCATACATTTTTAAATGCAAAACTGATGAATGAAGTTGTTTTGTTTTTGTAATGATCAAGGACTGTTCCCTTTAAATATATATTTTTTTAGAATATTAAATATGGCTAAATCTGATTCTCAACCAGACTGAAAGCCATTTAACATAAAAGACCTTTCTTTATGCTGAACACAGGTGCAAAATTGGCAAACAGCAAACAAATAAGAAATGAAAACTGCATTGTGAACTCCTTCACACATGTTCCTATTTAAAAAAAAAAAAAAAAAAGTTAATATTCTCTTCATGCTTTTATTCAAAGCAGCGATGTTTAGTCCGTCTTTTTTTCTTCTCTTCTTTTCATCCACCATTCGTCTGGTGTTTCTCTGTCCAGCTCTTTCACTATGCTTTCTTGCATTTTCCTTTCTTCTCCCGCTGCTGAAACTTCCGGAGTCTCCGAGCCCAAGTGTCCTTCCATTGAATGACCAGACTGCCCTTGTCTGCCACCACTCCGCTTTGTCCTGGAGAATCCTCATCATTGCCCAGCAGCAGGTACTTTTTGCCATGCTTGATCTTTGGGCACTTGCAGGCCACATCCTTTGCTCTGACCCACAAAAACTGATCCCCCCTGCGGATCCGGCTTTCTCCCTGCTTGTAGACAGAGATGATGTTGACAGTGAACTTCCACCACTCGCCGGCTTTGTCTGCCTTTAGGATGTGGACCTGAACAGCTGGTACAACAACAGAGAATAGAAAACCGAATTAGCTACTTAATACAGATGGGTGAAATTAAATTTTAAGCAGTTTCAACAGTTATTTTCATATAAAAATATTTAACACTTTAAAAATGTTGACATTTAAAACTAGCTTAGACCAAGTTGATTGAGAAATTATATTTGTACGGTTTAAAAGTATAAAACTATTTGAATGGAAGGAAAAATCCTAAAGATGTTTAAACTTAACATTTGCCCATTTGCACAACATACACGTGTACAGTATGTTAATTTATGTTCACAATGAGGCCTGAAAGTCTCCAAAAACTAGTGGAAATGTTTCCATTTTGCATATTTCTAATTTAATACAACTGTTTCCATTACAACTTCTATTATTTGCATAATTTAAAAAAAAAAAAAAAAAAGTTGATTGATTTCAGAATTTCTTTGTGACCCTGGACCATAAAACAAGTCATTAGATGTACAGGAATATTTTTTTATAGCCAATAAAACATTGTATGGGTCAAAATTAAAGATTTTTCTTTAATTCCAAAAATCATTAGGATATTAAGTAAAGATCATGTTCCCTGAAGATATTTTGTACATTTCCTACCATAAATATATCAAAACATATTTTTTGTTTAGTAATATGCATTGCTAAGAACTTCATTTGGACAACTTTCTTAATTTTAAGGTGATTTTCTTAAGATTGACTATTTTTTTCCAATAGTAGTATCTTGGCCAAATACTGTCCTATAGTTATTTATTGAGCTTTCAGATGATGTACTGTATAAATCTCAGTTTCAAAAAATTGACCCTTATGATTGGTTTTGTTTTCCAGGGTCACATTTGGTTTTGATTTGTGGCCTAGATCTAAAACTTTTTTTAATTTGTAATCTTTTTTTTCCAAGGTTCATTTCAAGGTTTAAATTAATATTTAAATAACAGTTTTTGTGTTTGGTCTTAGACATTTAGATCCTACGGCATACATACATTTTATTCTAAAATCTTTGTTGAATAAAAAAATGTAGACACACTGCTCCATAAATAAAAATTCAGCAGTGCACTGCTCCAGTGTGCCTAAATTTACAGCCACAATTGCAATGATAGTTCAGCCGTGGGTTCAGAGTCTGGCTTTGATTCTGATTAAGTCGTTTGTATCTTCTCAGTTGCCTCAGCAATGCAGGTCAGCCTTCAGTTTAAAGTGCTTTCAAATAAAGCATGTAACTCAAACCCCGTCGCAGTTTGAGATTCCTTGCAAGTGTGAATCCTCAAAATCTGCTTAAACTGCCTGTAGACTCATGCTGTTCCCCTTTCATTATTAATAGCCTTCAAGGTGCTTTGTAAGGTGACTTTGACAAAAAGGACCAGCAAAACAGGCAGATTTAATTTCGTCTGCGTAATGCTTTGCGCTTGGCTAAAGACTGAGGCTGCATCATGCAGGCTAATGGTTGCTGATCTATGTATCTGTCTGTTTACATTATTTACACACTTTACACAACATTTTAAAGGCTAGTGTTAGAGTATGCACATCACTGGACCCATATTTAGTTGTTTTTTCCTATGATGTACAACATTTAACCCCAGGTTACAAATGTTCTGCTTGTAAGAATTCATGGTTTTCACAAGCTTCCATTTTTACCATTACAAATCCCCTTTTCAAATTTATAGGAATCAATTTATATCTTGCACCACACAGCTGACTCTTTAAACTCCTCTTTTGTATTAGGTACCAGGATATGCAAAGTTCTTTAATATCTAAAAAAGGAGATCCAAGTGCTTCAGATGTGTTTTGATTAAATTAAATTGCAACATGTCTGTGTTTATTTAATGGCATCTCATTTCAACTGTAAACTCCTTAAAATGTTAAAGCATTACAATCAAAGGTAATTGTTAAAAGGGTCCATTTGCCGGGGGATGGACAATTATTTCTTACCCTCATTTTGTTTCAAAACCATTTTGCCATTTTGTTTTTTCTGTGGAACACAGAAGGTGATTTTTTGAAGAATGTTCTTGCAGTTCTCTTACATATAATTGAAAGTAAATCAGTCAATTAAAGTGGTTCATATGATTTGTTATTAATATTCTAAATATTCTGATGCCGTACAATAGCTTTGTGTAAGTGTAATTTAAGCTGTTCACTAAAAGCTTGGTATCTAGTGTAGCTTGTTCCTGAGATACACGAATATGATTCATGAAATACTCATTCTTTGGAGTCGGATCTTTTCAACTAAATGCTTAATGCAGTTCACACAACTGTTCAAGAGTTCACTGTTCTGACTCTCAAGCTCACTTCCTTCATGACACACTGTTAACTCTTTACTGGAGAGGATGTCAGGTAATAAGGTGTAATTTTGATAGGTTTCCCACATAAAATTGTTTTTCTGAAATGTTTGTCTTTTTTTCTTCTTCATTTTTGAGTTTAAGCCTAATTAACTTGACAGGATATCCTTCACATAGTCATCTATTGCGTTCTATGTAAGAAAAAATTTTTTTGGAACAACATGAGGGTGAGTACTGTAAATGATGACAGATTTGTATTTTTTCCATGATCCAAAAATAATCAGAAATGAAATTGAATAAACCTTTAACTTTATGTCAGTGTCACCATTTGGAAAGGTGGAAGTCATTTATCTAGTGATTGCAACATGTCACAGCCTGTGGAAGCCCAGCTGTGGTCAGGATTCCTGTGGTGTTTTATGGGTAATGTGCCAGTGAGGCATAAGGTTGTAAATATCATGCCACAAAGGGCCTGATTCTCCTATAAGTCCTTTAGATGACTCCATCTTCAAGCTCAATACCATTTCCAGCCATTTCCTTCCATGCTGCTGTAGCATAAAGCCCCCCTGATGCTCGAGAAGGCAGAAGGAAAGTGGATTAGGTTTAATGCTCAGAATGGGGGAGTTTATCCTAGATTGTTCACTTTTCTGTAAAGAAGGAGCTTGCCAGCTCTCCATAACTGAAGACAACTGTAAATTGAATGCAGCGGGGGACCATATTATCTGGATAAATTCTTAAATGTGTATTAAATGAGTAATGGCAGTGTAGAAAGGAGAACATGCAAAGGCGGTCTGCAGGAGGTGACAGGATCACATAAGACGCAGCTTCCAGTGTGTGCCAGACCTCCTCTCTACACTGCAGGGATCCCCTGTGTCTTCACCTTCAATCTAACTGATTTCTGAGAGGTCTTCTGAGCATAAATGCTTACTGTAATTATATATATATATATTCTTGAAGGCTACAATTCCTTATTTTCAAATTTAAATTTCAAATTTAAATTTATGCATTTAGCAGACGCTTTGACTTTCAATGCATTCAGGCTAACAATTTTCTGTTCAAATATAAAAATAAAAAAATCATAATAACAATTATGGCTGGATCTATTAATTTATTTAAAAATATATTAAATAATGCCATTCGTGTATACAGTGATTAGAACAACCCTGTTATATGATTTGCATTGTTTTCATTTCTGAATTAATTTTGATATTTTGGGGAGCATAAAGAAATACACATCAGGGTGTTACAACTTTCCTGATATCATAATGAAGTTCTGCTATATTTTTGGAGGAGAAACAAAAAACTACTATGATGTACAGTAAAAAAAAAACAAAGCATAAATTTCTTTTTTATTAATAATAACACGGCAAGGTTAGGTTAGTTTAGTTTGTAGAGTGTCATGTGGTACAATTTCCCCAAAACATAATTTTTACAAATAAATAATTCACAAAATTTCATATAAAAAAGAAAAGTTATATTACCTTTACATTTTTAATATTGTTAGTCATTACATTTAAATCTTGAAAATGATATAAACTTATTTAAAACCATATGAAACCAACATTAATACAAATAATACATTTTGTTTCTTGTCAAAGGTTTTTTTTTTTTTTTATCTGGACACGATTCATTGTCATTGATCCATATAATAACTATGTCAAAGATCAAGGCAAAATGTTTTTTTTTTTTTTTTTTTTGGTTAGAGGATACGTTTTATTAATGTTCAAAAATATTACAATTATAGCTATACCCATATCATTCATTGTGATTTATTCACCATCAATAAATTACCTGAAATTAATCAAAAGAGCTGTTAAAATGCTCTGGCTGTTATTAAATCTGCTAAGCTCTTTAAGTTCCACGGGGTCTCGCTTGACTGATGAAACGGCCCACCTCTGTAGGAGAGGGGCTGCACATCTGCTCCTATTCATGGACAAGAGAGGGCCTGCTGCCCCCAGGAATGCAGGACAGGGACGTGCTCTTCCCTTAATGAGGATATCTGTGAGCACTTCGGTCCCTTCTGCCCGTCACACTGCCATGGCTTGATCCGCTTTGGGCTCAAATACCTGCTGGGCTGTCCGTCAACGCAGCCTCCCCTAAACCCTTCCCTGATGGCCTTTCCTCCTGTTTGATCCTTTGACTTTCTTCTTGAAAGCCCTAAGTAAGCCATCACTACAATATACCAACACTGAGGGGGCTCGAGGGAATTCAGCTTTGGATGAAGAATAAAGATGTTGTCGAGGGCAAGGATTTGAGCCACCTGCGTAAATGTGGGAGTGTGGTACGGTGTTGTGTGCACTTTTCTCACTCACCGTAATCTTTCTTGCAGTACTTCTTCATATTGATCTTCAGCTTGCCTTTGGAAGCCTTGCAGTAGGATTCACAGTCTAAAGTCGGAGGTTAAAAGAAGAAAAGAAGGGCAAAAAAACACAATTAAATAATGTAAAAGAGGGAACGTTGTCAAAAAAAAAGGCAGCTCTGCAAACTACACATCTATCCTGAAGTCCTGGCCTGTTGTGACACCCATCTGCCCAGTTTAATTGTGAGGCTGTAATAGGGCTTGTGAGGCATTCAGCAAAGTGTCTTTTGCTCCTTAGAAAAACAGGAGACAAAAGGTCCCTCTCATTCTGCTCTCTGGATGTCTGGACCTTCCCCTGCTCTGATGGGAGCCCTCTAAGGCCAAGCGTATTGTGCCACCCAGCCATTTTTTTTTTCAGCTCCATGCTAATTTCTCACCCTTGTCTCCACTGTCAGTGCCATGATGGGCCTGATTAGGGCTTTTTGAATCACGCTCCCTCCCTCTCTGTCCTGTCAACCCACCCTGTACGTCTGTCCTAAAGCCGCCCTCCCCCACCGCAACCCCTGAAGACCATTTCAACCTTTGGCATTTATTGATTCGGCACTCAGGGAGGTGGTGGTGAAGGGGGAGCAAGGGTTGTCCAAGCACAAAGAGAGGTCAGGGGGGAAATTAGCAGCGCATAAAGTCTTTAAAAAGCTTGTTGTGTGTAAAAATAAAGAAGAAACATGGCGTGATTTGGTTCAGATTGCGGTACTCTTTTTAGCACGTCCAGATAAATAACTAAACCATTGCGCCTCAGTTGCTGTACGACGACACGGACACGATTAATTCATTAAAAAAAAAAACACCTCTTTCGAGCATGCAGATGTTTAAACAGAGAAGTTTTCTATTGCTGTTTCCCTTACGCCCCACACATTGTCATGGCCTTTTTTTAGTGGATGGATGGATGAAATGAGAAGACGGAGGAGGGGGAGAGAAAAACCTTTCAGCTCGCCTGCATATGAACAAACTTCATTGTTTCGGCCGACCCTCGCTCCATGCCTGCCTTTTACTTTCTTTTGGGCTCGCTATTCTCTCGGTGTGAAAGAGGTTGCCTGGGGAACGAAGGAATCCGAAAAAAATGCCAGTGAAAGTAGTCGCGCAGAAGTGGTGGCGCGAGGGACTCCGAGGTGGGGTTGGGCGAGTCAAAGCGTGCACACTGTAGATTGGAGGTGGCAGAGAAACTGTAACCGAAATGAAATTGAGAGTCCATAGTGTGGCAGCTTCATTTCCATTTAAATGAAGACTGTAGAGCGACTGCTTTGTTTTCCTATAACCCTGTTTAATGCCGTCACGATACTTCCCTTTGAAAGCCATCATTTCTCATTATCTCTCCTTTAAGGAGGTGATGAGCACCCTGAGATTCCTGTTTAAACATCTCATCTCTCGCAGCAAGGACAAATGTACTCATTGTGCCCCCTCTTGAGTTAGGGGAAGTAGGGTTAGCTTGCCGTCCCGTCAAGATGCTCCCACAGAGACCGGTGGCGCCTTAATGGATGTTTTTCCTGCCGTCTTTTCGCGTGAAAGCTGTGTATGAGAGATTTTGGCACCAAGTCTAGTGGCGCTGTTAGCGGTGCCAGTGAGTAAAAGAAAGCTGCGTGTAAGTTTGAATGTGAGGCTTGTTTGACACTGAAGAATGAGTGGAGGGCACTGGTTACACGCTGACTGTGGGGACCCCTGCGGGGAAACATTTGTGGACAAATTCTCTCCGTCGCTAGATGTCGAGGGAAGTTGTTGGTCTGGAGATTCAGCGGAGAATAACTTTTCGCCTAACAAGTCTGTGCTATTCAATGTCACTCAGCACTTCTGAAAAGCCTTGACATCTAACACTGACAATCTAACCTGCTGGGTCTTTTAGCGCTTGAAGACAGCCACACACTGTACTCCGTTGTTAGCAAAAACAGCCTAAAGCTGACCTGAGGTCTGTTTCCAGTCTGACCTCTGATGGAACAAACAATCCTATTCATGGCCGCATCGCAGATCTGGGAACTGTAACAATGAGGTGTGAATGAGCGCACAGGGGGGAGGCTTTCTCTGTGCGGAATGAGACTGATTGAGAAACAAATTGCTGCAAATAAAGCATGTAATTAGATTATAGCCAGAGCCCCAAACTCCCACTGGGGCAGGGACTCAATGGGCAAGCTGGGTCTATTCCAAAGGGAACTGCTTTTTTTCCTCCTTCCCTCTCAACCTCTCAAAATATCCTTCTCGTTTTCTGTCGTTCTTTCATTCCATTCAGGACATTGGGGGAAAAAATAGCTGTCTCCTGAACTCCGGCAACGGTTTAAAGAAACAGACCAGACAGCGCGTGCAGTTTTGATTCAGAGTTTGTTTTGGTCACGGTAGCATTGCTCTAATAGGGAGAGAATGGGGAGAAATCAACTTCATTACTGTAAATGAAGCCCAGAGATGTGTGGGGACCATCGCCAACACTCGAAATGGGAGAGAGGAGAGGCCAGCTCTAAATTAGATGAGAGCTTTGCATTCACGATGAGACACTAATTCAACACTATTCACTCTCTTTCTGTCTCTAATTCTCTCTATCTCTCACTCACTCCCCGTTTTTGTGTGTTTCTTTTATAATCACAAGGAGCCTCATTGAATTCTATAGTACCATTTGGTCTTACAAGGGTGAAAGTGTTAAAGGGTTAGTTCACCAAAAAAAAAAAAAAAAATCTGTCATTATTTACTCACTCTTGTGTCACTGAATGACTTACTTTCTTTTCTGTCAGAAAAAAAGGCATGGTTGGGGGCTGTTTGTGATCACATTGGGTAAAACTCAAGTCTCATATTAATATATTATCACATTATATTATTACAAAATATACTATAATCTTCAGGGGTAGATAAGCTACAAAGACCAATAAGTACCCATGTTAAAGGGCACAGACTGATGTGCCTGAATTTTTTTTGTTGCATCTTTTAAGAAAATTGTTCTTACAGAGTTCTGTGGAATACAAAAAAGTACATTTTGGAATATCCTGTCCACGCAGTTCCACTTAGTGATATAAAATAGGAACTAGAGCTCTCACGTTCCAAAAAAAAAAAAAAAAAAAAAGTGTGAAAGTATTATAAAAGTAGCCCATATCACTCTATATTCCATGTTTTCTGAAATTAGGCAATAGTTTTTTGTTAGGAACAGATGGAAATTAGACCGTTTTTGGTAAATACAATTTAATTTCTGTGATTTCAAAACTATTTACAAACAAACAGATTATAATGCACACACATTAGTCACTTCTTTTGCTTGTTTTATAGTGTTTTCTTGTTTTCAAAACTACAAACCATAATTTTTTCAAAGAGAAATGACAGTTGGTCACACTTTATTTTAAGGTCCAATTCTCACTATTAACAAACTATTAACTACTACCCTTGCCTCAATAAACTCCTTATTTACAGCTTATTAATAGTTAGTAAGGTATTTGTAAAGTTTAGATATTGGGTAGGATTAGGGATGTAGAATATGGTCATGAAAGTGAAAGTGAATGTTGTGACATTTGCCAAGTATGGTAACCCATACTCGATATTGGTGCTCTGCATTTAACCCATCCGAGTGAATAATATGTGCTTTATAAGTACTAATTAATAGCCAGTATGTTATTAATATGCATGCTAATAAGCAACTAGTTAATAATGAGAATTGGTCACAAACTAAAGTGTTGCCAGATAATAATGCGTTTGAAACCACATGAGGTTGAATAAATACTGACATATCTTTTTAACTGGTTATGTAAAATAGTACCATTATTTACAACTAAGCATCTGTAAATCCATGCAATTAATGACTATAAAACAACGGGCGCTGATCTCCTGATGCAGGTATGTAGAGACATCTCTGTCAGTCCTAGATGAGTGTGTGTGTCTGGGGGATTATGCAGGGGTCTTGGGAGTGGTGACTCACACCACGCATGACCTTGCCACACAATATGTGTTTTGTCTGAGCTGAGCAATCGGAGGTATCTACAATGCATTCCTCCCCTCCATGTGGCAGTGCTCAAGACATATTAATATCCTCCTTCTCCTCTCCTCTCTCGATTTTCCTCTGTCCTCCTGACGTTCCCCTATTTCATTCTCATAGACACCTGCTACACAGCTGCCTGTCCCACCCTCCTGTACAAGAACATACAGGTTCTCTCTCAATCGCAATTTTTCTGCATGGGCAACTGCTACAGAGAAGGGTGATGGTGCCCTGATAAGAACATCTGCTTGCAATCGTCTATTGGATGAGGTCATATTTTTCTGCCGTATTGTGCTATCCTGAGGTGAGCTTTGGGCCCGGAGTGAAGGTATAATGTATGCGGTCCCATAGCAGGATGCGTGGGTGGTCTGGAGTGTCCATTTTGATGGGGGCACTCAAATAGGTCTGTCCTGTGCCCCACCTCTCCATCAGCTTGATTTGGAATGCTGCACTTTCCTTGGAGGGTTGCTCACAAAACCAGATGGGTCGAGCGTTTTAGGGACTCAAAATCAGTGGTTCCCCCATTGACTGGATTAAAGGTCATGCCATTTTTGCTAATAAATTAAGTTTTTTAAAACATGTTGATTTTGAAATATAACTGGCCGGTTGAATTCCATTAAATGATTGGAAAGGGTGTATTTCATAAATTTTCTGACCATTTAATCATTTTGCCATTATTGTCTGAACTGAAATTCTAACATTAAATCCAATAATAATAATAATAATAATGATAACATAATAGCAGCATATTAGTATTTCCGGAGAAAATAAAGGTCTAAAATGTGACAAATGGTGTTTACAAAGAAATAAAAATATACATAAATAACAGAAATTAATAAATAATTATTTTTTTATCTAGAAATAATTAATATAGTTTATTTTTTTTATTGTTCAGCACTTTCTTTTCTGCAAAAACAAAAGATGGGCATAATGTAGCTATCTTGCATTTTAGTAATTTAAAAAAAGATTAATATCTGCATTGTTCCAGTTTTATAAAGAAATAAAAATATAAATTATATTTATATTAATATAAAATAGACAAATTTAAATTAAAAAATTAAAAAACGGTATAGAGAGTTTTGTTTCTTCTTCTTCTTCTTCTTATTATTTATTTAACACTGCTTTAGCTTTTTCTTTTCTACAAAAATACTAAGTCAAGCACAATGCAAGTTTAGTTTTACACATGTGCTGCCATATGCTTTAGGGTCAGGCCATGACAAATGGAAACACATTGTGGTTAATGGTTTAACCTTTTCCCTCCGCTTTGCCTATTTGTTTATTTTGCATGGGTCATAACACCCTCTATCTCAAATCATTGATAGTCCATTAAAGAAAGTCACTTTTCACAATGCAGTTCTGACATTTGGCAAGAGCCAAACTACCAGTCATGAAACCCGGAATTGGTTTCAGATGGGCTAGAGAAGAGTGAGTAGGACAAAAGAGGGAGAAATGTAGAGAGAATAAAAGAGGGTAGAAGAAAAATGTGGGGGCAGAGAAAATATCCCAGAGAAGAATGAAATGAGGTCCACGAGAGAGAGAGAATACCAGCAGCTCTGCTGTCAATCTTATCTGTCAGTAAAGCATTAGAGGTCTACGACGATCAACCAACAGCTGCAAAGAGTTTTTGCACGCTAGAATTCCTCTGTCCGTGAGAATGACGAATATTTTTTCAACAAAAACTTTCCATACGAGCAAACTAAAGCATGTTCTCTCTCTATGTTGAAAATACTATGTTGGGGGAAAAAAAGAGAGAAGTTGATGGCTCAGGGAAGAAAACTTGGGAAATTAAACATCTGATCAGGAGACACTTAGTCTGTAATTGCAAGAAATTTTAGGGAAGTGTTTGTATATTTGCGGACAGTGTTTTACTGTCTGACGCTGAATGAAATCATTTGGCAAGCATGGAGGTTAAGTCTGACGGTCTGCTTACTTTTTAGACGTATTTATAAAACATCTGCGGCAAGAACGAACACGTAAAGGGATCTAACTGTAAAAATAGATCCCCTTAAAAATTTCTGTTCCTCTTTCATAATGGGTTAGGGTGAATCAAATCCCACTTGATGAGGAAAACCTTAAAATATATTGAAAAAAAAAGGCCTCAAAAGCACCACATTTAAAGACAAAGTTTTACAAGAGCGCAATTCCAAAACAGTGCCAATGGGCATGGAAATGTCTGCGGGGGATTTACTAACAACTCGCAAATTGAAGAACACAGATGCAACATCTCATTTACATATTGACCAACGCAATATACCAAGCGCAGTGCAAATTAGCATAGTTGCAAATAAACAATAAAAAAATGAAGAAAAATGAACGTTTCCGAGAAGTTTTGATAGACCTGGTATTATGTAACTCCTAGTTGGGGGTTCAAAGTCATCTTTTATTTCCTGAAACAATTAGAATAATGTGTTCTTCTGGCATTCCAAATAAATTAATACATGTGGGAAAAAACCCTTTGCCTTCAACCACGTGCTCTATGTTCTCTGCGGTGCCTCCGTTTGCAACAATAATTGCAGCCATTTCAAGCACAAAATAGTTTAAGACATGCTTTTATTGGGCATTAAATAATGGCAGAAATACCAGTAATTTGACAAGCGCAAACATTAGTAAATCTTGTTGCGTGATTCATTTTTATACTCTCCTCCCATAAATTTTGCGTCTGAAAGGGAAACTCCTACAAGTGAATATTCAATAAAGTCAGGCACAAAAAATATTTTTTTCAGCACTAATTCATCACTGTGCGTCTTTGGTAAAACTGACAGTACAATTTTTACTGCAAAAGACCAGTGTGCGCTGACACAAGCTGTTAGTAAAACTGGCCCTATAAGTTCTCAGTCCTGGGATACTTACAAGTGACCTATCCAGATATGATTCAAAATGAGCCTTTACAAAGCAAAACAAGTGTGAATCCACTAGCATTTCTGAATAGTGAGCAATCCCATGACATCGAATTTATTATAACTTAAACAATATTCTTCTCAAATGAGGCTAAGATCGGCACTTACCTGAAGGTTCCTCTGTGCTGCTTGCAGTGGTGGTCGGTGGAGCAATGGGAATTTCTGTTCCAAAAAAAAGAGAGTACAGTTATCAAAATAAATAAAGCATGAGAAAAAAAAAATTATATGTTGTTTAAAAATAGAAATGTAAGTTCACAGAAAGGCATAAAATTTGCGCAATGGAATTACTCTTTTGCTGTTATAAAAAACAGTGAGATAAATGTCCAAGACTTGATTCTTTCATCCTTCCTTCCATGGCCTTTTCATGAATGGAGGAGATTTTATCCTCAGTAAAGCCATGCATGACGAAAGACCTTTGCAACAAAGTGATTGAATACATAAAAGTGGTAAAAAATAAGAATTGTCTTTTGCCATATTGGAATATATATATATATATATATATATATATATATATATATATATATATATATACAAGAAGAAAAGGCACTTACTGCCATGAGGAGGACAAAAAAACAAAAGGAGGACTGAAACAGCTTAAGCATACCCAGAGAAATATGAAGAAGTTGATAAAAGAGTGCTCATGTGCTCTGTGGAGCTGGTGCACAAGCATGCAAAAAGAGCCATTTGAAGGAAGAAAGAATCAAGTCTTCTGATTAAAAACAATAAATAAATCATGGACGGTCTTCATTATCTGGTGGGGTTCAAAACTGTTTTTATGCTCTTGTTGAACTGTGACCCTGAGAAATGTTACAGAGCCAAAATATGTTTTTGTTGCTTTTATGGTGCTTTGGCCAGTAAACAAGGCTTAAACAAGAGATATCTATCTTTAATGTTACTCTTGTCAAATCTTAAAAATTCAAAACACAGCTTTTAATCAATAAGGCTTTGGACAAAAGCGCACATGCCATATTGAGTGGTTTAATGTGTAGTTCAATAAAGCACTACCAAGGAAAGTCAATTTTGCTGTTGGCGTTTTGGAAAGATGTGCGCTGTACAATGATACACATTTTCTGTGGTGGTCTTACTTCCAATATCAGCACTACATATCTTGGGCTCCGCTTGGTGAACATGGGAATGAATTTAATGCCAGATTAAATTACAGTACAAGCCTGTTATAAATTTTTGAACCCTATTGATTTATGGTCTTCAGAATAAGAGGACATGGTAGCATTTGTAGCCAAGACTTCCTCGTGTTAAACTGAGCTTGGCATGGATTTTGATACTGCTTAAATTTATATGGGCTATTAAAAATAAATATGGATTATTTCACAATTATGAGAGAAACTAAATATTTTCAGTTCAATTACCGCAGTGTGCACCTTTCCAAGTTTCACACATCAGTGCTTGTGATTTTCCCAGGAAAATCAAAGATTCAAAAAGTCATAGGTTGAATTTATTACATTAAACTCCCTGCCAGGAATTTCTCCAGAGCAATTTTTTTGTTTGTTTTATCCACAAAAGCTCAAAAATCCAAAAACCAGGGATGGTTAATAAGTTAGCTTCATTCATTATCATGCAGTCAAGATATGTTAAGAATCTTAAAATGTAATTATTTTACTGATTTGGTTTATGAAGTAACCAACATCAAATGATAATTCTGTGGAATGACCTTAACGAGACATGGTTTCAAATTTCTTCCAACGTGATTGTTCATAAATGCAGATTTTCATGAAAAGTTTCAGCTCAATATGTCAACGCATTCCATGGACAAAAACATAAGTGCATTATGGCTCTTTGGGTATTGAAGTGGTTTAAAAAATAGAGATCTTGACATTGAGTGATCCACATACTTATGCAGGGGGCAATGGGAGATCGGCTCTGCTGGTAGCCTTTAGCACAACGGTTGCATGTGATACCCATCACACCGTCTTTACAGGGGCATTGTCCTGTAGTTTGGTTACAGGTTTTGCCCGCAGCCCCCACAGGATGGCAATCACAAGCTGTGAGGAACAGAAGAAAAGAGATAAAAGAACACACGTGTGGGGAAACGCACATACAAACAGTACACACATACAAAAAAAAACACAGATAAACAATAAAAGTAGCTTTTAGGGCCCAAGTCTGGGGAAATAAGTGGGAGAAGATTGGTGAAGCAGTTGAAAAACACACTGTGTTTTGTGAAAGTGGTGACCAGTCTCTAAAGAGTGTATCTCGTGAAAAGAGCATGCACACACATATGAAACTTGGGTATGAAAGTCAATAGTTTAACAAAATGGCTTGAGAATGTATTTTTCCTCAGTGTGCATTGAAGCAGGGTTCTTCAAGGAAAAGCCTCTTTGTTGCTGTTGTTGTATCTGGCCTCTAAATGTATCTGGACATTTTTGGATACTCATTGAAATGTCATTGTACTTATATATATATATATATATATATATTAAATGCTAAAAGTTTTCCCCCCAGAATTTGCATCACATTTTAGATATTTTTATGTGTTCACACAGGTCTCACAACATCATTTTCTGCTAATATTTTCCAATTAAAAAAAAAAAAAATCTTTTTTTTTTGTCTTTTATTAACAATCAACAATACTCTTTATCTTTTTAAATATGTTGCATGAAAGAATTTTCTTTACAATGCATTTTTTTATACAATGCAGAAAACCTTTAATACATTTTAAGAGTTTCTGAAATATTTAAACACTTTTTGGAACCACTCTATAACAATATTCAAATATCTTATAATAAACACATTTCCTGAAAATATGTTTCCCTAACATGTGCTTGCTTTTTTCATCAGAACATTGTGCTTGTGCCAATAATGTATGTCACATTTCCTCCCTCTTGGGAGGTCTCTTTCTAACATATGGCTCAGCGTCTCTCTCCACTTCTTAAAGCTTGTGAACTGATTGTATTGCCTTTGTGTCAAAATTCCTTTCAAGTCCTTTTTCTTAAATTCCCACCATGGGTGGTTACATTAAAGTTATTTTGCAAAAAGAGCAATGCCATTTACTCAATATTTCCCCCACATCACCGTGGAAGTGATACACTGTCAAATATTTAACATATTAAATGAATAAATTAGCTCATTTATTTGTATGAGTAATGAAGCAGAGAGAGTTGTGCTTAAACTTTATTTCTTTTAAGCCTATGCTAAGAGCAGTAAAGTGAAGTTCCAGTCCTAAGGCTAGAACAGCGCAGAGAGACAGCCACTCCCTGCATGTCTGTCTCTTTTCGCTTGTCACTCTTTTGTCATCAAAGCCAAGTTTATGTCTTGTCTTTGGAGTTGTCATTAGGTAGAAAATTGCCACACTTCATCTTTCGTCACAAATGTGCAGTAAACCACCCTAAAGATTCAATAAACAGCTCAGCTGACTAATTCCTAATAAATGAAACAGCTTCACACCCTTCATTGTGGTGCAGGTCATTTTAAGAAATGGTTTTCTGTCTTTGTGGAAATGGATGATCCAGAGTCAGAGTCAGTTGTTCTTTTCTCAGCCTTGATGATAACACTGCATGTTGTCATATGAAATTTAGTCAGATTTTCATGCTCTTTCAATCGCATAAATTGTGTGTTTACATTCTCTTAGGAATGTTCGACAAACCGAAATTTTTTGGCCGAAAATAGCAACAAAAAAAAATATTTGTAATTATTAAATGCACGACAGCAAGACACTGCTTAGTGTTGCAGTGTCTCCAATAAAAAGAGGAAGGGGTGGTTGTTGTTGGTTACTGTATGATGATTAAAATTGTGAAATGGCCTTATACAAATAGTAAATAAACTGCAGAACGTTATGTTTTCTTATACATGCATGAATTGCATGCATTCAAACAGTGCTGAACAAGCTTGCAGCGTTATTTGCTAGACAGGGTTCAAAGTCCAAAGCATGCTGAACACATCACTATCGTCTGCTTCAGAGTTTCCTCTGCCAATGCGAATGCAACCAGCAAAATGGCCCGAGATAGATATTGGTTCTCCAGGAACCACAATGCTGGCTAGTTCCAAGAACTATGCGGTGCAAAAGCACCTGAGGTTGAATCTAGCTTTTTTGGAATAATAGTGATTACCTGTCACGGTGCAGCGTGCATTCTCAGCTACCCCTGCGGTCTATGTTGTCCCGTCTGTTCTGTAGCTGGTTGTCTGGGAAATCAGTGCTGATCGTGGCAGGGGTGCGCAGATAACGAGCTGATTCTTTCCCTCCCGACGCTCGTTCCCCCACTCCCTTATATGTCTCTGCCTTTCTGTCTGTCGTCGTGAGTAGATTGTTTTGTCTTTGCCCGTGTTTTGTGTGTGTGTCCAAGCTTCACTCTCACCTTCTGTTTTCCTGTCAAAGGATCCGTAGTTCGGAGATCCGGCAGCGCGTTGTCTGCAGTGTGCCGGCCAGCTCGTAGACCTCTGTGTGTGCCAGAGCATTTCATTATTGCTTTGTGTTTTGTGGCGAGAATAAAACTACTCCTTTGCCCTACTCTGCATCTGAGTCCTCTGCCTAAATCGCACCCTGACAGAATCTACTCACCAATGAATGGATTCAGCAGAGGAAACGGAGTTGCGCTGAGCCCTTCTGCAGCAGGGCTCTCTTCTGGGTCAACGGCAGGAGGAAATTGCGGCTTCTCATCGTGCCTACTCGGAGATCACTCTCCAACTCAAACAGCTAGCAGAACGGCTTGACCAGCTGCAGGCCAGCCCTTCAGCAGCCCCGGCTGTTCCACCTGCTCCTTGCCACGTGGAACCATGACTTAATCTGCCCGCTCCATACTCGGATGAGACCAACTAATGTCGTCATTTCTGTCCCAGTGCTCACTGACTTTCACTCTCCAGCCTTCCTGATTCCCCACGGAGAGCAATCCAGGGTAGCGTTTGCCATCACTCTTTTAAAAGGTCAAGTGAGAGAGTGGGGAATGGCCATGTGGGACAGCAAGCATGACTGTTGAGTGTCATTTGAGGCATTCTCAAAGGAGCTGTGCAAAGTGTTTGACTGCTCGGCACATGGTATTGAAGCAGCACAAGCATTGTCACTGCTTCAGCAGGGAGAGCAGTCAGTGTCTGGTTACTCCATTCAATTCCGCAAGCTCTCCGCGTCCTGCGGCTGGAATGAGAAGACTCTCTGGGATCACTTCCTCCACTGCCTGGCAGAGCATGTGAAGGACGAGATCTATTCTCTGGAGCTGCCCTCTGGCCTGGATGAGCTTATCGACCTCACAATTCAGGTCGACGACTGGATTACTCTCTGTTCTCGGCACCGAAGAGAGGGGATTCCTCATGAACACGTCACCGGAGGAGGAGCCTGTGCAGATTGAGAGAGCACAGTTGACCATAGTAGAGCGACGCTCTCGCCTGCATAATCAGCTGTGTCTGTACAGCGGTGAGGCGGGTCATGTGCTAGCGGCATGCCCTGTGGAGGAGCGACGCTTTTCACGCAAGTGAGAGGGCATGTTGAGCGTCACTAGAATTCGACTGCCACCTGGTGGGCGTTCAGAGTTTCAAGCTTCAGTACAGTTTGAGGGAGCTGTTTTGCAGGTTTCAGCATTGATTGACTCTGGAGTTGGAGGGCGACTTCATGGATTCCAGACTGGCAACACGTCTGGGGATTTCGGCCATTGCGCTGGCCGAACCTATTTCTGCCAGGACCATTTGTGGCACCCATCTCACTAATATTACTCACACCACCCAGTTTGTCACATTAACTTTGTATGGTAATAATGCTGAGGAGATTAAATTTCACCTTATTCACTCACCCACCGCTCCAGTGGTGTTGGGTCACACCCTCATATTGATTGGGCCTGTGGTTCTCTTTTGGCTTGGAGCCATTTCTGTGCTCAGTGTTTGGGTGCTGTATTTTCCCCAGTCTTGTCTCATTCTGTGTTGCAGGAGCAGCTGGTTAACCTGGCGGATGTACCGGAGCCTTACCATGATATGGGAGCTGTTTTCAGTAAGTCCGGAGCTTCATCTCTTCCTCCACACCGCCCGTATGACTTTGCGATTGACCTGTTGCCACTTCTCCATCTGGTCCGGAGAGGGAGGCCATGGAGCGGTATATACATGATTCTCTGGTAGCAGGCATTATCCGTCCCTCTTCCTCTCCAGCTAGGACGGGGGTTCTTCTTCGTGGAGGAGAAGGATGCCCCCGTATTGACTACCGGGGGTTGAATGACATCATGTTAAAGAATCGTTATCCTTTGCCGTTGATGTCGTCGGCCTTTGAGCTCCTTTAGGGGCTCCCTTTTTAGCCAGATCACCCTTCCTCTGACTGATCTCACCTCAACAAAGAAACAATTCTGTTGGTTGTCACAGGCCCAAGCTACATTTGAGAACCTTAAGAGTCTATTTATTTCGGCCCCCATTTTAACTGACCCATCTCGTCAGTTCATTGTGGAGGTGGACGCGTTGGAGGTGTGGGTTGGGGCAGTTTTGTCTCAAAGATCATCTTCGGACAAGAAAATACATTCCTGCGCCTTCTTTTCTCATCGTTTAACCCCCGCTGAATGGAACTATGACATCAGGAATAGGGAGTTACTAGCTGTCAAGCTGGTGCTGGAGGGTGGCGTCACTGGTTACAGGGAGCACAATGTCCATTTATTGTTTGGACTGATCATAAAAATCTTGAGTACATTCACACCGCCAAGAGAATAAATTCTAGGAAGGCTCAGTGGGCATTATTTTTTGGACGTTCAGGCTTTACCATTTCTTATTGCTTTGGCTCTAACCTGACGCACTGTCACGGGTTTTTGAGGCAGTTGCCATTTTGTTCTCTAGCTCGTCAGCAATTGTCTTAGATCACATTTTCCGTATTCATGGCCTCCCGGTGAACGTGGTTTAGGACGTGTGTCTAGGGTTTGGACAGAGTTCTGTCGACAGCTGTAAGCAACTGCGAGCCTATCCTCCGTATATCACCCGCAGACTAATGGTCAGGTCGAGCGTGCCAACCAGGATTTGGAGAGAGTTCTGTGTGGCGTCTGCTGAACCGTCATCTTGGAGTTCCAGGTTGCCATGGTAGATTATGCACATAACTCCCTCCCGGTCTCATCTACAGATTTGTCTCCCTTCCAGTGCTGTTTAGGCTACCAGCCACCTTTATTCCCCTGAAATCTGATGCCGTTGTTTCCTCCACGCATGGATTTATTCAGAGAGGATCGCCAGAGAAGCCCTCACTCGGACTTGCGAGAAGAACAAGGCATCGGCGGACCGTTACCGTACTAAGCCCCCACTTTACATGTGTGGTCAGAGAGTCTACTTAGGACATTAACTTCAGACTGCCCTCATGTAAACTGGGACCCAAATTTGTTGGATCGTTTATTATTGCCAAAGTGCTTAGTCCGGTGTCAGTACGCCTCAAATTGCCCCCTCAGTTTAGAAGGATCCACCAGGTTTTCCATGTTTCAAAGGTCAAACCCGCCTTTCGCTCCCCCTTCAGCCCCTGACCTCTGCCCCTCCGCCTCCCAGGCTCATTGAGGGGTCGCCGGCCTATACTGTACAGCAGCTCATTGACGTGAGGTGTAGGGGTAGAGGTCATCAATATCTGGTAGACTGGAAGGGTTATGGTCTGGAGGAGATATGCTGGATTCCGGCTCGCAATATTCTGGATCACGCTCTCATTGATCAATTTCATCAGCGTCATAGTGAGTCCTGAGGAGGCATCCCTGAGGTGGGGGGTACTGTCACGGTGCAGGGTGCCTTCTCAGCTTCCCCTGCGGTCTGTGTTGTCTTGTCTGTTCTGTAGCTTGTGGTCTGGGCAATCAGTGCTGAATGTGGCGGGGGTGCGCAGATCAAGAGCTGATTCTTCCCCACCTGTCACTCGTTCTCCCACTCCCTTATATGTCTCTGCCTTTCTATCCGTCGTCATGAGTAGATTGTTTTGTCTTGGCCCGTGTTTTGTGTGTGAGTCCAAGCTTCCTGTCAAAGGATCTGTAGTTCAGAGACCTCTGTGTGCGCCAGAGCATTTCATTATTGTTTTTGTTATTTTGTGTTTTGTGGCGAGAATAAAACTTCTCCTTTGCCTTACTCTGCATCTGAGTCCTAGATCGCACACTGACAGAACCATAAAAAATGAATTGCCTTATTATTTCATTAAAAAAAGGTAGCAGTACAGTGACTACAATGGAAATTTAAAGAGAAGGATTCTCTTGAGGAAAATGGCATCTGCCCAACAACTGTCCAAATCTCACTGAGCCAAACAGTAAAGCAATGTATGGAGTACAGGTGTATGTCTCTCAAACATTTTAGCTTCTGCTGTCTGATAAGAACCTTTCTGGAGTGTCTGGAGTGAAGTGTTTAAGTGGTTTTCCACTTATCAGTGAAGTGGTGGTACTACAGCAGATTCCAGGAGAAGATATGGTTCTACTGTTTCTTCTCCTCATCCACTCACTCTTAACACTGCCATGTCCCTGCTCCTGAAATACTAAGCTGAGAGTTTATTGGTATACAAGAGCGAAGGTTTTTCTTTCGTCTTATTTCACAGATAAACTTTAAGGAACCAAAAATGAAATTTCTGGCATTATTTTCTCATCTTTATGCCATTCCAGACTTGTATGACTTTCTTTTTTACTGTGGCAACCAAAGGGAACTCCATTTCCACTTTTCCAAATAATTTAGACAAGTAAATCACATGGACTTTCATGGTGGTTTTTAATTTTATTTTATTGTATTATTTTTTTAAGCACATTTGGAGCATTATGTACATGTACGTTTATAGAAGAAAAATAAAGAGTAAAGGCCAAAACTTTCAGTGCTTGATGTGAGCATTTAATCAATTTTGAAAGAGATCTGCACGCGGCAGCTTTAATAGGGCAGATTGCACAATGTGAGAAGTTTAGATCGCTGCCAATAGTTTACCATAAAGCTGCTGTTTGAAGTCTGAGCTCCTCTCCACCATTAAAAACATCATGTTGAGAGTCGGTGGGGTAATTTGTGTGTTGTTGGAGGATGGCCAACTCAGCCCAGGCTCAGTATTGTAGTGCTTATTTTCTGTGCTGGCCCACAAAAATGTCTGAAGCCAATAAAGGGAAGAGAAAATGAGAGCAACTACACTCTACGAACCACTGAGTGTTTTTCTGATATCGTCTGAGTGTCTGTTTTTGCTTAAATTCATGTTAGAGTGTTTTGAGACAAATAATCTTTTTTTATTATTATTTTATGCAATAGCGAGCTTTAGCATAATCATTTAATTAAATTATAAATGTCACTCCAAGCACCACAACAGCTTTTTGTCAACAAACGTTCTGCCAAGTTGTCATTTTTATGCGTTACATTCTCATCTAATTGAAGCCAGCCACAAAAGAAGTAGTTTTTTGGAACTCTAATGAGAAAAGTGAGGTAATGTAAAACAATATTTTCAAATCCCCAACAGAAGAGGTTATCTGTGGTTAATAGTATGTTTTGTGGAAATGCAAGGCGCATGTTCAAATGCAAGGCATAATAGTGTGACCACAGATACTACACAGCTTTCACTGCAAATATTTCTACTAACATACTCAGTACTAACATTCTTAGCTTTTCCTAGAACCCTAATAAGGATGGGGAGAAAATTAGTCTTTTTTATTTATTTTGTCTATTTGTATATAAACCCATGGCAACCACACATTGAAGGCACAATTAGATTGACAGTTTGCAGAGCGCAATGCACTTATATGATCTAAGTGTGGTTTGCTGTATTAAAACAAAATGGCTCATTTAACAAATCAAATCTTCAAAGGAGTCACTCACTCCAGTGGGAAGGAGAAATGATGAAGCAAATGTTTCCTAAGCAGAATAAATTAAACTTATGGGGCAAGCAACTCAAAGAGAGGACAACGATGCACCTTGCAAAGCAAAGCTGCCTTCACTTTGTGTGTTTACACTGTGGTTTATGAAGGGTAAAGCCACAAATCAGATGGCTGAAGTTTCATTAGAAGCTCTAACCTAATACAGATTGCTGCAGACTCTCTGCATCATTCTTTATGGATTTACCAATATTCAAGCTGAATAAATAAGCTTTCCATTGATGTATGGTTTGTTGGAATCTGACAATATTTGGCTGAGATACAACTATTTGAATATCTGGAATCTGAGGAGGGAAAAAATCTAAATACTGAGAAAATCGCCTTTAAAGTTGTCCAAATGAAGTTCTTAGCAATGCATATTACTAATCAAAAATTAAGTTTTTATATATTCATGGTAGGAAATTTACAAAACATCTTCATGGAACACGATCTTTACTTAATGTCCTAAAGATTTTTGGCATAAAAGAAGAATCTATAATTTTGACCCATACAATGATTTTTTTGGCTATTGCTAAAAATATATCCCGGTTTTGTGGTCCAGGGTCACATATATTACACAAGAAGCAGGGACCCTCAGATTTGAAGCTCTGTTCAAGAACAGAAAAGACTTTAATTGTTTTTCCTAGAGTAAATTTTTTTAGTATATAGTTGCCATTATTTCATTTCTCTTATTAAGAGTGTGAGGGCTTGTCGAAAGAAAGACAAAGTATGTGGTGGACGCATTAAATGAATGAGCATGAGGGGAGTTAGGTGCTTTATATTACAACATACTTGCACCTATTTTCATTAACTTGCAATACATGGCATATTTAGCTTGTGAAAATGTTTTCTTTGGCAGGAATTAAATGCCATGCTTCATATCATTTGTCACCTTCCTATAATTACAACACATCCTTTTTTGTACATCTGTTTTGATGTAACCTAATACAGCTGTGTAACTTGGACAGTGTTTGATTGTAATTACATTAGGGGCTCTCATTCTGGCAAATTTCAGGATTAAATCGAACAAAATGTCTTGTTTAAGTTACAGATTTTGTAAATCATGATGAAATGTGTTTTCAGAACTATTTAAAATGAAGCAACCTTCGATTTGAGGTAGTCAGCTGAGATTAACTGGAGATCTCCCTCTCGTTTGAAAAGTGCCAGTGTTTTTCTTTGTTTAAACCTCAAGAGTGTGTAATGCTGGAGAACCGGGGCGAACCGACGTAAGTATCCAAGCAAGTAAAATATTAAAATACTGAAAATGTTATTAAGCTTGCTAGCAGTGCTGATAAATGTTCCAAGAATAAAATAACAAAAGTCTAACGAGGCAGTTGAACCTGAAGATAAATGACTTGACCAAAAACAGAACGAATGTGGATGATTGTTGCGAAAGAACAAAAGCAATGAGAAATGTATAGAGACAGACAAAATCATGCAAACAGATGAAAGTAACAGCAAAGATTCAGACCAGGGAATTTTCAAAATCTTCCTTGAGAGGCTGTGGATCACAATGATGCATTTTTATTCCAGAATTGATTTCCCCCCTATATTTCATCAATTAATACATCTTTCATAGTAGTACATGAATATTTTGAAAGGTTTATGACTAATTCCGTCACAATCTAAAGGGTATTATGGCTATTTTTAGTCTGTTATTCTTTTTTGTAGTTTTCCTTGAACCATTAGTGAATTCCATTTGGTTTGTTGACCCTAATTCCAAGTGCCTGGGAAATCCTCCACGGCCTCTGTCTCAAATCTCAGGGTAACAGAAGAGTTCATTAGCTTTCCAAGCAAAGCAGATCATTTTAATAAAACTTTAGAAAAGAGGCCCAGGGTCATCAGAGACCTGCAGGATTATTCACCCTTGATTTTAATTACGGAAGCCTTGCAAAAACAGAAGAAAAAATATCAAACCGAAGAGTGATCTAATGTCAGTTTGACTGAATCACATCCTGTGAATCTGTGATAAAGTCTCTGTCACAAAACATTTCACTTTAAAACAACATATTCAAGCTCACAGATGACCTTTAGACATTTCAGATTCATCTTTTACTGTTTCTTGCCCCACGGCAAAGTTAGGCGAGAATAGCCTGTGCTTTCTTCTGGACAGCTCCCAGGTAAGTGTGCTGTCGCCAGCCAGCTGCACACCTGTGGTGAGCTGCTGGCTTATTCCCTCCTGCGTATCTTCCCTTCCTGTCCGTCCTCCCCCTAACCTCAATTCCTCTCACTCATCTGACCTGTAACAAGGATCAGTTCACACCTCTGCTCTGTTTGTTTGGCTTGTCCTGTCAAACCATCCCCCAAATGAATCCCAATAAGTCTATGTCAGAAAGATGCAACCTTCCTCCTCCGCCCCTCCTCCACCCACATCCCTGTCCTTGGGCTGCATGCTGACAGAGACTCATGGGGGTTGAGGAGCACAGGAATGTGAGAATTCTTCATCTGAGGGGTAACACATTAAGAATAGCCACCCGTTCATCTAATTGGCTCATTTGTGGCACTGTGAATTTCTGTGTAGAAAACAGCCAGTTAAATACTTAGCCGTGGCGTTTTCTGCTTTCCTAAGGACGTGTCAAATGATAAGTTGCAGACTTTGGGCCCTTAAGACCGAACCTAGTTGCTCTTTTCACCCATGGTGTTTAGATGCAGTACCCTTCATACCTTTGCAGGCCTTTCTGTGAGAGATGGGCTTAGACATGTCTCTGTAGTAGCCCTCCTTGCAGTAGTGGCAGTGGCGACCCGCCGTATTGTGGCGGCAGTTCAGGCAGACTCCTCCACTTTTCCTCCCGGAGAGTTTGTAAAGCTCCATGTTGAAACGGCAGCGCCTCGCATGAAGGTTACAGTTGCATGCTGTATAAAAGGAAACAAAGAAGATGCATTTGTTTAAATATCATATCCTCTGTCACAGAGGTCCTCCAAAATTTCAAGCCAAGTACAATTAAATCAGAATTTCCAAATTCCAACTAGTCACTGCAAATCTAAGGACTGTGAGCAACACAGGTGTAATGCTACCTGATTTAAAAACATTTATGGTGTTTGACCCATCATCAGTATGAAAGGGCAAAACAATACAATATAATATTTAGAAAGGATATTAATGCATTGTAACGTTTGTACACTTTTTGCAATGCTTTTTAAAGTCTTTAAAGTGTCAGCTCATCAAGGCTGCATTTATTTGTGCAAAAATACAGTAATATTGTAAGCTAATTTTGAAATGTGAGTAGAAAATGAATAGAAGGGAATAAATAGTGATTTGAAATTCAATGCATCCTTGCCGAACAAAAGTATTAATTTCTTTCAGAATAAAAAAAAAGATATATATTTTTATTTTTTTATTTTTTTAATGAGTAAAATATTTTAGTTAGTGTTTTCTCAGTGAATGACAACACATTTCACTTAAAAAAAAATATTATAATGATTTAACCACACCACATGCACATTTTCAGATTACCATTATTTTCTGAGTGATTTACTAGAGATTTAGACATGAAACGTTATCTTAAAATGGAAAAAAAAAGTAAGTTACACACTAACATTTCTGCAATGTTTATGAGTACCACCTGAAGGCGCTCCACATCACTGCCTCTATTGAATCACATGATTAAAGTATATTTTACTTGTGAAAGTCATTAGACAGTCTAAATCAGAAATAAGAAGTTTTCTCATCATTATGCAGTAGAGATATAGGCCTCAGTTTGACAGCTATGTCTTCACCAACTGCAACAAATGAAGAGTCAGGAAATTAACTTCTGATAATGAGGTCAGCTTCTCAGCTCTTTCTCTGACCAGGCCTGCTCTTTCCCAATGATGCCAAGCAATATCAGACAAGTCCTCCAATTACCATTTCATTCCCAATCCTCACCAGGAAGCTGTGCTCTTGCTTGTTTACTAATGAATAAAGTCGCTGCCACCAAGTTTAATTACTGTCTGATGTTTATTCATGACGGATTTGTGAGCAGACATGTTCTCTTTCATTAAGCCTGGGTGAGACATTGGTGTGGCTCATCTTCATGTATTATTCAACAATAAATCCCAACTCTCCTACCATAATGCTATGGGCTGTTCAAGCGCAGGCAACTGCTGGCAAGGCATAGCTGATGCACATTCTCTGAGCAACTTCAACAGAGTGTTTATTTGGTCTGATGCTAGGAGACGTCAAGACAAAATAAGCATTTTGATGAGAGGGCATAACAACTTACAAAGTGAATGAAGTAACTTCAAGACTGGAACTTATAAAATTACTTGAAACTGATTTAATAGCTTGTAACTTTTCAAGCTTTGTTTGAATGAAAATGGTCTAAATTTCTTAATGCCAAGGACCCCCAGATATGATGAACCCCTTGCGCTCCATTTAAAAAAGAGAAAGTACAAAAACATGTTGTTTGCAGATATTTGTAAATAATTAGCTACTAAAGCCAACATTTGAAATATTAAAGTATGCCCCAACAATATTTGCTTTGTATTTATAGTGCAATAAACCAATCCTTAACCCATATTAAGTCTGTGTACTTGCACTGTATTACTCGGCATCTTCATGTGAAAGTACACTGCAAGTGCACATAATGACAAATAAAATGCAAGTATATTTGTACAGTGTTTTCTCATATTATTAAGTATTGTTCCAACGTATAGACAGAAAATATTTCGGTTGCAATTTATTTTACTGTACGTGTACCAGGGGTGCTCCGATCACGATCGGCCGATCGTTAATGCGCATCTCGTCAGTAAAGCCGGTTCTCTAATCAGCAGTTAATTCCATCAGGTGCGTGATTTCACATAGAGCAGCTGTTACTACACAGAGCCGTTGTTAACTGAGAAGATGCGCCAAAAAACGCTGAAAATGAAGTGGATTTGCACATCTTCTCTATTAACAACAGCTCTGTGTAGTAACAGCTGCTCTATGTGAAATCACGCACCTGATGGAATGAACCGCTGATTAGAGAACCGGCTTTACTGACAAGATGCGCATAACGATCGGCCGATCGTGATCGGAGCACCCCTAACTCGTACTAACATGTACTTACAGTGTACTTACAGTGTATTTATCTAAGAGCGTTCTGGTAATACAAGGTAACTACATGGGGGTAGGATTAGGTTTAGGGGTAGGTTCAGGGTTAGTACCTAGTTATTACATAGTTATTGTAATATTGTAATACTATAATAAGTACATAGTATGTACATGGGGAACAGGACTGTAAAATAAAGTGCTACCAATATTTCAATATTTGTATACTGTATATTCAATATATAATTTGAGTTTACAAAATAATCACAATTAATCTCTTGATTTAATTCTTTCAGAAAATAGTATTGATGTAAATAATGTGTAGGTATTAATTTGAACTATTATTTATTTATTTTTTTGTCTTGCTTTGCGTTGCCTTGCCTTGCAGGCTCATATATTCATTTGGAATTATTTTTATTTTAACACATAGTATATTTGTGTTAGTCATTTGTGTACAATGCCATCTAGTGCCATCTTTTTTTTTTTCTTTTTTGTAAAACTCCTCTTATTATCTCCCAGAATACTCTTGGCTCATCTCCACAGATTTTCAACTTGCTGCCAAAAGAATTAAAACTTGGAATAGGTTTTTCGAGATGCCTGCAGGACATAAAGAATGATAATTTGGCCTGTCCTAGAAGTGTCTCCTCTTCAAACTTACTGAATCCACGGTTTGTTTGCTTTCAAGCAGGCACACTGTTGGTATTAATTCTGCCTGCTTGTTTGGATCCCAGTGGAAACTGATCCTTCCTACCCTCTAGCTATGGATTATTCACTTTTGCTAACAAGGTAAATGCAATCCACTATGCAGCCCGCGGCCTCTTCAGATTTCTACAGACAAAATCCAAGTTGTTTTCTCAAAAAAGTACCACATTTTATTACTTTTTCAAGACACAAAAATTCCTTATATTGCTATTGGACAGAGATAAAACCGAGAAAACTAATCACAACAGTATGTTTTAACAAAGTAATGAGAAAAATCTGTTATTACAATGACATCACCCGAAAAACTTTCAGCTATATTCATTCTTTCTTCATAACATGATTTAAAATGATCTGTGGTAAAAGAAGTGAGGTTTTATATAGATTGGGCAGCATGCACCGTCTTAGATTGTAATTCGTTGCAGTTGTTACAATCAATACATCCGATTAAATTGAGCAGGATTTGATTGAATTTAGCATTTACTAATATTTTTAGACTGTCTATATATAGACATGATTGTAACAGTTGGAAAACGCTGTTGTGGCATCACTTATGCACCTGAAAGAGCTCCACTGAAAGAAGTTGCACTTGTCAACATGTGAGGCTATTGGTATTGGTATTTAGCTCATACAGCTTCCTCTTGCTCTCGGTCATGAAATATCAACACATAGGGCAGCTGGGAAAAGCTGTTTCAGTATCTCATCTGGTTTCCTCATGATTGAGATTGTGATTGTTGTGATACGACCCTGTCTGTATGAACACACACACAAAGCATAGGGCCTCCTCGCACCTGCTTTTTTTTTTACAGGCGTGCAGGATTCAGGGTGGTTGCCTCTCAATGGGAGCAAACACAAAGCGGCTGTACATTATGTCGTCCCCCCACAATCATCTCACTGTCAGACACATTTTGTTGCACTTCTACAGCTTGAGATCTGCTCGTTTTGCCATTTGACACCCACTCTCACACCTTGTTCGGCCTGCATGCTTCCCCGTATCTTTGAAGTGCTTTCAGACTCACTAATCTTGTCATGTCATCTGCCTTAAAAGCATGATCATAATTTAAATGTTGCCTTATGTGACGGAACAAGATTACAGGAGTTTTTGGAAGTGGGAGGAAAAGCTCATCCCTATGGTGGTACTTCCTAACCACAGAATGGAACAGCGTCTGTCCTTAAAGAATGAAAGATTACCTAGTCATCCAATCAGGCTGGTGAATGCAGAATACTCAAAGAGGATGAAAACCCTCATCAGTGAAGCCGACAAAACAAGCTATTCACACTTGTAGCTACACATCCACTTAGCCGATAAACTCCAGGCAGAGATAAGGGGGTGAGATGACTCTTCTGATTGGCCGGGTTGAGGAGAAAGCCAAACCAGATGCGTTTTGTCTCCGTCCCCTCTTTAGTTCAGCTCAGCTCACTGAGAGGCTAATAAACACATACAGACGTGAGGAAATAGTGTAAGGTGATAGCTTTCGAGCGCAGCTAATTGGTTTTTACTGCCTTAAGAATGTTCTCAGAAGAATCTTGATTTTGTTGTCCTTTTGGATTTGTTAGAACCTTTTTTTATTTTTTAGAAAAGTTAGAAGAGACTTATTTAAAAAAAAAAAAAATTTAATCTTGCACCGATATAAAACTTTTGAGCAGTAGTGTATGTGCTAAACATGAGAATTTGAACATGAGGATTAGTTGGTATAGATTATAGAAGTTTTTTTGTGTGTTTTTTTTTGTTTTGTTTTTTTACACACAGATGCATTTAATAGAAGACTGTGAAAAAAGAGCAGTGCATCATCGTTTATTAGGTGTGAGCGTATTTAGGGTTATATTCCAGCCAGGGTCTTCTCTTCCTGAAACTCCTGATCACACCAATAAGCAGTGTTTGGAAGTAACTAGTTAAATGTAACAGAATTGCTCTAACCTCAAAATGATCTCAGTGTAAAAAGAGGTGCTAAAGTCTTATTTTGTGGTTGCTGTGCTTTAAATTAAATGATTATAATCGTAATACAAGTGATGAAGGATTTTAAATGTCTGACAGTAATCAGTGTTGACGTTTCAAAATGATTAACTGTTGAAAACTTTATAAATTTAGAAAAGTAATCAAATGTAATCAGTTACATTACTTTAATAAAGTAACTGAAAAGTTGCACTACTTACTATTACATTTTAAATGCGATAACTTGTAATCTATTGCATTTCCAAAGTAACCCATCCCAACACTGCCAATAAGTGAGGAGATTATTGCTATTTCTCTTACACTCTTTGTAAAAGTGTGCTGTATAAACAGTGTCAGACTAGAGGCCATTGGTAATTCTCCTCAGTTATCAGGGATATCAGTCCAGCACTCAACACTATTGGCCTTTTTTCACCAAGACTGTCAGACAGAGCGGAGATTTAAAAAAAAAGACGTCAGTCCTTACACATAATTCAGAGATTACAGCTGTTGTTTCAACAATTTGAGTGAAGGGTGAAAAGAATGTCGAACGGATCAGATTTCAAGGATTTGTAGCTTATACTGTAATAAATTGAATGTAAAAACTGATGGAAATCTATGCATAGACTTTGTCTGAAGCCATCAAAATAGGAGGTGATTGCACTATTGTAGACTTTTGTTTTTATGAATGAAACAACACGCTTGGTGAAGCATTACCGAAATGGTGGTGCACTAAATCTAATAGGGGTAAAAACAAACCCGCATTCCGTGACTTAGAGCTAAAGAATCCACTCACAGCTCATACATGCTTTAGCAGACAAACATCTCAGGCATGTAATATCTGTCTGCTCCGACACCATCTCAGGTGTGAGTCCTGACCTTCAGTGTCAAAAATCACCAGTCATGAGTCACGAACTCCAGGGCGTGAGATCTTTCCTGTACCGGGGGTCGGTGCCACCAGACTCAATACCAACACCTAACACCGGCCCTTCAGAGAAGAAGTTATGCCGAGGGGTGCTATCCTTACTGGGCTTTTAAATAAACATGGAAGAGGACCCATCCATGCCTAGTTTAGTTTTAATCTTTGTGTGCCCTTTTAAGTAATGTGATTAGCCCCTGAGCCCCGTAAGACTTAATGAGAAAATATTAGATATCACCACATCAGCCTTGTTTTGGTTTGGTCGTCTTTCAACAAAGTTAAGCATGGGGAGTGTGCTTGGGTGCTTGTATGACACAAAGTGCATGTGTGTGTGTGTGTAAGTGGAATGTAAGAGTGCATGTGTGTGCCTGCACATGCGTTTTTCGGATGTTGCATCAGTTCAAGGCTTTTGCTCTGGGCCTTAAATCAATAGCTACAAAACAGTTTCCCCAAGAAACATATGAGAGACAATTTCAATGATGAACGTCTGCATTGTGGTTCCGTGGTCAGCCAAAGATATTCAGTGGTTTGGACTGAGGCATATGGCATATATTATATATTTATATATATATATATATATATATATATATATATATATATATATATATATATATATATATATATATATATATATATATATATATATATATATATATATTATTATTTACTTAACGCTGATATTGTTCCAAACCTGACTTTTTTTTTTACTTTATGAAAGTTGGCCTATTTTCCAATTATAATAATTATCATAGTTTGGCAGGAGAAGTCATTCTTCACTGAAAATCTTGATATCATTCATGTCCTTCATAATTTATTACCCCAAACTATCATATGATTTCCAAATACTTGGAATATAGCTGTTATACAAAGACATTTATTATATCTTTTGTGTCCTTTTTGAAGCTTAGATTCAAATTGCATTCGTAGAAATGAAATTCTCGTTTTTTTGTTTCATGGAATAAAGAAAGTCAAATTGGTTTGGAACAACATGAGGGTGAGTAAATGATGACAGAATTTTCATTTTTGGGTGAACTATTCCTTAGGGTAAATGTAATTTTTTGCTGCCACTTTATCCATAGATGTATAGATAAAAAAATAAAAATAAATAAAAAATGCCTCATTGACTTCTGCTGACTTTGTGAAATTATTGTATCTACAGTAATTGTATCTCTAAACGAAACAGACCATTGCTGTTAACATGTCTATAAACATATAAACTTATAGTATTAAAGCCAGCACATCGATCAATTAAGTTGCATAATTATAGTAAGTGTTTCTTCCCCTCCTTATATGTCTACTGTATTCTGGCTGACTGCCATATGAATGTGTTGTTGCTTGGTGGTTGTTAAACACTTTTTTTGTATTAGTTTCATTTGCTGCTCTCATACTGAAAATTCAAAGACCAAACCGAAGCAGATTGTCTGATTCACACTCTCTGGAATGCTCTTTATAGAGAAATTATCTCTTCTTTCATATTGCTGTTTTTGTCATTGTTTCACATTCACTCACAGTCTGATAATAGCGGACTGGAATATAAAACATTTGTGCAGTGTTATTAAGCAACACATCAAAGACAGATACACTGCACATTTTGTACTCATACGGAATCTTCTCTCAAATTTTCATTCTTCCAGAGTTCACAGCTCAGACTGTAACTGCACGCGGCTGTTGGAGCTCTTCTTATCTGTTAATGCAGACAGTGCTTTCATATAACCGCTGCAGGAAACTTACAGTAGAACAATGAATGGAGAAAATCTCACCCCATAAAATGTTACTCTAATGTGCTTCAACTACACAGAAAATTCATTATTTGATTTATCTAATCTAACTTACGTCATATGTGTCCAGTCATAATGTCAGTTACCTGAAAGCTAAATAAATAAGCTTTCCAATGATGTATGGTTTGATAGGATAGGACAATATTTGTCCGAGATACAACTATTTGAAAATCTGAGGGTGGAAAAAATCTAAATACTGAGAAAATCGCCTTTAAACTTGTCCAAATGAAGTCCTTAGCAATGCATAATACTAATCAATTTAAGTTTTGATATATTTATGGTAAATATAAATTTTTGAACAAATTTAAGTAAATTTTTATATAGAACATTAGCTTAACATAATATCCTTATCATTTTTGGCATAAAATTTGTTTTATTATTTTGACCCATACAATGTATTTTTGGCTATTGCTACAAATAAACCCATGCTACTTAAAACTGGTTTTGTTGTCCAGGGTCACATGTCAAAATTATCGATTTTTCTTTTATACCAAAAATCTTTAGGATATTAAGTAAAGATCACATTTTGATTATTAATATGCAATGCTAAGAAATTCATTGGGACTACTTTTTTTTTATTTTTTGCACCCTCAAAAATTCCAGGTTTTCAAATAGTTTCTCGGTCAAATATTGTCCAATCCACTTAAGACTGGTTTTGTGGTCCATGGTCACATATTGTGTCATAAGTATGATGTAAAACTATGAAATCATATTACACAATAGTTCACGGAAATGCAGATTTTAAAACATATCAAGGTGAATTAAAAGCAGTAGACCAACTACATTTTTCCCAAGACCCTGACATTTTGTCACTCACACTGTCATTTTGTCGACAAGAAACATACCTGTTTGAGATTAGTTATTCTTTGTAGACAGCTGTCTGCACCTTTGCGAAGCATAATGTAAACATTGAAAATAGCTCTTAAAAATATAAACAGCAATTAGCCAAATCATGACTCAAATCTGGAATGTGTTTAATGAGTCCTGAAAAAGCGAAAACCTACAAATCGCATGTTTAGAGAGTGAGGTACCACCTCTCCTCTCCTACAATCCTGGAGAGAGCGAGTGTTAGATTTCCAAGCCATCACCTTGGCATGAAATAAACAAATAAAAGATTAGAGGAGTTGAGGCAGCCAGGAACAGAACATATTACCATCTGAGTCTTTGATCAGATGAACTGGTGTGGACACACTGGAGAATAACAGCAGGGGGGATCACGTCCCACACGTCAACGGTATACTTTTAACAGGACGCACATTTCATGTAGTGCCTCTCTTCTCCACCCAGCATGCTGAGAGAGCTGAAGAGCGCTCAAGCTTTTGTTCCCACCTGTATGTGAACCCCGGAGTCAAACGGATCTGACTCAATCGCTTTGAGTCCTAATTCAAGACAAATGCGAGTGCTGTCAAACAGAGAATCACTCCGCACGACAAAAAACTCTCACATACACACGCACCCAAACACACGACAACCTGTCTTCACTTTGCAAGAGCGCCCTTCATTTTTCCCCACTCCTTTTTATCGCGTAAAAAAAAGACACAGTAAAAATTGGTAGTAGTAATGTTGCGATTATTGTTTTTCTGTTACAAACAAACAATAATAATAATTGTGAACTGTGTTGTTACAGTAAATTAATAGATTTTAAGGAATTTGATCTTAGGAAGCAGATAAGGCCTGTTTATTTAGACACAAACAAAGCAAAATATGTCCAAAAAAACATAGGTGGCCCTTAACCACAAAACCAAAATAGCACAGGTTTTGTAGCAATTGCCAATAACACATTGTATGCGTCAAAATTATCAGATTTTTTAAATGGCAAAAATCATTAGGATGTTAATAAAAGATCATGTTCCATTAAGATATTTTGTAAATTTCCTACTGTTAATATATAAACTTAATTTTTGATTATTAGAATGCATTGATAAGAACTTTATTTGTACAGCTTTAAAGGCGATTAAAAAAATGTTGCAACTTCAGACTCCCGATCTCTGCCAAATATTGCCCTATCCTAACAAACCATACGTCAATGAAAAGATAATTTTTTCAGCTTTTGGATGATTGAAACTATGACTGGATTTGTTGCCCAGGGTCACATATTTTTCTGTATTCTGCTTGTTAAAGTTTTAACTTTAAAAGTAGCTTGAATTGGGTTGGGCTTACATGTTTATCAACTCCCAGATCAGTAACGCACTTACATTTAATTGAATATGCTGCAAATGTGTGCATTTTTATTGACAACCGCACGACATAACCTTTTAATTTCAGTCCAACTCCTGGGATGATATCCGCTGCATTATTCATCACTGGCTGAAGAACGCTCGGCTTATGACTTGTGTACCTCCGGTTCTTCATGATTATAAATTCATCCACATGGGAGCCCAGAAGCACTGCTGTGCATCACTGCTGTTGGTTAGTAATAAAACATGCTCGGTTTGGCAATGAATTTAAGAATATGTGAATTTTGGAGGTTTTGGAGAAGCTCCCTATTTCAAACCGCAGAGCATATAAAAACATATGCTTTAATACACTTCCAGCCACTGGCTTAACGTATCAGATCAAAATCATTAAACCACCAAAAAGATAAGGAGGAAACATCCCCCCTCTAGGTTTGTTTTTAAATTTTATGTAACATAATTTTTTCATTTAATCTTACATTTATCAAACAATAGGTAATATAATTTTTGCATCATAATTTATATTGCTTTATCACATCAACGTCTATAATTTAAAGCATGTTTCATGTAACTTCTACTAGCTTACTGTTTGCTTAATATTTTAGACTAATAAACAGAGCAGGTGTAATTATACTGAACAAAAATAAATTTACAGGTGAGATGTGGTAGAAATATTTCCTTAATGTCACATTTGAAGCTTGACACTACAGTTTATGGTTGAAGGCATGTGGTGCACTTTTAATACAAGCTTATTTCAGTTCATAAATGAGCAGAAGTGGTAATGTTTGAGTGGGTGAATTATAATTATTATGTTTTTATATGTCTTCTTATTTCAAGCAGTGTGACCCATTCATGCTGATTTACAGAACAGTTGTGAATATGATAGGCAGGCATAGAAATTATAGTCCATCACTACAATACAAAAACATCTCATTCTCATGCATTTTTTGGTGCTTTTTTTTATTTTGTTTGTTTTTGTATTGTCTGATCCAGTTTAAAATACATCTTATGGTGAGATTGACAGTGCTAGTTTACCTAGTAATTACATTTTCTGCTGATCCAGTATTTGTATTACAGTTGAACTCTTTTTCTGTTAATGCTTAAGCGTAAGAGTGTAAGTGTGAGTGGAAATGTAAGTGTTCTTTCTGTATAATGTTCCCTCTATCTTTATCTCACTCTTCTTTTTCTGTTTGTTCTTTTGTTATGAAGACGTTAAGTAGGGCCAGTGTGATAAGAAGGATGCCTCTGAATGCTTGGAAACTAATAAGGGTTTTAAGTCAAGAGGTTCCTAAAGGTTTCATAACCACAACAAAGACCTCCACTTTCCAGCATTAACAACCAATTAATGAGCAGCTTGCCCCCTAGTTAGTGGCGATCAGCTGCTCCAAATGGTGACATGCTAACTGCATGCTGTGATGCAGGAATAAATAGTGTGTCAAAAAGTAGAGTGAATCTATTTCCTTGCTAGGTTTTATTTATTTTTTTGTATGAGTGTGTATGTGGAGAAAGAGAAAGAGAGATGACAATAACAGAGATAAAGATTCTGCGAGGACAGAAAAAGGGGAAATGAGAGAGAAGAGCGAGACAAAAACAAAAGAGATAAACAAGAGAGCATGTTTCGGTTCGTTTCTTTGCCTTGAATGAACTTTCGAGGATGTCTGTTTCGTGTGATACGCGTTGTAAGAATTACACAGAAGCAGACTAAAGTGGCCACCTCTTTTCATCCCAGCTCGGTGAAAGCCTTCTGGGATTTATGTAGATTCCCCAGACTCTGCAAAGCCAGACACACAAAGATGAGAAAAGATCCAGCTTTCAGGCTACGACAGCACAGAACACCACAATACTGCCGTTTCACTGCACATGCACCCCACATCTGGCAACAAGATCTCTCCTGGGACGCCCTTCTAGATCTATGTGCCAAATGCAGTAACCTGTAATGCTGGGGCATTCTTTGCCATAGAAGCAGATTGCAAATGATGGAAAAAATTGCTATATATTCCATTAAATAGTTTAGATGCTAATGAATGAAGTGTGACACTGAACACGATTCCACTGTCCAAGGCAGACGTTAAAAGGAAATTTACTTTATTGCCTGGTCTGCCTTGGTTCACTGCTTTAAACATCGTAAAAATCTTCCTGAGCTACGATCATAAGCAACAAGACTAAAGGCCAGTCACCGCAAGATCTGAGGCATTAAACAAAATCAACTTAGCAGCAGTCCTGTTATATTGCCAACAACAATAATATATTTATCCTCCTCTCTGAAAAAGGGTCTTGTGTAACCATAGGCCATTGAGTAAAACCTGCCGACAGAGAACCTGCAAACACTTTGAGCCAAAATGGAATGGTGTCAAAAGGCACCCAGCGTTAAAGCTCAGTGTCTTTTTGGGCTTAGTTCTGTGAAACTGTGATTGCTCAACTCCCTGTCACAGATATCACATTCGTTTGGAATGTTGGAAACCTGAGCCACGGCATTAACCATACGGAGCTCTCTTGGCACTCAGAGAAGGAGAAAAGGGGAACTCTTTATGAAGACATTATCTTGTCAGATTAGTCACTGAAGCCATCGATAATGTTGCGGAGTTTTTGGTGTGGCAGTTTTATGGGAAAATAACCATGTTTGAAAATTACACTATTTATTCTTATCCTCAGGCCAAGAAAAGCCCTCCTGAGTCATATTGTATTGCTGTCACTGTTGCTTAATTAATACTTTGCCGAATCACAGGTTTCCATCCATTTAATAAAACGTTTTTGGGATGTTGGATAAAAAAATTGTGACTTAAAGAATAAATCATTGCACATCTAAAATGTTGCTCTGGATCTGCCACCAAACAAGTGTTTTGTCTGTGCTCTAAACCTTAATGTACAGTGGCTACAGTTTCCATTTATTTAATTTTTTTTATTTATTATTGTTTTCTTGGACACCTGGGATAGAAGGGTCGCTTTATTCACAAACTGTAAATTCGCAGCTTGAGTGGAAACAGAGCTATTGACATACAAAATAAGCTTTATTCACACTCAAAACTGACTTCCTTTTTTCCGAACTAAAGCACTTTGAGACAGAGCCTACACAGAGACTACAGGAAGGAAAGTTCATCCCTAGAAACACTGGTGACTCCACCCAAAGTCAATGGAGGAGGAATCGGATCGGTTATGTTTCCACACCCTCCGGATTTAAGGATGATTCGTAAAGTTTGTAAGACAGATGACGCCCAAGGAATGAAAGCCCATCTATGAGAAGTCGACTGTTGTCTTGGGCAGCAACTCGACTCCACAGTCTACATCCAGTTTACCACCTGCTGTGGTATTTGCATAGCAGCGCTAGTTCCCTAAAACTCAAATATCTCTGGTGTTTTCTGTAAATGGCTTTCGGGAAATGGCTTCTGGGATACCACATTTGGAATTGGCACTTTTTAGTAGTTGAGGTTTGAAGAATGATTACGGCACACATGAATGTGTTTAGAGTCAAAAGCGACGATTTTCACGGATAATTATTTGAGCACATACGATTATTATAATGTTTGAGGTTTTTTAACAATACCTAATGTCAGGTCAAAATAAAAATAAAAATGTTAGCCAATATAAAGTATATAACAAAATATAATAAATAAAACGAGCACAGACAGGCTGGGAAAGTTGCCTTTGTCTATGCGATTAGCTTTCATGTGATTACTATCTGACCTTTTCTCCCTCTATTAGCCTTATTAGCATTAACATGACTTGTTATGTGGCCGTCACATCGGGTGTGAGGACTCTAAGCCTCTCTTTTTCATTTACCTTCTCAGAGTTCATTCACACTAAAGTGGTGTGGAAGGTCTCAGGGTGACCAGACCTTCTGGAGCAGATGTCATTAGCGCGTGTCACCCCTCCGATTTACCGTCCTCGCTCAACGTTAACAAGCGTTCACGCTGTTTTATTGGAACACAACTCCACTGCAGCGGATTTTTCAATAAAATTTATAGAGCATGAAAATGACTTCGGTTGGGCAAGCAGGGACTGCAGTGGAACAGGGGAGAGGAAGGGTATGAGAGGCTGGAAAGACCATGGGAAGTCTGTTGGCCGATCTGAAAAGATTGCCTGGAAATGACCCCGGTGTCCATCAGCCAGTGAGAGGGGGAGCACTTCAAACATTTTTCAAGGCTCAGCTCTCTCAGTCCATTGACCTGTGTGAGTGTTTTAACAGGCTGCTAATTAGAAGAAGGAGTCCCATGGGAGATATTACCCCAAACAGAGAGGCAAAATACAAATATTGGTATGTAAACTCGGCACTGTAGTGGAGCCACATGTATATAAAAAAATAGCTTTTTTTCTAAAAACATTTTCTGAAGCGTTCATTCGTCAAGTGTTAATTGGGAAATATTTGATTTGTATATTCTCCACCTCCACCTTAAGGTAAACTTTCCATCTAAAGACGATAAATGAAGACATAGACCACACATACACACACCCGCCGAGGTCTCGGTGCATTGCCCAGGACGGTAGAAACATTTCGCAGCCAGAATACAAATATAACGAGACTAACTTGTCTTCCATCCATTTCCATTGTTCTCAGACGTGCTACTAAAGCCTCGAATAGGCGGCTGTCCAAACCTTCATCAACAGCAGGCTGTGTTTTTTCTCCTCCCTGCCACATGTTCCGCACAGCGTCTCTCCCAGAGTGAACGGGGAGCAGACAGGAAGCCCCTAAAACTGTAAATCTGAAGCCCAGGTTGCCGATTCATCCTGCTATGACATGTTTATTGTCTTTTTCTTACCGTTGTCCTCACTCCTCCGCCATTTTTTTGGATGACGCCAGTCTCTCCCTACGACTCCAGAATCACTTAGTGGCTTTCTTGAAAAGCTCATTGTGGTGTAATCAGCGTTTTTCACCATTTTAAAGTCATCAGACGCTCAGCGTGAGCCTTCAGAGTGGCTAATTGCGTGTGAAGAAAGTACCTCTGTGGCCACCGGCCACGCGTTCCCTCAAGAGATCTTCCACAAGAAAGATGGTCAAATCAAATCAAAAAGCGATTAAATCAGTTTTATCACATATTTTCTAAGCCTAACAAGGGTAATTTCGATGGTAATTCTCAGTAAATGATAAACAATGTGCCCCGTAACCTGCTTTAACCCTTATCTGTGCCACAGCACAATGACATACCACAATTAAACATCATTATCTAAAGTTTCCAAGTGTATTTAACTAAGGGAAAATTGGGAGCCTGGCAAATGCCACAGTGATCGTAATTACTTTCTTTCAGGGGAAATTAGTTTATCCAACAATAACAATCACCAAAGTCAGAAATTTAAACATATTTCATCAGCTGGTTTGTTCCACTTAAATGACTTCAGACAATGATTGAATTTAGTTATTGTTACTGTACAGGTTCCATAACCATAATTACCACAATAAAATGCCCATTATACTGTCCCAGTTCCAACTGGCATTCCAGTATATATGGAAGAAAACCACTTGCTCTGGTACCTTGAAACACTTATAATAAATTATAAGCAGCAGAGAGGGGGGGGAAACAAAACTTTCCACCTGTTGTCAGACTTAGAAACACAAGACACATTCTGTCCAGATATCCACCTGCTGAGAGCCATTAGCAAAACCAAACTGTGAGTTGCAGAGGCAGGTGCAGGTTTTATTGTCTGGCAGAGGATTGGATAATGCAGAGGCTTCTCGCTGATAACAGCAGAAGGTGCAGGCGCTGACACTGTAACTGTCATTAAATCAAGCCAAATCACCTTTATTTATATAGTGCTTTTAACAATACAGATTGTGTCAAAGCACTGTACAGTATTAAATAGGAAAATAGTGTGTAAATAATGCAAAAAGAGTTCACTTACAGGAGTATATAAATTACATTAAAAAATATATATATTTTGAAAAATATTGGGATCCAAACAGTTGATGAGCAACCATTGACTTCCATAGTATTTTTTTTATTCCTACTATGGAAGTCAGTGGTGCTCATCAACTGTTCAGATCCCCAACATTTTTCAAAATATCTTCTTTTTTGTTCAACAGAAAGAAACTCATACAGGTTTGTAACAAGTGGGGGATGAGTAAATGATGAAAGAATTTTCATTCCGAAAGTGAACTACTCCTTTAAAAAAAAAAAAAAAAATTATAATAACAATTAAGTTTTCTTGACTGGGTTTCCTACGTCTATTATTTCATTAGCTCGGGCACAAATAAGGTCAAAGGTAAGCTCTGCTATCTCTGTAGGTAAGCTGTGTAAGTCCCCTGTGCTGTAGATAAGCAAGAGAGAGATGAGATAATGTCACTTTAAATATACAGCACAATTTGTGATGTGCATAGTTAAAGCTTCACATAATGTTTTAAGGAAAATCATATTTTATAGCAGTTGAAATCATTATGAAATCATTATGTTTTAATACTCTTTTGTTATGATGTGTTGAATAACATACACACGGGTATTATAATATTACTGTAATGTGTTGTTTGACGTTACAGTACATTGAAAGTTCATATATTTTAAATCTACAAAATTCCACCTTCAATATTACAAATGTATAATATATTTATTTACATGAAGTTAAAGTTTCAATAGAAATAACATAAAATTAAATCTCACACTTTTACCATGTTTAATATGTTTTACATAAATATGTAATTAAATCTAAAATTAAGTGCATTTAATATCAATTTAAAATATATTACATTTGCTTTTATTTTCATTTACATTCAACATGCAATTAAGTGGTTGAAAAAATTTAATTCAGTTCCACTAAAGTATATTCTTTAAGGTTTATTATTTTCACAATAAATACTCATACTCAATAGTATGCTAATGTATACTTCTTGTTTTATAAGGGTCAGGTTTATGAACAAAATGAAACATGATTGGTAACTTTACTCTTATTAAGTGAAGGTGAGGAACTGCAGTGTCTGTACTGTTTTGTAAATGCTTCACAAAACTGTGTGGCACACTAAGTTTAAGTTATTTTTACTAATTCATACTAAAACTTACATAACAGAGAAACAAACAAAAAATATGTCAATTAAAGCAAGCCAGTCCCATGAACAGAACAGATGCAAGAGTTGGAATTACTCAGTGTTTAGGGATGTTGCACCAGAATAATAATAGTCTCTATAGACATAATAAAAGTTCATAAGAGTGATATATCTATATGTGTGTCCAGTTAGAGTAAGCAAGAAAAACACAGCTGAGGTGCAATTTCCGACCAACTGTCTACACTAGGCTCATAAAAATCTGCAAACACGGCTGCCGTTACCGTTCTCCTTCATCTAACGCCGCTCTTCTTTTTAGTCCTCACTCTGTTTGTTTTTGAGGCTCTGCAATCTCTCCATTTCCCACCCATCACTATGGGAACCAGATACTGTATCTCAGCCAGGGCTATCCTGTGGAAACAGCTCACTTTCTCAGATAAATAAACGGTTACCGTGAGGCCGCGGGAGGAGTGGAGGGAAAGGGAGATCAGGGAGAAGGTAACGCCGCAGGGCCGGGGAGCTGTGAAAAGCATCAGGAGTGGTGATCCTTATCACACTCTCAAAAGTGCCCCGGCCAGTAAACATCTCTACTGATCTAACCACAAGGAAAAGGGACCACCAGCTACTGTAGAGGTCATTTCCTAAAGAGATGGTGTTTTTATTTAGTCCATTAATTTGATTTAACATAACACCTCTGCATTATGAACATGGCATCATTTATATGACTAACATGTCCTTTGTTCTCTTTTTATATATATATTTATATATATATATATATATATATTTTTTTTTTTTTTTTCAGTTTTAGTTTATATTTTAACCCCTTACTAGTAACCCCCCTTTTTTGGCATGGAGACCGAAATTACATACCCAAAATAAAAAGGTTTCTGTTCATGATTCTTTCTGACTAGATATATAATCAAACTTTGTTCACAAAGCTGACACTTTAAAGTTTACTGTTCAGGAATCAGAATCACTCAGACTGTTATGATAATAGAGATATATAAGCTCAAACATAAAAACAAAAATAAAAATATAAAAAACATATGTTTTAAATGTATTTAAAAAATTGTTGATGTAGGATATGAGTTTGAAAACACAGTGTAGCTAAGGCCACAAGTCTTCCAAACCTTCATAAAAAATTTCATAATCGAATCTGTAAAACGGTGAATTTTATGAAATATTTTCTAAGGCCATTTCATGTGTGTTTTTAGAGAAGGCTAATCAGATTGATTTATGGCCCTTGTCATCTCTGTGAGATCTCACATGTAAACTCTCCTGTGTATTTTGTGTTTGTTTGGCTGTGAAAACTGCCCGATTAATCCCTATCTGTTATTCCATTGTTCTCACCAAACGAGTCTTTCACACCTCCGCCAGGTATGACACATTATCCGCATTATTCTTTTATCATTATTCTTTTGTTTTTATTCCACCTTTATTAGCCTTGATTGTGGTTTTTCAGGCTTTACAAAGACACAAAGCAGCAATCTCACTTCAGTCTCTGTTTGCATTTAGCCCTTATTTATCAAAAGTCTTACTATAAAAATACAACAAAACATTTTCTTACGACCTTACGTGAATTATTGAGACAAAAATGCATTATGAAGAAGAAAAGCACCTGCTATTAGTAGCATTGGTGCTAACGTTAGCATCAAGCTACATCTGACAATTTATGAAATTATTAGTACACTTTTACTAAAAACTCACTTTAAACCCCGATCGAGTGTTTATAATAATTTCCTTTAGCGATCAGGGGTGGAATTTGGTCGTTTACTGTTGTCAAAATATGTTATTTGTAGCCTTTTTTATCGCTGCACAAGTTAGCATTTCCGATGTACATTTTCGATTTTTTTTATAAAAACGCCCCAGATCTCAAGAAATTCTCATACCAAGCTTTACTATCGTAATCGCGGGTTTATTGTTCGGATATTTTGTGTGTACAGAGGTTTTTCAGTGTTGTTTTGGCCAGATAACTACCAGGAAGTGTGCAGGAAGCATGTGACACGATGGGGCGGTGTCCAGATATTACACTCTCAGATTGACTTTTGGGAAGGCCCAATCAGAGTCTGAGTCACACACAGCACGAGCTGCCGGCACAGCAAACACATACACAGATCGCTGGGAGAGGCTGTTTATCATCTGATCGCGTAAATACGTGGAAAATTAATAGAAATGACGATTCTGTCTGAAGAAAAATGAAGTAAACATCAGTAAATATATCCATATATCTCCGCAGATATGCATCTTTGGTCTGTAAATCCTTATTGACGCTGTTCAGTGAGTCTATGTGAACACAAATAAACCGCTCTTGACGTGACTGAATATGACTGAGAGGTGAATTTCTATTCAAAATGTGGCATAATACGGATTTATTATTTTGCACTCCTGACATAAATCACTAAATATCTGTCACTGCAACAATGTTTTATCAAAATATTGGTCAAATATCGAAGCTAGAGTCTTTAAACTTTCAATTGATGCATAGTTTGTCCAGATGAAGTAAGACAGTGATGTTTAATGTGCTGTGAAAGTGAAACAATAATAAACTGGGGCCGTCAGCGATGTTTGCACGCAAAGGGGTTAATGCAAGTTTTAGTAATTTTGTTGCTTGCTGCATTTTTTGTTTACTTTTTTAAAGATACTTTTAAGCATTATTTTTATATCCGTTTTAGTTTTATAAATTTTAGTACTTCAACTTTTCATTTCAGCTAGTTTCCAAGGCAACATTTCTTTGTCATCTAATATTTATACTTTATTACAGCTTTATTTCATTATATATATATATATATATATATATATATATATATATATATATATATATATATATATATATAAAATGATAATAGTTGTAGTTTTAGTTGAAAAAATAAAATAACTGACACAACAACAGTAAAAAGCTTACAAAATAAATACATTTTAAATGATTGTTTAAAGAGTGATTTTAGGTTTTTGGGGGATTTTGTTGTCAAATTTACTACAAAGTTGTAAAGTATTTGGATGTAATTTTACACACGTAAGATTAGTTAGCAATTTTCAAAAGGGTTTATGGATTAGGCCTCATTCACGTCCATTGTAAGTGCCTTACATTGAACCCGATTTTTGCTTTCTTTAAAGAAGACAATAAACAAGTCAACATTTTGATATTAAGCCTGAAATATTCTTTCATGTATTGGTCTCGCCTTTGATTTACCATGAGAGTTTGCATGCAAAACAAACTTACCAAAAGCTTAGATGGGACTTAGATGTCCACATCTCATCTAAAGAGGTTAAAAAATTAAGTTTCATGTTGGGGTATATTGTAACCTTATCATTACACTTATCAAACTAGCTTATAAAAAATCAGAGGAATGTTTGAAGCAGTCTCGCTGAGCTTACGGTTAAGACTCTCTCACGCTGCTGGACTCCCTCCAGCCCTAACACACAGGAGGAAATAAATAAAGAGGGCCATCAGATTGATCATAGATACATGCCTTTTATCCAAAGCCAGAGCCCTGTCCACTGGACAGCATAACATATGGAGCTTCAGTGAAAAGATCTGGAAAAGAAACACCAACACATCCTGAGATGAACTGAACAGAGTGCCCAGAGATATCTGCTGTGATTGGCAGCTGCCTATGTCAGGCCAGAAAAGGAGCCACATAGTCTGGCTGAAAAAGCATGACTGCTTTGGCCTTGTCTACACACTGTTCTATTTTTTACCACACGCAATACATCTTGGTCTTAAAAAATATATAATAATAATAAAAAATCAGCAGTAGAGAATGACCTGAATGACCACAAATAGTACCTTAAGTATCATGACATAACACAAATAGCTTATGAGTTAAACCTCTATTTCCTTATAAGCAAAAATACTGGTTTTGGTATGTTTGCTTTTCCACATTTAAAAAGAAAAAAACAACAATATACCTAAGCGGGCGTGCTTGAGCAAAAAAAAATTGTTTGTCACTCCCACGTCGGGATCCTTCTCACATTTCTCCATTTCATCAAACATTATATTGTATATGTTAGGGAAGTTACTTAGGAACTGAAGCATTGCATTATACACAGTGTATTATTTATATCCACTTAAAAAAAATATATATATTTTTATCCGTGCACACCTATAAGAAATTAATGTTGAATCGTATGATATAACTGCCAGTTGCAATTTGTCAAGCACACATTTTTGGAGCAAGAAGTGAAAAGAACTGTTTACAATCCTTCACAAAATGTGCATAAATCAATATACAGATGGCTGACTAAATTACTAAAATATAGCATAATATGCAGAGCAAGTAGAACAGAATAGCTGAATGAATGTTTAAGCATTATTCAAAATATAATTAGAAATATTTCAAAACTTACAATAATACACTCTATAAGGCATGAAAACCTTTTCCTGGAATTAAAGTTTAATCAGAATAGAACTCGATCAATGAATGCATTTAAGTAAGTGTGCTTAACAAAATGAATCTATTATTGATTATGAAAATCTCTGGAGAAAGGAAACTGTAAGACGACCATGCATTTACTTTCTTAAAGGATCTTTCCAAATCCATGACAGTATGGACCTTTTCATATATGTTAGCATTTGCTTTAATTGCATTCTGTCTTACCATTTGATGCTATTTTTGTGACTTTTGCACATTATTTTGAGAAGGTTGAGTCTAAGCAATTGTTGATTTAAAATTTAGCATTTAGAAAAATATTTCAGGAAAATGTCCTATTCTAAGTTCATTCACGTCTTTGATAGCGAAGCTCCACACCAGGACCACCATGTTTGTGCATGTACTTTATATGGCAAACTCATTACCACATCCCTGGATTTCCCCTTCTACTTTCTCACAGCCTGGTATTTAAGGAGGTCAGAGAGCAGATGCACTTTCTGACCACAACTTGGCCTTTTTTACACAAATTTGGGAATCCTGGATTAAGTGGGGTCAAGTCTGGTTAAATCAGATGACTTGGTGCAGTTTTTTTTTTTTTTTAACTGCGTGAATTAACATTCCCAAATAAATCACTGACACTGTTAAAACGTATTGAATACCTAAATATTGAATTGATTTGTGTGTGTGTGTGTGTGTGTGTGTGTGTGTGTGTGTGTATATTAATAACATTTTGACATCTGCATTACATGACCAGCTCAATAGGTATGTATTTTGTGATGTATTTAACTTGCTCAGTATTTCACCTGATACAATACTGCATGTGTTGATCTAGTATGAGTCCAGATAAACATGACTCACAATAAAAGAGCTAAAAGACTAGAACAAAGATAAAATCATATTCTTGCTTCAGCAAATGCATTTTATCTCACGCATGCATTTATGGAAACTATTAGATAGGTTTATTGGAGGGTTTAGTGTATGTTTTGCATTATTTTCAACAAAATAGCAGACATTTCATTTCTGAACTGCCACAAAACAACAACCTTTGTAATAAAATGTTGCCAGATTCACCTTCATCTGTTTCTGATACAAATGAACATGCTTTTAGTGCCACTCACTGGACATTTCACTTTGTGTAATGAAACAAGCAAAAAGCTATTTAATAATATCATTCTGCAGAAACGTGGCCTCAGGCACCTTTTCCCAATGAGCCTGGATTTCTATTTTGTGTAGTATTGGATTTAATACTCTAAAGCTTTGTCTAAAGTGCCAGATTCTTTCATTTTGCTAGGATTTTCTTAACTCTTATCTAAACTAACCTATCAGCCTCGTTTTAGCATTCTGATGCCAGTACATACATTCACAGTGTTGAGTATTAATCTAAGTCAATAGCCTTAAGCAATGGCTCTGTACACCATTGCATCTTGAACAAGCCTCTACAGTTCCAAACCACTAACAGTTACAAATCAAAACATGGTCATGTTCAAGGACCACAGATTGGGTAAATAAAGACAAATACACATAATTTAATATAGCCATTAATCACAGAGAGACAGTTGTTGCGAGAACTATTGCCTCAGAGACGATGCACTCATGCTAATAGCTGGTGGTACTGTAAAAAGACCTTCCGGAACTATCAAGCTTTAAGTACCAAGGTGGTACCACAGAAACAAGGAGCAAGAGAGATGCAGATCTGTTTATCAGTCAGAAGATATGCTGTATACTGCCAGCTCTGTGTTGTTCCTTTATTCGCTAAATGCTACCATGACTAGTCTGTATAAAGGTGAGCCAGGACAAGCTAAGAAGAAACTTAATAATTTTAGCCTCTAATTTGATTGGACATGCTAAGTTCAAAAATAACATCTCGGTTACGTATTGTAACCCTTGATATCTGAAGGAGGGAATGGAGATGTTACATCAGTGATTGACGAATTGGGAATTTCGCCAGAGAGACCAATCCACTTTGAGAGTAAACTAAACAAGCCAATGCATGTGATTATTGCATCCAGCTGCCGCTGATCACAGTGAAGTATAAGTAGGCAGCCGGTTGAGCACACAATCAAGTTTTCACTAAGAAGCCGAGCTTGTGTCCCAGCCACTTAGTGGTACAGTAGTACAGCAGCCATGGCGATGGGACGTGACATCTCCGTTCCCTCCTTCAGGGATCAAGGGTTATAATATGTAACCGAGACATTCCATTTCAGTCTGTCACTCTCAATGTCACATCAGTGACCAACGAACTGGGAATCTCTACCAAAGCGCTACGGATGCTGCCATTTCCAGTGTCCTGTACAAGCCGCCCGGTCCCTTTTTAGGTGTAAGCTGGGGCTTGCAACAAGAAGGCCAGTCACTGTTGTCATAGCACTACCCACTCAGTGAGTTAGGATAACACTACCCATTTGAGGTGAGAACACAGGAGGATACCGGCTCCACATGAAGGCTATAGAATCTACAGAACATGTTCAACTGGCCTGCAGCTCTACAAATATCTGTCAGCAAGGCACCATGAGCCAGCACCCAGGAGAATTCAACACTTCTAGCTCGCGACCTGAAACAGCCTTTGCTCCAACCCTTGCTGAAAGAAGAAGAGTATGACTCTGATCGGACATCTTCGGGGGTCCACTTGATGAAAGAAACACCACTCTAGGAACAGCTTTCACTTTAAAGCATAAGCGTGTCTGGTAGCCGAGGCTTTCGCCGAAGTGATGGTGTCAACTACCTCTTGGGGTAGGTCACCTAGAACCTCCACGTCCTATCAAGGGACTAGACATGATGTTACCAGAAGTCTGGATGCGGGAGCCACAGGATGCCCTGTCTCTGAGTCAGTAGTACCTTCCTCAGAGAAATCTGCCAGGGTGGGGCTGTCACGAGGAGCATGGTTTTCTCTTTTCCCAGTTGACCTGAACAGGCTGAGGTGCCTGAGCACCAAATCCCTGGGCGCGCACAACTGATCCCCAAGACTGTGCTAGTATGAGCCAGACGTCGAGATAGTTGAGGATGTGAACACCCTGATTCCTCAGGGTAACAACTTCTGTGTGCCTTTCTTGGGTACAATAAAATAGGGGCTGAGCAATGACTGCCTTCACTGATGTTAACTGGACACCCCTGAACTTGGGGGGACGCTGGGTGACCTGAATCACATAGCCGAGTCTGATGGTTCAAAAGAGCCAGCAGGCAGACTGGAAAGTCTTAACCAAGCTTCCAGATACTGTACAAGCGGGACCAATGGGACCAATGGGACCACTGATGTACCGTAAGTGGAGCAGTGAGGTGGAACACAGGGACCTGGCTCAGGCAGCTCGTGGACCAACCGAAACAGGGTTTGAGTGTGTGGTGCAACACTAACCTGGTTTCAAGGTTGGGCAGACAGTGCATGAGAAGGGCCTTTGATGATGCTCTCTAACCACCCGCTGCTTTTCGCAAAGCGACAGAGGAGGATGAGTGTGATCCAGCTGTGGACCATTCATGACTCTCCATGCCTTCTTGAGACCCAGAGATATAGAAGGTTGCTTGTTTGTTGAATGTTTGGGTTTGGGTGGGATGAAGCAAAACAAAAGAATCTCCACCTGGTGCAAGCAGTACCAGGACTGCAGCTGCATCACTACTGACCACTCCACCGAGGGGATCTCCATATACCAAGTGTGGTGAGGGAGTAGGAGCTAGTAGGCAAGTTCCTGGGGTGCTGAAAACCAATGCGGGTAACTCCAAGAAACCAATCATCCAACCTCGAGGTCTCGGAATGCAGTGGAGGTTTCTACTCGAGTCCTACTCTCTCGGCAGCCCAGGAAAACACAGCCATCATTTCCGCTCTTTGTGGAGGACCCAGCGCGTTGTTTAGGGATCTCAGCTGGCTGTGAAGTGCAAGAGGAGTGGCCATCCCAGGGAGGTTGGTTCCTCCACTGTGGTTGCTGCCACTGTGATCCTCAAACTGCCCAAGCAACTGCCAGGAGTAGTCCTCACCTGAATTCTGCCAGGAAAAGAACAAGATCATGGGCAGAGGCAACGGGACTCCACCCCTTCACTACACATGATGCAGTGATCGTGATCATCATCCGGGGCCAGGTAACAACCGCATCCAGAAACGCATGGGTGAAATGGCATGTTTAAAAAGACATTCACCAATGAATGCTCTTTTAGGATTGCTCTTTTGGTTGAGCTGAAGCAAACAGGGTAGATGGCCACCGCAACACTACAGGAGTAGTGCAGCCAGTAGTTTGCACCCACTCAACGAAAGGTCTACCAACCTGCTGTCGTGCCATGACAACCACACAGATTAGCTCCTTTGAGAGGGCTGACTCATTCGACACACGAAGCTTGGCAGGAGCAGAACGATAACACTGCTCGGCTCCGAAGCAGAAAGCTTATTATGTGCTGCACCAGCGGCCTACTTTTACTCATGCTGCGATCAGCGGCAGCTGGATGCAATAATTACATGCCATATGCATTGGCTCCTTTAGTTTACTCTCGAAGTGAATTGGTCTCTCTGGCAAGATTCCCAATACGTCGGTCACTGACGTAACTTTGAGAGTGACCGCTTGAAAGAGAATTGGCATTTTATATACTACCAGAAATTCTAATATCTGTTGTCTGTGTTTGCAGCATTCCAGACTGCTTTTGGAATTATTTCCATTCATGAAGCAAACATTTTTTTTTTTTTTTTTAACTTAACATTTATTATACATCCCCCAAGAAAAACATTACATTGTGTTTGGTTTTAAAATTAAAGCAATGTATTTTTTGCATGCTAAAATTTTCTGATTTGTGTACAGGTACTCCCTTCCAATTGCTTATTTTGGTCATATTTTTTTTTAAACTCAAATACTCGCTATTAACAAACCATTAACTATATTTGCCTCAATAAAATCCTAATTTTCTGATAATTAATACTTATTAAGTTAGTTGTTAAATTTAGGTATTGAGTAGGATTGGGTATGTATAATATGGTCATGCAGAATATGTGCTTTATATGTAATAATAAACAGCCAATAAGTTAATAATAGGGATGCTAATAAGAAACTACTTCATAGTGTGAACTGGTTCCTAAACTAAAGTGTTACCCTTGTTTTTATTTCACATTTAATTTAGTCAAATTTTCATGACAAACAATCATTTTTTAAAATTTGTAACATTTTATTTTATATGTTTTTGCAAATAAACTCTTCATATATATATATATATATATATATATATATATATATATATATATATATATATACACACACACACACACACACACACACACACACACACACACACACACACACACACACACACACATTAACAAAGCAATTGTTGCATCATTGTTGCATTAAATACCAGCATAGACATATTTATATTTTCTTACTTTACTCTAGACCTGTCCCACATTTGAACAATCTCTATCTTTCTCAATCTCATTTCCTTTTTCCCCTTTTCCCTATGTTTGGCTTGGCTGAGAATCCAGTCCAAACACTTGCCCTCCACACAGGCACCGCCCTAAGCTGAGGTCATCAGTTCTGAACCTATACCCAGGCAACAGATAAGTCATCAAGGAGAATAGATGTGGAGAAGAACTGTCGCGCCGAGCAGTGCACATGGAATGTGTCAGCGTTTCTGCACTGTTTACAGCTCTGTTTATGATCTGTGTTAACAGTGTACTGACACTTTAACTGGCTTCAAAACAGCCGCCAGCACGAGGGCCATGAATCTAGGCCGGCAGCAGACCTGTGTTTCACCTCATAAGGAGAGAGCAGGGAATACCTCCTTCCAGACGCTGTTATCTATGCAATTGCTTGTGTGTGTGTTTTTTTTTAAAGAACAACAAGAACTTTTAAAAGACAAAAATATATTTGTAGTAGATACCAAAATAATCATATTTTCTCATCAAATTATTATTCCAAAATTAATCTGATGTAATTGAAACCTAGTAAACTGGTATTTTTGCAGCATTTAAACTCTTTTTCTTCTTTTTTGTCAAAATGAGCAATTTTACCTAAACAAAAACACATTATAGAAAATATATTTAATCAATTATTTTATTTTATTTTCATTTAGGAAAGAATCATGACAACATCACATTTTACACAAAAAGTTTTTTTTTTTTTTTCATAAATACATATGCTACCAAATTATTAAATAATAATTATGTGACAACAAGACTGCTGAAAATTTTACATGAGAAGAACAGGGCTTCTTCAGTAAAACACATACTCTTTTCAGGACCAAAAGAATTTGGTTTTAGACATAGAGGTACAGATGTTTGTCATGAGCTCTATTCAGCTGTCTCATCCCTGACTGTAATCTCAGCAGTACACTCTCCTGGCAGACTAAATGGAAAATATCCGGCTGATGTTTATTCTGGCAGATGATAGAGCTGAGAAACTCGGTTTCTTGTGTGTGCATGTTACCTGTTAGGAACTGTCATTCTTTTTTTTTTTGTTCTTCAGTGTGACAGGTCTATAGTGACAGAGTGTGAAGTACATTAATATGAAATACACTTTAAATGACATAGTACAACCTAAGTGCGTAAAATAAAATCATTTTCAAAACAACTGCCAGTAAATCTGTAATAAAATAATTCACAATAACCATTGAACTATAAATTTTAAGTCTCCATCTGTAAAAAGTAAAACTCACTGGTACTTTGTGCCAAAAAGAAAAATTGCTCAATTGCTCACAATCTTCTGTCTCACTGAATCTTCATAACATCCCTCATTTATTCCAGTTTTGCCAAACCACAGCTGAGAGAGGCTGACACAAGCTTTCACTATAGAATAAAAGGCTCAATTAATTCATTTAGCTGTTTCTTCGCCTCGAGGGCCAGACATCAATAGGTGAGCAGACAATCCTCTTCTGTGCCTACTATAAACAACGCCGGCTGGTGCTGACTGGGGAAACAGGTATCAACAAGGGTGAGTCTGAACAGCACTGCAGCGCTGTGATTTAAGAGAGGCGTTAATGCCATCAAGAGTAAAGTCGACTGTGTCTTCCCCTCGAGGCTCATGCAGAAACAGCCAATAAATTACACAATTGCATGATATATGATAGAGCTATCCTTATAGCAGTAAAATTCACAGCCAAGGAACAGCTAGAAATGAATAAGACACACCTAAGACCAAAACATGCAGTGGTTGCAATTACGTTATTGAATGAATATTGTGAAAAGTGGTTATGTCAGTGCATGACCCAGCGGTTAGCACATCTGTACCCACATGTATGCTTGATGCTCATGTGGGTAGACTCTCTTTTTTTATTATTAAACAAATCTCAAACAGAGTAGAATGATACTCTGTGTGTGAATCAGATTTCTGAGCAGGAGACACAAAGTTTGTGTTGTGAAAGTCAGCCAATTTATCTTCAGCTGGTTCCCGTCAGAGATGGGGAGACTGCTTTATTTCTGTATCACACTAACAGTGCAGACAATGAGGGATGAGATTCCCCATGTTCCTAAGAAACAGCTTTGAATATGTGAAGTGATAACATGAACCTGCCTGAATTTTTTTAATGTAGTCTTAATAAGATCATGATAAGTTGTAGAGTGTGTAGGAGAAGCAGTTTGGTGCAGAAGCATCCCAGCTTCCACCAAAACGCTCAAAAGAATACGTCTCCATCTTGAAACTTTCAAAATCTCCTTTCAGAAACAAGCTCAAGGTTTTCTGTTCTTGGGCTTGTGAAGGGAATCTGTGTTCCATTATGTATCCGTAATATCAACCAAAAGCCTCAAAAATGAATGTTTTGCCTAAGGGAAGCTGAGAAAGTCCACTGAAATGGCCAATATTAAGTCTTAACCATGCCGTTTTGCCTTGTATGTTTCCTGTACAGTGGTAACATTTTATTTATTTTTTTTATGTTGTCCCTTTTCAGTCTCTTGTGGGATGAAGCAGTGCCAATATTGTTCCACACACAACAAACAAAAGAAAAAGTTGTTTTTGCAGTTGTTTGGTTCATTTTTCATGACTCTGGATCTGTGAATGACCTTGATTTTATACTCCAAAATGTGTGTATAATTTGACAATCTTTGTAACTTAGAAATCCAAACCATCCCAAGAGTCTTCATGCTATTCCTTTCAAAAAAAATTTTTTTTTTGATTATTCATTCTATGAATAATCTTCCACATGTAAGGTTACTCAAAGATAATATTGGATATTAAAGCTGGAAGTGAAAAATACTTTCACATCCAGCAGGTCTCACACACCACCAGTCTGAGATGATTTCAAATGGAGAAATGTTGTATGGGTGAACACATGACTACATATATTACATATAATCAGCTGAATCTGAAGCATCCCAAATCTTGTGATGATATACATTTTTTGTCTAATCAGAGATATTCTCCATCAGATTTCATGCTGTGATTGCAATAATATGGATTTCCTCTCAGATCTCCTTTTAGGTTCAGTCTGTCGGTTTACTGCCCATTAGATGATTTTATACACAGTCTGTGAGTTATCAGGTTTTCATAATTAAACAATCAACTGGTTCATAAAATAACAACAATAGGAACACTAACACATCAGGCATATTGCTCCTTGGAGTTGGAAATGATTCATGAAAAAAAAAATGCTTTAAATGCCAGTCCCAGCAGGATTCAGCTCTTGAAAGGAACGTGGCTTGATATTCTCTGTTCATGTGCCATCGTTCTGCCTGAAATATTTCTATCCTGTCAATATACACTTTTCATACATTGGCCTGAAGCTGTCAGTGTGTCCTTGCATAACAAGCACATCATTGTATTTCAAAACAATGCTCAAGCGCTCCGACCACATGTGGTAAGATGGGAAGACAGAACTTTGGACAACGTCAAACATTGTCAGACTGAGGAATAAATTGTTTTGACTCCTATTTACAATCAGCATTGGTGTCCGGTTCTTTCCAAACTTGACAATTACGAGGAATTTTAAAAATGGAACCATAAAAAATGATGTCAGATATTTTTTATAGTACTCTCTCACAAACTGGGCACAGCATCGCTCCATCAATTATGAGCATCATGATGGAGAGGCATACTGAACGAACCCCTCGAATTCAAAGCAGCATTATCATACTCTTACACATACCATCCCGCGTGAGTGTGATATGTGTGCTAACGCTCATGTTTCCAAGCCCGAGTGTGTGTGTGGTGGCGTCTAGTTAAACGAGATACAGATGGCTGGTTTGGGCTTAGTGCGTTGCAACCTGGCAGGCATCAGGTTGAGTTTGCTGTAGAGTATTCGACTCTAGAGCCAGGCTCTCCTCTGGAAATATACTCACCCCCCTGCAGCAGAGCCCCAGCGTGGGCTTTCCGCCAGCACTGATCTCGCCAGGAGGTCTGGGCCTTCTCAAAAATACACAGCCAGCCCCACAGGTTTACAACAGCCAGCTCACTGCACCCTTATATCTCTGGTTCTCCTGAAGAGGCTGGGCTTGTACATCACAGTCTGATTCCAAACTCTCAAAACCATTGTTTTTGATCACCCTTCGTGTCAAAAAAAGTCCAAAAGAGCTGCCAGCCAGTATGGAGCAACATGAAAGAGCTAATGAGCTCGCTAGTGGAAAAGATTCATGTTGTACAATCACAAACAGGTGGTTCAGAACTGCTAGGTGTTCGCTGTATTTGTTTGATGCATCTGCAGATGATGATGGGGAAGACACTTTTGAAAATTCCTCTCCAAGAATCGCACGCATATGAGAAGGTCTTGTTCGCCTGTGGTTTACAAAACAAGATGAACAGCAGTAAACACTGATAAGCGTTCTGGGAAATGCAGTCACTGGATGAACCGCTGCACGTCTATGATGGTAATTCATCGCCTTTACACAGGATTGAGGCAGCAGTGCAAAGTGCAAAAGCTCCGTAAGGTTTCTCATCTCACATCTCACCCTCTTTTGCTTGATAGGTGAGACTATTTGATCCATCGGCAGCTTTGAAGATTAGAGACGTTGATTTAAAAAAGCCACGTGGGAGCTAAAACATTAACTAAAGCCTTTTACTGCTACTGGCATAGACAAACACACAAACAACTGAGATTACTGTTGGCTGATTAAAGACAAAATCTGACAAACAAATTTATCACCCTTCTGTGTTACTGAATGAAAGGATTTATATGTTAAAATCACTTTTTAATATTAAACGTAGTGCTTTAATTTTGGTTTTTCAGAGAAAGAATAATTCCCCGAAAATTTTACTCCTATTTACATTTGTTGAACAGCATGTAACTTTAACTGTAATATTTTCTCTGGTAAAGAAAATTTTCAGCTGTCTTTGTCCATACAATGAAAGTCAATGGGGTGCACATATTTAAGCACCATACAGCTCCAGTGGTTTAATCCATGTCTGAGCCCAAATCAAATGGCAATGTGTTCTTCCTACTTAACATCATGACACAAGCACCAATTAATGTTTGATATAACTGATGTGTTGCTGTATTTATAGGAGTATGGATCAATTGCTAAATGGATAGTTCACCCAAAAATAAAAATCATGTCATTCCAAACTGGAAATTCATTCATTTTCTAAACACAAGTTTAGGCTCCCATTTACCAAATTTAAAGTCTCTATAGAAAAATAGAAAATCATAGTTAGAAACAACATGAGGGTGAGTAAATTATGGCAGACTTTCAGCAAATGGGCAGTACTTCATTTTCTTCTAAAACATGAATAATGTGTCTTGGGAGATTCCCTCAATGGGGTCACCTAATTCATGTCTTCAGAATATCGATCGACCTGCACTGCCAGGCAAGAAATTCAGATTCAGGCTTAAAAGAGTAAAACACTTCCAAGTGTGCATTTGATGTTCAAGCAGATCATGCAGTAACTATGTGAAACAATATGTTCAAACTGGCAGAGTCATATTGTGGTTTGGCAAGTTGTAGGGATGTTAGGGAGATAAACGTAACTTTGTGACAGAGAAACAAGTACATGCGGGAAATACAAGAGGAGCGATTTGTTTTACTTCCAACAATAGAGGACTGAGAATCATCCCTGATTCATCTAAAACCACAATCTGAGATTCAACACATCCTTCTGTCATCAAGATTACATTGCTCTTAAACATTTCCTTCTCTTTACTAAAACGTTCACATTTTACTGCCCCATTTTGTCTGCTCCAGTGAAGCTTGTAAGTAAACCCTCTTTTATAAGTATATTTACATGCACAGTTTAAATCAAGCTACAGCAGGTTATTGTGTATCTGAGCTACACTCTATGCAAGTATAAATTACACAATGCACATAAATACACACTGTCTGTTTTTTTAACAGCAGGTGTACATTGTAAAGGCAAACTGTAGTCCAATTAAAGGGTATGCATGCTGGACAAGCCAAGCTGCAGTTGTCTTTTTCTCAGGTCTGTTAATCTGACATTGCAGTGGAACATTTTATTTTAAGTGCCTGTAAATCATTCAAAATAAAATAAAAAGTATAACTTTGCAACATAAACACTGTTACTGAACTGAACTGAATAAAGACTGAACTGACTGAGCTAAAGAAATAAGTTCCATCTTTAGAGCTGCTGTAGAGCCCATTTGATTTTTTTTTATTGATTTTATTAATTGATAAACATTGACACCGTTATGAACTGAACTGATTTAACACTGTACTAACTTGAGCTGAATAATAACACTAGTTTCTTTTATAGATATGCTCAACAGCTGAAATTGAAGTCGCTTCATAACTGATGAACAATATTTACAACATTATGTTCCTGTTTATTACTGTGAAGTTGTTTTGAAACAATCTGTAATGTATAAAGTGCTACAGAAAATCTGTGACTTGACTTTAAAAGGATTTTTATGTACTATAATGATTTAAATGATTTTCCCCCCAAGTACGGAGTGACATTCCCATTTCATTAAGATTGCCTTCCTCTCGTCACTTTGTATTCTTGACAGGCTTCAAACTGTGGCTCAATCCATTAAAAAATTATACCTCTCGATGGCATAAGCTGATCAATATCATAAGGCCACATTAACAGGGCACTCAGGGTTTATAGGGGTCCTTTTCCACTCAAGGATCCAATCAGTTAAGTGCAGTTCAAGTAAAACCTAGGTCTCTTTGCAGTTCTGCTTATTGATCGCTATCTATCAAACACGCTCTCTCAACACTATGTTTCACTCGCTTTAAAACAGCCCTTATTATCTCTGTTTCAAATCCATCTTTCCTATATGTTTTCTTATTATATTTAGTAAGTGAAATTTATAGCACAGCATCCCCCGGTTCAACAAGCGCTTTGGTGAAATTTCCTTTCAGTAAGAGTTCGGTCTAGTACATGAACCAACAAAGACAATCGCACTGAAATACTCCGCAGCATGCTGGAATGCCTCTCCCACATACATCACTGCTGAGATCTACTACAGATCATTTACATCATACATTTCCATATTTCAGCTTGGGTTATGAATGAGAGGTTGCCATAGTGTTCCTGTAGATGTTTAGATTGCATTTGGCCCTCACACACACACACACAAAGGGTTTCCCTTGGGTTCTGCCCTGGCTCAGAGGTGTCACACAGCTCTTTCTTCTCTTGTTTAAGCTCTGTTTGCTTTAACGCTGCCCACCCCTTCACTCCTCTCTTTTCACTTCTTCACTTCTTTTCATTCTCTTGCTCTTTTTTTTTCATTTCGGCACTGGATCTGATGGCACTGCGCTCAGGAAAAATACAGCCGAGGAATGTTCGGCAAAAGCGTCGGCTCGCTGACAGCAAGATGGATGCTGTGAGTGACGATCTTTTGTGCTCCACGCAAGACTCACACATGCAGGCCCCGGTAAAAATAAAGTGTCAAGGATACAGGGGAGCAATTCATTTCTGCTGTGCGACAGTGGCGTCTCAACTGGTTTGTTTACATTTCCAGTTAACAGATACATGTTGTGCTTAGTCAGAGAGAGGAGAAAAAAAGAGCAAGCTCTTCTTTTCTAAGATGAGTCAAAACAGGCATTGAAAACTAACTGGGCAGGTGCAAAACGTGCTACAAAATGTGTGATTGATGACAGATGGTGACTATCAGGCTCTTTTCATTATAGTTATGATTCAGACTTGTTTATGCACAGCCAGACATTATTTGCCTGTCCAAATACTGCTTAAGTATTTCTGCTATTGAACTGAACTGACTCAATAAACAGATGTATAGCACATAAAAATATCATAATTATTTATCATGTTTTAAGATGCAGACACAGAGGTATGCTTTTTTTTTTTTTATTAGAGATATACTGTTTAATACAGTGTAAGTGAAATCACAGAAATACACAAAGGGCATTGTAAGTGTATTTTCTTTTAAGGAATGTTTTAATCAAAAGGAATTATTTGCATCAGCCCAATAAAAGCCCATAAGCACATTTAATAACCCAGAGAGTTATCTTATGTATCCGCTTGCTGCTAAACGGTCTGCTTTAAGAGTGCTTCTGCATGGTTTGGGCCATCTTAAGAGCAGCCAGACAATTCAGTGCAAATTATGACAGTTGATTTCATTTATTAATTAGGTCTCTCTTCCATTCAATTAAGCATCATGGGTTTTATTTCTCTACTTTAGCTATCAGTAGACTAAATATTTACTTTCCTCCATCTAAGTTTGTCATGAAGTGATACTGTGTTTCAAATGTATGTGTATATATGCTAAATTTATTGTCATTATTACTAATTTTATAAATAATATTATAAATAATTATAATAATAACAACAACAAGGATCATAGTATGTAAATACACATTTGGCAATCTTACCAGCTCTGTCTGATGTAACTTAATTCGATTAATGTTTCATTTTAATTTTTATTTGCATTTTGTTTTTAGTATAACGAGAATAAATAGAGAAAGTGTGAGTAATAAAGAAAAGTAATAATAATAAATAATAGAAATAATGTCTGAAAATGTATTTCTAATGACTGATAAAATTGAGTGCATGGGCCAAAACACGAGGCGGCTCGTTTTTTTTTTTTTTTTACATACGTGATAATGCCGAATATATCATAATATTTCCCCTTAAACTAATAATAATCACTACGAATATGAATTTTAAAAAAAAACTTCACTAATTTAACAGTAAAGAAATGTCTTGCGTGTGACACTACTTATAAAATAAATATTAACAAGCATCTTAACAAGCTATAGGCTATTGGACAAACGATTACACTTTTTTTTTGTTCAAATATATTTTTGCGCATTTTGTTCAAATGAATCGTACAGTAAACATGTAAGTATAGCTTAGTTTTTTTTAACTTAAATTTTTCACGTAAAAATTATTTAAAAATGTATTAAACCGTTTGCAAAACAGACCTTAAAGAGGAGCTATGTATTAATAAATTAGCAATGTTCCATAGACATTTATTCAAACTATGTTTGATGCCGAGATTGGTAAAAATCTGTTGTTGCGTATAGTTATAAATCGTAATAAATTATATTTGTTCAAATTTGACAGCACTAAGCTACTTGCTGCTTACCTCCAAACCATTATTTCAAATAAGTTTTAAATTAATATATATATATATATATATATATATATATATATATATATATATATATATATATATATATATATATATATATATATATATATATTATTTCTCCAAATCATTTGGTGAATTCTCCATAAATCTGTCACTTATATTGTTGTACTGTAATGGTCCTGAAAGTTCCCTTCACTAGAAGCGAAACGCTTGCATTTAAAAAGAAAACACCCGCACTTTTTACTTGGCAGTCATGGCTGGTTTCTAACTCATCTCAAACAAATTGTACATGCGGCGAAAGATCAACGACATGTCTTTGGTGATGTGTTCTCGCCTTACCTCCAAACCATTATTTCCAAAAATGATGCAGAAATAAAAAGTTGGACCTACCGACACATTCGTTGGCTTCTCTGACGGTTGCGCGCTGCCAGGGTCGGTCATAGTGAAAAGGTTTGCATCTGTCACACTCTGGTCCGGCTGTATTGTGCTTGCACTCGCACACCAGGTTTCCATCCCGGTCTTTGACGCACCGTGACGCGTGTCCATTACACTTACATCTGCCTCCGACCTGCAGGTCTGACACGGCGTAAAAATAGGAATCTCTGGCCAGCTCCGAGTCATCCTCATTTTCGTCTCCGAAAGTGTGCAGTCGGCTGAAAGTCACCTTAATATCTGTGGCGGTCACCCAGTCCTGAAGTACGGGTGAATTGTCAAAGTCGTGCGCGGAGGGTCGCCCGTCCAGGGTGCTGAACGCGATCAACCCGCCGGAGAGAGGGTGCATGTCGGTGTGAGAATCTGTGCAGATGGCCTCTTGCTCGTTTTGCTTAGTGATCGTGGCTTTGCTGGGCTTGTTGAACATCTTTCTACACTGGGTCGAGTAGTACTGGAAAGGCACCCAAGACTTCCCGTAGTCCATCGATTTAAAGATAGCCATGGACTCTGGTCGCGGTGAGCAGAACTGCAAGCTCACGTAGGTCACCTCGAATTTCTTGCCCAGGGACAATGTTAAAGTGACGTTTTGAGGATACTGGATGTAATTGTCGGACTGCCAGCAGGTGAGGTTGTGAGGATTGTTCAGGTCGGTTAGGTAAGCAGGTGGGTGATATTTCTTCGGATCCGAAGCGTCGCACGTGTGGCAGTTTCTGTGCCTTTCATCCCCTTTCTCAGTCACCACACAGTACCGACTCGGTGTTTTGCCGCAGGTGCTGGACGCGCGCACTTCCTTCCCGAACGCCGCGTTGACGAAATCGGGGATGCATCTTCTGGGGTGACCATTCTCGTCGTAGCAAGGATCCGGTGGGGAGGTCTGAGCGGCGAACATGCTCATGCCGTATCCGCCGACAGTCCCTTCGACCACACAATAGAGAGTCACCAGAGTGACCAAAGCATCCGAGACCCTCAACATCATCACGCGCCTTCCGCTCTCCTGTGTGCTGAAACACAGCCGTGTCCTAATGAAAAGATGTTTTCACTGTTTGCAGATGGAAAATCAGCTGACAGTCTGAAGGTGATCAATCCACAGCCGATATGACACCGAGATCAAACCGGTGCCAAATATCAAACTAATGCGAATCTAAATCTGACTCCAGCATATGGGCAAACTCTCGGATCTAAACCACAACGGAAGATCCGACAATATTTACGCTTTCGCAATTAAAGCAAATCTCAATTGGAGAAATCTCTACACAGGTTACTGTTCCTCCGTCAAACAGTTCAGCAAAAGCAGAAAAGTCACAAAACTATCTCAGTTCGTGCTGGCTCTCTTTTTCCGTGAGTATTGAACACGCGCTTTCACTTGTCTGGTTCTTGAATCTCTGCGCATGTAGAGGATATAAGAAGATCCCGTTAGTTTGAGCTCTAGTGAGATAGGAGACACTCACGTTGTCCCCCACTTTCTCTCTCTCTTCTCTCGCTCTCTCTGTATCTGCTCTATGGAGAAAAAGCCGGACGCGTCTTTACGCAGGGCTTTGAGCTCATTCATCTCCAGCAGTGACACTCGAGAGAACAACGACATCCACTGGTAGATTATCAATAAAACCAGCAGATGGGGATTGAACAGAATATAGGCTAATAGAAGCGCAATTTGAAAATTAGTAAAACATATGTACGCTATCTTCGCTCTGTAGACTAATTGTCGCGTAATATATGTTTCATTTATAAAATAAAGGGTAGAAAAACTTTAGAGAGAAAAAAATGCTATTTTTAGCAACAACGTAGGCTAAATCGAGTACTACAACAATAGACATAGCACGTCTTTCAGCCAGACGTGCACAGAATGAGAATTAATAATTTTATTAGGCCAATTTGGTTATTGTGTTCTAGAAAAGTAACTTTTTTTTTATTAATGAGTTATTTGCGGTTGGTAGCTTACCTCATTATTTTATCTACAGCCTAGCATCCAAAGTTAAACTTGACTTATTTTAGTTTGGTTTAGCCTAGGTGCTGGACTAACAGGCTTATTTTTATGAATACTTATTAGTTATCAAATTAATAATCCTCCTACTGTATTAATAAAGACAACAACAGCCCCAAGGTCTTTTGCATATTTAGGCCCACTGTATTTATGAATATAAATAAATATTATTTTCAATAATAATACATCTACTCAGTGTTTATAGGAATTGTGACACCACAAAGGGAAGTTTGAATAAATAATAAACTCCTGGGTTCAAGTTTATCTTAAAGTGTAGCTCAGTAAAGTATTGTTATAGTTCCTACAAAAGCACTGGTTTTTACAAAGCATGCATTTTATATTATACATTTATAACATATAGGCTATATATATATATATATATATATATATATATATATATATATATATATATATATATATATATAATTTCTCAAAATATATGTAAAGCTATAAAACATTGTGCAATAATCTATTTGTATTTGTAACTCATGGCTAGTTTTTTTCAGTGTAAAGCACACGTACTATCTTTCGTTTAACCTACTAAATAAATAAATAAATAAAAATACAATAAAAGAGCGATATTTGGCGCTAGATAACTCATGCTCTATCAAAATAGTATCAGCGTGGTTACTTTTTTTTTTAATATATACTATGGCGTGCCCTATAAATAGAGAGACAGACCACGAGAGAGAGAGAGAGAGAGAGAGAGAGAGAGAGAGAGAGAGAGAGTGTGTGTGTTTGTGTGTGTGTGTGTGTGTGTGTTTGTGTACACACACACACACACACACACACACACACACACACATGTCCTAAATAAAGCGTTTTCTCACCTATAACAACTGGGCCTCCAAACGTTTTAAAAATAACAATGTTCAGCTCTAGGCCTACAATGATAAATCAATTAATCAAATGGTCATTCAAATTCACTGGGAATCTAGCCTACATTAGCGACTAAGTAAAGCATTGCCTGAATGTACTGTACATTGGGTGATTCGAGAGAGATTAACTGAACAAGGTGATGAAAGACGCATGCGCAAATGGCATGGGTGTCAGAACGCGTTTCAGCTGAAGTCTGGCTGAATAGATTATCTATGTGAATGTAGCTATACAGATTTTGTGAATAAATGTAAATAAAACCAAGTGATATATTATTACAAACAGGCCTTAAGTGATTTTATATGGGATACATAGAAGCATACTATTTATTTTGTTTCCTAACGAATACAGTCTTTTCTGTAGGCTATTTAGATATTTGAGTAAGTTCAAGCTCAAAAGGCATATTCAAATTATGTTAATGGTTTTGATAGTTTACTGGTAAGTTTTACATGTTACCCTCTTTGCCTCATTGTTGAATATTATTCACACAACACTAACCGACTGAAATCATGTCGTTTCGTTTGTTGTTCTGCAACGCAGTTGAACCACTAGATGGCAGTATTTCATTTCCTCTAAACCAAGCTCAACGCCAGCATGTCGCCTATTAGCTGAAACACCTGTCATATTTTTTGCTGCTGTGGATTTATCATTACATATTGTAAGCTTCCTGCCCTGCGCTGTCCTGATTCCTCTGACTGGAAGCGTTAGCAGATAAGTTCCTTTTTAAGAGCAGTCACAAACCATTCAGTGAGTTCCACTCATTGTGAAGGTGGCATTTCATTTAAGCTGACTAATATAGCTATGTGTGAGTTTTTAGAAAGGAAGAGACACAGACAGAGAGACACTCCTAGCGTAAAAAATGCAAATTTTGACCTCTGGGGAAGTTAAGAGTTGATCATATGCTGAGTATAGCAGCTGAGTCTGCAGTTAGACTAAGAAGCCTGATAAAAACATGTCATTTAATTATTCGAATGTCTTAAAACAATATCAAACCACAAAATAAACGGTGTGTACCTAACAAAAACCTTTGTTACAGTTTTTTCAACTTATAAAATTAGCCTATCAATTATTTTGTATTTCATAATGGAATCTTGGTGCTCTTATGTTTGAGAACATTTGAAATATCTCAACATTACTGATCAGTAAATGTCAAAAAGCTGTTATTTCTAAGAATAGCTTGCCACTCATGGCAGTTTGCCATCCATAGCATTAATAAAACTAAGACGTCAGTCAAAGAACAAAGCCTGCGTCAAACCTCCTCCCACTCATAAACACATGTAGCCCATGCCTTCCTCTTTGAGTTCTTCTGCACCTTCTCTCTCTGAGTTCCTGTTTAGTTGCACTACAGCACGGCAGGCGTGCTGATATAACTGCTCCTATTGTTGCTGCCGTTTTTCAGTGGGCTGATATAACCTGATGCTGAAGGATGTGGTTACATTTCCACCTCTTTTCATCTTAAGTGCTGGATTACACTGCAAGGACATCAGTTCCGTCTCAGCCTGCACATTGATAAAAGGCAAAGAAATCATGGGAAGAGGATAAGAACTCCAGGTAAGTGTTGCCTGTGGTGCAATCCAATATCATGATCATTTTATTCTCAGCTCATAGCCTAGGAAAGGAATACAACTCAGAATTACAAGGCCAAGTCTGTGGACACGATGTGCAGGTGAATTCAACCAAGTCCATGATTTAGCCAGAATCAGAAACGTTTTGCTTCCTCTATGTCAAATATTTACACGTGAAGTCTCCCAATGCTCCATGACCTCTGAAATGTTGTTTTACGATGGATGATGTTAAAGGCTGAGGATGTCAGGTGGAGACTTTACTATTCACTGACTTTGTGCAGTGGGGCATGCAGGACAGCTTTTCTAAATCAGTAATCTGTTGAATGATATTTATCTACCAGCATGCAATACAATAATGCAATCATGTCATATGCTCAGTTATGTTAGTTGACAGCGTTGCTGTTCTCTTCTGTTATCATACATGGTTTTATTACTTAAATGAGTTAGAATGTTATACAGTGAGCTGTAATGAAACTTAAGACTGTTTAAGAGCAGTCTTTCAAAAGATGTGACTGCAAGACATTCACATAGACTTGGTCTGTGGTGAACGGTCAGATGTAAAAACGGAGATCTTATCTCGGTCGAGCAGCAGACTTATAGCAGGCACTCTAGTTCTCGCAGAAGATCCGTTAAGATAATGAATGGGTGTTAATATAGCATGACAGAAATTATTTTTCTTAATACGTATATATACAAATAAACATTATCAAGTCTGCAGATTCTTACTGCTTGGTTGTAAAATCCAGGCAGTCCCACAAATACAGCTGGTGCCCCTTCTATGCTTTGGTCCAGTAATAGGCCGATGCACTGCAAATTCATAATATTTGATGCAGTGGACACATATTTCCAAGTAAGGATTGAGTATGAGTCATTAAGTGCAAATATGTGGAGATTAATTTTACATTTGACTTGCAAATTAGTTTTCTTTTTTATACTGTCTATAATATTCAAATGATATATTTGTTTTCATTTCCACCATAGCTTGCAATAGTTAACAAGTTCATAGAAACTCAAGTTAATTGCAAGAACTGGCCTTCAGTGTATAGTTGACAGGAGCAAGTGTGACAGAACAGCTTTAAAGTACTGAGAAACTTCTCCTTTTCATACACAAAAAGCATCTGACAAAAAAAATCTAATAATACATACTTAGGGAAGTTTAATTCTTTTAGCATTCATGTGCTTGTCTATCAGCAACTTAAGAGAGAGGAATGTCAAATGATGTTACAGTTCAGTTAAAACCATGTGATTGTTCATTTTAGCAGAAAGGTAAATAGATGTTGCATACTTGTAAATATCTCAGTATAATACAATGCAATACACAATCAATTAATCAATAAGTAAGTAAGCATGCAACACCACACAATTGATGCAACTTTAAGATGTATTTGCTTGTGAAATAACAGGATCCTCACTTAATGACAGATCATTGGCTAAGTTTGGATTCCAGTTGAATCTGGTGGAAGATAACGCAACTAGAGACTGGAAATGAAACTGGATGAAAGTTTCAGTGGTGACGGTCATCAGTGAATGTATCATTACTTTTAAACACTGTGGTCAGCCTATAAAATGTCACTTGACAAAACATATTTGTGCTTAGACTGTAGAAAAGTTATAATAATGTATTTCAATATATTAGATTCCCAAAAGTCATATTCAGGTGCAACACATATATACATATATAACTCTTACTTGGCTTGTGTTAGTTTAAATGGCTGTCATCATACATGTTTTTGTCAGCCAGCTCCTCTAAGTACAGAATATGTTATTTTTGAGTCATAATTTGGAGTGAAAGTGGCTTCCCTTGTAATCAGACATAGGCGTTGGTTGTGTCTGACATGGAAGACACACTAAAGTTATTTTGTGTTAAACCTCTTCCTGTTTGTGTGACAGCTGGGTTCTTATCTTTTCTAACAAATTTAGATTCCCAAGTTTTTTTACCTGTGAGGTCATCACACCTGGCATGCACTAACTGAGTTTCTTTCCAAAAATAGAACATGGTTTATTTATTCTACATATTTAGATTCCCATGACACACTTATTCATATGATAAATACAGTATAGAAAAAATAGCTTGACTTTGTTTTTGGCAGCATCATATCAGTTATTTATGATAAAATGAACTCATAAACTGTGTTAAAACAGACTGTATTCGAAATAGAAATATTGCAGACATTAAAAATATATACAGTATTACATCTTTACGTGGACACTTGTAAATGACACAATATGGGGATATCCATACTTTCACTTAATAAACAGAATAGCCAGAATAAATGGCTGTTCAGAGTAAAACCGTAATTTGGTTTTCTTTCTGTACAATAAAAATTATATATACAAATGATTCTATGTAAAATATGTAACTATGAAGGGGCAAAATAGTGCAAAGCAGCAAAAACTAAACAATATATTCTGTATAGAACCAGGGATCCTCAAATCTGGACATCGAGATCCACTTTCCTGCAGAGTTTAGCTCTAACCCTAATCAAACACGTCCTGAGCATGCTAATCAATGTCAATCAATGTCTTTGGGATCATTAGAAAATCACAGCCAGGTGACTTTGACCAGGGTTGGAGCTAAACTTTCCAGCGCATTGGACCTCCAGGGCAAAATCTGAGGAAGGGCGATATAGATTTTATTCTAAAAAATGGTTTTATGTTTCAAATTAAGACCACTAATAAACAAGCCATTCAAAGTCCTTAATTCCTGGTCATGCATAATTGTCTATGCTTGCATGCTTAACAGATTTTCTTGTTTCCTTGTTTTATATGACCCACAATGCTTTAGTTTGGTTTACACAACATAAGCTGAAACTGAGGTGAGTGTAAAGTTCCCACAGGTACCAATAGAGTCTAAAAAGAAAGAATAGAGTTCCTCATTTCCGCCTAGATGGGAGAAAATCTGCATTTTGGTTCTGGTAAATATTGCTCTGTGATAGATTCCCTGCATCCTCCTGTATCTGATTAACTGGGCCACCGTGTCTGCGGCAACATATAAAAAGGAAGCACTTACGTTGAATGTTGTCACCATTGTTCGACTGCTGTTATTTCCTAAAACGATCATGGCAGGGGGAGTTTGGCCTTATTGTTATGGGAGGGAGAGATGTGGATGAGAAGAGTCTGGGTTCACAGGAGAAGGATCAGAGGGGATATCGGTCCCCATCAGTCAGGGCCTCCACACAATGAGCGTCGACCCCCTCACGGTGTGGGAGTCTATCATTGTGGCCGATCGCACCATAACAATAGAGAAACACCTGTTTCCTTGGCAAAGCTCGGGAGCAACCTTCCTGTACAGGGCTGTTGGAAATATGATCAGGAGAAGGAGCTGAGATGAACCTTCATACTGGGTCACAGTGGGAATGTGAATCAACTGAGATAAAGGGAGTATCGCATCACTGTTAGATTTTATAGCTGAAGTCTGATCTTAGATATGGAATTTAGTGTGCAGTGTTTGTACAGTCCCTGTTTCATCTTTCTTGAGATCTGAAGTTTTATACTCTATATTGAATTGTTTTATTCAGTAAAGTAATGCTATTATTTATTCTTAGAGTAAAAAAATGGGATTGAAATTTCTAATACAGCATTGGTGACTCAGAATAATGCATTGAAAAGGCCCTGGTTCAGTCTGTGCATCTCAAATGCGTCTTTGCTTCACATAGGAAGTTTTCTGGGATTGTGTTTGTGTTGCCCAGATTAAATCATCCTCTCATATAAGAGGATGTGAACACATCCTTTTACGTGTCAACAAGGTCACTTCCACATTTTCAGAAGTTGCAAAATGAACAAAAGGCTAGAAGCATCTGACTGACTGACTGACTGACAGCTGCTGGTCACTTTGTTTATGCCAATTTAATCCAGTATTATACCACTAAAAAGACCACTGATTGGTTTTTAATCAGGGATTCTAAGCATATTTTCCCAGTAGCCGCAGAATGAACTAAAACAGTGTAAAAATGTAAAGGATTTACAACAATTAATTTAGAAAGAATGAAAAAAAAAATTTAACATTCACTTCTGGGTGGTAATTTAATTTGCACCTGGCACCTGTTGCCACCAGGTGCCACTTTCTATGAAATTAGCTTAGTCAAAGAAATAGCAGACAAATGGAAACAATGTTGTGCCAATTTTGTGATATAAACCAGCTTTTTGTTTGCCTTTATAATGGAAACAGCAATCATAAGTTCAGTGATGAATTAGTTCCTTCCAGGCAAACTGGCAAGGCTACAATAGAGCTCTGTAAGGTCATTAAGGACGACCTTGCTTGCAGGACTATTTTTGTGCCTGAAAAAGAAAAGTCATTAACAGTCTTACTGTAGACGTGATGCCATTATTATAACTGCTTTAGGTTTTATTTTTCATCCTGGTAACTTGCTGTACTTGGCAGTTCGAGTTTTCTCAAGTTTAACTTGTTTAATGACTGAGAGACCAACATGTGGGTTTTGTATATGCTCATGATTTAACATCAGCAAATTTCCCCTTTGTGACCACAGTGAAATTAAACAGAAAATAATAACAATAATTTTTGGATTGGTGTTGCATAATGATTGAATTTAGGATCTTACCACGACAAAACTAACAAGAACATCTTGTGTGTTTTATTAGATCAGAAAAAGCCCCTGTCATCATAGGAAATAAGCTTAATCTATTTTAAACACTGTTATGCCTCTCTCTTTTTTTATTGTAGAAATAATACCCTATGTGATCATCTGACCATATCTAATTATCAGTTTTATCACAATGTGCATATGGAGTTATTAAACCTTACATTTAAAGTATTATATAAAAATTTTATACTATAGTATTATTATAGTTTAATGTATATAAAAGGTTAATTGAAATCATCACAAATCATCCGCACTTTCTAACCGCCAAATAAATCAAACACAGTGAATTAAGATGGTATATTAGAACCATTTATCTGAAATAGACTCGTTTTCGTTTTTAGCTGAATAATGAAATGTACTTAGACCTATAAATTCCCCAGTAAAATAGTGTGTTTCACAAGCAACAGATAACTACGCGGTGCACTTCTCAATTATGCAAATCCGCTTTATGACGCATGACGCTCAGTGGGCCGCGCGCTCAATGCACCGTGATGTTTGGTGAGAGATGAGTTTTATGCCTTGATAAGTGATTACAAGAAGGTACGTGAAGCAAAAAGCTTTACTTTAGTTTATCATCTATAATATTGGGGAACTGATTTTAGGATTGAATGACTTTTAATTTAAATTTACTTTGGATTTAATGATTTAATATCTCTGAATGTTTGCTTCACGGTTTTGAGAATCACACTAAACTACAAAACACTGCCTAATGTGAGCCACACTTTCATTGCATTCAGGTTAATTTTTTATTATTATTTTTTGCTTTAAAACTGGAGAGGCACGGAAGTGGAATGACCAAAAAGCGACGCGTTGATAACGCTGCAAAAGACACGAGATGCCATGTCAAAATATTTTTTTATACTGAAAAACAATGGAAAAGCGTCGCATTGGAATGCCAAAAAATGCGTTTTGTGCGAACGGCACCTAAAAAGGGTGAAGGGTTTTATTGATTCTATCTATATCTCTTTCACAGCTGCAGCTTTCACAAAACTGCTCATGTCAGCCAAACGTGAAACATTTAGTCAAGTTTGTGCATTTTAAACTTAGATTGGAAAGTGACTCATTGGGAGAAATGTTTTATTTTTTTTGCATTTAGGGGAATTAGTCTGTTGGAAGAAGAATTCTTTATCTTAGCCTTGTTTTAATTTAAGGACTTAACTTTTCTTAATAAGTTCTATTTCTCATGAAGGTCCCATAGGCTAGATACAGTGTCCATTTATGAGGTTTGTTCCATTATCACTGAGGTCAACGTTGATTATTATTCCTGTTTTTGTTTTTGATTTTCTCCCCCAACAACATACTACAGTATGTGGTGTTGTGTATTGCTAGATGGCAGATTCCATACTTCTAACAGTAAATATGACGAACTTCAAATGTTATCAGTAGGAAGAACATAACGTGGCATCTCCTTAATAATCCCTAAACCAGATAGTTCTCTTGAAATTCTCTGACACCAGATAGAACATTTTCCTAAACCTCATTATTATTTACAAACATGCAAAGGATGCTGTATGTTTACTTCCCTGAAGGGAGTCGAGCATGTGTTTGAGTTGTAGATAACATTATCTGGAATTTTATTGACACATGCTGCTGTGCTACTTCATTCAGGATACACCAAATATGTTATTCCATATAACCCAAGCGAAACCCTGCATGGTTACATAAATATATACACTTTTTTTTTTTTTTTTTTTTGACTGATATAATTGTATTTCTCCTATTTAAATATAAGCATACAGTTGTGTAATGCTTGTTAGTATTGTATTTACTGAACAGATGAAGGAGGCAGTATGTATAGCATCCTTTTTTTCACTGTTTTAAAAACTCAAATGTCTTTATATGACTTTAGTTCTTATTTTGTTTTGCAGTCACAGTCAAGATGCAGCACACCTCGTGCACAGAGGACCGGATCCAGCACGCTTTGGAGAGATGCCTGGATGGACTCCGGCCATCAGAATGCCTGTCACAATCCTGGAGTGGTAAGGCCATCCCAGTGACCCTCTGCTGCCGATGGGTCACTTTTTTTTTTTTTTGGCGTCACTGTTTTTCCATTTCAATTTTTTTGCTTCTGTTTTGTACAGTTTGTGTGTTTTTCCTTTGTCATTGGTTTTCACTTGACCTTATGTTGCAGACAGGGAATTAGAAGTGATTTGCCACTGAAATGGGCTTAATTTACATAAAGAATTACATATGCATAATACACATAATACATGATAGAACGCTCTTTTTTTATCTATTAATTTTTTCAAAAATATGTTAAATCAATATATACATACAGTGACTTAAATACACTTCTTCTATGATGAGTGTTTTACATTTTTATTAAAATTTGAGTAGAATTAGAAAGCATAGAGTAAAAACAATGTTATGCTGATACTATAATGGAAGAAAAAAAGACATTAGGCTATTAAAATTTTTTTGTACAATCAACGAATAACACGCACAGGAAATATTATTAGAAAAGGATCGATGCAAACCCTCATGACTGTTGCAAGGTCAGAGTCTCTTAAAATATCATATAAATGGAACTTTTTGTGATTTTACTTGATGGTTAAAAGATATTTAAAGCCAAAAATTAAACTTTTTTTGAAAGTTTTTCAAAAATATATGAAACCAACATGAATACAAACAGTACATACACATGAATTTGGCATGGTTTTAACTAGGCTTTATTTTATTTTTATCGTGAATGTGATACCATAAATTTGTCATAGGCCCATATACTGTAATTTGGTGACTGAGTGGGTGTAAATGCCAGCTCATTGGGGATATATCTAAATCAGCACCCACATCTGCATTTAATTTTAGACTGCAAATCACCTTTTTAATAAAAAAAGCCATTTGAAAATTGAATTTGCTTAAAGATAACATGATGTGTAGCTTTGAGATACTGTAGTATTGATAAAGTTGAATCAGGCCTTATTGATTTACTATGGAAAGGTCCTATATAGAATCTTGATTATTTGTATATTCGATTTAGTTGTTTTTATGAACCAGGGAACCGACAAACAAAAGATCACACACTGATGAACACCATAATGTTGTTTGTGTAAAGAGTGTGACACTGTTGAACGATTCAGAGAGAAGATGTTGTTTTCAGATAGTGTTCTTTAGGAAATGTATTATTTGACACCTTCATTTGTGCAGGAAGTTAAGATGTCCTTCATGCAATCATCAACTACTGCAGACGTTAAGTAGGAAAGCTGCAGCTGCCTTAAATATCAAGTTTTGAGGTTACACACATTTCTGTCATGTAACCAATATGATCTGTTAACGGTGCTGTTCTCGAATTGCACACCACAGTGTGTTCTTCTCAGTATTCTTACCAAGACATAACAGTTTAGAGCAGGGGACCCTTTGCCATCTACACAGCAGGGATTTTAGGGTAAAACTCACACTATAGTGTAATTAACCGGCACTATCATGTCTGATGTGTATTCAGATTCATTCCTGCCCTTTATGTGTACTTGACTCATTTGGTGTTATTCGGGTTGTGCAGTGGTTTCATGCATACCGTGGGGGACTTGTTTACTAGATATCATGTTCTTTTGAGGTATAAAGCACGCACATTTGTCCCAGTTTCACAATTAGGGTTTTTCATGCGTGTGTATTTATGCATGTTTGTGCAGCTGGCTGGTGTATGAACCGCTGGAGTCTAGAAGAGCTGGTTAAGAGGGACCCAGAACATTTTGTCATTCTGCTGCATCAAATTCTCAGAAAAGCCAGAGAGGTATGTATGCACGTAGACGCACCCCTATCCAAACCGAATACTACACCCGCAGAGTAGAAGTGATACTTTCAGTCACGTTTCTGATCAATATCCTCTGTGTTGAGTTCACCATGCCCCCTTGTGGGCTCTGCAGGCAATTACAGATAAGATTGTGTCTAATCTATGTTAAGATATTTTCTTTTGTCATAAGTAAATTAAAACTTTTTTTTTTTTTTTATGTGATCAAGAACACAATGTAAGTTGGTCTGTAAGTGATATATGCTGTGTATCTTTCTGTGCTGTTGTAGGTTCAGCAGGAGTGTCATTATGAGCTTGTGGCCCCCTTGGCTCTCATGTTTGAGTCCACTCTCCTGGAGGTAAAGTGTCAAGGGTTATGTGAATATGTAAAAAGTGATATATTGAGTGCTATTCAAGAACAAATTTACCAGAGCTTAGATAATCAGAAACGAAGGAATGTTTGTCTTATTTTACTTCTGGAATTTGTTTGCAGGTTTTTTGTAATTTTACTTGTTAGGATTCAGGGCTAATGTTGAAGACAGGGAAACAGGATTTGCCATTGTAGTGCACCTGTTAGCAAATATTAAATGCTTCTCGGTGTTAATTCACACAAATAATTCATGCAAATATCAGTCAGTGACACAACTCCTCATTTTTTTGTCTCCATTTAAATAATTGATTAAAAAGCAAGCCATGCATACAGTGGCTTAAATACAATGTTTTATTGTTTTTATAAATGTTTTCATTTTTGCTTTTTCTATTTTTATTTTATTCATTTTATTTTGTATTCTTTTCTATTCTTTTTCTTTTTCTATTGCAACTATCCTGGTATTATAATGAAAGAAAAAGCATATTAAGCATATTAAGTAATTTGGTTAATCTTTCAGCAATTTCACTGCTTGTATATGAAATTTAAAAATAAATAGTGATATTTAAATGTGTGAAGTTATCATCTTAATTTTTGTTATTTATTGAAGCCTGGAAATAAACAAAGCTTTAGGATTTAGAAAAATTTAAAACAAAGAAACCTTATGTAAAATGACGAAGAAATATTTACACCTAAGCTTTGTTTTACAGTAATTGTTATGAAATTCATATACATTTTGAGATATGCATTTAAATGTGAAAAGAGTCATTTAGTATTGTTAGAAAAATGAAAAGCAGTTTTACTATTAGACGTTTTGAACCCACCTTATCTCATTTACCTAGAAGCAGAATTAAAGAAATCGCGCACATGCCTGTTTTCTCTTTGTAGATGCCTCTTTGCCCATCTGATGGAGAGATTCTGAAAGAAGCTTGTGAAGTGTTTCATGGCTTCCTAGCATGGCCTGAACCCTACTGTAGTGTGTGTCGTAACCTGCTCTCCACTTTACATCAAGAGCTTAGAGCTCCAGGTAGCACATTCAAATCAATAAACACAAGATAAACTTTTATCAGTCACCATCATGTAACTTAACACCTTATTAATGTTAACCAATCTACTAATTCAGACTAGTAGAAGAGGGCAGTTACATACTATTTCCTAGTGGTTTCAGGAAGCATTTCAGCTGTTTTTCAAAATAAGTGCTAAACTTGTTTAATCGAGCACTAGTAGTACCTTAAAGATTACTTAACTTACACTCTAACGTCAGTGCATTCAGTAAGATGTTTTGTTACATAATGTTGAAATCTGATGAAATGATGTTCTTGTGTGCATCTGCTTGTATCAGGGATTTTGTACCACAGGCTTGTAGGAGAGGAACAAGGCCTTGCCACCTCCAGTCAGCGCTCTAAGATCATGTGAGTGTGTTTCCACAGAAGCAGGAGGAAATCCTGTTGTGTCAGTTATTGCTCAGCCCTTTGTGGTTGCAGTCTTCACCTCTCGCTTCCTGTGTCGGTTCTTGGATATTCAGAATTTGTCTTATAAGATTGCTTATCTGTGTGTAATTTTGTATGACAAATAATAATAATAATAATACAATATTTAGCCCAGTGTTTAATTAAGACATTTTAATGTTTGAGCTATAAGGATTTCTTTGTCAATTTTACCCAATTGGTCAAAATGAATTCATATTCAAATTAATATGAAATAATAAGAAATGTTTCTTGAGCACCAATAATAGAATGATTTCTGAAGAACCGTGTGAGTAATTCTAAATTCAGCTTTGCCATCACATGAATTAAATTTTAATAATATAAGTATAAATATATTTTTGATAAAATATGTGTCCCTGGACCACAAAACCTGTCATAAGGGTAATTTTTTTCAGAACACAGATTAAGATTTTTTTTTATATGTAATCTGAGAGCTCTCAGACCCTCCCATAGACAGCAAGGGTCCTTACACGATCAATGTCCATAAACATAGCAAGGAGGTTAAATAATCCATGTGACATCAGGGGTTCAACTGTAATTTTATGAAGCAATGAGAATACTTTTTGTGTGCAAAAAAAAACAACAACAGCGTATGCTGTTCTGCTTCAGCTGTGCCACGCGGATTTCAACGAAAACGAGGTATCTGTGTGGTGCAGCTGACACAGAACAGCATACACTGTTTGCGTTCAGTGGATACTCTCCAAAATGGGGCTAGAAGAGTCATTTAGAATTGTTGAATAGTTGTTGTTTTTTTGCGCACAAAAATTATCCTCATAAAATTACGGTTGAGCCCTGATGTCAAATGGATTATATTACTGATCTCCTTTCTACGTTTCTGGACGGTGATCATGTAAGGACGCTTGCAGTCTACTGGAGGGTCAGAGAGCGGAATTATCAAAAATATCTTAATTTGCGTTCCGATAATGAACAAAGGTCTTACAGGTTTGGAATGACATGAGGGTGAGTAATTAATGACAGAATTTTTGGGTGAACTAACCCTTTAAGTTCTTAGCAATGCTTATTATTTACAGTATTTATGGTAGGAAATTTACAAAATATCTTGATGGAACATGACCTTGACATAAAAGAAACATAAATAATTTTGACCCATGCAATGTATTTTTGACTATTGCTACAAATATACCCATGCGACTTGTTTTTGACTGTTTTTGTGGTCCAGGGTCACATATATTAAAATCTAAAATGATTAAAACGATCTTTTTGGTGAGCATTTTATTAAATGGTAGTGTAAATCAGAGATCTTGCAAAATGACTTGCAAATAGCAGATGCTACTAAAGTCTGCATGACACTGGCCCTAAAGGACTGGAGTTTGAATCCTTGGTGTAAATAATACTACGTTATTACCACAGTACTAATTTTATTTTTGTCTTTTTCATGGCTGGTCATTTCAATTTATTACAGCGCTCCCTACAATCTGTCCTGGATAAACATCTGCCCCATTATATCGAATACATTGAATAAATGGAATATAGGAATAAAGCGCATATACTAGAAAATAACAAATGCAAACGACTTCTGTGGACGAAATCGATGTGTTTTATCTGTTTCTGCTATACTACAGTGACATTTTCGCATGTGTTCTCTGTTGCAGTACGGTGTTGTTGATGAATCCGGCTGAGGTGCCTGCTGAGTTCCTGTCTGTGGCGGAGCAGCTCAGTGGAGCAGAGGTCTCGCAGAGAGAGAGCAGCATTACACTCATTAAACACAGCTACCAGGCAGTGCTTGGAACTAAGTACCCACTACAGACCATCAGCGGTGCTCTACAGGTACACCGCACTGTTCCATGGCACACAAAATAATGTTTCCTGTTTTAATGTGCTCAACTTAAGTAGATGCAAAGTGTAGGTGCGTCAGACTGTAACTGAGTATGTGTGAATGTGTGGGCATATCACTTTGTGGGCGTCAGGAAGCGTGTCATCTGAATGGGGGGAGGGGGTGATAAATTACTCATATGTGGGTTGGTGGGTGGCTAATGGGGAAGAAATAGATGGATTGAGTGGGTGTAATGAAGATAGCTTGTTATAATAGTTTTTCTTGCATATGGTAAAAATTTATTATAATTTTGTGAGATTACTTGGAAGTTAAAATAAAGGGTAACTTCATTTGAATTACAGCTAAGGATTCATTGAATTCTGACTCTGAGTGACTTGCAACAACCAAAGAGGTTACAGTACATGACTAAGTTGGTTCCTTTTTAGTGCCTGAGTGATGATGAGTTGGCAAAGAACCTGTCCTCAGTGAGTGACCTTCTAGAGTCTGCAGCGGCCATGACGGATATAGCTAAAGCTCGAGAACATGTGAGGGCTGGTCTGGAGGCGCTGCGAGAAAAACTTGGCATACCAGCCTCCAATGGCAAGACTTCAGATGGTACAGTCTCACTTTTTGCTTATAGCCCACCTCACAAACCCTAAAAAGGCAGCGAAATATGCATTGAATTGTTACTAGGCTTGTGTCCAACCTAATACCATTTAAAAAAAAAAAATAGTATTATGAAAAATGTATATATATAAAAAAATATATATTTTTTTTTACTTTCTCAATCAGTGGTTCTCAACCAACCAATCCAATTATCATAATCTTAAATAAAATCCTTTAAAAAATTAGTTTGAGTATAGTAAAATTTATTACTACTATTTAATCAATTACTGTTCACAAGCAAACAATAATATGAAAAAGAATGTTACTACATAGGCACAAGTAATGTGCAGTATTACAGACTATATGGCTGAAGTATGTGGACAACTTTTATTTAAAGACTACTGCAGCCAAAATTTCAACAAACATTTTAATAGAATTGGTCCTGTTCACAAAGCAAAGTCCATATTGAAACAATTTACTGAGTCTTTTGGGGAAGTACTTGCCTGGCCTGCTCAAAACCCAAGTCCATTGACCTCCTTTGAGATAAATTGGAACCTCAGGTATAAACCAGGCTCTATCACCTGACCTCACTTATATTCTGTTGATTGAATGGGATCAAATCCCCTAGACATGTTTCCAAGAAGAGTAAAAGTTATTATAGCTGCAAACTTCCTATTGAAGCCAGTGACTTTGAAATATTTGGGTGTCCACATACATTTGGCCATCTGAATTGGTGGTCTGCATCCTATAGGGGTTCATGGTTGTTGCTTGGTGACATACTACACTATTTGTCTGGGCAGCAGTAGTACATATTACCTGGCACCAACTCCTAGAAACTTAACCAAGATGGATGGCCAACGTGAAGCAATAAAGCTGATGGCATGATTTTTCCGCTTGGGAAACAGTGGTGTGTTGGGTTTGGAGTGGGCTAGTGATTAATGAGAAAAACTTTGTTGTGTTTGTGTCACTAGGGGTTCTTCAGACGCTCGGCCTTCCAGCAGCCAAGTGCTACACCTTCCATTGGGACAAGGATAATTTTGGTAGGACACTGAATCGAAGCCAGTCCCATTTTTTTCTGCCATGGGCTTATTCAAACATTTGTTTGGCTGTTTTGGAATTATAAACATTCGAAGATTGATTTCCAGTCACTTTGATTTAGTTTAAAATGTCATTAGGGGGTTTCATGAGTTGAAAGTTAATACCCCAGCTAATAATAACCCTCTGAGTCACGGTTTTCCGTCTTGTTTTTTCGCTAGATGTTCTAAACGACCTTCTAGACATAGAGCCTGAATTGACCTTATCTCAAACATCCGAGGGCATGGAGGAGGAGGATGATGTTGACAATGTTGATGTGGAAGATGATGAATATGAGGACTTGGAGGAAGGTTTTGTATCAAACAGTTGCACGGACAATAGGGCCTCAACCTTCTCTACTGTCTCCTCCCTTTCCACGGCCTCCAAAGACTCCATGTTCTCCACTCTCTCAGTCGCTTCCTCTGAATACTCTCCACGCTCCACACTCTCATACTCCTCTCAAGCTTCAGGCACTGACAGTGATTTTTGTGAGGACGCAGAAGAGGACTGTCTGAGCACGGCATCTGTGCCTAAGTCCAAAACTGGTGCTCGACTTTCCAAGCGCCTCTCACGACTCTTCAAACCTCGCAGCAGCTCTCTGTGTCGAGCTAAAAGCCTGGGCAGCCCTGAGTCTAAAGAATTAGTGATAACTGTCCGCTCTAAGAGATCCAATTCTCTGCCACAGCAAGTGCAACTGCGGAGCTCTGAGTTCGGGTTCCCAGCACCCCCCCTGTCACAGCTGCAGTATGTTTGCTATAGGAGAAGACCCATTCTGAGCACCGATGATATAGAAGGCCCACCAGGGCCCACGGTGCTCAGAGTGGTGGTGTTCGGGGCCGATCATGTGGCAGGGAGACTGGCCCGTGCTTACGGGAGCCTGAGAAAAAGAGAAAGAGACTGTCCACACCTGACCAAAGCTTTCAGGATGAAGTTTTTCTTTGTGCCTGTGAAGAGAGATACAACTCCAGCCAACGTCTCCATGAAGAACTCTGGTTCTTCTCTGCAGCTGTCAGTGAGTCCACTGAAACCAGCCGCCTCTAGCACTGTGAGTGAAATTACGTCCCTTGGGCCTAAAGTATACTTATGTTTCTGACTATATTGTATGTGTATAGTGCGTGTGATGTACTCACGGTGTGTCGTCACCAGAAAAATACACACATAGCTAAATTTTGCAAACTACACGTAATCTGTACACTTTTTAAATTAGTCCATCAGGTGGCAACACCAATAAATGTGTAAGTGGTTAAGAAATGTCCAGAACTTTAGTTTAAAATGCATTTTCTTGACAACTTCTCGTTTACAAAGTCTATTTTCTTTTTCTCATTCATAACTGTTGCAGAGAAATAGCGCAGCCTTTGGACAAAATCCGAGTGTTGTCTATCTGTTTTTGCGCGTGAGAATTGGGTATACAGTACTTAGATTATGCTTTCGCCTGTACACATGCTTAGTTTTCGCATCAAAACTGGAGAACCCTTTGGGCTTTAAGTTTTGTTCATAATTTATTTTTCAAATCTAAGCTTTAGGACTGAATCACTGTCTACAAAAATCTGATCCATTTGTACAAACAGGCTGCTCCACAAAGCTCCACTTCTCTAAAGGGCCAATTCTCATTCTGTACAATTGTACTGAAATGACAGCAATAACCAAATTAATTTACAAAAAAGGTTAAATGTGAAAAGTTTGTACCAAACTGGACTGAATCGACTGGAGCGATCGTACAGGTGCGGATATATTTGTGCAGCTCAACTGTTCGACTGTTTCTTTGCGTAAACGTTTGGCCTATGTTTTGCAAATCATCCAACACTGTGACATAGATTTGTGGGGGCGAGTTTAAATTAGGCATTTTAGGAAGGCATGGACAAGTCTTTACTTTTAAAAAGAATATATATTTAGGTTTGAGACTTTAGGTTTTGCAACTTTACAGACCCCATATATGCACAAACAGCTTGGAACAGCCCAAAGACAAAAGAAAACTTGAAATCGCATCATATGACCCCTTTAAACTTTCTCCACAATAGTGCTCTCACGAGCCATTTATTTAATACGAGTACTAAATTCACTTATATAAATTTTGGTCGAAAGTAGCTAACAACAAACTGCTTCAACTGCCATTCATGTTACTTCCCAGCAAACATTTGGAGGTTTAATGACCGTTGAAAAGACGTCCCTCTGACACGTCCCGTCGTTGTTGAAAAATAGTTCCAAAATGAAAGTTGAACGGACGTTCTGCTGAACACAAAGATATTTGGAAGAATGTTTGTAACCAAGCATAACTCACAATCCATTAACTACCACTATAAGGAAAATGATTACGATAATTACAAAAACTACTTGGTGCACTTTAATTATTGCAGTATTAACCAAGGTGTAAGCACCGCTTTTGCATATTTCACAAGAATTTCATAGAGGGTAGTAATGGACTATAAATGCACGCGTAAAAGACGTCACCATAGTGACGTACTCTCCCAACTGATTCACAACAGGGTATATATTGAACTACACATAGCTAAAAGTCAAAGTAACAATTATATATGCAACCCCATAGAACTATAGACATGTACAATTGTATCTTAATGCATTTTTAGGAAATGTTCTGTTACATATTTATGCCATCCTACCGCGACTATTTTTGGCCAGGGACCCGATGTTGCCTTCGGACCAGTGTTTGCTGGGTTGCTTGTAGCCACAAACCATGTTTAAAGTTATCACTACATCAATCATTACAGTTTTAAATGTGGTTCCTGTATCCTGTACACACTTAGAAACACAGTCACTCACATTTAAATTTGGTTATCACTCCCAAAAACATTAGTTGTGTACTGGCCGCATTATTTAATTGGATTTCAACCTACAGCTCTGATGGTTAATCTATGTATCCCGCCTGGCTAAGCTGGATAGATTGGTCTCTTTTGGTGGTTCTAGTAGAGTTTGGGGCAATTTTTCACAGCTGGTCGCTAGCTAGATACTAACTTTACTAGGCTGGGATACAACTAGACCAAAAAAAATTAAAATCTCTTAAATTATTTAGATTATATGAGTTCAGCAGCCATATGCATGTGGATTTTCACTCCCATCTGAGATAAATTTAGGTCTCAAATAAACAAATAATAATAAAAATCCTAATAAATAAAATAAAACAAACTTTGAAGTAATTTTGTTTTCACTGACTGTTAGTCCATACGTATAGATGTAAGGTTTTGAAACATAAATATGGGTGTTAATTTGTCAGCAGGATCTCATTATGAATGGGGTGGAGGACAGCACTAATGACATAGCCAATCTTCTGGGAATGCTGGATCCCTGGTATGAGCGGAACACTCTGAACCTGCTGGAGCTTCCTGTTAATGTGGTGTGCCAGGTGATTCTTTCACATCCACACAGACTCATTCACACAGAGAGTGCGTGACACTCTCAACAACAGTAAATCTTTTGTGCATGCTTTTGACACTGCATGCACGCACAAAAAAAAAAAAAACCCACATCCCATAAAACCACTCGTATGAGGAACTTAAGTGTGTGAAAGTGTGTTTGAATTGTTTTGATTATCACCATGCACAAAAAAAAAAAAAAAAAAAAAAAATATATATATATATATATATATATATTACCTTTTCAAATTGCTGATAAAAAATATATTCGCAACAAATGTTCTGTCCATAACAGCAAACATCCAAGATTGAGTCGGACTCGTCTGAGGGTGCTGGTGAGGAGCATTTACCCATATTTGCTGACCTGGTGCTCTATTACTGCCGTCATGCCGCCCGCCCTGCCCTCATTCAGCTCTATCAAGCAGAGGTGAATAATGAAAAGTGAAAACATGCTATTTCCTCAATCTGTAGCAGTTTCGGTTATAGACTTTAAAACTGTACCTTAAAAGTTACATCGATTTTGGAGTTATGAAACTATTATGTCTTACAGCATGTCAGGCAATATGCAGGGCACCTTTCTTCAATGTGCAATGGATTTTTTTTTTTTTTTTTTTTTAATTCAGATTTGTTAGTTTAAATGTAAAAATGGTTTAAGACAGGCTATATTCCTACAAATACTGTATATTAGTTATTTTAGTGCTCTGTGGAATCTATATACATTTTTAGAGGTTGTTTGGTGTCAACTATTGACACTACAGTATTTGATTCATCTTTTCTGCATCGTTTTGTATCTTGCCATGATGTAATCCAGTGGTGTCACAAAGGTTTAATTCTTACTCTTGGTTGTAGTTGACACTAGCTGGAGGAGAGAGACGGACTGAAGTGTTTATTCACTCTCTGGAGCTCGGACACACAGCTGGTACAAGAGCCATCAAGGCCATGGGTGAGTGTGAACAAACACCAGCATGTCAGATCAGGGATTTTTTTTTCCACTGTGAAACTATCGAAGTAATCACCAGGATCATTTTCTTTTTTTAATATGTTCTTACTGTTCACTGTGTGCATGTCCTGTTTCACTGTAAACCCTGTAAAATCACCCCTGCCTGATGCTATCTGCAGCATGGAGGTCAAAGCGGCGCATGACTAAGTACTGTAATAATTGAATTGCTGACATAAGTCATGAAATAAGTTGAGCTAAAGAGCCTTTAGCGTGTCTATTTTTCTATACATGTTATCCTTGTGCAGATGGCTGTTGTCTGCAGAAGTATCTGAAACTTTTTAGTTTGTTTCTGTACTAGCAGGTTTTCACTTCTCAGAAATTATTTTGGATGGACAGAAGCTGCTTTAAATTCAGACTAACAAAAAATGCTTATGAATCGTTTTTTTAAAATGCAGAAGGAACCTTTCAGATCCTGTTCTGTATTTGTGTATATAATTCTGTTTGTGTTTTGCAGTAGTTAAGGTGACTCACTAGTTAAATTCAAATCTGTTCTTGTTTTTCAGGTGCTGCAAGTAAGAGATTTGGCATTGATGGCGACCGTGAGGCTGTTCCTTTATCACTTGAAGTTACTTACAATCGAGTAAGACAACTGTTCCAGTGTTTGGATATATTTTTTTTTAGTGCAGGCATGCAATTCTCATTCGTCCCTTCTCTTTTTGTGTCTTTACATAGATACATATCAGTGGCAGAAGTCAGAAGACAAGGGCAGAGAAGTCCTGCACCTCTATAAACCTGCTAAAAGCGTGCAGAAATCCTGAGGAACTAGGTAGAAAATAACTGTGATTTCATTATAGACAGAACTCTGATGAAACGTTGATTAGGACTGTCAATTGTTTACATATGAATGTAATAAATAGTGTAAAAAAAATAACACAATGGCATTGAAATTACAATCAACTTTACATTGCACAAACTTAACTTCATGAACATATTCGAACAAAAAAAAAACTACCTTCTCAACAATAAAGAGCCATTTCGATGTGTAGGCCTAATATGATCAAAGGGATATTTACAAAATATTATTATCTTTTCTTTTTCTTTAGATTCGAAAATGGAGTGCCTTCATTTGACAATGACAGAAGTGCTAAAGAGACAAAACTCTAGATCAAGGAAAGGCTACAATCAGGTGAGCAGGAAGGAAGTACGGGAGAAAACTGAGATGTGGTTTAAACAGCCCCGAAACTAACTTGGCGCAAACACCTACAGTTACTCTGATGTGGTTTCTGCAGCAGTGTGTAGCAGTCGACAAACAACAACATTTTTTACCAAGAGCAAACATTTTGGCTTTCATTTACCTGTTTCTGTGCCAGTTTACACGATATGGCTCATGTTTTTACACCTTGGTGTTTTTGGTGTCTGTCTTACTTTCATTTTTACAGTGTCAGTGGTTACTGTTTGGTTCAGTTACACCACACACTGACTGTACTTCATCTTGTTTTGCTGCCATTTGAAAAGAAAATATATTGTTGTTTACAAATTTGTTTAACAGATATTTGAGATAAACGAAGAACGGTGAAAATCATGAATATCATATGGAAATATGCTTAGGTCCTTTTGCATAACCTATTTAAAAGACATTAACAATACTACTGTAATTGCATAGATTAAGCTCAAACGTTTATGAATATGAAAGATGTTTTGGTGATTCAAGTTGCAGTATTTTGATGATTTTGTCATTTGTGTTACAGCAACTGACCACCACACAGGTAAAGGTGGATAAGGTTCAAGTTAGTGGAACTTCCAACACCACCTTTGCAGTTTGTCTGGACCAAGATGAGAAGAAAATTTTACAGAGCGTGGCCAGGTACAGTTGGCTTTTTAATGCTGATGTTTGGCTAAAAAGGACATGTTTCACTTGTTTCATGAGAACTGAGCCCATTACATTGGAATCGTGCTCTGCCAAATGAGCCACAACAACAAATGTAATTGCAAAATTATAATTAACTACTTTTACTCCAGTAAAATGTAATATGTCATTGAGTTTGTGTACTTTAACCTAAATACATTTGCGTACTCTGTTCACCACTGCTATGCAGTATAACTAATTATTAATTATATTTGTTTTATTCATTATTTCATATGTGTAGCATATTTATTAAGCAAAATGCCTTTCATTGATCAAAAGGGACAGATCAAACATGGTAAAGCACATTATTTACTTTTTTAAACAAATGCTGTTTCTTTTGAACTTCGATTCCAAAGTCTATTCAAAAGTGCTGGAAAAGTTTATACCACTTATATTATGAACTGTTTTCAACTTTGATAAGAAATATTCATTGAGTACCAAATCCTGCTGGAATGATTTCTGAAGGATCATTGACACTTAAGGCTGTCAGTATATTAAATAGTAAATGTTATTTTAGATTTATAGAATATTTCACATTGTTACTGTGTTTAGTATATTGTTTATTAAATAAATGCAGACTTTGTGAACATAAGTTTTTTCAGAAAAGTATGTTGTCCTTCATTTAATTTAGTGTTTTAACATGTGGAATACTCATTGCATTAAGCTAGCCAAACAAAAAAGAGGAACAAAATCGTTCCATCTTCATGTTTTACTGCAAAATGGAAACGAGACTGAAAGTGACTCAGCGCTGTTTGTCCCAAAAAAAAATTGTTAATTCCATCATAGAGTTGTCATAGAGACATAAAAAATATTTGTTATAAAAATAGTTTTGTGGCCAACAACTGGTGACGTTTTTTTTTCAGTGCATTGCTATTAGGATGTAAGCTCAGCTGATTATTTATAACAATGACATGAACAACCCAATACTTTTTTCTCTTTGCAGATGTGAGGTGTCCGTTTGTTATAAACCCGATAGTTCGACTGATTGGACGAAAGGAAGGGTGTTCTCATCGCAGACGCAGCCTCTGCAGCCAACCTTCTGCTCTCTGCTTTGTCTTCCTGTGGCCACATTCAGTGGACCTCAGCCTTGAACCCAGAGACTCGGTTTGACCCTAAGACTCCAGCCTAATAGACGTCCATCTACGTAGTTACAACTCTCTATATCGACTGGGAAAAAAGCTGGGATAAACTTTAAGGCAAAAGTGCTCTTTTATTACATTTGTGAGCATCATTTGTATGCACAGCGAGGGTTGTTCGCTTCATATTCCTGAGATGAGGATAACTGGTTGATTAGCCTGAGGTACACCCTAATACATTTCAGTGGACAATTTTATGGACTTATAACTAACCTCTGTATCAGGTTATGAATCAAAACCTGAGTCATCTACAATGAAGGTTTGGTACTTTGAAAGGGATGTTATTACTGGATTGAATTGGAACTGGGCCTGCCCTGGTTCTTATAACTGGTTATAACTGTCCTGGTTCTTATAGCACTGTGGACACTGTAATAATATGTTTGTATATATGACAAAATTATTTTATGTAGCTATAATCCAAATTCTCAGGAAACATATCTATATTACTTTACAGTCTTTCATTTTTTAATTTTTTTATTTAAACTATGTCTGGCCAGAGAATTGAGACATGTTCTTTAGTCCTTAAAAATCTAATATATTCCGTGATTATTTTTGTATATGTTTTGTGTATATGTATCTTATTTGTGCTGTGTTGTGACTTTAAAACGATCTCTTGTTTTGTAGTTTGGTGTGTTTGCCAGCAGAGGTCCTTATAAACCATTTGTTGAGTTATTTCGTGGTCGCTGAAGGCTGAACAGTGGTATATAAACACCTACACTCTTAAAAATAAAGGTGCTTAAAGGGTTCTTCACAGCGATCCCATTAAAGAACCATTTCTGATTCCACAAAGAACCATTCAGTCAAAGAACCATCTCTTTCATACCCTTTTATGATCTGAAGAACTGTCTTTCACCACAAAGAACCTCTTGTAAAACAGATCTTTAGATGTTAAAGGTTCTTTATGGAACTATTAAGATAAAAAGGTTCTTCAGGCACCTTTATTTTTAAGAATGTAAATCACTGTCCGTGAAAAAACAAAACGGTTCAGTCAGTGCAATGTAAATCTGGCACAGTTTGTAAGTGAAACAAACTGAATTCTTTCTTTGTGTTATTTCAAATTATCAGAATAACTGTCAAAACAATTATTTTCTCTCTGATAATTTTTTAAACACTTAAAGATGTTATATATGTTAGCAAAATTATGGAGTAGAGGTGTAGAATGTAAATATACATAGATATATAGAAAAAAAGAAAATTGAGCAAATTGAGGGATTTTACTCTCTCTCAGGGCCAACTCTTTTTAAATAATGTCTGTCTGTTTATTAAACTTTGTAAATACATTCTATCTGCAATAATACTACATTTCATTTTTATGTGACAATATGTTGGACAGAGTGTTGTGGGTACAGACTACTGACCAGTACTTCTATAATGTACTATTCACTGTTATGCAAAATGTCTTTTTTATTATTTTGTCATTTGGGCATCCAAGAGAGCTTAAAGCGGTACTTTCTTTGTAAATTGTATTCATGAAGTGCATTCAGTGGCTTTATATTTGAACACTGTAACATGTCAAAAATATATTAAGTAAAAGCACTTTTTAAAATAACTCACAATTCAGTGTGTATGTGGTTCTGTAATGTCTAACACTTTTATTTTTGGCTAGTGTCATTTTTAATACCTTTTTTAGGAGGTGATTTTTAATGAGACTTTAAATGCTTGCTTTTGGTTTTCCGCTACAGTGGAAACCTTAGTCCTACAGATTGTAGAGGCATTCTCATGATCAAATGTCAGGTTAATAACTAAACAATGATAACTCTGTCTGCTAAAACAATGTTCCTTGAGAAGGGCAGCTTTGCTGAGGGTATTTATGAACTGTTAGCCTTTTCAAGATGTTATCAAAGATCATAAAAAATGTCACAAGATGACTGTACCTAGTAAAAAAAAGGGTAATTGAGGAAATGCTTAAATGTATTTGAAGCACCTAAAATCAGATTATGTCAGTTATGATGATTGATAGCCTCTTTGTCAATAAGGGATAGAAATAAGACAATTCTGAATTGATTTGTAATAGAGTTGGCTCTGGATGCCCGTCTTCACCCTCACCCTCGTGTAGTTATCAGTATGTCTATTCTTATTAACAGTATAAGTAGGCCTAATAGTAAATTGATACATTTAACAAAACCTGCCAAAAACATGTTCAAAATCAAAATACATTAATAAGGCATACTATTTTGCTTTAAGAAACTGAAGTAAATTTTAAGATGAATTCAATTAAACATATTGTCTCCTCAGTTCTCATTATCTTAAAAGTGGCAGCAAGTGATTGAATTTATGAATCAGGAGCACAGACTGTATAAAAACATTGACTTAGTGTTCTTGACGTCACCCGCAATTTTCTGAAGAGCGTTTTTGAAGCTCAAGTGGGCAGAGCGTACCGTCTCCATCTTGGCATTGCGTCACCGCATCACTCCCGGATTATCGAAAATGGGCAAAAAGGTGGGAGCTGGTTGATCAAGCCACGCCCATCTATTTTTTTTTTCTTCTGTAAAGTTAATATGGCAAGTATATGGGATTGACTCTCTTTTGCAGCCAGCCTCTAGTGGCCAGTTGACGAATTACAGTTTAAAGAGCCAGTAAGTTGAAAATTCTAAGCTTCCTATCACTGTTTATAAGTCCTGTACAACAGGTTTAAATCCATCCAAAGTTAAAAAACATTGTCATTTTGGCAGAATATCATTTTGAAATTACCTCAGTTCTCAGAGATCCCCAAACGGTTCGCGCGAAGCTGTTCAAAAGATTCAGTTTCTTTAAACCCCACCTTTCGGTAGCATACTGTGTTCTGATTGGTCAACTAACATAGTCAGTTTTGATTGTTTGTTCCGCACACAACTTCATGGTAAACAATGCGTTAGCATCTTTTTGGGGTGAATTGTGTCTTATTCCTCTCACCGCGAAGCAAACAGTAAAATAAAAAACTCGAACAGTCTCGCTTCTTTTTCTTCTTTGTGGGTGTATTCAAGGCGCGCTTTAGTTTGAATCTGAATAGAGCGTTCAAGCGCGGGGGTGTGGTCACATTAGATATATTGAAGAGATTGCGTTGTTTTCATATGAATCACTTTATCACAGAATATCGGTTTTCGGCAGCACTTGTTTAGTTTTAAAGAAGACATGTCAAGCTTTCTATAGATATCTCTCTCATTTCTCTTTGTTGAGTATTCACGGAGTTACACTTCATTTTAATGACGTGTTTGTACATGACGATCAGCGTAGACAAAGGCTGCAGACAGCACACATACTGATAAGACGCTCGGGAGAAAACAAACACATAACTTCATAATCATACTTCGCGTTGTGATTCAGAGATGCTTGTTGGTCTAAATAAAGTTGGTAATGAACCCTCAATATAATAAGACACTTTCGACGCCATCGCGAAAGACAGTACAAGCTCATCGAAATCCATGTTGTGGATTGTTGTGATGTCATAAAACCCGGAAAACAAATACTGTAGTCCAAACGAGCCATTCGTTGTAGTTCTAGAAAAGGGATTTGCCATTTGGAGTGGACTTTGATATTTGTAACTTTGTATATCTTTTATGCCCAAACATACACACTACACACTGACTAAAATTCAAAAAGTGAAAGAGCATAATAGGACCTCTTTAAGTCACTTAACTCTCACTTAAGAGAGCAGGAGGTTGCTGCTTGATTATGAGCCACAGAATAATCCATTCAACCATTTATTTCACAACACTGGATCATTCAGGAACAAAACACCATTTACTGCTCAGAGTCAGGCAGGGGTTAATGGTAAAAATAATGAGTTTTTCTGACAGTTTCATTCATTTATTTTAATGGCTGCCCATGCGCAACATCCTTTCATCATGTGAAAGCTCTTTACAGGAAACACTAAGTTGAACATCAGCTGCATATAGCCCTTAGATATCTATACAGATATGTATGAATATCTGTATCTGCAACAGTAGCTGATTTCCACAGGATTTAGATTTGCAGTAGTGTTAGATAATTGTGCGCATGGTAAAAAAAAAAAAAAAAAGCTCTTAAAAAAACCCACCACAGATATCAGGTTTTTACAACTATGATTGTGTGGCAATTTGTGTCAGACAGCTTCTGAAATGTTGTTTGGAACATTCAAATGCGTTATCTACATCTAGATCATATCTATGGCATATGGTCTGTACGAGAAAGCAGACTTGATTATAGTTGGCCTATTAAGTCTTCTTGTCCAAGTTGGTAGTTCTTTTGCCATTGTGTCAGCAGCCTAAACTACTTACAAGAAATAGATATGATTAGAACTCCTTAAAAACAAGCTTGTTTTATTTGTATCCTTATCTTAATATGCAAATACAAATGAAGATTATCAGTGGGGGGGAAATGCTGTGGAAAAACGTGTTCAGTTGCTAGACATGCAAAAAAACAGGAATTTTTTGTTAACACTTTAGTATAGGGTCCAATTCACACTAATAAGTAGTTGCTTATTAGCATGTTTATTATTAACATATTGGCTGTTTATTAGTGCTTACAAAGTACATATAATGCATGACATCCATAATCCTACCTAATACCCTAAACTTAACAACTACCTTATAAACTATTAATAAGCAGCAAATAAGGAGTTCATTCAGGCAAAAGTCATAGTTAATGGTTAGTTAATAGTGAGAATTGGACCCTAAAATAAAGTGTGACCAAAAAAAACTTAAAATATGACATAAAACAAGTTTCACGGTTTCAATTAGATCATTTTTCATCTGCTAAAAAAATGTGCGGTTTTAGTGTCTGCGCAGGCTTTTTCATACATTTATTTGAATGGAATGGGGAACCTAGACTAATTTTCTTGCAGGAAGTTACTCAGTGGTCTCATTTCTGCTCTTGCGACACACAACCCTTCTCAGGAAGAAACAGTATTTACATGTAGTTTTTCTTCTCTGTGTAGTTAAATAATAACAATAACACTGATGCTAAAATAAGATCCAAGTTAATAGTCTCCTCCCATGTTTTGAGCCAATGTTTCCGGGATTGTATTACTGGTGTGGAAGACGCTAGGGGAATGATTTAGTTCTTGTGCTGATTGCAAAAGCAAGATGCAAGGAGGATATGATAAACATGATATGTTACATAACATAAGAAACATAAGAATTAATCACTGTTTTAAATATCTCTCAGATGCATTTTGCCATAAACCCTGGTTTATTATGATTTGGATGTGTAGTATAATAATCCTATGATTTTAGATAAAATCATGTGCTATTGTTGATGCTTCTAGGATACTGGTAGAAGAGAATGAAGGAAGAATGACTGAAAGCAGTGGTCTGTTTTTGTGAGTGGATTTATAGGCATACCTCATGCTTCATGCTTCAGCTGCCTGTAGTTTATTTCCCATTTAGGTCAGGTATGTCTGTGCCAAAGTTTCAAAGGTTCAGTCTGCCCAAAGGCATCTTTTTGCTATTGAGAGGCCAACTTCTCTTAGATGTAAGTCTACTGTATATAAAAATAGAGTTTGTTATGTCACAGAGTCTTTGTTAAACCTGATGCATCATGAAATATCTCAGTATAAACCGGTAATTATTAGTGCTTGATAATCTGTTGACATGAAGATTATTGTGTAAAACCCTGTATGCATTACTGCACAGCAATAACTGTTACTGTTTTTGTCTTAGTGGAGCAATTGTGATTCATACATCTTTTCTGGTACAATTCATCAGCAGTGATATATTTGACCATTATTCTTTAAAATACCTGCTTTTGTGTTCCGCAGAAGAAACAAATTCATACAGGTTTGAAACAATGTGAGGGCAAGTCCACACAATCAAAATGTCCACACATGTCAAAATATATATAAAAATACATCATAAAAGTAATCCAAACCAGTTGAGTGAAAAATAATCCAAATATTTTGAAAATACACCAAGACATCATCTGATAACCAGAGTTAATTTAGGCTTTTATTTATATGTAAACATTAATAAATGCTCATATTACACTGAATATGGTAAAGTGAAGCACAACAAGTGAGCTACGTTTATGCTATTTTACAATGTATTTTTGTACTTTACGGATACAATAGGTTTTTGGTTGTGTGGACTGTCAATTGGAAGGAACAAAAATGAAGATAGAATATAAAAAATATTTTCAAATGCATTCCTAAGATGTGAGTAAATGATGACAGTATTCACATTTTTGGGTGATTTTCCTTTAGGTGTAACTCCGTAAGCATGAGAGGTATTGTGAAGCTGAGAAACATTCTTACCAAACAACAATAAAGTAATAATTATTTTTGTGGTATACTCTCAAATAAATAATTTCTTGTTGGTTTTGTTTTGTCAAGGTCATTTGGTAACAGCAGCTTTCATGTCACTGTGTATTCTATATGATCTGAGACAATAGATGACTTTAATATTGAGCGACTGACACACTTCACACTTCCCTCTGCAGACTTCTGGCAGGTTTACTAAATGTTCCTGTCAATGCATGAATCTGCCTTTGGCTCCATTGCATTTGGCCAAGATCATTTAAGGTAGACCTCCCTCTCCCTACACAAACACATTTCCCATGTCCAGAGAGGCAGACCACTGATGTTAGCGGCAGGCACTGATCACTGTCCACTGCTTCCTTATATTGTCTAGCAGTGAATACAGGATATCTGAGTAATTGATACTCCATAACTGTAAAACAACTTTCTGGTGGCCTGCTTTATTCAATAAACTGTAATATAGGCCTATAGCTTTGTTCATTTGTCTTGATTAGGTTTACACAGGTTTACATTTAGTTCACCCAAAAATGGAAAACACTTTACAATGTAAGGTTTAACCTTAGTTGATTTGTTAGCATGAACAATGAAAGTACTTTTAAAGCATGTATTAGTCTTAGTTAATGTTAATTAATTAGTTAATTAAAACCAAACATTATATCTGATAATATTATTTAATGAACCTATCTACCAAATACAATTTGTTTCGATTAGGTATAATGTTAAAGGAACACTCCACTATTTTTGAAAATAGGCTCATTTTCCAACTCCCCTAGAGATCTTCGGATCTGGTGGTAGCACTTTAGCTGTAGCTTAGCATAGATAATTGTTCGTAGCTATATCGGCCTAGAAAATCGCAACTTTTCATTTTCTGTCTATCTTAGTACACGATGTAACTACAGAAGAGTCGAGTTTTAAATAGGAAAAATATTGAAACTCTTTGGTCATTTTTGAGCGAGATGCTAACGCTCTGCTCAGATCAGCTAAGCTAAAAGTGCTACGGCCAGACCGAAAATGGTAAAACACAACTGTTTAACTCTAGGGGAGTTGGAAAATGAGCCTATTTAAAAAAATAAAAAAATAGTGGAGTGTTCCTTTAACAAATATTTTTATATATAAAATAATAAATGTACAGCTTACTGTGTTAAAATTAATTAACAACATTAAATGGTTGAATTTTCATTTTTGTTTTAACTTTCCTTTGTGTTTTTATAATTATAGTTTAATGTACATACAGTATGTGAGAAGCTGCAAAAGGTTTTCCTCAGTTATGTTTCCAAATATCTTGCTAGCAAGCCAATTCTTGTTGTTCTGACAGAAAGATCATTGGCCAGTATGGCGCGTGCAAATCAAAAGGGTTCTTCCTCTTTGTGAGAGTGAAGTGTGTACCGTCCTAGTGTGGGGATTTCCACAGCCCTGCAGGCTGTCTTCCCATCTGAAGGTGTGTTTCAGAGAGATTTCCTGTTTTGTGAGAAGTTTGTAGCAGAGACGCACAATCGGAAGTCCCTGTTTTCTTTCCCACTGTTTATTTTTTTTATTTTTAAGTACATCCTGGTCTTAACTTTACAGTCATGTTAATTCATTATGAAATGTTCTACATATATGTATGCCATCTAGAATTGAACTTAAATGTTAATTATAATATTTTGCCCATTTATATCATATCATAGGCTTCACTTTTATGTGAAAAGGTCTTAAAAGGGCAAAAAAAAAAAAAAAAAATCAAAGATTACATTTGAATTCTGCAATCAAAAAAATCTTTTAAACCTGGAAATGAACTGAAAGTTTAAAATTATAAAACATACTCCACTGTTCACAAGGAAAAGAAAATGTATGATGTTAATCGTGGGTTCCTTTTAAAAAGAAAGATTATCAGATTTCCTTGTTTTCACTGAAACATGCAATTTTTTTTTGGAACACTGTCAAATTATGATGAGTAACATGATCATCAGGTTTCACACAAACGTGGAGTTCATGTCAAATCAAGCGTTTCTGTCATTAAAGAGGGACAGATACTAAACTGTTCTGATATATTCAACTGTCAGTTCAACCTTTAGGTCAAACTGTCTTGCTGACACTATTATATAATTGTATTAAATTAGAAAACTGTTATATCACTGCATTTCACTATTGCTATTTTAGACTTGACTAGCGGCTTCAGTTATTAGAGGCAGTACAATTAGTTAAAATGAGGTTTAGAGGAAGTTCAAACTCGTGCACCAAAAGTTCATCCATTGGTGTTCAAGTTCATCACAAGATCTAGCTGTTTACTTGCCACTGACAAAATTATTATAATATAATTATTTAGCTAAATACTTTAGGCCTGTCACAAGTATTTGTTTTTAAAATAATAGACACTATTTTAAAACACAACAAATGCATTTTACTTCACTTAACATTACACAGCTGAATCTATAGGATTTACACAGCTTGTTAAAGCAACTAAAAATAGCATGCAGGAGGAAGTGGTTGTTTTTCCTGTTAGTTCTTAGAACTCTGTGTTTCTAGTCCAGATGAACCCTATAAAAGTAGGGTACTGTCTGCATACAGCATGTCAGGTAGCTTTCAAAGGTGAGTGCCATAGGCAATGCAGGGCTGATCTAATGAGGAGTTCTGAGAGTTTTCATCCCCAGAGATTCTGAAAAGTCTGCAGCAGTGAAGCTTGACTGAGTGTGCCATAATATAGTTACTGCACACACACACACATACACACGAACAGTTGCAAAGAAGGACAGTGATCTTGCATAAACCTGCCATCCATTCTCCTACAGGGTTGAAACGACACGAGGGTGAGTAATTAACGCCAGAATTTTCATTTTTAGGTGAACTATCCCTAGGTCTTCTGTAAACGTGCTGCCAGGGTTGCGAGTTTTCAGCAGAGCTGTGCTATTTTGAAAATGCAGTCGCGGGAAACATTAGGCCACAGAGCCGCTTGTTGCATTTTTTGGGCTACTTATATAATGTACTGTGACCGCCAATGAATGATTAGACAAAGAAAATTGAAAGTAGATGCTTTTACCAATTTATTAAAGAATAGGCTACCTGGCAACCTAAGGACCGCTGAACGATCGAGGTGAGATAGTATGAGGGACACATTTATTTTTTTATTTTTCACAAACTAAGGTGAATTCCGCTCACACATGGAAATTTAAGGCAAAATACTTGAGTTTGGCATCGTAGATATAGCCAGGAAACTGTTTGGTACATGTTTTTCAGAATATCTTTTGTGTTCAGCAAGAAGAAACTCATACAGAACAGCATCAGAGTGAGTAAATGATGACAGAATTTTCATTTTTTTGGATGTACCGAAATGTAAAAAGTAAGTAGGACAGGAAATAAAATACAGATTAAATAGTTAGAAATTCACCCTACATTCACTGTAAACATGTCTAGCTAAAGTCATCTAATTAAGATTTAAAACTCTTAAAATTCTTATTCTTACTCTTATTCTTAAAAAAAGAATAATCAAAATTAAAATGTTTATTTAGAGCCCTTTATGGGAATCCTACAACTGTGATTGGACAAAGGAAAAAATTGGGCAGATTTTCATCCCTTTTGTGTAGGTTTTGAGTCAGCTTTGGGCTTTGCTTGTATGTCTACCAACCATAGTGATAATGATGTTAGATAAAGATGTCCAGACTGTCAAACCTAGATGTTTTTCTGATCAAAATGACCATTTTGACAATTATTTAACCTTTATTGGTGCAAAAAACTTAAACCATAAAACATAAACCAACTTTGAGAAACATAACATAAAAACCTAAAATTTATCAATTTAAGTATATCAGCATATATGGTGTTTATTATTAAATAATCCTAATAAAAAAAAAACTTTTCTTCTTATTAATATTTGAAAAGTGTCATATTTGAAAACTTTTTGAAAATAATGATTCAAATATGAACACATACATTCTAAGAGTAAGTTCAAATATAAAATAAATTTTACTTCAAGTTACACCACGTGACATTTTTACATACTGCATGCAGAGCCATTATCTCTAAGCAGAAGTAAAGACTGAACATAAAGTGAGAAAGTAAAAGTTTCTAAGCGTAATTTTTTCTCTCTTGACTGGCCCTAAATATATCTCAGCCGTGTGTGTGGTCCGCCCCCACATTTATGGGGACAGGATATGTGTCAGGTCCTGTCATCTACACTGTCTCTCTTAGAGTGAGGGCCAAGTGAGCGACAGGAAGCCTGTGGTTCAGCGAGCTGCTTTCTGTGCTGATGCAGCGCTCTTGACCCTGTTTCTCTTCACTTGTTCAATGTCTTTTTGTGCAGGATCAGGGGCTTCATCTCTGTGTGCTAGTTTTGCCGTTCTGCAGCACTAGGCCCATACAAACCACACCTGAGTATGTGTCACATTGTTTGGCTATGAACGTTCATGCTGAACTTGCCCAAAATCCAGATCAGGGTGTTGTTTGGGTGTGATAAATTAATCAAACAAATTCAAAAGGACTTTCCTTTCGGTGTGTCCACACACCCACTTTGCGCGCGTCTTTCACACATTTAGCCGCTGTTTCTCCCCTGATCCTCCTTCTAAACTTTCCTCTGTGGTGCCTCTCTCTCTCTCTCTCTCTCTCTCTCTCGTCCCTCCCTCACATTCACTCAGCTTTGAGTCAGAGTTGCAGTTGTCCTCAGTGACAGCCGCAGCAGTAAGAGGAAGTGTTACACAGTGTGCAACTCTCAGTGTGACTGTTTGGCCAGCATATGTTTTTTATACATGCGGCATATGATGTAGTCCACTGATAGTCTCACAAGGACGAAAGGTAAGGCACCAGACTTCTTTTTCTTCAGCAGACTTCAACATTTTAATGCACTAACAGACGGTTGCTGCTCACTATAGATAACCTGTGAAATATGCGTCTCTGCACTGAGAAACCAAGCTGTCGGAAAGTTGCATAATTACGAGCTGTGTCGGACACTAAAAAGGGCCCCTTGTTTAGTTTCGTTTATTTAATCTACATGCTTTTTTACACTCGTTCTGGCTTTTTATCGTAGTATTGTTTTTTTTTTCTCTCCCTTTCCCTTTCCTCTTTCTAGTTTTTTAGATTCTGTTGTAACTTAAAAGTGTCTTAGCAATGGAGCAGTTAGTTGCATTGTGTTTCTGGACAGTTATAAACCGTGCCTGAAATGAAGGGGAAGTCTTCTTGTTTAATCAGTAGTGGGTAAACGTGCACCTGAGGCTGTTAGCCATGGTCATCTGCGAGTGTGTTTGCTTTTTGGTAAACAACCTTAGTTATCAATTACTGTAAACAGTTTAGTGTTGCATATAATCATGCCAAGAATATCTTGATATTATCTACTGTGTTTTATAAGCTCATGAATGTACAATTTAAGTGAGATTAAATTTCAGCATCATGAAGTGGAAAATAGAAGAGTGAGTCAGGATAATGTGACCAGCGCATTAAAGGAATAGTTCAGCAAAACATTTACTCGAGATCATGTCATTCCAAACCTGGATGCATTTCTTTCTTCTGTGGAGCACAAATATATATATACATTTTTTCAGTTTTTATTTTTTCATTCAATGCAGTCAAATGTTGTTTGGACCCAGATGTTCCACAAATTCTGTTCTATGGCGTTCTGTGGGAGAAATGGAACAACGTGAGACCGAGTAAATGATGCCAGAATTTAGTATATTGTAAATTTAATGTGTTCATTTTGTCTTTTAATTTTCTATACTCATTTTCTGATTATATTTTGTCTTTGTGTCAGCAGTCACATTGGTGATTTGTTACGTTTACCTCATTATGTAAGGACCAAGCCACAGCATGGCATCTTGGAGAAATTCTAGCAGTATTAATGTTGAGGACCCGGCAGGTGAGAGTTACACCTTTTTAGAATACATTATAAATAACAGAAGGTGACAAATCACTATTTTCATAATTGATTATCTACTTGATACTTAAACATTTGCAGTACCATTTTAAAAAAATATATATGTTTTTAAAGAAGCCTGGGTTGTTAAACAGTAATATTGTGATATTTTATATTACATTACATTTTAAAATGTAATTTATTCCAGTGATAGCAAAGATGAATTTTCAGTATCCATTACTCTAGTCTTCAGTGACATTCTAACAGTTAAAAACAGTATTTTGATGAACTTTGACCCCAACTGACCCCAGACCTTTAAATGGTAGAATATCTCACACATATGTGACCCTTGACCACAAAATCAGTCATAAGGGTCAGTTTTTCTGAAATTGAGATTTATACATTATCTGAAAGATGAATAAATGAGCTTCCCATTGATTTATGGTTTGTTAGGGTAAATACAACTGAGATACATCTGAGGTGCAAAAAAATCTAAATATTGAGAAAATGTATTCTTTAACGTTGTCCAAATGAAGTTCTTAGCAATGCATATTACTAATCAGAACGTTTTTATATATTTACAGTAGGACATTTACAAAATATTATCATGAAACATCTTTACTTAATATTCTAAAAGATAATGGCATAAAAGAAAAATCAATAATTTTGACCCATACAGTGTAATTTGGGCTATAGCTGCAAATATACCCCAGTGACTTAAGACTGATTTTGTGATCCAGGATCACATATCACTTGATTTATATCAGCATTCAAATGCTATGTTGTTGGCTTCTCTTTAAAGCTGAATATGCTGCCATTGAATCCGAAATCTACCGTTCCCTGCTAACCATTATGAGAGAAATGGACATTGAGCAACCAGCTGTCAATAAAGGTATGACTGACACTTAAAGATTACACCTAATAAAATAGCACACCTGAAGGCCAAACTTAGATACAGTTGATTGCCATACATGCTATGAAAAGAAAAAGACGAGTTAAAAAAGACACGGTTTCTTTAAGAACCACAATCTGTAATCTAATCGTTAGAGTGATCTGTTCATGTTGCGTATAAAGGCCATGTCAAAAACTCAAGCTACTCTGTAAGCATCAGTAGCATGCAACATCTGGGGTGCCAGTTTCAAATGGCAGTATCAATGCACAAAATTTGTTGCAGGCATATTCTAGTTGTGTATATAAGAGCTGTTCGTTTTTGTTCATTCTGCAGGAATGCTGAGGTGGACATTACACAAGAAAGTGCAGGACAGTTCACTCAGGAGTCTGGCTTTGGTGAGAGTGGCCATCAAGGAACTAGAAAGAGTGAGTCACCAGTTTCCATGACATAATGCTTTTTGAAATATACCATTACATTTCCCATTTTAGTAGCTGTCAAATTAGTTCACGCATGTTCAGTTAGTATGACCTAAATACTATTATTGTATTTAGTGTTTATTATGACAGCATTATTTAAAGGTACTTGCCTAAGAAGCTTGAAATTATTACCTATTGCTACTGTCACTACAAAGAGTTCACTTATTATAATAATAGTTAACAATTACAGGATAATTGACTACTAACAACAGTTAATTTACACATAATGTGTTTAATTCCACAAAGAAAAACTGTTGGCTGTGAATGACTTATAGAATGATTTATATGAATTAGGGAATGATTGGATGATTTTCCTTGTTTTCGTATACAGGCTGAAAGAACTGACTGCAAGAATCATCTCATTCCTCTACTTCATACACTTATATATGCTGTGATGCAGGTAAGAGAAAGGATGGCTACTCCCAGAGCTTTTAACTGTCCTTCATTTTACTTTTCGGCTAGTGATTCTCAGCTGGTTTTCAATCAGGATCCAGATATTCCATCAAGTGGGAATTAAAGACAGCACCAAAATTGTTTCTTTGAAATGAAACATAGAAATGTGTCAATATTATGATGCTGTTTTAGACATTGGCTCATTTGTCTTGGAGGGAAGTCTGAGGGTTTATTCACTTACACACACATCCTTCCTTGTGTTTCTTTGCAGACAGTATGCATACCTGATGACCTCTATAAACGAGTTTATGACTTCTGCAAGAGGTTGTTGACTCTGCCTCAGCCGTACTGCACTGTGGGCCTTAGTTATGCTGGCCAAATGAAAGCAGAACGACTTGCTCCAGGTTTGTGACTTTCCTCAAACAAAATCTGATAAGCATCTCTCCTGATCTCAGTTTTTCTGTTGGCTTGTAGCCAAGAAAAACTTATCATTAATTAAGTCATAATTAAGTAAACATGATCCCTGTGTGTATGACGTGCATTTCTTTTTTCTCATAGGCCTTTTGTATCAGAAAATGATAATCGCAGAACAAAATCTGAAAAATGAACACTATCCTCACCAGGAGAGGTGAGTCAATGTCAATGTGTTTTCAAAACAGATTGAACTTCTTTTTTTTTTTTTTTTATGTAAAAATAAGTGCCAAATGTAGCACATACACTGTTTAACAGAAGACATTTATTAGAAACAATATAAATATTGTTTACAGTTTAAATGCTCATTGTGAGTTTGTGATACATTTTTTTGTTGAAGTATTTTGCTACCCAAGCACAATGTAGCCACTTTCTGGTTGTCAAACATTAGTGGAGCATATATCTGTATTAATATTAAATAATGTACATCTGTGATTACATCTACTATATGTGGACATAATTATATTAAGAAAATATTGATTTATGAGAAAAAAACAAAAATGCAACAATTTTATCTAATGCAACACATAACATAGGAGTAAATGGGGAAAACCGGCATAGTAATTATTTGTGAAGTCAACAGTTTTAATGTGTTGTGCATCCAAATATTTAAAGCCTGTTATCATATGGATTATTTTTTTATGCTGGTAATAATTGCTTCCAGTCTACATGAGTTTGAGGTTGATGCGGCTGCTGAAGTCAGCAGGAAGCTTTATCAAATAAACCTCATGTCCGCCCAGTTAGAAGTGAATCAGATCAATGTCTCTCTCTCTGAATAACTGTGTTCATGAGTTTTTGATGGCTGTGTTCTGTGCCATGTTCAGGGTGTTTGTGTTTGCGGATCCTGCAGTATTTTCCGAGTCACTTAGCACGGTTCTGAAGGCTGATATTGAGGCTCAAGGAATGTTCCGGAACCCATTGAGCTTGATGCGCTGTGTAGTGCAGCACAGTCTTCAGGCGGCGCTGGGAGAGGATTGTCATGGGCCCTCTCTCAATGATGCTTTGCAGGTCAGTGATGTTGTCTAGAAAAGCTAGTTGTGGACTATCATAGCCAAGAAGTTCACTAACAAATCTTAGATCCTGAAACTGACTAATGCATATCTAAGTATCCAAGTAATGCTTACAGAGATAAAACATAAGATGCTGCATAAATGATACACTTGAAAAGATGAACTTTTTCTGCACTTTTTTCATTGTTTGTTGGTAAAACAATGTAATAGAAACTAATTGAAGAAGTTAGGGATCAGTCAGATTTCTTTGTAATAAATTTTATTTAAAAATTATGCATTTAATTGCTGAAAAGTAACTTTACATTGTTACGAATTTTATAATAAGAGACAATAAAAGAGTAAAAACTCATACTGACCCGAAACTTTTGAATGGTAGTCCTGTAGTAGGTCCTGTTATGTATTTTTTTTGCATAATGTATCACCATATGTACATGGATCTGGTATGAATTATATACTTTTCTGATATACATCATATGCCGTTTTCTAGGCAGCATCATTTATCACAAGGGTCAAGAGTACAAGTATTCAGATGTTACATTTTGTCACAGCAACCAACTGTGAATCAGAAATGATTACTGGGACATAGTACAACATGCCATTTTGCTCTTACCTAGTCAAAACTCCTCTGCTAAAAAAAGTTTATTTGAAGAAAAAGAATTAAGTATTCTAAATGAATAGGAAATGGTCTGTACCTACATTTAACCTGTGTTTAACAGTTTAAGTACTATATAATTTTAGTTGTGAGACTATACAATGATGGAGACAAAGGGTGAGCATTTATTTCAGGTCAGCATCTCTCTGTCTCTGTCCAAACGTTAGCCGTCTGCAGTTTATTTTCAGAAAACTCAAAGCAACAGGGCAGGACATCCACTGGACATCCCATATGTGTCTGTCTGAATTATGGCTGTATGTTTGTGTGTGCATCTGCATGTGTGATTCCATGCTGTGTGGCTTTCTGTGTAAGTGTTTGTGTGTCTGATTACCTGTCTGTGCTTATGTCAGGAAATGGACCAGGATGTGGAGTCGTACCTAAATGAAGTGCTTGCAACAGTAGACCAGAGCACAGGCATTAACAGAGTTGATCGGGGTCAGACCAGACAGAAACTACAAGAGTTATACTTACAGATCCTCCGTGACAGAAAAGGTACGCTCTTGTTTCCATTTCTATTTCTATCACTATATTCTATTCTGCACTCTCACAAACACAAACAAAAACTCTTTACCAACTCCATCTGTACCAAAATAGCTTTTTTTCCTCTAATAAAAGACCTAGATATATTTTTTCCTCCTTTTTTGATATCCAACTTGTGTAGCTGAATCAGGAAGCAGGATTTGTTTGTGGTGTCATTGTGACGGTGTTTTGGGTTTCAGGTCTATTGTCCGACGGCTCCCTGTGTGATGTTCCGCTTCCCAATCCGGAGATGAGTTTCCATCTGTGGTGGGAGGAGGAGGAGCTCTGTAAGTGGATTTCATTTACAAAAATGTTTTTGGCCGGGGCTATTTGTACTAGTGTTGCAAGATAATAATAAATATTGAAAAATATTCAAATTAGTTGTGTCAGATACAATTGGCACCTCAGTGTATTGTAATAAAGCAGTATGCAGTAATAACAACTTAGTCATTACATAATGATTAAAATCATGAATTAATTCTAACTTGTTGGGACCTTACTTGTCCCTATCCCCTCCCTATACCTGCTCCATAACCTGCAGATCAGTAAAGGTGTCCTCATAGGTCCAGGAAGGACCATATCCAGTTTCAAGTAGGCCTAGTGAATGCTTGTAAAAAGCTTTATTCCCACTATTAAATACCTATTAGCACATTTTGAATATTTTCTTCTTTTTAATTTCGTATAAACAAGCTGATATGTGATAGGAATAAGTTTGGAATTCAAAACACAGTGGATTCGAACTTGCGCCAAATGTGTTGAGTCTCCTTAACTCTCCATGTCTTTGTCCCAGCTACTGATTTGCTTTCTTTTGTTATTGTGTGTATGTGTGTGTTAGTGTTAATAGCCTTTGACATTGATTGATTTATTGCATTGATTGCATTGATTGAATTGACTGAATTGACTGCAGACTTTGGTCTCTTGGTGAATCTGAGCATAGTATGTGACATTGTTGAGAATTGATACTCTAAAGGAGATTCCAGTGTTTTTTTTTTTTTTTTTTTTTTTTTTTCAGGAAACACAAGTACTTTTATTTAAGTCTGAAATATAAAAAATTTGACATAGGCAATGTCAATTCTGGACTGCAGCTGTCCTGCAGAGTTAAGCTCCAACCCTAATCAAACAAACCTCTACAAACTAATTAAGGTCTACAGAATTACTAGGGCTACAGGCAGGTGAGGACTTTTTTCAAGGTTGAAGCTTAACTCTGCAGGACATCGGCACTCCAGGACTGACATTGCCTATCCTTGCATTAGAATATAGCAAGAAAAGTATTTTTAGGGTTAAATCGCATAGAAATAGACCGTAGCCTAGATGACCTCATCTAAACCCAAGAGATTTGAGGCTATTCACTAAAATACAATATTTATTTTCATCCTCTCTGCCCACAGGGAGAGAACTGGCCAAATTCGTCCGTTCTGGATCATTCAGTGAAAACCTGATGAGTTCAGAGGACTTCTATATGTCTGACTTACCCATAGACCTCAACTCAGATATGCCACGGTACTCTGTCATGTCAACGGACAGTGGGATAGAGCGTGACATGCAGGGAACTGAGGCTTTTGACATGGAATTTCCTGGAGGAAGAACCTTAAAGCCTGAAATTACCAGTGGCCGACTGTCACGGCGTGGAGGAATTAAGGTAAAGCCGACTGTAACCGAAAGCATGGCTCTGATGCAGGAAGCACTGGAGGAGACAGGCACCGCTTGCAGCAGTGGCACACTGCAGAGGAGAGCAGGAAATAGTAGTACCAACTTGCCCAAGGAAGAACGGGACTACACTGCTAAAATAGTGGTCATGGGAGATGACCGGGCAGTGGGAAGGCTAGCCAGGGCATACTACTGGTTAAGGTATGATATATTGAGCCCTATCATAAACCCAGTGCAAGTGTTTTTGCTAGTTTCAGCCTGACGTAGTTCTCATTCACACGTCCTGTTCTGCCTTGTTTAAATAACAAATGCATTCATGGCATGGGCTTGCTGGTCTAAAAAAGAGGTGCATTCAGGCGCATTGTTGGTGCATTGCTATTTTTAGGAATTGAAAATAGACTGCTCCATAGACCAACTCAAACCTGGTTTAAAGTCTGGCGCAATATTGAAAAATTTAATTCCGCCATGAAAGCAAACCTGCCATGGTGTGAGTGCAACTGGCTTTTAAAGGGAATGGGAGATGTTATCTCATCTGTGATATTTGTTATTTTTTCACTCAAAGAGAAATTAGAGTGTTAATGATGTGATATAACCATCAAGTAAAAAGTAGTAAAAAGTAGTAACATATATTTGTATAATACATTATTTGGTTGCACTTTATTTTACAGTACGTGTACTAACATGTACTTAGAGTGTACTTACAATTAATTTTTCTAAGAAAGTTCTGGTAATACAAGGTAACTACATGGGGTAGGGTTAGGTTTAGGGGTAGGTTCAGGGTTAGTACCTAGTTATTACATAGTTATTGTAATTACTATAATAAGAACATAGTATGTACATGAGGAACAGGAATGTAAAATAAAGTGCTACTGTACTCATTATTTTTTAATAAAGTGGTTCATTGAAAAAATGGTCCTTTTCATTAATTATTATTTTTTTCATGTTTTCTGCACCACATGATTTTGTTGATACAAGATTTCACTAAATTACTTAAAGGGTTTGTTCAACCAAAAATGAAAATTAGACCATGATTTACTCAAGGTGTATATGACTTTCTTCTTTTAGAGGAATCCAATTGGAGTTGAAATGTCCTGACTCTTCTTAGATTTATAATGGCAGTGGGTGGGTGTTTTTGTTCAACAGTCCAAAAGAAGTCCAATAAAGTGCATCCATCCATAATAAAAATTGCCTTACATTGCTCCGGGGGGTAAATATAGGCCTACTGTTGCAAATCGATGCATTTTTGTTAGAAAATTATCCATATATAATCCGTTTTCTCTAGCTTACGCTAACTGTCGTACAAAAAAAATCTTGTTGTCTAAAAGAAGAAGATCATACAGTATAGACATATGATGCATTGAGGGTGAATAAATCACGAGCTAATTTTCATTTTTGGGTGAACTAACCTTTTTATAAATGTACTGTACAGAGAACAGACCCTACAAACCGATCACTTCAATTATTGTCTATTAAAGAAGCTTTTTGTTTCTTTGTAATAAGGAAGTTTTCTGTATGTTTCCTTGTTTTAAGACCATCAGATCCCTAAATGCTTTCACACCTTGTGTTTAGGCTTCTGTTATGATTGAATTAAGTTTCGAACAACAAAATATTGGTTATGCTTGACAGGAAACGGGAAGCCAGGAGACGGTTTCTTACTATGAAAGTCAACCTACAGATGTACTACATCCCTGTTGGTCGCCTGTCGTCTACAGCCTCTCCTGTGAAGGTAAATACCCTTTCCTTCCTTTGGAAACTTCAGCAAGTGTACTGAGATGAATACTGATTACTTTCATCAAAAAAAAGTGTCTTCCGTTTTAGCAGAACTATGATCTTACAGAATATCTGTTTTAGGAGAATTTGCCTTCTACAATCAATAACATCTGTGCTCTGGGCTCTTATCTTGGAATGGTGGATCCGTGGTACGATTGCAACATCTGTAGTCTTGGACAGATGATTCCTGATCTTGCAAAAACGGTATGTCAAAGATGTTTAGTGTATTAGCCATACTTGGGTTAGAAATATGAGCCTACATTTATGGAATGGGGAAGTTTGATAGTTTCTCTTTCAGGTATTTTTTTCTAGCATTTCCTGGTGTAAATGCAAACCTACTGTACCAGCTGTTCATTGTGAAAAACATGTTCCTCTTGCCGGTAATTTTTATGGTTAGTTTAATGATTTGTATATCAAGAAGTTTGTGAATAAATGCCAGAGTTTAATCCTTAGATATATTAGTATTACCATGCTGATGACATATCTGCAGATAAGCATAATTTTAAAATACTTAAGAGTACACATTACAGGAAAAGACTATACTTAAGTGCAAATTAAATGTAATGTTTTTGTCTTATTTGCAATAAAATTAAAATATTCTGGTTATATATTATAGTTATATTCATTTAAGTTATAAATTATAGTTTATAAAAAAAATTTTGCCTGGATGCACTGTAAGTTGCTTTGGATAAAACCGTCTGCTAAATGCATAAAATAACATTTTAAATTTAAATGTATATTAAATGCTGAACTTTAGCGTGCTTTTTAAACCCACTTATGTAGGATTCAAGTACATCTTTATTTATAATTATAAAATAACTTCTATTGTCCTGGTACTATGGCTAAATGGTACTGCCTAACATGCTGACAGGCATTTATGGTCAACTAAAATATACTTTAATGTAATTTTATTGAAACTTTTACACCATGTACATAAATGTGTACTTACACATTTGTATTGATGAATTGCTTGACTTTATAACAGTGCACTTTGTAAAATTGTACTTAAGTGTGTTACGAGAGTCACGAAGGTGTACTCTAAGTACACTTAAGTGACCTTTTATTTCTTTAATGTATTTTATGTGCAAGTACAGTTTTTGTTTTTTTTAATACATAAGTACACTACAAGTGAACATTAAAGATACCAAACATCACTCCCAAAGAATGATGTCAGTAAAACATTAAACTATAATTAACTCAAAATGCAAATGTTTTTTTTTTTTTTTTTTTTTTTTTTTTTATCTTCCAGTCCAGCACTGGTAAACCACAAGAATCTGACCTTTTTTCATCTGATGTCATCTCGTATTACGTGCGTATGGGACAACAGCCAGTGTACTTCAACATTTTCTACATTAAGGTGAGAATGAATTCCCTTTTGTACTGTTTTACGTAGTTAGTATTTTTGGACCGATCAGCTTGTGATTATGATGGCATGAGTTGCAGGTGTAATTTTGTCACCAAGTAAATTTACATGTAGAAAAAACAAATTAAAAGATTTGCAAGCAGCATAAAAACAAGAGAAAGTACTGAGCCACAGTTCAAGCTCAGAAGGTCAAGCTGTTTGGGTCCTTATTTAAGCTGTTGAATGATCTACAGAATACTTTTTTAAATTTATCGTTCTTTTTTTTATTTTCTATTCTATTTTTGCAGATTTACTTTTTCAACAAGTCCAAAGAACCTGTGGAAGATGTTTTTGTCACAGACCTGGAAGTGGATTTTCCGGAATTTAGAAAGGCCCAAGCTGCACATAAAGGTATTGCCACCCTAAATTACGGCCAGCAGTTCATTCAGCCAGTATTTACAGCCAACATTCTTTCCTTAGACACTGTCAAACAGAAGAAGATGCCTGCCGAGCTGTGTGGGGCCCTGATCTCGTTTAGCTACTTAAAAGTGAGGATCACTTCTGCTGTCTTTGTTGATATCAGAGTAGTTTTCATTTACCTTGTCACATACAATAAGACTGGTGTTGCTGATTGGTCGGTTTTCCAGTCAGTGACGTTCTTAAGTCACAAAGAAACATTCAGGATTTTTTCTAGAATTAAAAATTAAGTGACCAGCAAATTTTAGTTGACCTCATATGACCCTTCACATTCCTTTTAGGTGTCGCTAAGCAACAGGGAGGTTGAGAAAGGATTCTCATTCAGAACAACAGGCGCCCAGGTTTCAGCAATACCACAAAACAAAACAGAAGGTAAGGTTACATGATTTGACTGAAAAGGTATTTGTTTTTGTTAATCAGTTAGATTAACATTCACTTCAGCCTGAACAATTTTAAATAAATGACTATTTTACTTCCCACTTTGTAGATCTCAACTGTCTCACGGTCGCTTTCAGTGACACAAAGCCAAAGAGTTTCATGGTAGGTCTGGCTAAGACAAAACTCTACTTTTTCTTTCTTTTTTTTTCTTTTTTTTTTTGGAAAATCTATCTATCTATCTATCTATCTATCTATCTATCTATCTATCTATCTATCTATCTATCTATCTATCTATCTATCTATCTATCTATCTATCTATCTATCTATTTATCTATCTATCTTTATTCTTTATTTTTTGAACTCAAGTTTTATGTTTTGGACTATAACTGTATTCAGATATTTATGCTGTGATTTGTTTCTTTTTTTAGGAGACAAAGATCAGAACATGCCATTTTAAATTGAAGACGCCAGACAAATCAACTTTCACAGTACGTCTGGACAAAGACTTTCGAAGGAAATATATGAATGTTGAGAGGTAAGAAATCAGTGCTTTTTCTGCTCATGTTATCATTTTAATAAAGTGGTCCATTACCCACAATCAAAAGTGTGAAGTTGGTAAGTTGTTTTAGTATTTTCGGAAAGATAAATATAGGGTTTTATATATATATATATATATATATATATATATATATATATATATATATATATATATATATATATATATATATATATATATATATATATATATATATATATATATTTTTTTTTTTTTTTTTTTTTTTTCAAAATGTGATGGCAAAACTGAATTGTCAGCAGCCATTACTCCAGTCTTCGATATGATATGATCCTTCATTCAAATATGTTGATTTGGTGCTTTTTGGTTTTTATTATTGTCACATTTCAAAATACAAGTATTACGTAAGAAAAACAACCTGTTTAACTTGTTAACTGTGTAACTTACTGAGCCCAAACTATTGAACAGTAGTGTATTCTTTAAAAAAAATTGATTAGCTTTATTTAAAGAATAATAAAGACATAGAATTAGAAATGCCTTCTTCTGGTCCCAGAGTGATACAGATTAGATGAAACATTGATTAATTTTCATTGTACTACATTTTCTAACACAGCATTGAGGTTGCTCCATGTCGAGACCCTGGATATTACGTTCAAAAATCCTTGAAGTCAAAGTTCACGGCAGAAGGTGACAGTAATGCTGGACTGAACAAATACATGAGCAAAGGATTGACTCTCCCCATTAACACATTTGCTGGAATAATCGACTAAACGAACGAGGATCGGGATGGAGCCTGCTTGCTGTCAACATAAAGGCCAGTTCTGGACTCTTGCAGTATGTGTATTGTGTTTTAAACAATGCACTGTGCAGTAATGCCGCCGTGTGATCAAATGGTCAGCTAAGACACTTCGCCAAACAGGTTATACTGCAATATATACTTTTATCTGTGAATCACAAGTTGATCGGTCCAGGAAGTATTTTAATGTGTAACACAGCTAACTCACTAACACTAATGCATTCATGGTATTAAGTTTCTCAAAGAAGTAGGATTTACTTGAACTTGTTTTCTGCTTCAACAATCAACCTGTTCTTTAAAATGTACACATTAAGTCTATGTGAAGCAGAAAATTCTCCACACACTGCCAGGATTTCATCTGGATTTTCCACCAGAAAAACAGAATAACTGTTTATTTCAGTATAATGCAGGTGCAGTTGTTAGTATGTCTGTATAGCATAAAATATATGCCATATGACCAAGTGTTTCAGAGAAACTGACATTACCTTAATGATTTGCACTTCTTTGATGCATTCTTTGTTTTATGCTTTTATTTTTATCCCACTATACATGTTTAAAAAATGTAGGACCTTCCATAAGAAGGTTTTATAGCATCACAAACATGTTTCAGATTAAAAAGCATAAAGGACATGTATTTTAATTACTGTCTATGTGATTGATATGTGTAGAACAGCACTATTGTTACACAAAAGCTTCAAGCTTTGAAAGGTTGTATTGTGCATTAAGCTGGTCAAGAGTCAAATACTGTCTTTAACACAATAATTAGTGGTGCCAATGTTTTAATTTCACATACATCAATATCTGTACATTCTGAATTATATGTTTGGGTTCTTTTCCAGCTGTTTCTGGTCTGATGCCAATAATCCCAGTTTTCCTGTTATGCCAGGCATTTATTTTAACCTGTTAACTGTCACCCGTCCACCCTGTGGGACGCCTACATTTACTTCACTATATTACAATTAAATCTAATCTAATCTTGACAAACTATATATCGTTGGAAAGGTCTAAGACTCCCAAATATATATTTTACCAATACTTTTTGTTAAAAATTATGTAGGAAAAGTAATCGATTAATGTATGACAAGAGTGCACCCTCAAAAATCTAAATTATAACTGGAGGTTTGACCTTTGTTTAAAAAAAAAAAGACTTCCTCGTTGCCTTTTTCTCTATCACATTTTAGAAATCATCCGAAATTATATATCAACTGAAAACTTAAAATCTCAAAATTCATCCTTTAAAACCCATTATAAAATCAGACATTGCATTACCATGAAAATGGTACATCAATATCATGTTACAAAATATTTTCGTTCATGAATTATACAAATTTAAGTTTGGATTGTGCACTACAAAGTCTATGTTCAAAAATGTGAGTGACAGTTAAGAGGTTAAAGAACAAATATAATCACAATAATATGATTATCAAACCTAATTCAGTTTTTGGCATTAATTTATGCCAAAAGTTTGCACAATTTTTGATTTGACCTCTTGTTCTGTAAATATTGTGATTTGATTTTGTAAATAAATATGCTAAATAAATGTAGCATTTTCAAATTTTTGCCAAAAAACGTGGGTCCAGATTTATTAACATAGTTAATGTTAATAGTTATGTTTAAATTTTTACTTTTACTGTTCCTTTTTCTTTTTTTCCCCATTTTTTTTCTTTTCTTTTCTTTTTTGTTCTTTTCTTTTTTTTTTTTCTTTTTTTTTTTTTTGAAGAAGAAGAAGAAGAAGACGACGAAGAAGAAACAATCATTAAGCAATAAACTTGAAGGTACACCGACGATACAAAAATGTTGCTGTTGTTGTTGATGATGATGATGATTATGATGGCCACAAGATGTCGTCAAAGAGTCAGGAATAGCAGTGTAACTGCTGCCGCTGCATAAGGATGTCTAGTTATCCACAGCCGTCGCTATTTTCCTCAGCAACGAGAACCGCTGGATCCGCTGCATTATTTGAGCGAGCTCTCTTGCTTTCCCTGTCTCAACTAAGTCAGAATATTGGTATAAGATTAGGCTTCAGTGGAGTGCGATGGATGAAAAGCGCAGAGCATCCTGTCAGTATGGATCCCTGGAGTGCACGAAGTGGAAAACAGATGTGGACCAAACAGGTATCCCTACACCTCTCTGTATCAAAACCTGTCAAAACGTATTGGTGAAAGGTATAGTAGACTATCACACACTTGCATTCTCTTCTTCACTGGGGTTTGTGCAGACTGAACGCCTCAGCTAGAACTTCTGCTTGTTGTAAAGAATGAGATCAGGTTTAAAATTGTTATGCTGACATCTGAAAACAGCTCATAAGAGTCTCATAGTTTAGCCATTAATAACTTAAATGATCTACATGGAGATATACTTTGCGTAGACTGCATGCCGTCGTGACTTTGAAATGGAAAGGAGATCCAGGAACATGCCTTTTCTAGAGCTCTTGTGGAGTTTACAGTGTCATACTGGCTTTATTACATTTGTTTAAATACTCTCGCAGCACAGCACCTTCTGCTGCTTTCAGAAGATCAGTTACTGAACATTAATAATAAAGTTTTGTGAAATAAACTTATGGGGATCATCTGGTTAAGCAACTGTGGTCCGTTCAAATCAATTCCAGGGCTTCATTATCAACTGTATAATTAAAAATAATGTAGCTGTATAATTGATAATAATATATTTAATTTTTTAATAGAATAACTCTGTAAAAACTGCTACAATAAAAACATAAATTTGTTAACTGTTAGTTATCTTACAACATGGTGAAAAAATAAAAAAGTAAAAGGTAATTTTGCTGTAAAACGTTGTCAAATGTAGGGTTTTTGGAAGTAAGAACTATGAATTCTCATGTTGCTTATGGTGAAGAAGAATTGAAACGTCATTTGTTGAACTACCTGTGTGACACATCACAAATTTTATTTAAATTTTTTATTGTATTTTTATTCTTTTATTGTTTTTATTACATGTCTACCTAAGAAATTTATTTTTCAGAACAGTTCTTATGTGCACTGTACCACATTAATTCTACTGCTTTCTCACTCAGTCGAGCATATTTGAATGATTTTCCTTTATGAATGCCTAACCTGTCGTAAAAAGTCTCAATGCTTCAGTGGAGTTGCTAACTTGCACATGAAGGAACAACTTGCCTCTTGGCACTGATTTTTGAATAGCTCTGTTCGTAAGAATATTTGATTTAAATGTTCTAGTGACATCTTAGATCAGTACCGGTCCTGAAGACACCTATTGATGGTTTGGATACAAAGAGGCTTGTGGCCCAAATAAGAAAGGGGAAAAGGTCAAATTCATAAATCTAACATCAGAGAGGAAGACATTTTTAGCATGTTGTTCCCATTTCTGTATTTTAGATCATTTAGAAATCCCAAAAAGGTTAAGTTATCTGTTAAAAAGGTCTACAGAATAAGAATTTAGATTAAACCCTCCTGCTGCAATAGGAAAAAATTGTGGTCAAGCAACTAGTGTTGTTATTATTAACTAAAAATGAAATAAAAAATAAATTTAATAGTTAAATAGATATATAAAACAACTAATAAAATTGATAAAAGCACATTACAAAATTACTTAAACTGTATATAAAAATATAAGCTAAATAAAAATATTAATAAATACTAAAATAACTATATATATATATATATATATATATATATATATATATATATATATATATATATATATATATATATATATATATATATATATATATATATACTGTATATACACACACACACACACAAATATTGGTTGATTAATTAGTCAATACATTGGTGTGTTACTAAATAACAAATGAAGACGCTATATTGTTTGAAGAAATATATTATTGACAAAACAAGGATTTGTTTCAATTTAAACCTTTTTTCTGAATATTGTAATTTTCCCCATCTCATGAACTGAGTGGCCACCCAGCCGAGTAAAACTGACAGAAAGTATTAGCCTCAGCCTAGCATAACGGTTACCATGCCACTCATGAGAAAGAGACAGTTCACAGTGCCACTGGAGACATCAGCAGTGACATAACCAATTGTAGGATCAGGGGAAGAATTATGCTAGGCCTCCTAAACCCTTGCAAGCCAAGGCAGGTAACCTAGACATGCTACAGTTTTCTTCTGCTGCTACAACTTTGATTTATTGGTTCTGAAGGAATATGGAGGATGTCACTGAAGAGGTTTTGAGAACCTCTTCAAGAATGGAAAGAAGGTAGTAATGATACTAAAGGAATTGTAGAGGTTTCAACAGACTGGTGCATCTTGAAATGTATCTCATCTTTTCAGAAATTCAGTAGACATTCATTAAATGTTATATTTTGTTATAGAATGAAATCTGAGCTATATTCTGAGCTTTGTGGTCGTGATCAGTGTGGCTTCAGTCCAGATCTTCTTTTTTTCTGTGTTTTCAGAGGCAGATGTGGTCTCAATGGCAGACTCTACTATCACAGTGGGAGACATAGAAGGGGAACTCTGTAAGATTGAACGGATCAGAGATATTTTGATCAGGAGGGAATCTGAGCTCAGATACATGTGAGTAAACTGGTTTTTACATGTACATATTTATGATATATACCGGTGGTGTTCTGAAATAAAGAGGCAAAGTCCTCAATTATTATTTTATTTTTATTTTTATTTTATTTTTTCAAATTTAAATTTGTGTCCCAGTCATATTTTCTTGGTTAAACAAACATTACTTAGACTATCAGAGGGGAAAAAAACTATTATATTTTATATTTTTACTTTAACAGCGCAATCAATATTCTATTTCTTAATGCCAAGTATTAATCTAATCAAGTTAGTGTTTTTAATCATTTTACATTTATTCCAAAATAATAAATCAAGGCAGTAACAATTTAAACAATATATTTTATTTGTGAACTTATGTTTGGCAAAGGTTTGGAGGGAGGACTCAAATGCTGAGTGAGTGTTAACTGATTTCTTAGACAAACTAGCTGACAAGACATGAGAAAGAGAGCAGGGGAGAAAACAAGCCAAACGATAGGCAGGGAAGGACTGGAAGACAGGCAGGCTGAGAGAATGACCACAGAGTCCAGTCCAGGATGGCAGTCAGCCAGTGAGCAGTGGAGGCAGGGCAGGAGGTAGCAGCGGTAGCCTGACAGTTTACACATGTAACCATACTCGGCCCGGCCAGAACGGGGCTACTAGCAGCAGACGGAACTACCAGGAGCATAGTGTGATGTCTCTCGAGTCGCAAACAGACGAACCTGAGCCTGGCCAAAAACTCTCCAAATCTGCTTCACCACCTCGGTGTAAAGATGCGATTCCCCGAACCTCGGTGTGCAAATCGGGGGGGAAAGGCAGGATCCGTCATCGAGGAGGCAGCTTAGTTAACAGAAAGTGCTCATCCACCTTACTTTTCTGGGGTTCAGACTTTTTCTCTGCAGGTCAATCGATGTTTACCTTAGCCACAGCACAAGTTACCACCTCCAAAAGCTCCTCATACTGGGGGGACTAGGGGGGTGAATCCTCATCGATGCCCATCACTTCAACTTCCTCAGAGGAAGACAGAATGGCAAAACGCTAATGCCGGCTTTGCCGTACATGCTTTTAAGCTTCCTGGTCTCTGACATCACCTGCCTATATAATCTTGCCCATCCATTGGACTCATTACAAATGTGATTCAGAACCAGTCAAGTAGAAGGCATTCCCAAAACGTTCCTCAATGCAGCTCGAGTTCCTGAAGAGGAAATAAACAATAGACTACAGACAATTAGGCAAGGAAAACTCAGTATCACCAAGAATAGTAAGATAAACTAGCAACACTGAAACATAAGAATAATAAACTGGAAAAACAAGAGGGAAAAGGAGCATATAAAGGATCCATGATCATGTGGAGCAGGTGACAACACTCAGACAAAACAAAGACTCAAGAAGGACTAAACAAGAGGGCATGGTAATGGGTTACAAGGAGACAGGGCAAGAAGTGCACATCTCAAACACAAACAAAGACAAAGTCATGTGCTCACTCTCAAACAAGGAAACATGAAACAAGGACAACACTGACCAGACTGTGAGGGCAGGATTCTGACAGTACCTTCCACACAATGGACACCTCCAGGCATCCACATTGTGCAAAGAAGTCCAAGCAGGTACCAAACAAAGACAGGGGTGACTTGAAGTCCTAGAATAGCCAGTAAACACCGGGGGTGGGACAGGGAGGGTGGAAAATCCATCGGAATGGCTAGGGGCTGACCAAGGAGGTTCTGGCCTTGCAGAACCGTAACTGGGAAATACAGAGGGTGGGAAGGGAGGGATGGGAGCTTGATTGGTATTATTCTTGGTAACAGGAACTGGCCTGACAGGTCTGGACTTCCAACTGGGCTTCGTGACAGGGGCAGAATCATGGACAGAAATCAGTGACAGAACTGACAGGGAAGAGGCATGCCTTGGGAGCTGGTTCTGGGACAGATTCTGGGTTGTCCTTAAGGGTAAAATGATCAGACCTTGACATTGACTTGGAAGGTTTCTTAGCGGCAGGAGCCAACAATATGCTGGGCTCTGGGGAAAAAGCAGACACTGGGGTGGACTCAGGGGCTGGCTCGGGACTGCTCTCTCTAGAGTGGGCTTGGGAACAACCCAAGAGGCTATAGAGGCCTTGGGGATTGCTCTCTCAGGAGCGGGCTTTGGGACTGCTCTCTCTGGAGCGGGAGCGAGTTCTTGAGCAGTTCTCTCCACAGCGAGCTCAGGTACCGCTCTATCTGAAGCGGATGTAGAAACAACCTCCTCCATAGCGGACTCTGGAGGCTACTGTACTTAGAGCTTTTAATGAGCTGTTTCGGAATAGCCTCCATGGCTGTGACTGAGAGAGCGGGGTGCTCGGAGGTGGCCTTCATAGCAATAATAGGCTGAATGAGAGCCTTATTCAAAACGTTGAGAGCAGGCCGATCAGGAACAGCCTCTGGGGGCACAACAGGAGAAGCAGGAATCTAAGATATGACCTCCTTGAACATAAAAGGTTGAATGAAAGCTGCTGGAATGGCCTTCATGGCTAACACAGTGAGACTGGGTTGTTTAGTACTGGCCTCTGTGGACATGACTTGACTAACAGGAACATCTGTTGTCTTCACATGACTTGCAGGAACAGCATCTGGAGAGTCAACTGGGGAAGCAAGAAGCTTGGAAATGGCCTGTGAGGCTGGAACAGGCTAAATTAATGCTTCTGCCTCATCCTCCGTGGCCAAGAAAGGAGAAGCTGCCAGCTTAGGTATCGCCTCTGTGGACAACATAGGATTAATAAGCATGGCTTCAGTGGACATAACAGGACGGCCATTAGACTGCACGGCACTGTCCATTTTTTCTACTTCTCCAATATATTGAGGTTGCGTGCTTGACCACATCTATAGTATCTGTAGTTAACTCGGCCAATGCAGGCAGACAGGCAGTTATCTTAGTGACTTGAGCGGAGACAGGAACTGGCCCAGCAGATTGTGACAGGAATAGAAAAAAACTGGAGCAGGTTTGACTAGCTCCAGAGTGACTGGAGCGGGTTTAACTGGTTCAAGAATGACTGGATCAGGCTTGACTAGCTCTGAAGTGACTGAAGCTGTCTTGACTGGACCTGAAGTGACTGGAACAGATTTTACTGACTCTGGAGTGGACTTGACTGATTGAGTCAAGAATGACTGGATCACTGGCTCTGGAGTGACTGGAACAGGCTTGACTGCCTCTGAAGAGACTAAAGTAGGCTTGGCTGGATTTGGAATAGAATATGAATAGAAATGTCTCTTGACTATCTCTGGGAAAGCTGTGGTTGATTCAACTGACTCAGAGATAACTGGGACCGACTTTCATGTCTAGGAGATGACATCAGTTGACTTGACTGGCTCAGGGGAAACAAGAGTGATCTCACTAGATTCAGGGGTGTCTGGAAAGGTGTCAGAGTCATAAATGGATGCAGCAGACTGAAGAGACTTCCTTCTTGCCCATTCGCTTCTGAATAGGAGTCAGAAGAGGATCTTGGTCTTGACTTGACAAGGAAAATGGGGCAGAATGGTCGCGACATTCTGGCTTAGGTGGTGGAAGCATTCCCCACTGGATGCGATGACCAATATACCTAGAGAAGTCCCAGAAATTCAAAATCTTGAGGTTATCCATCTCCCACTTAGGTACAGGATTTTCCAAGCAGGTATTGAAAATATATAATCATAATCAAGCCCCCTTGACATCTTTCAGAAAAACTGGGTAAATGTACATATATCCCACCCCTTTTGGAGAAGGTTAGCCAGACCTTGATGGCGAGCCAGTCTCTCCCGGGAATTAGCAGGTGGCAGAATCTTGATACTCATACTGCTCAGTCCAATGTTGGCCAGTTCGTTCGGTCAAGGGTCTGGAGGGAGGACTCAAATGAAGACTGAGTGTTAACAGGTTTATTAGACAAACTAGTGGATAAGACAAGGGAAGGTGAGGAGGAGAGAGAACACAAGAGAGAGACTGGCAAAAAAAATATGGAAAGGGAGAACAATATAAAGGAGCTGAGAACATGAGGAACAGGTAAGAACACACATAAAAACAAGGACTAAGCAAGGAGAGAATGTGAGAGACAGGTGACAACACTCAGACAAACAAGAGCTAAACATAGGAGTGTGGTGTGCAAAACTTGGTGATCCATGTTACTTTATGTATCATGATTTAAAGGAACACTCTGACTTTTTGGGACTTTAGCTTATTCACAGTATCCCCCAGAGTTAGATAAGTCCATAGAAACCTTTTTCATTTCTGTGCGTTCTGTAAGTGTTATTTGACGCACCCACCGCTAGCCTAGCTTAGCACAAAGACTGGATGTAAATGGATACTGTTAGCATAGTAATCCCAATAAGTGACAAAATAATGCAAACATTTTCCTATTTACATGTTGTGATCTGTATAGTCACAGCGTGAACAAATAACAAGCCTATATGAGACAGAGCCCATTTTTAATTGTATAAATACTGGGAACTATATTCTCACTAGGCGTAGGAGCACAGCTTACGTTACTTGGGCGTAGTGATTAGCGCAGCACCCGAGACGCGCAGTGGTGAGGATCAGAGAGTTCGCTCAGAGTTGGAGTAATAGAGTCAGCAATTACTAGATAGTAAATTTATAGTGTACAATCATGGGTGTTCGCTGTATTGTAAAGAGCTGCGACAATAAACAGGGGAGACCAGGTAATACTATGATGTTTCATAGAATTCCAACCAAAAACGCTGACCTGATGTATCGATGGCTACTTGTTCTGGGTACAGTTCCAAACACACCTGTAAACACCATCACAAAGTATTTCGTTTGCTCTGGACATTTTACTGTAGACGACTATTTTGAAAAAATGCAAGTTGCCACATGGACCATGAAACGCGTGCTAAAGGATACAGCCATCCCATCGATTACAAAGACAGGACAAATTGGATCACCTGTTGCTGCGGTAAGTGTTCCGTTATGTTTTGAGATGACTAACAGTAGCCATACTGTAACAGTGCCATGCTAATGTAATTTAACCTTAGTAGTGACACTATTACGTGAATAGGGGCTCCGTGTATCCCCTTTATTTTTATTATTGTGTTGTCATGAACACACTGCTCATGATCATTATAACAAAATCACTTACTTGGTGGACAGCTGACCATTAGGTCCACTCGGCATTTTCCAGTTGATCTTGTCACAATGGGGGAAAAAAAGGACAACTGCCGGGTGTATTAGGGCAGAGAAATCTTCCGTGGTAGTGACACAAATATTTTGATTGTCATCAAGCCTTGACATTGATGGCAATACCCGGTCCCATTCATTACAACAAAGGCATTCGGTTTCTGTCGGCATAGGTTGGCATGTTCCACATTTACAGCACCAGTCTGTGTTCGTTCTGATTCTCCCTTCGACACATCTTCCAAAGTTTGTAACTCCTCATCTGTGTATTCTGGCTCAAAACTATATGGTTCTGGATCCTGGTTTGATACACAGTAAAATTCCTCTGAGTCTGACAATTCCTCAAAGTCAGCCATGATCACGAGTCATGTCTAGCTAGTTAGTCACGTTTGTTTGTTTATGGAACCATCAACAGCGCGTCTCGTGTGCTGCGCTAATCACTCCGCCCAAGTAGCCACTCCGCCCAAGTAACGTTAGCTGTGCTCCTACGCCTAGTGAGAATATAGTTCCCAGTATTTATATGATTAAAAATGGGCTCTGTCTCATATAGACTTGTTATTTGTACACGCTGTGACTATACAGATCACAACATGTAAATAGGAAAATGTTTGCATTATTTTGCACTTATTGGGATTACTATGCTACCATTATCCATTTACATCCAGTCTTTGTATTAAGCTAGGCTAGCGGTGGGTGCGTATAACACTTACAGAACGCACAGAAATGAAAAAGGTATGTATGGACTTATCTAACTCTGGGTGATACAGTGAATAAGCTAAAGTCCCCAAAAGTCGGAGTGTTCCTTTAAGAATGTTTCAAAGAGAATCTTCAATGGGTGCAATGAAATCTGTCCTATTTTTTTTTTTTTTTTTGAAACCTGAATAGCATATTTGAACAACCTGGTCTCATAAAAATAAGTACCTCTGTGTACTTTTTGTGCAACACTGTTTTTACGTACCTTACTGCATATTTTGCCGCAGTTTCAAAGAGAAATGTCCACTGAGTCCACTGAGAAAATTATGCTTTATTAATTGAAACTGTAAATTTGTATGAAAATGAATAAAATGTGTAAGAGTTTTACTGCCTCTAGTGTTTATTTATTCTGGAAACTGCAGTGATAAGTACTTTTGGGTACGTATTTCACGTCTCGCTAAAATGTTCCCCCAGCTACATTTATGCCATGTGACCAGTGTAACAGAAATGAGTCAAACCAGACAAATTAAAGAGTCTATCAAAGCGATGTTTGAAACACGGAGCCAAATTCCTCAGGAAGTCATAAATCAGTTCTAGTGCCACAAGAACCAAGCAAGATGACCAACCAACTTGTTCACACAACAGCTTTCAACATTAACATCACTAGAACAATTATTGAAAATTTCAATTTGAAGAAGAGAAATTTGGTGTCAAATGTGTTGTTCGTAATGGAAATGCAACGCTGGACATCACATGTAAGCCCATGAGATCGAGTTAAACACTTCCATTGACTTCCCCCCACCTAGCAGAACCAGACTAAAATTCATAAGGGGGGGGAAAGGGGCTTTGAACCTCTTCACAGAACATCCCTATGTCAGAGAGTGACAAAGAAACTTATTTTCGTACATATATATATATGGACCAGAATGAACTCAAAAAGACTCATAAATGAATCAGTCCATCGCTTCACTCCATATTCATTTATGTGTAACCCACACATTTGACTATCATGTTATAATCACTTATTGTGTATGTTTTTTTTAATAACTATCACATAGCTTAACGATTCATAATTGTGTTTGGTATGTGTGTGATCGAATCTGCTTGCTTGATATTGTCCTGAAAATCATTTATTTGTAAAATATATCATAACCTGGTAATAGGAATCATGTCAAAAATTAGACCCTGCAAGGCAGGAAAATTCGGACCACATGCTTGGTAAGATAAACATATGATTTATGATACCCCCGAGCCAAGACAATATCTGATTGGTCAAGACAACATTTGAGGTGTGGCCAACAGGCCAGTTTAAATACTGAGGACACCATAAAATCTTTGCTTTTAGTCTCTGGCTTTTAGTCTCTAGCTGTGCTTCTGCTATCAGCCATGTCTGCTTGTAGTTTGCTTTTAGCTTTTAGCTTGTAGCTTTGCTACCTAGCTTTAGCTTCTCTAGCCATGCTGTTTAGTCATCACTGTTCTTTGAGCACGGTTCCAGCGTGCTTCGACCTGCAAGCCTGCTGCTACTTAGCCACGATGAGAAGGAACACAACCTTGTCTCGTCAAACTTTATTTATTTTCTTTTCCGTTTGAGAGTTTCGTGTTCTGAGTTAAGTTTTGTAACGTTGAGTCTCCGACACCTGACCTCGGGTGCCGTTTATGTGTTAGATTAGTTTATATGTCTTAGATTTATCTAATAAAACCTTATTCATATTGAAAAGAGATGTATCTTGTGTTTTGTGCTTACAAGTTAATGTCTTAAACTGCCGATCTTGTTACTGTGCTAATTGATATTGTTTCACTATACTTTGGATATTAATATCCAGTGCAGATTTGATGTTAAACGGCCCGTTCACTGAATCGCAGGGCGTCTCAGTGATAAGCCGTGAAACAGTTATTCTGTTCAAATTCCCTTTAAAATGTTAAATGATTCCCTTTGAGCTAAATTGACCTTTTTCCGTTACACCAGGAAGTATTTTAAATGCATGTGTCTAAATGGCTAAATGGCCAAGACCACACTGTATTTATATGGATTACACAACTCTGTAATTTTATTTTGAATACAGTACTTCATTGTGATTGGCCAGTCTCAGCATTCTGTGGTCAAATATCTTTGTATAATGACTGCAGAGGCAGTATGTACTGCACAGCAACCCAATGACTTTATTAGTATTGAAATAGTATGTGTTGAATCTTGTGATCGCCATCTTTAGCAGTTCTTCAAGTCGATCGCACCTAATAATAACACGACTAGATGAGACATAACGTTATAACATTTTGTTTCATCCCATTTTGGTCAACGAAAACGAAGAGACATTTTATCATAGTTTTTATTTTGTAAAACACATTTAGTCTCATTTTTATTGTTCAACAATATTGCATTATACATTTAATTATAGTCATTGTTATATGACCAGCATTTTCGTCACGTGATTTTTTTCGTCAAGGTTTGTTGGACGATGTGTAGTCATAATTTTAATTGACGAAAGCAATAGTACGCAGTCACTACAGTCTCTTTCTTTGCATGTGATATAATAAGTTAAACTCAGATCAATTATTCACAGTCCATTTTCTGTGTTTATTTAGCAATAACAACCTACTGACTTTAAATTAACCCTTACATATTAATATTTATGTTTTGGTTTTGTCCTATATTGTTCAAAGTGTATCCATGTCATTAATGTTTTTAGGTTAACAGAAACATTTTCTTTCATTACATTTTCAGATTCCAGATAAACACACTACATGAACAGTAAACTTCTATATTAATGTAATAACCAATTTTGTCAATTATAATTGATAGTCAACAGCCAAACCCACAAGCCTTGAGCAGTTCATAAAGTTGATATGAGATCCTTCTCACCATCACATCGGCAGTCATCTGTCCTTCCTGCTCCCATTACCAAGAGCTACAATCAGCCAGCTGCCCCTCATTAAGATGTTAATGCTTTGCTTTTGATGCTGCCAGAGTATCTAATGCATGGATATTGGTTTCCCCTCACAATCATTTGGGGAAGAGATTTGACTATCACAAAATCAGTGGGGCATTTATTCCCAAGTGTTTGATTGGTGCTCAGCCTCCACAGTCTGTCTCAACTGAACCGAAGCGATACTGAGCTAAATCCAGCTTCCAGCTTCATCATTAAACTGCATATATGGTTTAAAATTCAGAGACTGGATGCACTCTAAATACTACTCTCTGACACGAGCAGCATGCAAAAATGGTAACATCTTAATTAGTAAAGTAAAAAATAAGAATTTATACAACAAAAACTAAATTGCTGTAGGGTAACATAACTTGGACCATGAGTACATTATAACATGTTTTTGTTTGCATATACATTGAAACATTGAATACATTGCAAACATATTGATGGCATCTTTGCTTGACTTTAGACAGAAAAAAAGACAAAATATCATATATATATATATATATATGTATTAGGGGTGTAACGGTTCACAAAATTCACGGTTCGGTTCGATACGATACACTGATGTCACGGTTCGGTTCGGTTCGGTTCGGTTCGATACGTTTTAGATACAGCAAAATGTAAAAACATCTCAACTTTTCAGAATGCCGCAAGCGCACCGCGGGTCATGTGACAAGAACCAACCAATCAGCTTCATCCTTTCCCGTAACAACGTTGAGAGCTCAGCCAAGATGAAGGAACAGCTGATCATAGTTGTATATGGATTGCAATTTTGAAATAAATTCAGTAGCAGAGCTACTGCAAGCGATTTTTAGAGCTGCAAATCCATTTATCCTTCGCTGAAATTTCCGCGTCTCATGGACAGAGCACGTCATTGTTGCTTAGCAAAGACAGACGCCTCATGAGCGCTTCTGCCCGAGCGCTTTGGAAAGGAGGAGAAAGACGCGCTTAGCGTTTTCCATGCGTTTTTAGGCACGATATGTGAACGGAAACACCAGACCTGTTGGTTATTGGGGGATCTTCTCATTTCTAGTCTGTTAAACGCATTGGCTATTTTGCAACGAGCCTTCAGCGCGTACTGAGTGAGCGAGCGCCTGCTGAGTAGCCTAACATAAACATATAAGATGGTGTTTTTTTCTTCATCGGGAGTGTCAGGGGCGTTGCCTGTTACGTTGTTTGGGTTATTGGGCTACCTTGTTGAACGCATATCATTATATTTCTTTCTCTCTCTTTTTTTTTTTTTTTCAAATATAATTAATTACTCCAACGAACCGTTCGGTATACATAATGCGTACCGCGTACCGAACCGAAAGCGTCGTACCGAACGGTTCAATACGAATACGCGTATCGTTACACCCCTAATATGTATATATATATATATATATATATATATATATATATATATATATAACATTTTATTTATCTTACATTAAATTCATTGTCGTATAAAAATATCTATTTGCATTTAAAATTGTCACTATGTTGTGGCTATCTATAACATAGACTTATCTATAATGGAAAAAAAAATGATGTTGTTATTATTAAATACACTTCTCTGACTTTTTAAGATCTGATTTTGTATTGATTAGAGAATTGGTTAAATTTAAAGTGGGGTTAGGGACTCAAAGGAGTCAGTTGTGTAAACTACAAACAAATACCTACAAATATTGATAAAATCAGGATGCATGAGCAATGTTCAGACTCTCATTGTCACTGCAATATACATTAGGAATACTTTGCATAATATGCAAATGTTCTGTATGCATGAGTGACCAACTGCAGCTGCCAAAATGAGCAGTAAACAACAGATCTTACAGCATGGAATACTATATCCCAAAATGCAACGTTTTCAACCAAAATTTTAGAACAAAATGTAAACTGGATGCTTTCATTACATTTTATTTTAACACCATGAGGTCATGTGACAACAGTGTAGAAAATGACTGTTTGAGATGGTTACAGTAGGTTAAAGCTTACTGTTTTAAATACTAGAATATAACAGTATACAATGTCCAGTCTGCCGTATTCAGCAAGTTTTAGCTGGTATTCCATTCCAAACATTGCAAAGTAAACACTGAGTCACAGTGTGAAGCTTTTAATATGCTCAAAAGGTTATTTTTATTGACTTAAAATACTGCTTTTATTTTAAAGCTAGTTTTTTTTTGGTGTAACATATTTAAGTTGGTTCAGTAATGTTGCTCATGAAGCAGAATTTTTTTTGCAGTAAAGACTGTAAATGCTTCTGCATGCTTTATTTGTCTGTTCTTTTGTTTTGCAGGATGGATGATATCCAGTTATGTAAAGAAATTACAAGACTGAAAAAAGAGCTTCAGAAGCTTTTGTCTATCCCAGGTGAGATCTGGGAAAGCCTTTGGAATAAATTACAGTAAAAAAATTATTTTTTAACTCTTAAAGTTCATTTTGTTTGTTTTTTAACAGTAGCCTATAGCTGTAAAAGTTCCTTCTACTATACCTTTACTGATGTTACTGATAATATTATTCAATTGCACAGCATGCAAAAGCAAATATATTCCAAACTTGTTTTCTAGAATTTTTTTTTCTGTTAGCGTATAAGTGGCCTTGTCTTAGTAAGCATGACAATGAAAGCTTTTGATTAGTAAAAAATAAAAATCCATTTTCAGATAATGACAAGTCTAATGAAGACAAACAGAAGGAGGAAGAGCTTCTGAAACAGATTCATAAATTAGTGGAAGCCAGAGACTTCTTAGTAGATGACGTGGAGTTTGAGCGTCTCAGGTAAGCCGATTGTAGCATGCTGGGAAATGACGAAGGCTTATACACTATTTATTTGCACCCTTTATTAAATCTCTGACTGAGCTCAATACTGGGGCAGACAGAATTTGGTCTAAGGCCTGAGGAAAAAAAACATTACTCACCCTCTAAGTACAGAAGTAATAGGATTTTATTTGTAATAAAGCCATGCTGCCACATCCTGTCTCAGCAATTTCAAGAACTGAATGCAGGAAAAGTCTGCTCAGTGCTTGTGGCATCTGCACAAATTTGCGATTGAATCTGGACACATCACAGTGTAGGTCCATTTCCAGCCAGTTGTCGAAGGCTGGAATGGGAGTCATGTAACATGTTGCAAACCATTCACCTCCACTGAGCAGAAGGCTTTTGTAAAGCCAGCAGAATACCATGAACAAACAGAAAGAGAAATTTATGATACATGAATTCACATTATATTTTCAGATTATATTTCCCAGCAATAACATGAAAACCTTGAGCTAACTGAAGAACATGAAGGCCATGCATAAATAGTAATTTATACAGTCAGTTTTCCCATGATGCATTGCTTTATATCACCATAGTTACTTCTGCTGTACAGGGAACGGGAGGAGGACAAAGAGATGGCTGAATTTCTTAAGTCCAAACTACCAAAATGCTCTCAAACCAAGGGTAAGTCATTATTTTATGGTTGGCCATACATTAAAATATGAAACTTCTTTATTGCACATAGGGTGTCTAGAATACAAATAATGTGGGATATTTTGTAAACATTAGTCACTAGCTATGTTTCAAATGGTTTAGCCTCACACACAGCCCTAACCAACTATAAAAGCTGTACAATAATACATTTCATGATTTTTTCGCTCAGAATTTTGACCCAATTTACAGTCTGAACAAACTGACATAAATTCCCCAAAATTTAGAGCTAGTCTGCAGATTTGAGTGGACAAATTTAATAGACAATTGCATATTGTGTGATGGTCACAGTCACATATTTTTTTAGCTTCAGAATATGTCCAGTCATGGTCAATCAAAAATGTTTCACATTTTCAGAACACATAGGGCCCTATAATACACCCTGCCCAATGCGACGCAAGGCGCAGAGCAAGTGTGTTTGCTTGTTTTAGTCTGGCACATTCGCATTTTCCCGTCCAGTGCCACGTCATTTAATTAGCAAATGCATTTGTGCCCATTTGTGCGCCCATGGGTGTGCTGGTCTAAAAAACAGGTGTGTTCAGGCATATTGCTGGCACAATGCTATTTTAAGGAGCTGAAAATAGACTGCGCCACAGTCCAACTCAAACCTGGTCTAAGGTCTGGCGCAATGTTTTTTATTTTTTATTTAAAGAGCATGTTAGTGTAGACGGGTCCGCAACATGCGTACACGCTACTTATTAAACACAAGGACGCACAGCAGCACACAAACATGCCAAATATTAGAAATTAAAGAATGGCAATGCATAAGAATTTTTTGTAAGCTAATTATATATATATATGTATATGTATATGTATATGTATATATATATATAAATGCCTACATGTCATAATGGATAGTCATTGCATGTATCTGAATTAGGCTATCTATTTGCTCACACACGAGCAGCTCCGTTTCATCTAGGAGACGCATTCTGTCTTTGCGCTTGCCAAATTGTGCCGTATAAATATCAAATCTGCCATGGCACGAGTGCAACTGGCTCTTAAAGGGAATGGAAGATGAGACTCTGATTGGTTTATTGCATGTTACGCCCTAAAAACATCCATTACTCATTAAAAGAATAGGGACAACCCATTAAGACCATGCGCCCGGGCGCGCCAACCATTTTTCCATCGTTAAAATAGCAAAAGTGGATTTGGACACACCCTGAGTGCACCTGCCCCATGCGCTTTACACCTTGCGTTTAGATCATTAAAATAGGGCCCATATTGTTTTCATTTGTCACACATCTCCTAGCAGCATCTCCTAGCAGACTTAAAAGTCAAGAAATTAGTATTATTTCATTTTAAGATATGCCCAGTTTCAACTAACCCTACCATACAGTATATATATATATATATATATATATATATATATATATATCTATATATATATATATATATATATATATATATATATATATATATATATATAGATATATATATATAGATATATATATACAGTATATATATACTCCTAACACTTATCTTTGAATTTTAAAATGTCCCGCGAATAAAAATGCTTTTAAAAAGAAAACCAACCACTTCAGGTTAACTTTGCACAGTGACAATCTCTGCAGACTAATTTAAATATTGCATGGGAAAGACAGATCCTATTGGTTATCCAGATAGGAAAGTCAGTTGATGTTGCCAAGTGTAAACGCATTGTGTTCTTATTGACTGGTGATCCAATCTGCTTGATCAGTGTAAATGCAGCCTTGGTGTATAAAAAAAACTCTGTCTATGAAACTCTTCTATGTAGGTGTTGCTCGCAGTGGGAGAAGGCCGCCCAGAGCCCAGCAGACTACTCCCTTTGTAACCAAGACAGGCCTCACTTTGCTGAAAGAGTGCTGTGGATTCACCTGCTCTATAATGTAAAAGACAAACTTTCGGCAGTGACTGCAGGAACACAATGCAATTCTGGAGCCTTGGATGAGGATGACCTTTTAATGACACCAGGAGACTCAAAGAATACGATGCGAACCAAATCTAAAGGTTTCTGAAAGACAAAGCTATGAAGTTGTCTGTTGAGGAATAGCAGTTTAAGAAAACTCTTATATTGTTTAACATTCTTTAATATGTTTCCACACCCATTTGCTCGCTTACCTAATTCTCATTTTTCTTTGAAAAATCCAGTTTCAGCCCAGCTGGCTTGCTGTCATTCCCTGCCCTTATCTTTTCCCTCTTGAGACATTGCTACAGCACTGCAGTACCTGTGACTTCATCATCCATAAATGCTAAAGTTTCAGTAGTGGTTCAATTCAGATTGCTGTTTCTTAGCCAAGCCAGGCTCATTGGAAAAATGTGCCTGTGGCAAGATTTATGCTAAATAACATTATGTTGCTTCTTGCATTTTTTCACAACACATTGAAAGTCAAATGTTCCTGTGAGTGGCGCTAACTGGATGTTCAGTTTTATCTGTAACAGATTAACATAAATCTGGAGCAGGTTTATTATGTTCTTTTTTTATACAAATGGTGGCAGTTTGGAAATTAAATGTCGGTGAGTGAAATTAAAATTTTCTGTCATATGTACAAATAACATATAATCCATACTAATCTCTATAAACTCAATTTAACTGATATTGTCAACAAAAAGTAAATATGAGATAAAAACACTCACTGAAGGAACAATGCAATTTAATCTTCTTCTATAAGTCCTTGAGCTCATTTATTGTGAATGTGTTTCACAGGACTCATACCTGAGTGCTCCACATTGCAAATACAATACTGTACCAGGTGAGCTAATGAGCAAGTTTACTATGACAGAAAAGCCATACATGGAGCTGATTGTATGATGCAAATGTCAAAATGTATTAGTTTACACAGTATTTTTCAAGGAACCCTGCACAAGACTTTATTAATCAATAACATGCCCCCTTAATCATAATTTTCATTAAAAGGAATAAAAGTTATCTGTGTTTTATTGCTTTACTGCTTTATATTTCTGCTGGAAACTGCAGTGCATTTTCCAATGAGCCTGGGTTGTGCTTAGTCCATGTACAGTGGCTAATGAAACATTTTCACCACTGGTTGAACAATTAAGCTAATTTAGTTATTTTATTATGTTACAACAATTTCCATAATTGACAATATAACCGTTTTCTCAGCAAATATATTCACAGGAGCACATGCGCTTGCACAAAAAAATGAATTAAATGAAGAACATTTCATTCGGGTGAACGTCATCTAATAGAACCACACACCAGGAGCCTCTCCTTTCCACAGCTGGAAGTCCAGCATGTCTCACAGTGCCAAAGCACGTTGTTTATGTTCTCTGGTGAAGTGCTTTCAACAATGTCAAGGGCTCTTCTCTGTGGAGACAAGGCTCCATAGCAACCACAGCACACAGAACAATTCATCTTTAGTGGCTTTTTAGTAGCTAAATGTGTCATTAACCAGGAGTCAATTCAAACATTTATAAATCATATCTGTAGATGATAATGGAAGAGATCAATATGCCTTTATGGGCAGGTGAACCTAAAAATAATACTAAACATTTTGGATTTTGTTTGCATAAGTGCAGGACTCCACTAAAACTTATCAATAATTCAACTAATCAGCTTTGACCCTGAATGTAATTATGCATATTAGTTTATTCATTTTATGTTGCAGAATTAATTATGGTATTAAGCATTATGAGGCGCTGTGTTAAAGAGCCTTTTAATGAGTATGTTAGACTGCTGTGGCTCACGGCTCTCAGCAGTGAGCATTGTGAGTGGAAACCCCTGTTGACTGTAGTCTTAGTGATTATTTATCGCTAGTTAAAGGTCGTTCCCGTCACTCATACGTTAATCACCTGACTGCAGTCTGTCTCTTCTGAGTGGACTGCTCACATCTGCTCATTAATCTGAAGGGTATATTTCTCAAACATGAAAATGCGCTGATTTTGTTTGCTGAACTTGAGAATTTCCATTTGCTTGTATCTTGTACTTTATAGTTTATATATGAAAACGAAACAGTGTGCCATTGGCTTATTATTATACACTGAATTGTGAGATTTCTTCATGTCTTCTCTTCATATAAATTGCACCTGAAATCAACCCAATCTCATGGGGAATTGTGTGATTTTAGAGGGGAAATATAACCTTTAACACAAAATTAGATTGTATAAAATCGTATGGATTCATACAAATGAAAAATCTCAAATGCCATGAAAGTGTATTGTTATCAGTATTTTTAGCTTTATTTAATTATTATTTTTATGCAATTATACTTTTATACAAAAATTTTATTCGATTTAATTCTTTTTTTTATGTTATTTTATTTTGTATATTATTTTTATTATTTTGCCCTTGTGGTATTCCCCTTTTTTAATATTTATTTATTCAGTTTTTGTTTAATTTCATTTATTTAAAATAATAATAATAATTTAGTAGCCATGCCAACATTTAACATTTTCATTTAGATCAAGTTTATCTAAAAAAAAATATACTAGTTTTATTATCGTTTTAGTTTTAGTTAACAGTATCAATGCAATCATTTCAGTTGTTTCATAAACAACAGATAACCATTTCCAGTGCAACTGTAACCCAAAGGGATTTTCCTTTAAATATCACCTGGAAAACATCTGGTGCCTTTAACAGCTGCTGACTAGATGTAAAACATAAAAGCCAGGTTTCTGTATGACTTGAATTACTAGAACACTACAGCTACAATTAGAGAAGCTGTTTCCCCTGAGGTTGTCTCCTTTATGAAAGGATAAAACAGTCAGGTTACACTCTGATGAGTTCTTTCATATCGCTCTCATCTCTCTTTTGCTTTTTCTCTGGTTAGACACTGATGTAGTCCAGGTTCAGGAGTTATTTTTAGCACTGGGTTACATATCTTGCTGTGCTACACTCTCAAATTACCTTTGATGAAACTGGTGGAGCAAACTTGTGTAGCTGTTTAGTGTCTGTAGAAGCTACTGTATTGTCTCTTTATACAGGTGTTATACAGGTATATATGGTGTCTTTATACAGTCTATTGATATGAAAGCCAACATGACTATGATTATCTCACAAACCCTGTGTCTCTGTTCATGGATAGTTTGTAGCTGTTTGTTGCCTTTTTCCTTCATGTTTTCCCAATTGATGCTCCTGTCTTAGACTTCTGGTCTTGCTTCTTCCCTTTCTCCATGTTTCTGTTCTTTAAACTACTAGCATTTGGATCTGCCTCACCTCGTCTATGTCCAAGCATAACATATTATTTATAATGATACAGTGTTCATGTGATTTGCTAAATTACAATATAAATTGATGCATTAATGATAAATGATGGCATAAGCTGATGGCATAAATACATTGTCACTGAATTATAGCACAGTCAGTCATTAGCATTTCCCGCGTTTAAATGTTAACTTTTATTTTAAAACAAGATATGGTTTCAAATTGAATTCCTTTGTTATTAATGTATATATGGACTTTTATGTATGTATGTATGTGTATTTATGTACATATTTATTTACATATTTACAATACCATTCAAAAGATTTGGGTCTGTAGGATTAAAAAACTGCATCAAATGAATCTATAAAGACTATAGACAATAGAATAGACAAAAATACATATAAAATGAATGCTGTTCTTTTGAAGTTTATATAAAGAAAAAATAATGCTTTCAGCATCAATAAAAATAAGAAATGTTTCTCACTAATTAGAAAGATTTCTTAAAGGTCATGTGACACTAAAAACTAGAATAATTGCTGATAAAAAACAATATTCAGCTTTGCATCATATCATTCATTTTAAAATATAATGGAAAAGTGATAGTACATTTGTATATTTACAATATTTACAAAAACATCAGAACTTTTGAATGGTATAATGAATATCATTTTAAAAATTAAGCTGCCATGGCACTGTTTTATGTTCCTTTTTTCAAACTGTTTTGTCTCTAATATATTCTTTTACCACAAAAATAATTTAAACTTATCTGACTGTCAGTTGCATGAGGAAAAACAATTAAATGTTGCATCATTGTATTAAGCTGAAAAGCGATAGAGTCATTGTAATGTATTACTGTGAAAATACAGATTGTTTCTAATCATGAATCTCTGAATCTCTTATCTCTTTGATTGTCTTCTTACATCAGACATACCTTTTAATTATGAGAGGATCAAGGACAAAATCTTGATTGCAAATTATGCCTTGTAAACTGAAAATGATGTGCATAGTTTGCCAGATGGTTTATCTCTGATCTTTGCACAGGACAGGTCGCTTTCTAATATATCCGGTCCCTCTGTACCATGAAATATCCATGCTAATAAGCCAAGTGTCTGTCTCCCTAATTAATGACCCCAGCAGCACGTCCGTCAGTCTTATTAATTTATGCTGTTTGTGAAATCTCATTTTAAATTGTGATATTCTATTCACAGATCTATACAAACCCACTCGGACCAGTCAGCTGTTACCCTCAGATTTCCCTATGGTGAAGTAGGGCAAGTCTGTAAAATATCTACGAATATGTTTAAATAAAAGAGATTCTATTAAACTTCAGCTGTTCAGAGATTTGTTCTGAGCATTTCTACAAAGTACCATATTTCAGGCTGCTGTACTCGTGGCTAATTGACCACAATAAAGGTGATGTGTGCTGCAAATCAATGGATCCTTCCAAGTGTTACAATAATCCTTCCATTTTGAGTATAGAAGTCTGTTATATGTAATTTCCTAAATAGCTGTTATTTTCATTCTTCTATTCATCCACATAAATTACTGCAATACAGTAAAATAAATAAACAAACAAAGTCTTGCTTTACTAGAAAAATATAAAAAAAAATACATATTTGTTTGAGAAGCAAAATTTGGAGATGGAAAACTAAGACTAGTCTTAGAAAAAAGTTTTTTGAGTGTTTTAATCATGAACCTGTCTAAATTTAAGCTTCTCTGAGACTGTTCATGCCACAGTTTTAGGTCTGGATGTCCTGTACAGAGCATATTCAGGGCTTTTCAGAGATACCAAATGACTGGATGTTTCACATGACCACTCCCTCTCCTTGGTCATCAAAATTATTTTAGTGACACTCTTATGGAAATATGATAATATTTTGTAGTTATCAATTAAATCTGTCTATTTTTTTTTAATTATGTGTCATAAATCAACATCTCAGGAAAATGTTATGGGGTTTCTGTTACTAAACAGGACATTGATTTCATACATGTCCTCACATGAGGACACCGGGACTAAAAGCATGTTTATTACGCGTTTTTGGAGACATAACAAATTAATAGAGAAAGAAATTATATTTCAATATTCTATGAAATATTATATATTATTATAAAAATTATTACTCCCATTATTACACTTCTTTTTTCATTACATGTTGCCCCAAAAACACATTAATATGCAAATTAGATTTAGTTTATACATTGTATATAATGAGAAACCTATTAATGGTAATTTTACACACATTTTGCAGAAAGAAAAATGGTATATTGATTAATTCTGTTATACCATAGTTAAGAATCATCTTTATAGAAAGTTTGATTAAAAAAAAAAATTAAAAAAATCTTGAACATTAAAAATGTATTGGTGATTTTAAAAAATCAAGCGTTTTTGCCTATGCAGTTTCATTCATGTCTTTTCATTTTTATTTAAGAAATTGAGTCCCAATATCCTCTACCGAGGACATAACATAACTTATGAATGAAATGCATGAATGCGGAGCACAAGGCTTCACTGGGAAATCCTGTGTGCGATGCATGACATGTAATGTGCATCTGGCTTGCAAAGTGAATGAAACTGCTTTGCAGCATTTCACATTATGATAGACCCACTGTCCTCACATGAGGACATCTTTTTCTGCGACAACTACTTCCTGTACAAAAACTAATTTTAGCTATTATACATATTATGTCCCACATATCCCAAATAGCAAGAACAATTATAAAATGCACAACAGGCAATCTCTCGGGTCTCAGGAGGTTAAGATATTTAGCGATTTTTCTGATCTAATAAATGGAACTTATTTTATATAATATATTTTTATATAATTGTATTATTATTATTATTATTATTATTATTATTATTATTTTACTCAGTGTAACTTAGAAAGTACCTCATTCCTCCTCGGACTGGAATCAAGCCACTTTCTGTCTCTGTCATAGTGTAAAACAGTAAAGCAAGCAGTTGCAGTGCTGATCTGATTTCCCAATAGTGTTATCATGTACACAAGCTAGAACAGAGTGAGATAAACTCCTCTTTGATTTCACGTTAAGCTTCCAGCCTGCTGTGGGCAATCTAATTGCCATGAGAGTCTGCTCATCCAGTGTGTGAAGTGTACAACAGCAAAACAAACAAACAACCCACCAGAAATGCCCAGTATTCAGTCAACACCATCTGGGTCTATGTCTGATCTTAGTTTGTGTCTGTGTTTGAATCAAAGCTCTCATGGGAAGCTTCTGTCAGTCTCCACCCTCCCTCAGTATGGGTTACTGTGGTGCATTGCAGAGTCTGATGATGACTCACCCACTGGTTTAACTGATCACAGGAAATTGAAGGGTGTGAGAACATGACTTATTAACATTAGTGTTTAAAACCAGCTCAGGAACCTGAAGTCACAGCAGGACTGTGAGCGTATTCAAAGCTGACAAACACATATTTGTATAGCTATACACAATTATGAACCATGTTCAACTGAAGATGACTTCCTACAGTATGGCCATCCTGGCTCCTGAAGAGCAAATGACGAACCACCACAACTCCCGCCCCTTGCATCATGTCTAACACCTTTAATTTATTGAGATTGTTACCATGACACCGCGGCTATGGTTAACTGCACTTGAATGCTCCAGTTAGTTTACCGTAAGTGCGACCGTACTGCGTTGACAGCTCTGTGTAACCACAGCAATATTCATATTCAAGCCCAACTAAGTAATTATCTCACAGAGAAGAATCAGAAAACTGGCCTGTCTGCTGGGCTCTAACCTCCTGGCTCATTAGTCTCTGTGCATTAATTAAGGAAACATACTCCTCACACTTCTGCCTGGGTGACAGGGATGTGATTCACTCCCTGCCGTTTTCCACACTGTGGCTTTTTCGACATCGGAAGGTTGTTAAATCTATTTTCGGAAGGTTGTTAAATCTAAAAAGTTGTCTACAGAGAGCAAAATTAATGCTTATTAGGTTTCGCAACCACTGGGTGGTCTTTGTGACTATGAAAGCCCACATGTTCAAATTCACGTTACATTCCATTGTTTTGGTATTTACACAAGGGTCCTGTCAGAAAAGCCGTGAGATTGGTTTGAGGGTTTGGTGTGAATGAAGGCGACGCTGACGTTGTGTGAGGTTAGACAATCGGGTCATAGGAGACATTTTTGTCTCATTTTTTTCTGATGGGCAATGAGTCATCCAGCTCTACGTCACTGGACAGTGGCTTACACTCCATGGGCATGTGAATGAGAGAGAGAGAGAGAGAGAGAGAGTCTTGTAAATGTGTTTTTATTATGATACCATAGTGTTATGTACCTTATGAGTCAAGTCAATCAATGCAATAATTTAATTAGTCAAACTCTTTAGTTGAATAAAAATGGACGTCTCTGATTGACAACAATGGAAATATTTCTAGAACAAATAGTTGAGATATTTTTCACTGTGTGCGTGCATGTGTAAATGCTGAATCTCAGGTGTTTGGGCTCGAAAGCATAAAATGAATAAAGCATAGAGCGACACCTCGTGGACATAACTCTCAGTTGTTTGAGTTTTGGTTATAGTCCTGTTAATCACAACACAAATGGATCACTCAATTTCTAGTTTTTAAGCTCTAGTGGTATTAACTGAGTTAATGCTTTACTGTTAATTATACAGTATTAGTACTAATTCATTATTTTTTTTAATTAGCGTGATGGGGATTGCCCCTCTTAAATCTGGTAATGGTGTTATTGACCGCTGCAGAACTAGATTAGATAAGAGTTCAACTGTTTATTGTACAAGAGGAACCATATACACATATATAGTGTACTTGAGGTAGTTTTGAATTCAAAAACTTTATCTTGCACAGCAACACGGCATGAGTGATAGTGTGACTGCACTCTGACTATGCCGCTGGTGTGACGATAGCATGACAAAGTCACACACTAGCAACGTACGCTTAAAGGGAGAGAATCTGAGGGTGCAAAAAAAATCTAAATATTGAGAAAATCGCCTCTTAAGTTTTCCAAATGAAGTTCTTAGCAATGCATATTATTAATCAAAAATTACGTTTTGATATATTTACAGTAGGAAATGTACAAAATATCTTTGTGGAACATGATCTTTATTTAATAACCTATAATGATTTTTGGCATAAAAGAAAAATGTATAATTTTGACACAATGTATTATTGATTATTGCAACAACCTGTGCAACTTATTACTGGTTTTGTGGTCCAGAGTCACGTATGACTTAAAAACAGAAAATTGGCATGTAACATTTTTAGTTATAAAAGTAAGTAATAATAATATACAATACAGACTGTTTCATAATAGCTCCAAAGTAATAAAGAAGAAATTAACAGAATCAATGATTGTAGAGACCAGTGTCATAATGAAGGGTTTCATCCAGCCAAGGTGGATGTTTGGCTCCACCCTCTAAAGCTGAGGACACCCATTTGACTTCTTTGTGAGACTTTTAAATGAAGCAAGATGGATGGCCATGGGAGAGCTGCCAATTTGAATCGATTTCTGTTTGTTTTCTTTTTAGTTTGTTTATTTCGTACATCCAAAATGGCTACATTACATTGCACCTTCATGCATGCATTTAACTTTACTCCATCAGTTACATTCTACATTGTTCTTCTTTTTGTTTTAGTTTGATTTTGTTAATAAATCTTGTGTTCTACTTTAGCTTTCTTGTGTGTCCCTGTTTTTGTTGCGTTCCTTTTGAGTCACTAAATTCTGCTTTAAAGTCAGTTCAGTTGAAATGTGAATAGTTCATTAATTATGAAATGAGTTCATTTTAACTATAAGCAGCTCTACAAGAAGAAAATATTGTTACTCAACTTGAGTGAGTTTACTGTTGACTAGATTCAGTTTAATAGCTTTCAATATTACACAATTCATTACATTTTCAAAATATGATTAAACACACACACAAAACAGCTCAACAGAAAACACTCAAATTGCTGAGAGAACTGCAGATACACTGAAGAGTTGCTCCTGCCAAACTGGACATGTAGCCTAAATGAACTCTGTAGGAGGTGGGTTCAGGGTTACTTTCCCCTTTAACTAATTCTTCACTCAGTTTGATCCTAGTCCAAAACAAAACTTATGTTACAATAAAATTAAACAAAACAATAAAGCATTGAAATCAATGGAAGCTCGTGAATTTGTATACACTAAATAAAAAACAGTACATCCGTAACCAATAATTGCATTCATTCCTCAATAACAAACAGCAAACAACACTAAAGTGTTAAATCATACACACCAAGAATTTGTTGAGACAGTATTATTTACAAAAAATTATAAAAAATGTATTTCAAAATGTAAAATTAAACGAGTAATTAATAATTATTATTATTATAGTAATACAAATAGTAATAATAATTATTAATTTTATATCACAACCTTACATTTTTGTTTTAAAAGTGTAAAACTTAATTTATTCATTATTAAGTAATTCTTGTCGATCTTAGCTTTTTTTCACTATCTGAAGAAAGACGTTTCTCTTTTCCCATTCAAAACTTTGGGTTTGAGTTTCCACAAAACCACTAGGGGGCGTGATGGACCAGGGTTTGATTTTGCCTGTTTTCCTTGTAATCCACAGTCGTTTTTCTGGCAGCAGCTTTAATGACACCGTGTCTTAGTCAGTACGTGGACCTACGTTCAAGTCATTTTTAAAAGATGATGTAAAATGATTTACAGCAATAGACCATTTGACGTACTTTGTCTAACAAAAGACATCCTGAAACGCCTATGTGGATGAACAGCCTGTTTTCCTTTGTGTCCAATGAAATGCTCCTTGAACATGACGTCCCCAGGACATGCTCACGTCACGTTTACTCCATCCAATCAGGAGCCGATGGATCCGAACCCGAACCCCTCTTTAAAAGTTCGCCCAAAGCAGACGCTGTTTGTTAAGAGGATGAGAGACAAACAGGCAGGAATATTTTCTAAAACCCTCTGGAAATACTGGCACTCGTATAGTGACGATTTCTTTTCGTTGATAGGTATGTATCTTCATGATTAATTAAAACATTTGCGTTTGTAATGGTAGCAGTGCACGTTATTATTAAACTATGTTTTAAATAGCTCCTTGTTTTAATCTGAAGGGTTTAAATGAGTGATTACCTGTTTATTTAAGTTCGAGGTCTCTTCTATTTAACTTTGTGTTTTCCTTAACTGTTGTGTATGTAACTTTTGATGCCATCCCAACAATGGCCGTTTCTCGAAACCAAGTACGCAAATTACGGACAAGTCGTACTTTTAATAACGTCAGTTGAGCGGATAAGGCAGTCATACACACACACACACATATATATATATATATATAAAGTTATCTATAAATTACTCTATGTATTTACAATAAGACGAAATATGATATCAAACACCACTGCCTCTTTTCGTTTTCATTTAAACATTTTAATAGCCGCAAAAATGTAGTTCAGGGAACGTATACATTACAATAAAACTGAATGATATCAAACACCACTGTCTTTTTGTTTTCTTCAAAATATAAAACACAGCCCTCTTTTCGCTTTCTTTTAAAAAATATAAAACATTAATATGTTTAGGTAATGTGTGCACACATACTATAATTATCTTCATTGTATGTGTAGGCTAGTAAAATTAAATATGACAAATAGAACTTCCCTTTTTTATTTTAATTTGTCTGCTTTCATGAACAATAATATCCATTATAAAAAGTATAGAGTATAAGACACTTAGGCTATAGAAAATAAAGACAAAAGCAAACAAATTGGTCCGTATGCTACAAAGCCAGCAGTAAACACAGAATGTTCCCCTAATGTTCTCTCTTGGTTCCCATTTGGTTGTTTTTTTGGGGGGGAACCAAACAAGAATGTTCTAGGAACGTTCCCTGTAGGTTATATTTTTATAACTTTAAGGGAATGTTCCGAGTAGGTTCCCGGAACGTTCCCCTTATCTTAAGGGAACGTTCTATTTACGTTAAGAACTTTCCTGGATAACCAATAGGGAACGTTCTGGGAACCAAAAACTAACGTTCCCAGAACGTAAAATTGTCAGCTGGGATTAATTGCAATAAATTAATAATTTGTGAAATATAACTTTGTGCTTAGCAAAAACGAAATTTATTCATGAGACCATTGCCTGTTAGATATACCCAACATGAATTTTACTGAAGCTCATGGCTCTGAAAATCGAAGCACATTTTCAAATAGTCGCTATCTTTATAATTAAACCGCAGATTAGAATTTTATCAACCACATTCTAGACTAAAATACTCCTAAAACTATGGTTGTGTCTCAATCAGCTCGCTTGTTCAATAGTCAGGGCACTGATCAGGGAGTTGGACATTTTAAGGGCCGTCTTAATTGCGAAATCCTTCAAATGCACTGGAGCGTGTTCCCTGAAAAATCCCACGATGCACCGCAAAAACTAGGGAGAATAGCGTTCACTATGCTCCCTATACCCGGAAAAAACGTCACATTTCTGAAGCGTGAAAAAATAAACCACAAAAAGCCAACTCGTTACATTTTTTTTTTTTCTTTTTTTAAATATTTTAACAAACACTCGTAGCTAGACAGGAATTGAACATCTAATTAACATTTATAATATTCGGCTGAAATGTTGTAGGAACAATGTGTTTAGAGAGAATAAAAAAATATATATATTAGATCGGTCCTGCCTGTTGTTTATTAATTCCAGTGGTGACGTTCCACTATGTTGTCCGTTGATGTTGTATGTAATCATGTCACATGACTGATTGGTGTACCGACACAATCTACTGATTCACTAGATCTGGAACAAGGGTGGTGATTGAGACGCACCCTCCATTTCATGTCACAATAGCAGTAATATTGAGTACTTATATAGTATTACATCTTTCATATCTCCAAAGAGTCTTTAGTTTTATCAGATTTATCAGATTTTTCTCCTCGCCATTAAAACTCGCTGGTAGGAAATGCATTCTGGTTTACCTGGCTGCCTCAAGTTTGCACAAGTCACCTCAGAAAGCATACTTAATAAAAGGGGTGGAGCAAGAACGCATCCGGAGTTAAACTGTACTTGGCTAATGGTACTTGGGCTACGACTGATGACTTTTCACAAGAACACAAGAGGCCCTGACCCAAATGGCACACTTCATGTGCAGTTTCGGTCTAGTTCCGGGCTTACACCGGCTGCCGTGTGCTTGTGTCCATCAAGTCCACGCGGCCGTAGGGTGTCCCATACGTCATTTTATTTCATTTGAACACCTGCCTTTGTAGCCACTACTCACCCTTGACGCTCACTAGACAGCAGACTTCTACCAAAAAGTGGAAGTGGACTCCGAGGATGAACGCAAGGGTTTAGAGTGCCATTGGGGACAGGGTCAAGTACAGACAAGAATGCATATTGATAAACCGCAAATATGTTGCATCAGTATGCTGTATTATGCCTAGCATTTAAATGGCCTAGTTGAATAGTGTATAACATACACAACGGTTTTATGAGTTCCTTCTGAATGTTTTGTTGTGTGGTCAGTGCCGATGACATTGATTTCATAAAATTCGCACAAAATGGCCATTTCAACTTGAGTAAAATGGTAGTCAGACGCTTGCTCTCAGTACTCCCATTGTTATTGTAAATGGACCTGAGAGGCTCTGAGAGACCACGTTGTTTCTGATAATAAGGAGTTTCCTTGAGATCTATAATATGCACTTTTTTTCTTTTCTTCTTTTTTTTTTTTTGGAACATTATGAGATTTGTATTTACAACAATGTCTACTATTAGGTTTGATATAGCACCACTATGGCCACTTCATCCAGTTCCAAGCTGAGCAAAGCTGTGAAGCAGCAGTACATGGACCTCCCTCAGGGAGACCAGGTTCAAGCCATGTACATTTGGATTGATGGAACCGGAGAGGGATTGAGATGCAAGACCAGGACTCTTGATTCAGAACCCAAGACCATTGAAGGTAGTTACTGTGTTCAAGTTATCATATCTGTCTCTCATATTAAATAACAGAGCTTTTAAATGTACCACTGTCAGTTGCAAAAAGAGTGAGTTTTTTTTTTTTTTTTTATGTCTCTGTAGAGCTTCCTGAATGGAACTTTGATGGCTCCAGCACATATCAGTCCGAGGGGTCCAACAGTGACATGTACTTGATTCCACAAGCCATGTTCAGAGACCCCTTCAGGAAGGACCCCAACAAACTGGTTTTGTGTGATGTCCTCAAATACAACCGCAAACCTGCAGGTGTGTAAATGAGACTACCATAATTGATACCAAATGATTATTATACCAGGTTATTTCGCATTGAACATTGCATTAAATGTTTCTTGTGTTTCTCTTTAAGAAACCAACCTTCGTCAGATGTGTAAAAAGATCATGGGTATGGTGCAGAACCAGCATCCTTGGTTTGGAATGGAACAAGAGTACACTCTTCTCGGCACAGATGGTCATCCATTTGGTTGGCCCTCCAATGGCTTCCCTGGACCTCAAGGTAGATGTCACCTATGGATACACGGTTTCTAAAGGGATGGAAAACTTCTGTTTAAGGAAAAATTCATAGGATTTGTTTGATTAGGTCCATACTACTGTGGTGTGGGAGCTGATAAGGCGTATGGACGAGATGTTGTAGAAGCCCATTATAGAGCCTGTCTATATGCTGGAGTAAAAATCTGTGGCACCAATGCTGAAGTCATGCCTGCACAGGTAAAGTCTTCATACTGGGCTGATAGATACTAAGCAGCACTTTTATACATTTAGGAAATAAGTTTGATTTCAGTTGTGTGTGTGTTTATATGTATGTTTTCTATAAAGTACTGTATATGCTCTGTGGGGTACAATAGTGTTAACAAATTAAAACAAATTAGTTGCTGATCAGTTTTGTTGTTCTTCAGTGGGAGTTTCAAGTCGGCCCTTGTGAGGGGATTGAGATGGGAGACCATTTGTGGATCGCCCGCTTCCTCCTGCACAGGGTTTGTGAGGACTTTGGCATCGTGGCCTCTTTCGACCCCAAGCCCATTCCAGGGAACTGGAATGGAGCTGGCTGCCACACCAACTTCAGCACGAAGGACATGCGTGAAGAAGGGGGTTTGAAGTAAGTGTGTAATTAAAAGGAAGCCAGAGTCTTGTCCCCACACTGTATCACTGACACAAAATGGTCATTGGTTATGTTTATTTATATAATATATTATTTTATCTTATTTTAGATACATTGAGGAGTCGATTGAGAGGCTGGCCAAGAGACACCAGTACCATATTCGTGCCTATGATCCTAAAGGAGGGTTGGACAATGCCAGGCGACTGACCGGCCATCACGAGACCTCCAACATCAACGAGTTCTCTGCTGGAGTGGCTAACCGTGGTGCTAGCATCCGCATCCCACGATCTGTGGGCCAGGAAATGAAGGGCTACTTTGAAGACCGTCGTCCCTCAGCCAACTGCGATCCGTATGCAGTCACTGAAGCTCTCATACGCACATGTCTGCTCAGTGAAGAGGGCGATGAGCCAGTGAAGTACAATTGAAATACTGGACTGAAATGTCGTTTTTAGTAATGTCGCCTTGTATTTTGAGTTAATTAGTCCAACTGAAATGTGGGATGATTGGGTCAGTTTATGCCACAGTTTTAGCTTTCTCACTGCCAGTGTCTTTTTAAATCAGGTTTGTGGATGTAATGATACCAGGTTCTGGCAGAAATCCTAGTTTTGATAGAGACAGAATTTTGCACCTAAGATTTACTACTACTACCTGGCCTTTAAAGTGGTGTCTAACTCCGATTCATGTTCTCAAATTTAACATGGTTTTTATAAACTAACTGTAGATATTTTAATGCTGTTTATATAGTTTTAGAATTTTATTCACCAGGTTAAATTGTGGTACTGTTTCTCATAGGGACCAAAATGCATTGTTTATACTGGCTCTGACTGTTCACAGGTTTGTGCATTTTATATTTGCAGTACCATGGTTCTAAAAAAACAAACAAAAACACTTGTCTTCACATTAAAACATCAAGAATTTTACTAAAATGTTGTTTGTCTGTATCTACCCCCCGACCCCCGCCGCATCAGTCCTTCTGAACTGGTTGGCCAATTGCAGTGATGTTTTTGTAGAGTAGCCTGGAAGTTGGCATCACCCTGGTTCCCTCAACAAAATCCTAATAGGATTTTTATATAGTTTTTTTTTTTTTTGTTTGTTTTTTTTTTTTAATTCTGGCAGAAAACAAACATCTCTGAATAACCCTTTAAAAGTTTTGCTTACCATGTGAAACTTGAATACTTTTTGAAGCCTAAATACAATCGCAAGAGGTAAAAAAAAAAGAAATGACAAAAAAACAAACAAGTGTTGACAAAATGAAATGCACAACAGTTATCAGAAGCTTGATGTTAAATTCACACAACTCTTACAAAAAAGGAATCCTGGGTATTCCTCTGGTCCAAAAAAAGTTTAAAAGCTTTTATTCACATTATGGCCATCTCAGAAACATTAAAAATGCATTTCGGCCTTCAGCCTTCCTCCGAGTGTGTCAGGTATCAAATAAATGACAGGTGCAGGCATATCATTATTATATGTAAAATTCCCCAGGGTACATCAGAGAAAAAAATGCTCTGGTCCAAATGATACTTATGCATGAATAGTGTGATTGATGGAAAGGCAATTGCTATTTATTTGAAAACTGAAATGTGCATTCCATTTGCTCTTTTGTAAACCATTTTTGTATCTTAACATCTAATTGCTGTTTCTGGTGCCTTATGCAGGAAAGACTAACTTGGCATCTTAAAACACCCACACACACACACAAAATGTATTGCATCATATGCCTATATTTTGTTCGTAATCAGCGCACAAGTGCTAGTGAGACTTTAGCTCCGCCCATAGCGTGCCTCCCAGGAACTCAGCTGTTTTCAGAGAAAGGTAAGACTCCATCTTTCTTTTATAAATCTGATAAAACTAAAGACTCTTTGGAGATATGAAAGATGTAATGCTATATAAGTACTCAATATTAACATGAGATTGGGCAAAACTGCTTTATGTCCGCTTTATTGTTCTTGGGGTTTAAAGAGAGGGCTAAACGGAGCCAGAATTTGGGTACTAACAAAAATTGGAGCAACATGGATCGGACTGACAAACAACTGTCAATGTGTTTGTGCTGAAACACCATTTTGGATTACTCTTCCTAAAATTGCATGCAAAATAAGTGTTCGGTGAAAAGGAGTATGCAGAATTTATTTTTGTGGACCTTGTTGAGGCTGTCCCTGCATTCCAGTGTGCATACTATCCAGCCTATCCTAAATAGTATTGAAAATTACTGATTTCACAAAGACTTTAGGATGGATCGTATGCACATTGGGATGTAGGCTGTGTTTTGATATCCAAAAAGGCATTTATAGGTTAAAGAAATTCTTATTTTATTCTAGTGTCCTTCTACTGAACAGTGTCAACACTTCTCAGAAGGTAACAAGGAGATTTACGCTGTTGGGAAATATTAATTGAAGTTAGAAGTTTTTATGTACTTGCAGCTGTGTGTGTTTTAATACCTTTAACCTAATTCCTCAAAATTAAAGTGGTTTAAAACAGTGATGTAAGGCTGAAAGCATATGGTTTGTTATGGAAATTATCTACTATTTTTCTTTGCCTTCATTTACAGTACAGTAGTTATGTGAGGTGCTAAATAAGAGGTCCGCACTCCCTGACCTTCACCACGTGCAGACATGTTGTAGTTCTACTGAGATGACTATGATCTGGCAGAAAGCAGAAATACTCTGGCTCTGGATGAAGTGTGTTGAATTACTATTCTGCAATCCAAAACACATGGGCCTGTTTTGCATCCCTAATCATATTACATATGTTCTAGGTCACGTTTGTTAAACGGGACATGACCCTTTCACCCAAATTCACTGGAACTGTACAACTCTTTGAAGCAATTTGAAGGAAAACATTTTTGTAATCGTAAGATAATTAATACCATTTGTCTGGACTGGAAGTAGGCCACAGTCTGAAAAGACAAAAGAACTCTTATGAAAATCACCAATCTGAACTCTGCCTCAGAAGCAGAACATCCTCATTCAAGACAACACACCCAACTGAGAGAGACAAAAGTTTCACACCTCTGTATGATTCCCCACATCCACGTCTTTTAAACCGGGCCTATGATGCCATTTCAATTTTTTTACTTTCTCTTTTTGAATGTTACCATCTCTTGGTGCACAAAGATGATCTGTAAAGTTGCAAAGACTAAAATCCAAAGAGATGTTCTTTATAAAATGTAAGAGTCAAACACCCCCTCCTAAAGTGCCCCACATATCTGTGTCAATATGTGGGAATATTTGCATAACGCCACCCAAATGTTCACACAAAGAAATCAGGTGTGACTTTTGTTCTTGCTGCAAAGCAAAACTACTTTGTTTAGTCTTCCAAAAGAGGGAACAACTAGAAATCAGTGGTATAGCTGTATTTACAATTGTATTTCCAGAACATTCAACCCAAATATTTAGATGTGTGCAAAGCATTTTACGGAGGACGAGGACTATTTCCTGAGGGAGTAGCCTACAATGTCGGTGTCTGTTTCTATAAAGTGGGGCAATTCCAACTTTGCAGGGACATATTCATATTTAAATAATTTGCCACTGATGATTCAAACAATAGTTTTGAGCTATTGTCATTTCTCTGATCACAATTGCAGTCATGGTTTTATGTTAAAAAGACAGTATAAGTCATTATAATCAGTAATTTTGTCCACACTGGACGCAACAAATGCCTCATTTGTAATGGGTTTTATTCTTTCGTCGCACAGGGACAGGGCATCACAGTATGGGAGGGGTATAACATTTTCATCACATGCTTGAAGTATTCAGCCAATCATAATGCACTGGATGGCTGGCCAATCAGAGCACACCTCGCTTTTTGGATCGATGAGCTTCATAAAAATGTTTTTTTTTTTTTCTTATACTACATAAACACATTGCACTACACCAAATACACAAAATAATTTTCTTTTTAGCAATGTCATATGACCCCTTTAATCACTCTCCCCGTCTCTCCCCTTATTTCCATTTAAACACAGGACATGACAAAGACCATCAAACCACCTTTCTTAATTAGAGTTTATTACAATGCAGCTATTCATGTTTGATGTCGTTTGAAAGCTCTCTGTGTGTCTGGAAAAAGGTCTCATTCTCATAACAATAGAACAGATAGCCATCAAGATAAGAAAACACTGAAGACAGACTACTCCCATGTTTTTCACACAAATTACCTCCTTTATGTAAATCTTTAATTAAATTCTGTTCAATTCAAGTTTATTTGTAATAAACTTTTTACGTTACAAATCATTGCATCCTTGTGGCACTCCATATTTTACCGGTGATAAATGAGATGAGTCCCTATTTATATAAACAAAATGGTAGCAATCAGAGAGGAAGGATCTAAACCAACTTAGAGCCTTCCCTTGAATACTTGTATAGTGTTGTAATCAATCTATGAGTATGTCATGATCTATGGTGTCGAACGCAGCACTAAGATGAAGTAAAACTAGCATTGAGATGCAGCCTTGATCTGACGCAAGAAGCAAGTCATTTGTAAGTTTAACAAGTGCAGTTTCTGTGCTATGGTGGGGCCTGAAACCTGACAGAAATTCTTCATACAGATAATTTTTTTGCAGGAAGTATCACAATTGAGCAGACACAACTTTTTCTAAAATTTTAGACATAAATGGAAGATTTGAAATGGGCCAATAATTTGCCAGTTCACTAGGATCTAGTTGTGGTTTCTTAATAAGAGGCTAAAAAACCGCCACCTTTTTATGGTTTTTGGACGTGACCTAAAGATAATGATGAGTTAATAATATTGAGAAGCGGTTCTTCTGCTACAGGTAACAACTCTTTCAGTAATTTAGTGGGTACAGGATCAGATAAACATGTTGTTGGTTTAGATGCAGTGATAAGTTTATTTAGCTCTTCCAATTGCAAAGCACTTCAGTTTATCTTTGGGTGCGATGAATAAAACTGAAGTATTAGATGCTGTAGAATCTACATTTGTTATTGTATTTCTGATGTTATTTATATTATCAGTGAAGAAATTCATAAAGTCATTACTGTTAAACCTTGATGGAATATTTAAATCGGGTGGTGTCTGGTTGTTTGTTAATCTAGTCACTGTGCTAAATAAAAACCTCAGATTGTTTTGGTTATTTTCTATGAGTTTGAAGATATGCTCAGCCCTGGCAGCTTTTGAAGCCGGTCTGTAGCTGGAGATATTGTTTTTCCATGCAATTCTAAAAACTTCTGAGTTAGTTTTTCTCCATTTGCACTCAAGACTACGAGTTTCTTTCTTGAGTGAGTGTGTATTACTGTTATGTGCACCATGGCACAGTAAGTTTTTCTCTAAACTTTTTCAATTTGATGGGGACAAAAGCTTCTAATGTATTAGAGAAATTAGTGCCCATGTTGCCAGTCATTTCGTCTAGTTCATGTGTATTTTGGGGTACACATAGCAGTTGAGATAAATCAGGCAGCTTATTTGCAAAACTGTCTTTGGTGGCTGGAACAATAGTTCTGCCCAGACGGTAATGCTGAGCCTTACAGTTAATATCAGTGATAAGCAGCATGTAAGATACAAGGAAATGGTCAGTAACATCATCACTTTGAGGTACGATATATATATATATATATATATATATATATATATATATATATATATATATATATATATATATATATAAGTAAGATCGATTCCATGCAATATAATTAAATCTAGTGTATGTTAAAAAAGATGAGTGGGCCATGTGACATTTTGCTTGACTCCAAAAGAGTTTATTAGGTCAGTAAATGCAAGTGCTAATGCATAATTTGTTTTATCCACGTGAATATTAAAATCTCTGACAGTGTTTTATCAACTGTAACCAAAAGGTCCTGTTTTCTGGGTAACATTGAGAATATCACTATATATTGTTGCAACACCTCCCCCATGTCTACTGGTCTGATGGGGCTCATGCTTATTTGGTGGAGTAGACTCATTAGACGAATATAATCATTTGGTTTTAGCCAGGTTTCAGTCAAGCAGAGTACATGAAAACTATTATCTGTGATCATTTCAATTACAATAACCGCTTGAGTGATCTAATGTTTCTGAGCCCAAACTTTAAAAATAGTTTTTGTTCATTTATTTTACATTTGCTGTTTAATCACAGTAAGATTCTTTTCTAGATCCTACATTCAATTTATATTTTGACTCCACTGTCGGGGAACAGTCATAGTCTTAATAAGTCTGTGATAAACAATACCATTTCGTAAATTTGGGGTTCTTCTGGATATTTAAGGGATAGTGGTAAATAACTCAGGCAATCTACAAACAGAATTGCTGTGTGTGTTATTTTCTGCAACCAGGTAACTATTTTATTGATTAGGGATTTATGATTTGAATTGAATTGTGAATTATTGTTTGCTTACCTGATTAATACATTGTTATATTTAAATTATTCTAACTAGTCTTTGTGTTGTTAACTCTAGTATATTATAGTAAGTCTATAACACCGCAAATCTGTGCTCAGGTTAGTAATGGATTCAAATGTTTTAGAGCTCCGGCTAACACATTGGCATTAGTTATGTATACTTAGACTGTAGAGGCTAATGGGGTTTTCCGTTTAGGACAACAGTGAGTTGTTGACCAACCTAAATTCGGATCAGCCTCAAAATCTGATTATTGTTAAATGATTCTAACTAAGTGTACGCGAGAATCACAGCATAATTATATAAAGTTACATTAGAGGAAGTTAAGTTGGTCAACTAGGTTCTATAGTAATGGTCATGACCTCTGGTTAGATTTAATTAAGTGTATATGGATCTCTGGGGCAAAGTATGGCACGGGCTGTCTAGAATATTAGTCAGTCACCTCTGTCTAATGACCAAGACTGATGAGTGTGCGGGTAAGAGATTTGTATATCAAACTGATATAAGACTAAAAGTGTTGAAAGTGTGAAACTGAATAAATGAGTATAACGTAAAGTAAAGGCTAAATTCAATGATCAAGTATTTACCGAAATGTAATAAGAATTACACATCTCTTAAACCCTTTTTCATGTTGGAGTCAGATGAATTAAAGAAGTAATGTATTTAAGAAAATATATTTAATTTAATATTGTTTGCTTTAAAGGAAAGACAGTGTCACGCGAGAATCCTTCTGCCGCACCATTGGCTGCCATCATTGGACCAGTGGGCGGACCTTACGTAATATTGTTGTTCCACTAAACAAACCAAGTGTTCCAATGAAAAGGGACACATTTGTGAATGCACACAGCTGCACGCTACTCAAGTTCTAAACAAATAAAGTTATTTCACACAAGCATGGCAACATTCTGGGAAGACAATGTTCCAACAGAATTCACAATGTAAACCAAAGAGAAATACTACAGCCACATCAAAAAGGAATTTAATTTTCAGAACTTTTTAAAGAAAATGATATGCATTATAAAGATGTAATTTTTTTTATTTGAATTATACTTGCACAACTTTAATGGTACAATTTTATTTGCAGAAGCATTTGCAGATACCACAGATTTACCATCAGCTGTATATAGAACTCAAAACGTTATTTTACAACTTTAACTTTAACCTTCAGAACTGCTTTAATCCTCTGTGGCATAGATTCAACAAGGTGCTCACAGATGTTGGTCCATATCGACGTGGCAGCATCACGCCTTTGCTGCACATCTATTTAAGTGAATCGTTCGTTTCACTGCATCCCAAAGATGCTCTGTTAGATCTGTTGACTGTGAAGGTCAGTGGAGTTCATAGTGAACTCATTGTCATGTTCAGGGAACCAGTTTGAGATTATTTGAGCTTTGTAACATGGCTGTTATCCTGCTGGAAGACAATGTTGGTACTAATGGGCCCAAAGTGTGCCAAGAAAATACATCAAACCATACATCAATGAATAGCTTATTTGTTCGGCTTTCAGATGATGTATAAATAACAATTTTAAAAAATTGGCCCTTATGACTGGTTTTGTGAACCAGGGTCTCATTTATGCCAAATTGAGACCCTACCATCTGAATGTCACAACAGAAATTGCTGACAAGATTGGCACCTGGTGTGGTCTTCTGCTGCTGTCCTCCAACTGCTTTCAGTGCTTGATGTGTAGTGCATTTATGTTCTTGTGCATTCCTCAGATAGTAACCAATGGTTATTTGAGTTACTTTCTATCAGCTCAGCTTATATCTGGCCTTTGGCATTTTCACACAACAGAAATGCCGCTTACTGGATATTTATCTTTTTTGGACCATTCTCTGTAAACACTAGAGATTGTGTGTGAAAATCAACCGTTCTTGAAATACTCAGACCAGCCTTTCTAGGCACCAACAACCCTGCCATCTTTAAAAGTACTTAAAATCACTTATCGTTCCCATTCTGATGCTCATTTTGAACTTCAGCAGATCATCTTGACCATGTCTACATGCTTAAATGCATTGAGTTGCTGCCACATGATTGTCAGATTAGATATTTGTGTGAACAAACAGGTGTAGCTACCTTATAATGTTGCTGGTGACTGTATTTACAGTACATATATGGGGATATGGGATGGGTTAATGGGAGTAGAAATTGATATACAGGAAATTTTCATTCAGCATGTTATCATTTGTCATTAATCATCAAGTCATTAACTTCTTTTACAACAGTTATTGCTGTTGGCAAGCAATTTAAAAATTTCAGTATTTCTCAACTCAGTCAGATAGGAGTTGAACTTGCATGACTTAAAAGAGCTGAAAATAAAGCAAGGACATTCCCAAGATTACCCTTTTTTTAGGTCAAAAGTATTTTCATGTCAGGTCAGGGAAAACTGTGACATTTAGCAAGAAAAAGTTATGTGTAAAAAAAAATTGTAGGTAGTTTTGTACAGTTTATTAATAGTATTTGATCTGTAGCAAATTTACACTTTATAATTCCTTTACTGATTCAGTTTTGCTGTAACACTTATAATTCACTGTTGTTGGGTTCCATTGTGACAACTTACCTCTTCAAACACACTTTAAGGTTTTAAACAGAAATAAACTTTCAAAATCCCAGAGAAAAAAAAAAATATTTTGTGGAAATCAGAAAATATTGTATATCGATTGACAATAAAGTATTCATAACTGCAGCAGGCTGCAAGTGACTATTAGTATTATAAGCTAGTATTATATTGGTCTAATGTTGATATTATATAATTGTGTGACTGAAAAGTGTGCAGCTCAGCATGAGCAGCAGAACAAACATGGGCCTCAAGCCTAGATCAGAACAATCTCACCAATCAGCGTTCAGTGTGTTTCGTGCCCTAAATGAATATCAGCACTGAATGGCCTTATTAGAATTCTGATCTCAGTCAGCGACAGAAGTACTGACCCCTTTTGAATTCATCCTCTATCTTGGTGGATTTGAAAGATTATTGCATCTCCTGAGTCTTAGTGTGATATCACTAATAGGAAGGTGGTGGTTGTGAGTTGCTGTGTAATGGTAATTAAATATTGTGTTCTCTTTTCCACCTCTTGTGCATATAAATGCACACAAAAGAGACAGTGGCGGGGCATGGCTGATTGGTGCCATGTGCAAATCACATGCAGCATTAGTGGGAGCCATGTGGCTGAAATGCAATTGCACTCTTCACCCTTCAACCACGAATGCCGTTTACTTGAGCAAACACACACACAAAAAAAAAAAAAAACTGCCTATTCTTACAGGACAGAGCTGGAACTGGACTTCCAAGAGGTGAAACATCATGAAAGTAGTTCAATTGTGGTAATAATAAAACAAAGTAAGACTTGAGATTTGAGGTGGTTAAAACGCAAAACGTGTGCTCTCAGTTGCCGTGGCAGCCATACAGCAAAGACAATGTGTGTTTTGTGCAGCTAAGGTGGAGGATGGGGGTGGGGCATTAGTAGTTATGTAACCAATCTAGGTCAAACATACATTCCCCTACTAACAAAGAACTGGTCATCTGCTTGATTGAACAGCCTAAATAAAAATTAGCAACAGAATTATTCAGAAGTCACAGAAAGCTGCCCATCATATAATGCAAACTCGTTATACAAAAGCAGAGTCCACTAGCAGTCTACAGGTCACCTATAATGATGATAGCGTGATTTGAATTGGATCCTAGGAATGTCCTTGTACAGACAAATGTATTACTATGCTTAACCGGTTGAGACCTGTTTGCCTAGTCAGACAAGACAGCAAGTCCATGCAATGACTATATGTCTGCTCGCTGCAAATGGGATCTAATGAAAGCTACAATCAAACAATATACAATAAAATATATTCAAATGATACATGTTGTCTGACCTTTCAGTATCCTCACCAGTGTTTGTTTGGGTAAAAACGCTGATATGATGCCAAGGACAAGGCTGTTCGCAGCTGAAAAAGCAGTTTGCTGTGAGAATAAAGCAGGACAAATTGTCCATCAGACCTTGTAACATCAGTCTGCAGCTGTACACCAATTATCATGCACTTTGAAGAAAAGAGTCTCTTATCTGAAAGAGCCATGACGGTCCAATAATGGTATGAAAAAAAAATGGTTACAGTAACAAATATATGTTGTGGGTTATTGTATACTATGAAAGGTTGATCTATTAAAGAAGAAAACACAGAAATCATGCTTTTGCATAAAATGCAGTTATGTTCAACAGTGTTTGTTTGCTCAGCAGGGTGATGCATTGTTTTTACAGCTGTATTGCTTCCAGACGGCCTATGCTGGATCAGACTGTATGGGAGAAAGGTGAAGTTTGCGTGAAACGAGAATGTTGAATGAAAGTGAAATGCAATAAAGCTTGGTCCTTAAAAAGATATAAAAACAATATCATTGTATAATTTCAATGAAGTCTTACATTTTATGCAGTCAGATTATTCAGTAAAAGGTGATGATTATAATACTTGTTGTGAATCCATGGTGAATTTTGGTAAACATCTTGGTGTTCGGCCATTGTACTTTGAACTCTTTCTGTGTCTCCAGGATTCATCTTGCCACATGAGAACAAAGAAAGTGCTGATATTAGAGGTCAAGCCCCAATAAAAAGGCTGGGTGTGATCAAGGAAGCACCACTGACATGGAATTTGCATCAAAATAGAGTTTTCTGTTGTGTGACTTTAGGGACTTCAGGAGTTCACACCAGTAGCAAGGCAATATATTCTAAAGAGGAGTGGACCTGTGACACAGGGTGAACTTTAGAGCCTACTCTCAAACTAAAGTATACCATTTTACATGAGAAAAAATAGGGCTGCAAATTTCAACAGCTGAAGATGGCATTACTGGTGTTTGGCTCAACAGGAAACAGGTGAAAAATATGTGATGAAAATATATGCCTAAACTGAAAACGAAAATGTGACTTTCTTGAAAATGTGATTTAATCATCAAATGTGTCAAGTATCGTTGAAAAGGTCTCATCTAGCAGAATAAAACAAGAATGAATTTGTCAAGCAGAGACCAAAATCAAGTAAACAGTATACGCATGCAGCTTTTGGGCCATGTCTTGATTTGTAGTTTTACCGAACATAGTAAATAAGTAATAGTAGCTCACAAATGGATTTAGAGCAGCTGTTCTTGAATCTAACAAGTCCAAACACAACATAACACACGGCGCATAGATCTTGACATAATCCTGGTATTACATACAGCTCAGTTCTTGTCCTCTGTATTGTGACATACCTTCAAGTAAAACAGACTATTAAAATAAAACAATAATAAATAAATAAATAATTCACATTAAGGTCAAGATGAATTTAGAAAATAGATAAGGTAAAATTTGCATACGTCAATATAAATTTTAATAATAAAAAAAAAAAAAAAATCCTACAACATAAGTGAACAATGACAGAATTTTAATTTTGGTGTGAAATATTCTTATACTATGAACCAAGGTGAAACTGATTACTGATACGATTTGGCTAAAAACGGAAAAAGTTGTAAAAAACAAGATCTAATGTTTAACTGTAGAGTGTGCAGAGCGTAAAAGAAGCTGGCCTAGAGGTTGTAAACACGGGGAGTGGGGAGTCTCAACACCCACCATACTTGTTTCCTGTATTTAAAATCTTCTCCACGCCGGTGTCAAATAACACAAACTCTGAACAAAATGTTCTTCACAAACACCACCCCTTGCAAAACATTTTGGCTGCACATGTGTAACATTATGACACAGCACTGGATAGGCACATTTTAACTGGCAGGAACTCGTGTGTAGGGCTGAGTGTCTCTCGCCATCTCCTGCTTGTACAAATGTGTAAAGATACTGAAAAAATACATTATAGCAATTTAATAAATGGTATTTCATTTCACATTCTTCACAGATCATGTGAGCTGGCACTTCAATATTTCGGATGATCTCCATTCAAAATGACTTTCCCTTTTGTTAAGAAGGCATAGTAAGACACTAAGACTTGGTGCCAGATGATTTTGCATGAGAATTTGAATTTGTCAAAGAAAAGCAAGTAAAAACCTCAGGCATCTGATATGTCTTTCATCACATGATCATATAAACTATAATATTACAAAACTATTGGCTTTATTATTTAATATTATAAAGCCAATAAAACAATTATTTTATATTAACTTCTTAACAATTTTCTGAATATCAGCATGGCTGTAATTGGCAAACAGGCTCATGCTGGCAAATGAATCACTGCATGCTTGCTATAGTGTGATATTACATTAATATTCTTGCTATTTTGAGACTTGCTTCTCCATGTTTTGCCATCAAAACCAATGTTTTTAGGTTAAGCCTATCAATACAGTTTCATTAAGAAGTCTGCTGTGCATGTGTAGTATAAGTGATACTCGATGATTCAGTGATTCTGATTTCATTATTCTCTAAATATAACTTTGATTTTTGCTTTTTATCCTGTTTCCAGCCTAAACTTGCCCTTCACCTCAACCTCCGTCCTACACAGAAATGTCCAGAGTACCCTGAACAAGTGAGTGTTACACATGTACAGTACAAAGGCTCTACAGAAGACCCTGCAGAAAACTGAGTAGATAAACAATGGAGATCACAGAACACAGAGAACCTCTTGAACACAATGAGCTTCCATTCAGAAGACAAAAACACTGTTAGGTTCCCAAATCTATGAGCAGGCACTTACAGAGAGGGTGCTTTGGGAGCTCGAGGGCCTGTACTTTTTCCAGAGTTAGCCAAAAGTGCCCCTCTCTTTCAGGAATTATCAACAATAATATTGTGATCAATAAAACAAAATGCATTTGAATTATAATTATTATGACGTTTGCAAAACCATAACAAATGGCTCAAAACTCAAAGAAAAACTGAAAGAAAATAGCTGTTTATTTTTGTCAGTCTGAGATATGGTTGCCAATGTATTGTTATTGATTGTGTACATCTTAAACAGTCTTAAATTGTATTGGGCAATGTTAAGTGGAGTGGGATCTTCCTGGTCTTATCCATAAATCAACAGAAAAAAAACCTACATAGCCAGTGTCTATTTTTATCTTTTTAAGCAAACCTTAAAAAGAAAGTCCCATTAATTGTATGTAGTACTCCTGTTTGATATTGATGATAAAACTATTATTTCTGGTTAAATGAAACCCAAATATCACCAACAGGCCTATTACATGAAGTGTAGCAGTAAATGTTAAATTAGAATTACTCCATATATAAATGCCATTTTTCATTTATTTTATTTTTTCTTTATTTTTTTACAATTGAGCCCCTGCCCTCTCTGCATTTCCCAGTCTATGAAGAATAATAATAGCTAGATAATAGCTAATAATAGAAGAAATAAAATCGTTCAATTACATATATACATATAATTCCTAGTCTGCTGGATAAAATCCAGGGTACAAAAATGTGAAACCCCATTAAGGGGTAAACAATACATTCACAGGGCTGCTGTTTTTAATAAATAATAAAATCTAAAAACGTCACATAGGAAAAAAATGTTTGACCAGCAGAGGAGTGTAGACAATATATTTTAACATTTTGAATTTATTTTTTATTTAATATTTTATTTTATAAATATATAATTTATTTGAGTTTTCCTTCCATTCTTGTGCATTTAATGAACAGAACAGAGTAAAAAGTCTGGCATTGATAGCTGACCTCGAGTTCCCATTGAAATATGTCAAATATTATTGAAAATGGGCCAGAGACAATTCAATTCAATTCAATTCAAGTTTATTTGTATAGCGCTTTTTACAAAACAAATCGTTACAAAGCAACTTGACAGAAAATTATGTTTCTACAATATTTAGTAGTAGCTAGTAGTTTGTGCACATTTGACAGGACTTTAGAAAAAATAAAAATAATAATAATAATAATACAAGACGTAGTCAGCTAGACGATGAACTATCAATATTATTAATTAAGTTATTATATGATTCAGTCACACATTTAGCAATAATTGTTAGTTCTGTTTGTTGATTCAGGGTTAGCATTATCTGAGGTCCTCTGAGGGTCAGCATCATCTCTTCTCAGGTGTTCTGGATCCAGACTGTAGCTTGTGCAAATCCTAGTCCCGTGGCGAAACATAGAAACAAAATACAGACATCATTAGCATAGCTGCTGATCCAACAAAGTAAAATTAGTTTAACCCAAGCTAATGAATAAAAAAGCACCTTTGATCAGATGCAACTACACTCACAATTTAAAAGATACACTATTCGAATGCTTGGCGAAAGAGATGTGTTTTTAATCTAGATTTAAACAGAGAGAGTGTGTCTGAACCCCGAACATTATCAGGAAGGCTATTCCAGAGTTTGGGAGCCAAATGTGAGAAAGCTCTACCTCCTTTAGTGGACTTTGCTATCCTAGGAATGACCAAAAGTCCAGCGTTTCGTGACCTTAGGGTGCGTGATGGGTTGTAACGTGGTAGAAGGCTAGTTAGGTACGCTGGAGCTAAACCATTTAGGGCCTTATAGGTAAGTAATGATCATTTGTAACTGATACGGAACTTAATAGGTAGCCAGTGCAGAGCCTTTAAAATTGGGGTAATATGATCATATTTTCTTGACCTCGTAAGGACTCTAGCTGCTGCATTTTGGACTACCTGTAGCTTGTTTATTGACGAAGCAGGACAACCACCTAGAAGTGCATTACAATAGTCCAGTCTAGAGGTTATGAATGCATGAACTAGCTTTTCTGCATCAGAAACAGATAACATGTTTCGTAGCTTGGCAATGTTTCTAAGATGGAAGAATGCAGTTTTTGTAACATTGGAAATATGATTTTCAAAAGACAAATTGCTGTCTAATATAACACCCAGATTTCTGACTGTAGAGGAAGTAACAGTACATACGTCAGGTTGCAGCTTGTAATCTACAAGATTCTGTGTAGTGTTTTTTGGTCCAATAATTAGTATCTCTGTCTTATCCGAATTTAATTGGAGAAAATTATTTGTCATCCAATCTTTTACATTTTTAACACACTCTGTTAGCTTAGATAATTGGGAAGTTTCATCTGGTCTCGTTGAGATATATAGCTGAGTATCATCAGCATAACAGTGGAAGCTAATTCCGTATTTTCTAATAATATTACCAAGGGGCAACATGTATATTGAAAATAGAAGGGGACCTAGGACGGATCCTTGTGGCACTCCATATTTTACTGATGATAAATGAGATGACTCCCCATTTAAGTAAACAAAATGGTAGCGATCGGACAGGTAGGATCTAAACCATCTTAGAGCCTGCCCTTGAATACCTGTATAGTTTTGTAATCGATCTATGAGTATGTCATGATCTATGGTGTCGAACGCAGCACTAAGATCAAGTAAGACTAGAAATGAGATGCAGCCTTGATCTGACGCAAGGAGCAGGTCATTTGTAATTTTAACAAGTGCAGTTTCTGTGCTATGGTGGGGCCTAAAACCTGACTAAAATTCTTCATACAGATCATTTTTATGTAGGAAGGTGCTCAATTGAGCAGACACAACTTTTTCTAAAATTTTAGACATAAATGGAAGATTTGAAATAGGCCTATAATTTGCCAGTACACTAGGATCTAGTTTTGGTTTCTTAATAAGAGGCTTGATAACTGCCAGCTTGAATGGTTTTGGGACGTGTCCTAAAGATAACGACGAGTTTATGATATTGAGAAGCAGTTCTTCGGCTACAGGTAACAGCTCTTTCAGTAATTTAGTGGGTACAGGATCTAATAAACATGTTGATGGTTTAGATAAAGTGATAAGTTTATTTAGCTCTTCCTGTCCTATGGTTGTAAAGCACTGCAGTTTATCTTTGGGTGCGATGGATGAAACTGAAGTGTTAGATGCTGTAGAATCTACATTCGCTATTGTATTTCTAATGTTATCTATTTTATCAGTGAAGAAATTCATAAAGTCATTACTATTTAACGTTGGTGGAATATTTGAATCAGGTGGCGTCTGATAATTTGTTAACTTAGCCACTGTGCTAAATAAAAACCTTGGATTGTTTTGGTTATTTTCAATGAGTTTGTGTATATGCTCTGCCCTAGCAGTTTTTAGAGCCTGTCTATAGCTGGACATACTGATTTTCCATGCAATCCTAAAAACTTCTAAATTAGTTTTTCTCCATTTGCGTTCAAGACTACGAGTTACTTTCTTGAGAGAGTGAGTATTACTGTTATACCATGGTACAGTACGTTTTTCTCTAACTTTTTTCAATTTGATTGGGGCAACAGCTTCTAATGTATTAGAGAAAATAGTGCCCATGTTGTCAGTAATTTCGTCTAATTCATGTGTATTTTTGGGTACAAATAGCAGTTGAGATAGATCAGACAAACATGTTGAGAGTAAGGCAAGGTGATCTTCTGTATTCTTTTTGAACTGATGCTATCCAGACAGGCAGGAAGGGTCATTGTTTCTCTCATTGGCACCGAAGCCAGCCAAAGAGCTATCCAAGAGACAAATGCACCTTTGTGTGCGGCTTGCTCATATCCACTCAGACTGAAGACTGCTTGTTTGTTAATGAAAGGCCTTGGGAAGACAAGCATTACCTTCAGCCAAGTTCACCAGTACCAAAATCTTAAGGGGGTCAACGGATGCTCTAGTTGATATGATTCTTTGGGCTCTTAACGAAAAGTCTATAACATACTTTGTTTAAAATTTCTCAATGGTAGTGTAAAAAACACCTTTTTTACCCTGTCAAACTGAGCTCTGTTTTTAGCAAGCAAGCCTCTATATGCAAAACTGTTTACTTCAGGGGTTTTCGACCTTTTATAACCCCCCCCCCCCAAGTTTGCCTAATTTCCCCCCGAATCCCCCTTCCCTTCAAAACACAACAACCCGACCCATTATCACACCAAATTATTATATTATCATTAACATGTACGTAAATATCAATTAAAGCTATTGAAGCAGCGAACGATACTTTTTGATTAACATTATTTACATAAGAAATGCTTGGATCTGTTATACTGATGTACATTTGACATATTTTTTACTGTTTACGTTCACTTAAAGGGATAGTTCACCCAAAAATGAAAATTATGTCATTAATGACTAACCCTCATGTCGTTCCAAACCCATAAGACCTCCGTTCATTTTTGGAACACAGTTTAAGATATTTTAGATTTAGATTGAGAGCCTTCTGTCCCTCCATTGAAAACCTATGTATGGTATACTGTCCATGTCCAGAAAGGTTACAAAAACATCATTAAAGTAGTCCATGTGACATCAGAGGGTCAGTTAGAATTTGTTCAAGCATTGAAAATACATTTTGGTCCAAAAATAACAAAAACTAAGACTTTATTCAGCATTGTCTTTATTCCGGAGTAATTCATTTACTCAAAAAGTACACTGAGTGAACTGCTTTGAAGAAAGAACTGAAGATGAACACCGAGCCGATCCAGATAACAAACGAACGATTGACTCGCACGAGAACAGCATTGATATGATTGCCCCCTAATGGATTGCTAAAGATTTTTTAATAACTTAAAAAAACCCTATACTGACTTCTTCTGTAGATGAAGCTGGATCAGAAATGATTCGCACAAACATAGATGCATTTAGACACATCGGGGATAAGCACATTCCCTTCAAAACAAAAGTAAAGTTAATCCTCTGCGTCTTCAGCGGCTCAGATGGTCGGGAGTAAATGATGACTGCTATGTTCATTATTACATCCAACAACAGAACACTCAATCACTCAATCACTTAGGAGCCATTCTTGTCTTCCCCTCCACCAGAGTCGACACAATGGCGGATAGCTCACAGCTCACTCAGTCAGTCAACTATTGTGGGAGGTGCCTGTGCAGAACTATGTCATTCTGACAGGAATCTCAGAACAGCCTGATTTGAAAAGGGGATTTTAAAATAGGGATTAAAAAAAAACACTAGGTGGATTTTTATCATTATAGGATGGATGTTTACATGTTTACTTATCAACAATCATTAACGTTCAAACAACAACAAAAGTGAATTTGGCATCCAATGACCCCTTTAAGAAACCTGTAGATAAATGAAACTCTCAGACACATGTCTGATATTTACATTTAGTTATTTAGCAGAGCGATTCTTCTTAAAGACAGACACAGGAAGTGCTCGTAATACCAAGTTTCAGGCATTTGTTCAAGTAAGTACAAGCTAAGAATAAATAAAGAGAAAGGCAACATTTTTTAAGGATGAAGTCAAGTAGTGTTGAAAGAGATGAGTTTTCAGCTGGGGCTTGAAAATTGTCAGGGATTCAGTATTCTGGATAGAGGTGGGAAGATCAATCCACCAGCCAGGAATTGCGAACGAGAGCATTTTGGAAAGTGATTTTGAGCCTCTCTGTAATGGTAACGTGAGGCATCGCTTGATTAAAAACTTCTGGAGAGGAAGTAGTTCCTTAAGAGTGAGTTAAACTAGGCAGGTACTGAGCCTGTGGCTGTTCTATATGCAAGCATCAATGTCTTGAACTTGATGCGAGAAAACAATTGGTAGCCAATGCAAAGAGATAAAGAGAGGTGTAACATGGGCTCTTTTAAGCTCACTGAAGACCACTGTCATGCCACTGCATTCTGAATCATTTGTAGAGGGTTGATCATATTTCTAATGACTGGAAGAAGGGGAGGAAGCAAGTGCGAGTTAAATCAATGTTTTAATGAATAGTTAGACAAACAGGGATTTACAATGTTCAATGGTGATCCAGGGCGTGGTGGTGAGTAGAGGCAGCAGGAGAGCGTGACAAAGGAACTGAGATGAGCGAGCCGTGAAGGTGATGAGTGAAGTCTGTGGAAGGTGAGGAGTGGATGGAGTTCCGAGGACTAAGACAATCCAGCAATGAGAAGAACACATGAAACAGGAACGAGAGATCAGGACACAACACTAGGACTGCATACAATGCTCTGACAAGCACAAGACGAAAGACAGGGCAATAAGTAGGGATTGGGAAATGAGTAGCAGCTGGTGTAGATGAACAATTAATGGAGACGCCCACATGAAACAATCAGTGCTGACACGAGACACACGCCAACTCCACCCACATAGCGCAAAAACCCGAGGCCATGGTTTACCAACCGTGACAGTACCCTCCCCTCTAGGAATGCCTCCTGGAGTTCCCAGATGACCCTGCCTGTCGATTGTAATCATCAATAAGGGAGTGATCCAGTATGTCCCTAGCAGGTACCCAACTCCTTTCTTCCAGACCGTAACCCTCCCAGTCCACAAAGTACTGGAATCCTTGTCCCCCTCCGTCTCGAGTCCAGAATACGATTGACCGAATAGGTGGGTTCCCCATCTACGAGTCGTGGCGGTGGGGGAACCAGGGTGGGCGAGTTCATTTATGCAAAAAACACATGCTTAATTTTGGATGCATGGAAGGTGGGATGAATCCTCCTGTTTGCCGGAGGTAGTTTGAGGCAGACTGTCACCAGACTAATGATTCTGGTGACATGGATCGGGCCAATACATTTGGGAGCTAACTTATTAGAAACGGAACGGAGAGGAATGTTGTTGGTAGAAAGCCACACTTTTTGACCCACGACGTATACAGGAGGCTTAGACCGGTGGTGATCAGCCTTGGCCTTGGTTCGCACCCGACAGAATCTTGGGCGGAGGGGACCGCGACTTCAGATTTCAGACTAGGAAAAATAGGTGGCTGGTAACCTATGCTACATTCAAATGGGGAGAGGCCTGTGGCTGACACCAGTAGCGAGTTATGAGCATACTCAACCATAGAGAGTTGTTGGCTCCAGGAAGAAGGATTCTTGGAGACTAAACATGCAACGTTCTCTCTAAATCTTGGTTGGCCCGCTCAGACTATGCTTTGCTCTGTGGGTGATAACCCGAAGACAGACTAACCGTCACTCCTAATAATTTACAAAACTCTCTCCAAATTTTGGACACAAATCGGGATCCCCTGCCAGATACCACGTCTACCAGTGAGAACATGTAACCAAAAGACCTGATCAATTACAGTAACCGCTGTCTTCTTGGCTGAGGGTAATTTGGGCAAGGGAACAAAATGTGCCGCCTTCGAGAATCGGTCCACTATGGTCAAAACGACCGTCATGCCATTAGAGAGTGGGAGGGCGGTCACAAAATCTAGAGTGATGTGGGACCAGGGTCTCGAAGGGACAGACAGTGTTTGAAGAAGCCCATCCGGACGTCTTACCACTGGCGCAAACTGAACAGGCCAAAATAAAATCGTGAACATCACGAGACATAAGTGGCCTCCAGAATCGTTGCTTTACTAAGCACTTAGTGTGGCTTATCCCTGTATGACAAGTGACATTGGAGCAGTGACCCCACTGAATAACGTCAGACCATAACTCCTCTGGAACGAGCAACTGATTCGGTGGGCACCCGGGCAGAGGTGTTACCCCTTCTAAGGCCGTCTTGACCTTCGATTCGACCTCCCGACTATACTCTCAGGTAAAATACACTCACTGGGCATTCAAAAGGATCAAAAAGACGTGACCAAGTATCGGGAATGACGTTTTTGAAACTCGGGTGGTATGATCAAAATCAAAGCGACCGAAAAAAAGTGCTCACTGAGACTGCCTGGAGTTCTGTCAGTTCTAATATATTCTAGTTTCTTGTGATTGGTCCAAACGATGAAAGGTACCCCCAACCCCTCCAACCAATGATGCCACTCCTCCAATGCTAATTAGACAGCCAACAACTCTCTGTTACCAATGTCATAATTACGTTCGGCAGGAGATAAGCGATGAGAAACAAATGTGCACAGATGCATCTTGTCGTCTGAGGCAGCACGTTGGGAAAGAACTGCACCTACTCCTACCTCTGATGCGTCAACCTCCACCACAAACTGACGTGTGGGATCAGGGGCTACTAAGATGGGAGCCGAAACGAAGTGGCTTTTGAGGTTGGAAAATACAGTTTCGGCTGTATTAGACCACCTGAACGCAGTACTGGGAGAGGTCAAGACGGTCAGAGGTGAGACTAGTTGGCTGAAACTGCCTGTGAGGGATTACAATAAAAATTGGCGAACCCCAGAAAACGCTGTAGGGCCTTGCGGGAATCTGGACTTGGACCAATCTATCACAGCCTTAACATTGTCAAGATCCGTACATATTCCCTCAGGTGGGACGATGTATGCTAGGAAGGGAACAGACTGTGCATGGAATACGCATTTCTCTGCCTTGACAAAAAGCCCATTCTCTAGTAATCTCTGGAGCACTCGTCTGGCATGTTGCACGTGTTCCTGGAGAGACAAGGAAAAAATCAGTATGTCATCCAGGTAAACATATATGAACTAATCTACCATGTCTCTCACCACATCATTCACGAGCACTTGGAAAACTCCTGGCGAGTTGGAGAGCCCGAACAGCATCACCAAGTATTCATAGTGCCCTCTAGGGGTGTTAAAAGCAGTTTTCCCCTCATCCCCCTTCCTGATGCAGACCAAATGATAAGATTTGCGTAAATCCAGTTTTGTGAAGACAGATGCTCCCTGTAACCTCTCAAATATTGAAGACATCAATGGCAAAGGATTAGTATTCTTTACCGTGATGTTGTTTAGCTCTCTGTAATCTATACAAGGTCGCAGGGAACCATCCTTCTTACCAACAAAAAAGAATCCCACCCCCGCTGGAAAAGAGGCAGGGTGGATGAACCTAGATGCTAGAGAATCAGAAATATATTTCTCCATGGCCTCCCTCTCCGGAATGGAAAAAAAGAGTAAAGTTTGCCTTTAGGCAGGGACTTACCTGCAACTAACTCTATGGCACAGTCATAGGGATGATGTGGAGGGAGAGAAGCAGCACGGGACTTACTGAACACTTCCTTCAGATCCAGGTACTCCGCAGGCACGTTTGACAAAACCGTAGTCTCCTCCTGAAAGACAGACACAGACACATCAGGACAAGCAGAAACCAGACAACACTCATGACAACGTTCTCTCCACAAGGTGATGATGTTGGAACCCCAATCCACTCGTGGGTTGTGTTTGACCAGCCAGGGGTGACCTAACACGATGGGTGCCACTGGGGAGTCCATGAGGAGGAGGGGAAGGGTGTTGTTGCCGGAAGTGAGGAGAGTTATGGGTCCTGTAGTGTGAGTGATGTGGGGCATTTCCTGGCCATTGAGTGTGCTGACTGTAATCTGATGTGAAAGGGGAATGATTGGAAGTCTCAGTTGATGTTCAAGGATGGTGTCTATGAAGTTACCCTCAGCTCCTGAGTCCAGCAGGATGTGACATGTGTGAGTGTTGTTGGCCCACCTCAGTTTCACCGGAAGGAGAGTTGATGATGTTGAGGACTTCCCGGCGGAGATCCCACCCGATAGTAGCCTCAATCTTACCACCGGGCTGACTCTTTTACCGGGCAGGCAAGCAGAAGATGTCCAGAGCCTACGCAATACAGATACAGTCCTCGGGACCTCGGCCTCTCTCTCTCCTCCCAGGTCAGTCGAGCTCTACCCACCTGCATGGGTTCATAATTGATGAAGGGACCGACCATGTTCTCCCAGCTCAAGTTGCCACTCTCCAGGGTACCAAGAATACGTGTCTGACAGGCCCCCAGATGGTCAATCCGAGAGTCAATGCGGAGCACCAAGTCGATGAGTCTGTTGAGGCAGGTTGGCAACTCGAGGAGGTAGTGAACCTTGTGAACAAGTCGGCCAACCCATGCAGGAACATATCCCACTGCACCTCCCCGTCCCACTTATACGCAGCCGCCAAGGTGGAAAACTAGATGGAATAGTCCACCACGGCGTGATATCCCTGCTTGAGGTCCGCGAGCTCTTGGGGCACTTCCTTGCCGTCCACGGCCTGGTCGAACACGCTCTTCATTTCCTCGGAGAGGGAGTGGAACGAGGCGCAGCATTGGTCTCGGTTCTCTCACACCGCCGTCCCTCACAGAGTGGCTCTTCCGATGTTCAATAGTGATCCAGGGCGTGGTGTTGAGTAGAGGCAGCAGGACAGCGTGACACAGGAACTGAGATGAGCAAGCCATGAAGGTGATGAGTGAAGTCCGTAGAAGGTGAGTAGTGGATTGGGTTCCGAGGACGAAGACAATCCAGCGACGAGAAGAACACATGAAACAGGAATGAGAGATCAGGACACAACACTGGGACTGCATACAACGCTCTGACAAACGAAAGACAGGGCAATAAGTAGGGATTGGGTAATGAGTAGCAGCTGGTGTAGATGAAAAATTAACGGAGACGACCACACGAAACAATCAGTGCTGACGTGAGACACACACCAACTCCACATTTAGCAAGTTGGCCAGTCAGAGATTAAAAATAAAGCTGCTTAATTTCACCATAGCCTGGTTTGCAAAGGGACAAGAGATCACTGCTGTGTTCAGGATATAGTAATGTTGGGGTTATCTATTGCTTGGCTCACAACACAATTTCTAATCACGTGTATCCCTTAGATAAGGCGTTCGTTTTTCACACCTCTTTAATTTCACTGTACATAAACAATTGGTCTCCAGTATGATGTAAAAGTGGCGTCTGTTACACCCTGACTGGAGGAACCTAATGCTCCCAGAGTACTAAAGGACAAGCAGTACTAAACACATCAACATCTGTTGAACTGGTCACACAATGACCTTCATGCTGGAACTCAGTGATAAAGCAATCAATTCATGCCTTCTCAGGTTAAGGGAATGTTATTTAGCTTTTGAAGACTCTGTTTAGACTCAAAGGAGGCAGACAAGAGAGAAAGAGGGCCTGTGACTTATTTTAATGTTGACAGAAAACAAGAAGCATTTTGATATAATTACACAGCTCAGAAACAACAGGTGGTGTCCTTTGGTATGTCCACCCTTTGCAGTAGTTACAACGTAGTGTCTGGCGTAGTGTCAGTATATTTCCTGAGAAATTCAAACGTAATTTTATCCCTGCAACTCAAGCCAAAGACTTTCCTTTGAAAGTACAATAGATCTGTCCAGTTTATTTTCCAACTCCCACAAATTTGCATGATTGGTTTGAGGACTGGACTTGAGGAGGGGGCCAGTCCATCATTTTCAATGTTCCACTTCCAGCAAATTCCTTCCATCCCAAGTAGCTCCAGCAATAGTTTGTTTTATATTGTACTGGCCAATTCAACAAAATCAACTGAAACGTCTTAAATATGCCAATTGTTCTAATAACCACCACTAATTGGCCACCACTGTATGTTGAGCACTCAAATAAACACTGGAATAAAAGTATAAAAAGAGCGTACATCTTTAGAAAAACACAAAGTTTGTGGTAAATATTAGGTCACCCATAACAATACTACTTTACTATACTAGGCTGCATTTATTCGATTAAAAATTCAGTAATGATGTGACATAGTTAATATATTTAAAATGTTTAAATACAATGTATTCCTGTGATGGCAAAGCCATTAATAGGCTACAGTCTTCAATGTCACATTATCCTCCATACATCATTCTACTAGAAAATTCTATAATGATTTGGTGCTCAAGAAACATTTCTTATTATCAATGTTGAAAACAGTCATGCTGCTTAATGTATTTGTGGAAAATGTAAAACATTTTTAGGATGCTTTAATGAATAGTAAGTTCAGAACAGACAATGACCTAAAGTCTATCTCTGTGTTTCGGCTGTATTTTGCTTTCTCTCTGTCTTTCTTCAGATAACAAGACAATGTGACACCTCAAATGAAGTTAAGCTGTGTAACAGGTGTGCCTGCATTTCCTCGTAGTGAAACCAGTCTGTCTGACGTGGCAGCTCATGTCACACAAACAAACAGCTGAGCTGTGCACGTCAAACCAAGTGTTACCATTCAAAACAATATAGTCTCTGAGAAACATCTCTTATTTTTAAATGACATAAAACTGAGAGCTCTATTGAGTCTGTCGAGTGATAAAAAGAGCAGCTCTTAAGCAATAAAAGTTTCCTCTGAACACTATCACCAATTTTCCATGGCGTAATCAAGAATATATGTCATACCACATGCCAATTTTACATCATAAAAGCATAATCCTGATGTTTAAAAATAGTTTGATAATCGCCATGACTCATAATACAGTTTACTGGACACAGAAAACACAAGTGGGTGTTTACTTTAAAGGCACTAAAGTTCCTGGTAAAGAAACACCCTCTGTCTCACCTTAAATGCTCTTTGATATGATTAAGAAATTATATCATATGAATTAATGTACAATCAGACATTCAACCTTAGCAAGCTAAATAAAATGTTCCTTATATAGAATTCCAATATACCTTCAAGGAGTTTTATGATTATTACTTTAAGTAAAATTATATTAATCTGATAAAATGAGGTACGAAACAGGAACACAGTATTATGATTAGTTCAAATATTTGCACATTAAAGGCTTTCCTTTTAGTTTACTCAAAGACACGTCAGTGAAACTCTTTGCAAGCCAAAGAACAATTCAACAACATGACACCTTAAAATAAAAGGTGTACTCTTTTTTTCCAAAGGCATGTGACCAATAAAAATGTTGCATCATATCACGCATTCCATCAGGAATCGACAGACTTTTGAGCCTGCACACACCGCCTCTGCTCAGAAGCCAGTCTTTGTGTGTGAAACAGTAAAATATTTGACAGTTGTAACCTCATAGCTTTAGGACACACTCATGCCCTACTTTGACGTCATTTCAAGTATGCATGGATTATCTATTTAGCGTATTTTGTAAAACTTGCTTTGTTTTTATTTCTGCTGCATAAATCGTTTTCTGATCCTGGTTATGTAATGATTCTTCACACGCATTTATTCACACACACAATATAAAAAAGGTTTTAACCAAACAGAGGTTAATGAGAATGGAAAACAAAAGTTAAATTGTATTGAATGTGGACTAGTATTGTGCCAGTAACCTGCACTTACATATAATATAATATTACATATAAAAAAATGTAATAAAAGCCCAATATATATTATATTATATTAATAATTATTTAATGAAGTAAATTATATAAAGAATGTTTTGTAATAAGTACTCTACTTTCCATGTTGATCTAAGACAGTGTTGTGTAATGATACATTTCAGTTAGTCATTAAAATGATTAATCATCAAAAGTCAAGCTTCAAGTTTTGCATGTTTTAACAATGTCTCACATTCAACGTATAACAGTTAGGGCAGAGCTGCAAAGCCAGGTTCAGCTCAACTTAAGAATTGAATTTATCAAACAAATAGAACAAATTGAATATATGAAACAGATTTAGACAGTCTGAATGGTGCAAGATCTGATGTCAAACCATTTCAGAGATTAAGAGCTTGAATCTTGAATTAAGAAGGAACTTTGACTGTACTGTACAATACCATCCACACTGGCCACATACATAATGATTTACACCAAAAATTTTAATTGAATATAAAGTCATGGAATGACATGAGGTTGAGTAAATGATGAACGAATAAAATGTTTTAGTTGATTTCTTTGAATTTATTGTGTTATTTGAGGCAACTGCAAATATATGAAATATATTCTATATATTATTATAGAAATATATTCTACCTAAATATATGAAATATATGAATGATTTTAGTGAAAAATTATAGGGGTGAAAATCAAGTCTTCTTGAACACAATCCTAGGATAAGTGACTCGGCATATTCCTGTAGAGGGGTATAAACTCCCTCGGCAAAGTGAGGGTTTCGCCAGGCTAAGGACCAGCTTAAACTAGTTAAGACCATCTCAAGCTGCTTTAAGTAGTTAAAAAATACCAAGCACTATAAAGATGTGATGACCCAATAATACTGAAAAAAAAACTGGGACAAGTAATCCAATAATCAGCCATCACAGCTTCCAAAGGTCAATTTCATTACTAAGCAATTAAAAAGAAAATTATTACTGCTAGTTATCAATTTAGTGATAACAAATTAATGGATTCAGAAATGCATGAAAGGATTTATGTTGATATTGTCCTAAAATTTATGCTTAAATTGAACGGGAAAAAAAATCTTCATCCTAATATATAAATGTCATAGAAACCATAAAAATTTACTTTCACATATGTCAACAAAACAACAATTTTGTTTTAAAACAAATTATATGTAAACTGTTTGTGTTTCTCAAAAATATTTTGTACAGTGGCCGAGAGAGCTCAACGCCCTGCAATTTAAGAAAACACATGCAAATTGAAAAACCACCAGCAAATAAAAAAAAAACATCTTCGTCAATTTGACAACACAAGTATTGCAAATCCTTCACAACACATGCATATAATAAAACGAGCTGCAAATCATCACAACACATGCATATAATGAAACGAGCTGCAAATCATCACAACACATGCATATAACGAAACGCGCTGCAAATCTTTCACAACACATGCATATAATGAAACGAGCTGCAAATCATCAAAACACATGCATATAACAAAACGCGCTGCAAATCCTTCACAACACATGCAAATTAAGAAACGCTCCAAACCCTGCTGCAAATAGCACTAATGGAAATGTTTCAAGGAGACCCCAAAAAATTTCGGACCCAGCTGGGATTTGCTTATCGTGCAGTGGCTACTGATCAGTGGAGTTGTTTATGAACTGAAAGGTGAGTTGTTGTTTTTTTAAACACCCTGATTGCATGATTCCTTTATCTTTTAGATATTATAAGCCTAAATAACCGGAATAATTACATGATTAAATGTAAAACTTTACTTAAGATGGCTATATGCATGTGTTGTGATGATTTGCAGCGCGTTTCGTTATAGGCATGTGTTGTGATGATTTGCAGCGCTTTTCGTTATATGCATGTTGTGATGATTTGCAGCGCGTTTCGTTATATGCATCTTGTTATGATTTGCTGCGCGTTTCGTTATATGCATCTTGTTATGATTTGCAGCACGTTTCGTTATATGCATCTTGTTATGATTTGCAGCACGTTTCGTTATATGCATCTTGTTATGATTTGCAGCGCGTTTCGTTATATGCATCTTGTTATGATTTGCAGCACGTTTCGTTATATGCATCTTGTTATGATTTGCAGCAAGTTTCGTTCTATGCATGTGTTGTGATGATTTGCAGCGCGTTTCGTTATAGGCATGTGTTGTGATGATTTGCAGCGCTTTTCGTTATATGCATGTTGTGATGATTTGCAGCGCGTTTCGTTATATGCATCTTGTTATGATTTGCAGCACGTTTCGTTATATGCATCTTGTTATGATTTGCAGCACGTTTCGTTATATGCATCTTGTTATGATTTGCAGCGCGTTTCGTTATATGCATCTTGTTATGATTTGCTGCGCGTTTCGTTATATGCATCTTGTTATGATTTGCTGCACGTTTCGTTATATGCATCTTGTTATGATTTGCTGCGCGTTTCGTTATATGCATCTTGTTATGATTTGCTGCACGTTTCGTTATATGCATCTTGTTATGATTTGCAGCGCGTTTCGTTATATGCATGTGTTGTGATGATTTGCAGCACTTTTCGTTATATGCGCGTTTCGTTATATGCATCTTGTTATGATTTGCTGCGCGTTTCATTATATGCATGTGTTGTGATGATTTGCAGCGCTTTTCGTTATATGCATGTTGTGATGATTTGCAGTGCGTTTTGTTATATGCATCTTGTTATGATTTTCTGTGCGTTTCGTTATATGCATCTCGTTATGATTTGCAGCACGTTTCGTTATATGCATCTTGTTATGATTTGCAGCGCGTTTCGTTATATGCATGTGTTGTGATGATTTGCAGCGCGTTTCGTTATATGCATGTGTTGTGATGATTTGCAGCGCTTTTCTTTATATGCATGTTGTGATGATTTGCAGTGCGTTTCGTTATATGCATCTTGTTATGATTTTCTGCGCGTTTCGTTATATGCATCTTGTTATGATTTGCAGCACGTTTCCTTATATGCATCTTGTTATGATTTGCAGCGCGTTTCGTTATATGCATGAATGCATTTAACCTGTTCCAAAAATCCCCATTTAAAAATTTTAGGTTATTATGATATTCTACATTAAGAATACATTTAGGGCCCTCGTCATATTCATGTACAAAAGAGACTTGTTCTACATGTAATATTTGCCATATGGAATGCAAAAACTTTAAAGCTCAATATCTCAAAAACTGAAAATGCAGATAGAATTAATTAATTAATTCCAAGGTGGCCATTTTTATAGATAATATAAAGAACAGTGTATTTTTTTTAATATTTTTTTTTATTTTTTTTCTGGAACACCCATGTGAACAAAATGATGGTTTGATATTTTGTATATAATGCAATGAAAATCATACAGTTTTAAAAATGACTGAAATGTCTTAAATCTGTTTATAGCTATTTATATTGTGTTTTATCTTTTAGCCAAATAACTGCTAACTCCCAAGAAAAGAATATTATGTTGTCTGTGGTCAAACCCCTGCTGAACAGAGAGGACAAAAGTACAAACTATCTCCAGTCTTACAGCAGGTGACTCTTCAACAGCCATTGGAGATCTGCCAGAGATAATAAACATCAGGAACACACTCAGCCCTAGTCACCACATCACACACTTTCCACACACACAGACTCAAAGAGCTCAGCCGTTCTGTTGGCTCAGCTTGGAAAGTTTGACCCGTCCAGCTGAGTTAAGAAGTGTGATCCCCACGATCTCTTGGATTTATCTGGTTCTTTCCCAGCTCTGAACACATCAGACTCATCTGACCTGACATGGAGCTGATGGAACACACGAACTCCCTCATATCCACCACTCGGTTTGGGCGCAGAGTGCCTAAAAGGTCAAAGGTGCCTTTGGGAGGGGGAGGTGCAGTATAAATAAGTTGACTCTCATGACAAAAGCTCACAATTACTCTTGTGAAATGGAAGTACACTTTAGCATACTTTTAGAAGGACTACTTTGTTAATAATATAGTTAAAAGAAATATTAATGCAGGGCTTTAAGACACATAATTGCATGTTATTTGCAATTGAATAAACATGTATATGTAATTGTAAAGTCTTGATATATGGTTGAAGTGTACTTCTGAATATACTGACAAACATTAACTAAAATACACTTCAATGTATTTTATATTCAAAATTGTACATCATGCATTTAAATATTGTAATTATTTATTATTAATTTAATTTGTAATGATGAATTTTTTTATTTTACTTTAATGTGTTAGTCAACTAATCAAAATAAGTGTTTTAAAGTAAAATAATAGATTAATAATTCATTTTAAACTTTTAATTTGACATTATTTCAAAGTGCACATTATTTCAAATGTGCCTTTTTTAATTAATGTTATATTATCTGTAACTACAAGCTATAAAATATAAAAATACTTGAAGTTGAGTTGAGTTGAAGTACACTACAAGCATAGATTTAAAAAACTGAGCAAAAATCTTTTACCACAAAAATATGTTATTTAAACTGGGCTTTCATGGAAAACCATGGTTGAACCATGGTTCAACTGTATTTTCTGGAACTCCTTATTGACTCCGTTGTTTTGGAAAATTGCGCACAAAAAAAATCCCAAGTGAGTCACCATTCAGAAAAAACGCAATCACTGTTTAGTGTAATGAGGGTATGCTTTGAATTAAACTGCTTATGCAACCGTCCTTGCATGAGTAAAGTATCCTATACAACCCAGATAAAATCTGGAACTTGTCTGACATCAAATGTTTACAATTTCATTCAATTTCATTTTAATATAACTTGCCAAAGGCTCTTAAAAACCTCCCCCCGTGCATTGGTCCTTGGTCACGCTTTTTAAATGGGCGCTTTTTGTAATCCTCAAAGGGAGAATGTCTTCAGATTTGTAACTGAGAGAGTTAAAGGAGATGGAGTGCAACACGAGTCTTCTTTAGTTAATGAATTACAGAGCTTTCACTCAGCATATGCATTTAATTAAGTGTCCTAAATGGAGAAAGGACACTATGTGTCTCCTGACCGAGAATCTTCTTTTGCTTTAATTTAAAGGAAGTGTAAGTTCAGCCTTCTACCACATAAATCAATGTAGTCCTGGGTCATTTCTGTCCTGCTTTCTGTCTTGTGCCTCATATTTAAAGAGTAAACTCTCCTCTCTCACCACAACAATAGTTCTTCTACGAATACTGAAACATAAAGTGAGTTTATGCTTCTGTTTAAGCAAGGACTTTTTTTGGGGATCCCAAGTTGTGGTACATATTAGTATGTATGTATGTATGTATGTATGTATGTATGTATCTATCTATCTATCTATCTATCTGTCTATCTATCTATCTATCTAAAAAGAGTAATTTAATAAACAACCAAAATTTGTCAATAGCTAAAATCCAATTGCTATAAAATAATTCAGAAGAGTTAATGTATTATATTCAAGCAGATCTCAAAACTGAGAATGTTGTCTGAAAGCAAGTGCAATGACCAGTCTTCTGCTGTCACACATGGTAACAAAACATCTCTGTGTAAATGTCTGTAATAATTTGAGTTTCTCACAGCTTTTAAAGCCAGTCTGAGTAAAGCACATACAGTAAGTAAACAAAAGGTCTTTATGTTTGAGTTCTTTATGTACCTTGTATAAGAGCACAAGTAAGCTGAGCCTGAGGAGAGACTTAGATAATTATGAGTCTACGTGAGAAAACCCTGAAAGACTGTGATGTGACTGGTTTAAACACACAAAGGAGAAAGGTTGTCAGAGAATAAACCATCTGTGTTTTCACTTATCATTGCCATTGCAGGAATGTGTTATAGGCTACTGGCCATTAAATTATTCCAGCAGGAAAACTGTACAAAATAGCGAGTACCCCCCACACCCCCAACTACACATTTTCACTGTTAGTTCTTCAGTACAGAGATTGTTTCCCACAGGCTGTTATTGAATAAGGCAGACATATCAAATAATCATCAGTTCTGCACACAGTCCCTGCTTGGCTGGCATCTTACATACGTTTTGGCATCAATAAATCCCAAAAAATCCCTCAAGACTTGTCAGAACTGAGGCCCAGCTCTTTATATAAAATCCAGGAAATAGCTGCCAATTCCCAGAACACGAGTACCAACAGTTTAGGAAAAAAAACGTTTTGGCACAAGTCCTGATCTTGCTCAAGATCTGACATCAGATACAGTAGGTTCAAGATTAATTTCCTTATGCCAGTACAATATCATTGATATAGAGCAGTGGTTCCCAACCTTTTTCAACTCGCGGCCCACACAAGCAAACACATATGTTTGCGCGGCCCACTACAAAAATATTAACTGACCCCGCTATTGTTTGGTTAATAACTTAGTACTCAGAAGCTAGATTGTCTTTATTGAATGAATTGGTAATGAACAGAAAATAACTCCGCTTGGCACTGCTGTTCTGTAGCATATGCAGCAAAAATATCTAAGATTAATAGATGGTTTATTCTTAACAGTGAGCTCGAATAGTGGAAGCGTAGTTACAGTTTAATATTAATTTTTTGTTATTTAATTATATATATGAAATTATGTTATGTTATGACTTAGACATTTGTACATATATGAAAATTTTTATTATTTATTTTAATAGTAATTGCACTGCAAAAAATAAGCTGTTGAGAATACTTAAAAGAAAGTAAGGCAACTTGATGCAGTAAGAGTTTTTTATTTTCTCAACAATAGATTTTTAATTCTGCTCAATAAAGATACTTTGTAGAGCCAGTGTAAATTACTCATTTTCATATTTTACTAATACAAACATTCTTGTCACAGCTGCTAAAACAACAATTACTGTAGTTGAGGTAATACATTTTTTTTCTGATTCCTGGAACAAAAAAAAAGAATGTTTAAAACATCACCAGATTATCAAATTAATGTTTGTTTACAAATATCAAACATAAAAGGCTCAGTTAGTCTAATAGCAGACAACACTGTCTTTGTTTGTAAGACAATTTACAAGACTTTTTAGTATTTGAGATTCAAGGTTTCGCAAACTGGACAATGAGCGGTTTCATTTTTTACAGTGTGGCGGCCCACCTGCAATACCATCGGCCCACAGGTTGAAAACCACTGATATAGAGTATACTGGCTTACTGTAATTTGTTTTCATATCCCTAAGTTCCCCTAACCAACTTTAGTTTTGCCCCCAACCTATGACTAGGTCAGGCTGAAGGTCTGGAATTCAGGGCAGCTTTCATTGTCCAAGACCCGCCCATGAGGCCATTTGACTGACATGTCCAACAACCAATCACAGTTTGTTTCGTTCATTGTCACATTTCAAGGTGTGGAAAGGTCGCCACAATAACTGACCGGTGTGTAAAACTCTCAGACGTATTTTTGGTAATCTGTGCAGGGTTGTCTTGCCCTCGCAACCAAAAACACACTTCTTTTGTGACATTTCTCTCTCGCTCTGATCAGTGAATGTCTGTGCTCTCAGTGCTGTGCTATACGGGAGCGCTCGCTCTTCCGGGAGAAGTGCCCTGAGGACCCATATAAGGAAATTCCGCTCCATCTAACGTCACACAGAGCCATACTCAAAAAAAACTTTCCGAAACTTGTGACAAACCGGAAGGAGTATTTTGGGAACAAAAATACTCCTTCAAACGTACAACTTAATTTTTGAAACTTTGTCCATGTTTAGCATGGGAATCCAACTCTTTAACAGTATAAAAAACTCAGCATGCATGAAATAGCATTTCACCCGCCCTTTAAAGATTCTATGCCACAAACTTATTAAAAAAATATTTTACATACTTTCGAAAATCCAGCGTTTAATTGATCCTGATAAGCGCTCATCACCACAGTTGTAAACACGATGACTTTCTTGTTTCGTGAGTGGGTTTGGCACCATGATATCTTTGTTTCCAGGCAGAATGTTAAAGAATGCGACACAAACGTCTCGCGGGAAATCCCGTGAAATTCAACCAATCTGATAACGACTTAGACACTACTGAAGTGTTTCCACTTTTGATTCCCATATGCAACCCAGTGCAACCCAACATAAACAATTTATGGCAGAAATTAACAGGATATTTTACTCCAAATGGAAAATCCTGTAATCATTTAGTGACCCTTATGTTCTTCCAAGCCTATATCTTTCATTTAAAGAATGTAAGTCAATGGAATCCAAGCTATTTACTACGGTGATGCATTGCTGCCACACACATATTATTTTTCCACTCAATTATGTCATAATAATGAGATGTCATGTGGTTTGACATCTTTTCTTTGTAATAAAGAGATGTTTTTTCATTAAAACATATTTTCTCGTAATATGTAACGTTGTTAAAATGACATATTTTCTCATTAAAACAACATCTTTTCTCGTAATAACGAGATGTTATGTTGTTAAAACTATATATTTATCTCATTAAAGCAAATTGTTTTCTCATTAAAACAACATATCTTTTTCTCGTAATAATGAAATATTATTTCCTGTTATTATAGATATTCGCTTGGTAAGTCTGACGTCACGTAGCAGCGCTTCCGTGTCCAAACACTCTATCAGTTACAACGAGAAAACAACAAAAGGTGCTAATATAAACTCACAATGTTATAGAATACTAGCGAAAAAGTTATAATCGTAACATTTAACTCCATACCGAAGTCCCAGATAGCCAGACAATGAAAATATAAATATAAAAAAAAATATATACAAATTATTTGTGTTTGGGACGCTGTGAGCACGGAGACTGTAGTGTATACCGTAAGTTTGAAAGCGTTTAGCTTAAATTATAAATATGAATAAACAGTGCTCATAAACGACTGCTGAGGTCGTATTCTCAAGTGAAGCGAGTTGAGGCTTGGACCCGGAAGCGCTTCTTACGTCATCACTTAACAACCGAATATGGTACACTATGTAAGTGAGCTAAGCGACTGTCTGCACTGCTGTCACCACAGTCCTGACACGAGGATCTGCACGCTGCTGAAGTTATAGCATACTGTTTTAAATGTATTTTCAAGTTGCCAGAGAATGCAAATATCACTTTCATAATGTGTTTGAACACAGTTGTGTGGCCGTCGTGTGTGAAAACAACCAGTGGTAAAAATCCACCGACTCATTGTTTCATAATCCTAATAAATCATAATCGGTCTCTTACTGGAGATTTCTCACTACTATGACATCATAGTTGGGGAAAGTCCTGCCCATTTATGACACTCTCTGCCCTATTAGCATATACACAGCCCCGAGTGAGAAACAGCGGTCCACCATTACTGCTTTCTTGCTGTAGCTGCTGGAGGTACAATGTCAGTGCCAAGAGCCATTAAAAGTGCTGTGTGTTTGGATTCACCAATGACATAGGCCACTGAGGACACAGTGGTTAAATTTAATTTTCGAAGGAAACAAATGTTCTGAAAAGTTCTAACGTTATATGTTTGTGCTAACATTTTACGCCAGACTGCCTCACAAACGAGGGTCAGTTCTGCACTGGAGATGTGCAAAGATTGCTTCTGAAAGACAGATCGATACTAATGCTTTGTGTGCAAATGTCCAGACAAAGTAAGTATCACGCATCATATTTTGTGTTCCAATAGATCTTCTTGGCTCTCTGTAAAGCCCCTTTCACACTGCCATTCCGGCAAATACACAGGTAAAGTGTTCCTCCAATTGTTCCCGGGTCGCTAGATTTTGCACTTTCACACTGCCAGTGATGACCCGGTATATGTGCGTGCTTTCACACACAACCCTTGAAGATCCCGTAACGACACATAACATCAGCGCGTGACGTGTAATGTACGAGTCGAAAACGCTAGGCACGTTATACTTTCACTGAAGCAAGCAAACGATCTCTGCGTCAGTGCGGAAAGTGAGGATCTAACTAATCTCTGCTTCATTACAGTTTGCACATGTTTTCGTCGCAAACATTGATCTTCCTTCAAAACAGCCGGTAAAAGAGTCGCGCGATAACGCGCGTCATCACTTCGACACGGAATTAGATCTGGCTTTTGTTCACACAGCGCTCGTCCCGGGTCGAATCCCGCAATGTTACTAGGTCCCCGACCCGGGTTCAATTCAGTAATCAATATTGTTCCGGGAATATTGCGGGTCCGACGTGCAGTGTGAAAGGGGCTTATGACTGTTTCTAAAGCAACCATTGTCTCTGCCTGTTTTCACTAATGCTGCCTTCATCTGTTACCAGAACACTCATAAATAGGAATGTGGTAGTTAAAAATTGCATTTGGAAGCAATGTGAGGATCAGTGACACCATCACCACCAGTTAAACATTAACAACGGTATGCCCATGAGCATGAGCTCTTGAAGCTCTGCACTCATCTGAAAAGGGAGGAGGGAGCACCAGCTCATTTTCATTTAAAGGGGACAAACATAGAAAAAACTGCCATTTTGGTTCATATTTTATGACAGTATAGGCTAATAATAACAAAGAATATAGAACACTTAAGAGATGTCAGTCGTATCCCGTTTGAATAGGGAAAAATGCAACACTCGATATGGCGGCTCAATCGCAGGGAGCCCCGTCCTCTGAATGAAAGAGCCAATCACTTATCAGTAAAGTCATCGTGCCACTGCAGCTGCCAAGTGTCCCGGTTGCTATAGAAAGAGTCAGCCCTCTGAAACGTGCTCTTAGGATTGTGCATGCGCACTGACTGATCTAGGTTGAGAAATAATAATAATAATAATAATAATAATAATAATACATTTTATTTGTAATGCACTTTACATTTGGACAATCTCAAAGTGCTACAGAGGATCTAAAAATCAAAGTAATTCAATAAAAAGAAAACAGAACAACATAAGCCTATAAAAACGTTAATTGAAAAGCTTTTATAAAAAGAAATGTTTTTAGGTTGCGTTTAAAAGCATCAGTAGTCTGTGGGGCCCTCAGGTAGTCCGGTCCGATGAAAAGGCCCTATCACCCATGCTGCAAAGTTTTGTTCTGGGAATTTGGAGGATGTTTGAGTTTGCAGAACGAAGAGCGCGTGCAGAGTGTGAAAAGGTCGGGTGGGTGAGAAGTTCCTGCAGGTAGAGGGGGGCATGTCCGTTAATACACTGATGGGTGAGGAGGGAAACTTTATACTCAATTCTCAGTGTAACAGGGAGCCAGTTAAGAGATTTCAGGATGGGGGTGATGTGTTCATGCTTGCGCACCCTCATCAGGATTCTGGCAGCGCTATTTTGGATGTATTGAAGTCTCTGGATGCTTTTGCAAGAGATCCCGATGAGGAGTGCATTACAGTAGTCCAGCCTGGAAGAAACAAAGGCATGGACGAGCTTCTCTGCATCCTCCATGCTGAGTGTTGGACGGAGTTTGGCAATGTTCTTGAGATGGAAGAATGAGGTCTTGCATAGTTGTTTAATGTGGGTGTCAAAGGTGAGATGAGGATCCATTTTGACACCTAAATTACTGACCGATGTGGAAAGGGAGATATTTTGGCCGGAAAAAGTGATGCTGGTGATGGTTGAAGTGCGAAAAATAAGCTTTTTATAACGCTATTCGAGCAAAAGTAACAACGTTTATGACACAGTTGTTGTCATATTTCTTTGGTGACTTCAAATGTGAAATTTAATCCTAAGCTTAGTGAACAATGTTGGAGAATATGATGTTTCCCCGTTCAAAGAGATAGGAGCTGCACTTGGATACCGCAAATGAGTTTCAAATATGGCCGCCGAGTGACATGACTTGTAAAGGGACTTTGATAATAATGATGATGATGGTTATAATAACAATTATTATTATTATTATTATTAGGTTTCATTTGAGAAAGGAAAAAAAAAAATTAACATAGATTTTTTTTTTGGGGGGGGGGGTTGTTCGTGGGTAAAATCAAATGAGCTTATGCTTTAATCCTACTTGTTTCAACATGCGTGGGTGGCTTTGATAATTTAGTCTGATTACATATTATGTATTAAAGGTACAATTTGTAAGATATTTGCAGTAAAATATCCAAAAACCACTAGGCTAGTGTTATATATTTTGTCCAGCTGATTACTAACAATATCTCTAATGTCAATCAACTACTTGTAAATCATGAGAAAATTCCCATTCTAAACCGTGACATGGGGCAGTGCAGTCGCCTGTCAATGACGTTAGTTACCTTTTATTACCGCCTTTACTGACGTAGAAACCACGTGACAACAGTGTTGTGGACACTGAATGCGGAAAGTAGCTTCGCGACAAACTTCAAATAGAAAGAGATGCCGCTCTCACTTGTGTATTGCTTGACATGTGAGTTGTTTTGATTCGTATCTTTACAGAAAACGTATGCTATTATAACAATCAACAAGATTAGTATTATGGGGCATACATGCCAAACGCGGGGCATCGCGTCTCTAGACCCGTCTCTAGACCTCGTCCATAGTCTGATCGCGTATTTGTATTGACTTTGTGTGTGATCTACTCGCACAAATCGTTGAACTAGCGTTAAATCCATGATTTATCCATGAAATCCGTGATTTATCTTCCTGTTTGATTGATGGCCATCAGCGGTTGGGTAGAAGACAACAAATCCCATCATTCCACTCTCCTTCTTAGCGTCATCAAACCACGCTATTGTTATTGTCTTGGTAGTGCGCCCTCTCATGGCAGGTCCTACAACCTGTACCTTTAATGGTTTTATATTATTAAATTATATCTTTAGCTGAATCAAGCCACACATCCCATTGCGTTCTTCTGGGTTAAATTCCAGGCTTCATACTAAAGGAATATGCTGCGCTGCACCTGGGTGTGAGCACAATATAAGATGAGCTCAGACGGGAAAGACTGTACAGTAGGCCTACCTCTTGTTGGATTTATGCGAATTAAATAAAAACAAATTTTTTTTTGATTGTTTATTTTAAGTAGGATTTAGATAGGAGAGCCAGAAAGCGCACCCTGTTATTTTACAAAAGCAATTTGTAATGTTTTGTTGTTTTGGGGGAAGTAGACCATATAGCCTATTATAAAGCAGACATTTATATTTCTTTCCTCTGTTATCATAATGTAAAGAATTGCGCCGACGCTGCCGAAATGAGAAGTCAATTTGAAATAACTTCCTGCTTGTTCTTTTAACTGCATTCAATACTGTTTTGTTCTATGTCGTATTTAACCAGTTTTGATGACCATCAGGATGTTGACTGCCTGACCACAGACATCTGACCTCACCCAAACTCTCATCTGCAAGGTAGCATTAGCCTTCAACCATTTAGCCAGACAAAAACATGTTGCTTAACTATCTTTGTCTAACAAGCTTCTCCACCAACAACAACAAAAACAAGAACATTACTTGGACCAAAAACACTGATTAACCTTTGCTGTTGCTTCTTTATGCTCGGTCTTCACGTTTGCACGTCAGCCACGTTTGCTAGACTATATTTTGAAGTTTTATTTATGTTTCATTCTTCAGTTCTAGTTCTATTTACTCTTGTTTAAGCCAACAAAAATGTCAGTTGTATCACCTCAGTTTTGCCACTTGAATATCGGTATACAAGGATATCGCTATCATACGTAAATCAAACATTTCTCGTGGTTCACGGACTATTTTACATAAAAACATTTTTTCCATGCCTTTTATTTAAAGGAATCAAACATTTTCGATTGATGCCAAGATGTTTTCTTCAAGTCCTGATGAAACGTGTTGGTAAATAGTGTAGTATAAGTAAGAATATAGCGACCTCTGCTGGACACATGTGGCATACCAGGTTGTTTACTCCATTGGGTTTGAATGTGAATTTTAAACAAAAGCCAGGACTGAAGTGCGTGGAAAGAGAACAGAATGTCCTCTTCATATGGAACAAGGCCTCCCCTCCCACTCTTCCTCAGTACTGAAATACTTATGATGACCTTCAAAAATAAATCAACTGGAAATAAAAAAGCAGATACATCTAAGCCTAATTCTAGAAAACGTTAATTGGGAAGTTATTGAAAATGCAAAAAAAAAAATTACGTTCAAATAACAGTAAAAAAGTCATAATAACAAATACATGATGTGTGTGTGTATATAGGGATAGTTTCGCAATAAATAAATACATTCCGTCATCATTTACTCACCCTCATGTTGTTTCAAACCTGAATGAACCTGAAGCAGTTTTTGTCACCAGTGACTTTCATTCTCGAATTATCTTATTTTATGTTCCATATAGTTTATGTTAGACAGCTGTAGCCTAAACATTTAAGAATTGGTTTAAATTATCTTTTGTAGGTATTTTCACAGCCAAATTTAATGTGCAATTAATTAGATTAATAAATCGCAGCACCCCACAATTAATTAGATTTAAAAAAATTAATGACAGCCCTAATATATATACATATTATATATGTGTGTGTGTGTGTGTGTGTGTGTGTGCATGCCCATGACAAATGCTATGATATAAACAGATTTATAACTGCAGGTCAAAAGCATCACAATCATCTCCCTCTGCCTCAATCCAATCCTGTTCAGCTTCTAAAGATCCAGATTCCACATGTAAGTCAATTTCAATTTCAATTTTATTTGTATAGCGCATTTACAATAGCCCCCAGGCTGAACAAAGTGTTTTACAGAAGAGCAAGAATATCATACATACATGGAAAATAGACCAGAGAAAAATTTAAAACCACCCATTTAAAAATGTAACATATCACAGTAGGCAATACACCTAAGGAAATAAATTTTTTTTTAGCAAGGACTTAAGACAAGGAAGGGGCCAGTCTAATCTCTAAAGGCAGGGTATTCCAGAGTCGTGGCCCTGCCACCACAAATGCACGCTCCCCTCTACGCTTTAGTCTAGCGCGAGGAACCACCAGCAAGGCCTGGTCACAGGATCAGGCTTCTAGATGGAGTGGAAGGATGAAGAAGTTCAGTTAAATAGACAGGAGCTTTATGTATGCATAGGGATTTATAAACGATGAGGAGAATTTTAAAGTCTGTTCTCTTGACAAATCGGCAACCAGTGAAGGGATCTACAAATTGGAGTGATGTGTTCATGTTTACGACACTTTAAAAGAAGTCTGGCTGCAGCATTCTGGACAAGATGAAGTCGTGCAATTTGAGATTTAGATATACCGCAAAATAAAGAATTGCAGTAATCTAGACTCGATGTAACAAGCATAAACAGCCATTTCTAGAGTTTTTGAAGTGAGAACATTTTTATTTTTAGACAGTAAACAAAGCTGATAGAAACTGTATCCAATAACAAAGGAGATATGTCTATCAAATTTTAAATGTGGGTCAATAATAATACCTAGGTTCAGCACCTGTGAGGATCTAAAAACGGATAAACTTTCTAGCTCAGGGCTTATGCACTGAGAGTTTTCATTTGTCCTCGTTTAAGAAGATAGAATTTTGGGCTAGCCATAATTTAACCTCCTCTAAACATTTGAGAAGAGAAGCGATCGCAATGGAGTTGTTTTTCTTGACTGGAAGATAGAGCTGAGTGTCATCTGCATAGAAATTAAAAGACACACCATATTTTCGTAGAATAGAGCCCAGAGGAAGCATGTACAGATATAAGGCAGCAAATGCAACTGCCCCCATTCTAACCAGACACAGTTCAAGAGGCTAAAATGTTGATCATCCAAGTCAAGCCAGATTATGGTTGACAACAGTGAATTCATCAGTGTCAAGCACAAACTGGTCAGTAAATTAATATGGCTTCTGTTACAAACATATTTCTACAGTTTCTTACCAGTGACGTGTCTCTTTATAGAGTGCTGTAGTCATATCATAATTTTTTTTGCCAACCCAAAATGTGACATCACTGTTGTTCCCTCAACAGAAATGCACAAATATATTTTTCCATTGGCTTTTGGATTATTTCAAAATAATACGCTCTGTGACAAGTAATAATCCTTACAACTTTACACAACTATCAGGCTAAAAATAAACTTACACCACTAAGCATCACAAAGCTTAGTGGTACACACACACACACACACACGCACGCACGCACGCACGCACACACACACACACACACACACACACACACAGGCTTATATGAAACCTTTTATTTCCTCTGTTGAACACAAAATAAGATATTTGAAGAATTTGGGTAACCAAACAGTTGGGGGTCCACTTTGACTGATGGGGACAAGCAACAGTTTGCTTCTTTTGGTTCTTTTTTGTATTTAAAAACTGTTTAAACTTTAAGTCTTCGTTGACACAGTGTTGCTTGTATATTAAATACATTAAACATTTGATCACATTAACATAATGTCTTAAAAGTCTGTCACATATCTTCTGTACTGTATAATATTCAGTATGTGTATAAAGATAAAATGTTAAGCGATACAATTTACTGTGTGTTCTTCTGTATCTGAATAAACCAAAAAAAAAATAAATAAATAATAATATATATATATATATATATATATATATATATATATCAATCACCTTTATTTATATAGTGCTTTAAACAAAATACATTGCGTCAAAGCACTGAACAACATTCATTAGGAAAACAGTGTCTCAATAATGCAAAATGATAGTTAAAGGCAGTTCATCATTGAATTCAGTTATGTCATCTCTGTTCAGTTAAATTGTGTCTGTGCATTTAATTGCAATCAAGTCAATGACAATGATATCGCTGTAGATGAAGTGACCCCAACTAAGCAAGCCAGAGGCGACAGCGGCAAGGAACCGAAACTCCATCGGTGACAGAATGGAGAAAAAAACCTTGGGAGAAACCAGGCTCAGTTGTGGGGCCAGTTCTCCTCTGACCAGACGAAAACCAGTAGTTCAATTCCAGGCTGCAGCAAAGTCAGATTGTGCAGAAGAATCATCTGTTTCCTGTGGTCTTGTCCTGGTGGTCCTCTGAGACAAGGTCTTTACAGGGGATCTGTATCTGAGGCTCTAGTTGTCCTGGTCTCCGCTGTCTTTCAGGGATGTAGAGGTCCTTTCTAGGTGCTGATCCACCATCTGGTCTGGATACGTACTGGATCCGGGTGACTGCAGTGACCCTCTGATCTGGACACAGACTGGATCTGGTGGCCACGGTGACCTCGGAACAAGAGAGAAACAGACAAATATTAGCGTAGATGCCATTCTTCTACTGATGTAGCAAGTACATAGGGTGGTATGGGAAGTGTTTCCGGTTTACATAATTAATGCAGCCTAAAAATCCTTTAATGGATTTGGATATTAAAAGCATATTAGTATGTGTATGCCAGGTTAAAGAGATGGGTCTTCAATCTAGATTTAAACTGCAAGAGTGTGTCTGCTTCCCGAACAATGTTAGGTAGGTTATTCCAGAGTTTAGGCGCCAAATAGGAAAAGGATCTGCCGCCCGCAGTTGATTTTGATATTCTAGGTATTATCAAATTGCCTGAGTTTTGAGAACGTAGCGGACGTAGAGGATTATAATGTAAAAGGAGCTCATTCAAATACTGAGGTGCTAAACCATTCAGGGCTTTATAAGTAATAAGCAATATTTTAAAATCTATACGATGTTTGATAGGGAGCCAGTGCAGTGTGGACAGGACCGGGCTAATATGGTCATACTTCCTGGTTCTAGTAAGAACTCTTGCTGCTGCATTTTGGACTAGCTGTAGTTTGTTTACGAAGCGTGCAGAACAACCACCCAATAAAGCATTACAATAGTCAAACCCAGTGTTCGAACTATACCGTGTCCTTTGGGGGAGCCCACTTCTTTTTTTTTTGGGGGGGGGGGGGGGGTGGAGGTCGTGCACATGCGCATGCCTCAAATAAGGACTTACAACAGCTACAAATGTATGCACTATTATACATTATCGACACGAGTGCCTCAAAAAAGGACATATAATGACTTACAAAGATACATAACAGCTACAATATGCACTATTATACTTTATCAACACAAATTGATAGGTCAGGAAGACAGCCTTGAATGATGTTGCGCTCTCCTCCGTTAATTTAGAATTCACCTCAATTACTTTATTTGCCAGAATCGCTTATCAGATTTGCTTAGTCAATGCCACTTCAATGGCCATCTTGTGTGCAATGCTGTCCCTGTATTTATATATAATTTTTCGCGACTGGTTCTGAGCATTAATCATTAATCCACTCCTCAGACAAGTGCGTGCCAGGTACCTTTTCAGACAGAAGAAGGTTTTTTGCGTCCTTACAAGTTGTAACGAGTGGGAAAAAATGTGGCCCCTTTAAGAGCTGCGCGCTCCCTGTAAAACGGTAGGCTATGCACTCTGTATGATAATGTATACACGCGCGAGTCGCGACTCGAATCCCCCATGTATGCGGGTAATCTCTGTTTGGAAATAATTTTGTTTTAATCTTGTTTGTTTTGTTTTGGTTACGCTGTGGACGGTGGAACATGGGACAGACAATTGCCCGAGTTCGATTGGTGAAATGAAATGAGTCGTTGTTAAATGTCAATCGCCTCCGTGAGTTTTGTCTGGCCTAATAACTTTGTGAGCTATCCATATTTTTTCCCCCTCCTGACACAACGCGTTATAAAGTGATACACCCCAAGCTTCCATCCTTAACACACAGCCATGTATATTGGCTCTTCCAGTCTCTGCACTGCTGGCTGTTCCAGTTTAACACGAGAGAGGACTCGAAGCAAGAAAGCAAGAGGGGTTAGGATCCCAGAGATTACTTTTCTTAAGCTTCATGCGTTTTCACGGTGGGCTTGGCTTGAGGTTTACCAGTGCTTGCAGCAGGTGAATCAGTCGTGCGTTATCACTACACAATTTCTTAATAATACCAAAATTAATTGAACTACCTTGTTTTCTTTTTGCCCTGGCTATGATGCTATAACTGCATAATGGAAGGACTTTGCGCACGATAAATGGCCTCCAACGTTTATTTTTTTCTACGAACCTATGACATACTAACATGGAATTTGCTGCGCAGCACCCCCACACCTTGATGCTGTGACGTCTTTAATCTTTATTGAAGTTAATTAGGTTTTAATCGCCGTCATGCATGAATGAATAATATTTTTGCCATCATAATCACATTACAAAACTGAAATTGCACTTAAAAATATTCACATTGTCAGTATTTTTTGAGACCCCCCAAAATTTCAGATTTCTCGTTTTCAGGGGAGCCCATGTCTTATTAAGGGGAGCCGAGCTCCCCCTAGCTCCCCCGTAGTTCGCACTATGGTCAAACCTTGAAGTCATAAATGCATGGATTAACATTTCTGCATTTGACATTGAGAGCATAGGCCGTAATTTAGATATATTTTTGAGATGGAAAAATGCAGTTTTACAAATGCTAGAAACGTGGCTTTCTAAGGAAAGATTGCGATCAAGTAGCACACCTAGGTTCCTAACTGATGATGAAGAATTGACAGAGCAGCCATCAAGTCTTAGACAGTGTTCTAGGTTATTACAAGCAGAGTTTTTAGGCCCTATAATTAACACCTCAGTTTTTTTATATATAAATAATAAAGGAATGAAAAACTGACATTTGAATATTGTTTAACAGGAGAAACAAGTTGATGGTGACTTTTTTATTTTATTTATTTATTTTGTATGAACTGAATCTTCCAGAGAGACTATAACACTTATGAATGGTTATATTAAAAAGCATTTACAAACATCATCATTATTCCAAACCAATGTATTTAGACAGTTCATGTATTAATGGAATCATAAACAGTACTTAGAGCAAAATAACTGCTTATGAAACAGAATTACTTTTTAGAAAAATGATGGAACACTTAAAAATAGTAATATACTCAAATTACTGAAAGAACGCACTGTGCATACCAGTTGATGTAAGGGGTTGCGTAGCTGCAGACTGGTCAGAATACTCTGCTGAAAGTGCCTACAACGTACACGTGAGCATCAGACCAGGACCATGGGGCAATGAAGAAAAATTGCTGGGTCTGACCAGTCTTTTTTTTTTTTTTTTTTTATCAGGAGGATGTTTGCATGCGTAAGCATTGATTACCTAGGCATGAAATGGCCAGGGATGCACTAAGGGAAGAAAGGATTTTGGTAGATGTAGTTATAGCAGCAGATTTTATACTGTGAAACATTCGGTCCTGCTATTTAAGTGGATGTTATATTAACACATTCTACCTACCAAGAGTTACAGACCTACATGGCAAGCAGTGTTCCCTGTTTGCAAGTGGCCTTTTCCAGCAGGATACTCCATCCTGGCACACAGTAATAATTGTTCAGAAACAGTATGAAGAACATCCTCCATCCTCCAAATTCCTCAGATGTCAATCCGATTGAGCATCTACAGGATGTACTTGACCAACAAATCCAATCCATGAAGACTATGCAATTTGCAAGATCTGCTGTTAAAATCTTGGTGCCAGATACCAGATGACAAGTTTAGAGGTCTTGTGGAGTACATCCTTCAGTTCATCTGAGCTGTTTTGGCAGCACGAGGGGGATCTCCATGATATTAGGCAGGTGGTTTTAATGTTGTGATTGATCATTGTGTATACACCTGCAAATATGTGTGTGTATACACACTAAACAGAAACACTGGCAGCTTTCACTGGGAACTCTCACACTTTGAACTGCAGTTCACCTCAACAACCGTGTTCTTTCCAAACTCAGAACCAGACCAAATGTCTTCCTCACAGTCATTCTATCTATGCAGGTTCCCTTTCGATGTTGAGGTGTCAGAAGTTGAGTTGATCCTTCTCCAACAGGTTTTTATTTTTGCTAAATCTAAACAATTATTGAAATAAATACAGTATTATTAATAAATAAACAAATCTTTTAATACAGTTGTGTGTCCTTAATATAATGATAATTTCAGTTAGTATTCTTAAATAGGTTATAAATATAAATCTAGATCATGTCTTATATAATGATTTATGTAATGGGAATGTGCAAGGCTGGCACGTTGCCATTATTTCCATTTAAAGAGGAATGACATTTTAAAGTCTCTTGGAGGGATACTGTACATGCAATTAGCTGAAATTACTCTTTAACCAATTGTTCATTTTCTGGAGAATCTAAAAGCAATGGCATGTTTTGGGTAGGCCAGGCTCTATAATCAATAGCAACTATCTCAGCTGTGCATACAGTATGTGCTTGGCTCAGCATGGGCGACAACAAACTGCAGCTGTTGTTGGAGCTTCTGGTGCTTTTAATGGGCTGCTGAAAAGGCAAGTGGGCAAGTAGTTCAAGTATTATATTAACACGATGACATGTGCATTTAAAAAGGTTTTGTGTTATTGAAGGGTTGCTGTCTGGACACTATTAGTGTTCTGGTGCTCGCTAGTCTAATGCTGCAACTCATTTTGTTCAAGGATTCATGTTATTGTCTTATATTTATTTAATTTATTTAACTCACTGGACTCTAACTAACTATTAAATTATAAGAGAAAGAACATTAAGCTTGATGGATTGTTTTGGCAAGCTTTTTATATGCATGCATACATACATGCACATAAAGAAAGGCTGACAAAATGTCTAACATGTTTTCTTCAAACACTGTACAAAACAATGCACCAAGTCTTTTTTTTATTCTGTTCAGAGTAGGCCTCAATGTCAGGATACCCTAGCGTCAGCATTTACACTGAGGGGTATACTGAACCGGCAAACAGGTGTCTTGTACTAGCTGATCTATGTTCTCTGCCTCTCATATTTCCTTTGACGCTTTTTCTTTTTTTTAAATCTATATGTGCTGGATGGGTATCAGGTTCAGTTATGTCTAACATAAGCAGGTTATTCCTGTTCTTAATTCTTACACTCAATAAGTGAATTAGTAGAAATAGTTGCATGCTAATTAATTTAACTAAAGAATGGAATGTAGAATATTGAAAAACAACAACAACAACCATACATTTACCCTACTGAGAAAATGTGGTTTAAAATTGCTGCAGTGTAAATTGATCGGTGAGCAACAAACACAGAAATTGCTGTATCAGAGAAACAGTGTATAGGCTGGACTAGATGGCCCATTTTACTACATATTATTTTGCAACAGCCTAAAATTCAAAACAAACAACAAATCAAATATAATGGGTGATCATAATTCTGGTTGGCTGCAATTGCATCAGCATGTTTATGCAGTGCTCCCCTGGAAATATCCATGCATGTGGCTCACAGCTGGCATGGCTGAACGTGTCAATGAGTTGATCTTTCCCAACAGCAAAGGCTTTCGCTAAAGTGCTGATCACTGCCAGAAAGATGTTGCACTCCCCCATGTCAAGCAAGTATAGCTGCGCTCTGACTCCTCCTATGGTATCTTAAACGTCCACCATGAAGAGGAAGTGGATTAACTGCACTCTTTGAATTCACAATTGGTGGACTTGGTGCTGCCAAGGTAAGAGACTCTTTGCATGTGTGGGATGTTTTAATGATTCTTGAGAGTCCCTACTATGCACTGGCTCAAAGAGTGTGAAACTCTTCCAAGAGGATCTACTGAAGGGTTTCCAGTTAGTATAATTTATGCTGGATATCTTAATAGCCTCATTATACCATCAGTATTCAAAAGTCCAATTTGGTGTATGATGAATTGTAGTGGATTTTGAGTTGTTGCTATCTTGATATTTATTATATTAAAAAACTCATGTTTGTTCCATGTAGGGCAGTAGGGATGCTACAGTGAAATTGTTATTTTGGGAAGTATTAGTTTATAGTTCAAATTAACTGTATTTCTCAAGTTTATAAATCTGAGAACTAAACCATTGCTTTTTCTTTTTCAGCAATTGCAAACGTAGATCACACAGACCTTTCAATTTGTTAACAAAGGTTGATGCACTAAATTATACTCTAGAAATCATCTGCAATGGATAATATGAATGAGCTGTGGAATTCAACAGCTTTTACAGAAAATGTCTACATCTCAAAACGAAGTATTAGAAAGATTCTCATCAGCAAGAGGCATTATCTGCCTGTGGAGAGTAACATTTCTGACACTGTGAAAATGAACTATAATCTACCCAGGGAAGAGGACATCTGTACTTCGACCAGTCGCAATGAAAGAAAAACTAAAAAAATACGAATCCAAGAGAATTCAGGGACTCAAGCTACATGCCACTTTCCTCAGAAATGTTCTGAACAATCCCATGAAGAGGATAGAGAAGTTGATATAACTGATGTGAAGGCTGAGCCTGGATCTGATTCCCGACTGAATCATGAGCACTTGGAAGCAACCAGCATCACCAACGTAAAAGTGAAACAGGAGGTGGATATAACTGTGCCATGTGAACTGGCAGCGATTCCAAGAGATCAGCAGGGGACTGTGGGGGATAAATGCGAGACTGAGGGAAAGGAAGCAGGTTCTTCTCAGAAGCAGGTTTTAAAAAATAATTTGGTCTTTGCAGGCATGAAGAAGCGAGGGATAGAGGGAGACATGGAAAACCGCCCGTACAAGTGCCCATACTGCAGCTGGGCTTTCAAAAAGTCCAGCAACCTGTTGAGCCATATCAACACTCACCAGGGTCTTAAACCACACGTTTGTGACCTGTGTGGGAAGGCCTACTCGCACCAAGGAACTCTTCAGCAGCACAAGCGGCTCCACACGGGCGAACGACCGTACCAATGCCCATTTTGTGAGAAAAGCTACATTTGGTCCTCTGACTTCCACAAACACATCCGAACGCACACCGGAGAGAAGCCGTACAACTGTGAGGAATGTGGCAAGGATTTTGTGCGTTCCTCAGACCTGCGGAAGCACGAGCGCAACATGCACACCAACAACAAGCCTTTCCTCTGCAAGCAGTGCGGCCAAACCTTCAACAAACCCCTGTCTCTTCTCCGTCACGAGCGCACGCATTTGGGTGAGAGGCCCTTTGTTTGCCCGGAGTGTGGGAAAGCATTTGCCCTGGCCAGTCGCATGACAGAGCACAGGAAAATCCACAGCGGCGTGCGTCCCTACACCTGCTCCATTTGCTCCAAAGCATTCACCAAGTCCTCCAACCTCGCTGAACATCTCACAGTTCACAGCGGAGTGCGGCCGCACAAGTGCTCAGAGTGTGGGGTGGCATTCGCTACGGCGTCCCGGCTAGTGCGACACCAGCGTATTCACGCAGCTGTGCGCTCCAATCACTGCCAAAGCTGCGATCTGTCATTCAGCCACCCTGCAGCACTCAGGAAGCATCAGAAGCAGCATGGAGAGGGTACAATCTTTGTATGTGGGCAGTGCAGTAAGTCTTTCCCCCAGGATTCCCTGCTTACAGAACACATGCAAAGCCATGCAGATGCTGCGATTCATATTACTTAAATCTACCCATTTTGCACTGAAGTAACTGCAACAGGATAGCAAGTAAGGCTAGTTATTTTATCTATCTATCTATCTATCTATCTATCTATCTATCTATCTATCTATCTATCTATCTATCTATCTATCTATCTATCTATCAGAATTCAGCCTTAACAACAGTTATAGCTAGAATAAAAAACTAGTGTTACCTGCAGGGAATTGTGGGGACCACTGATGAAAGACTTTGATTTCAAATGAATCACTGTGTATATTCCTAATAAAAGAACACACTGTAAACACACTGGTGACCCGTATGTAAAATGTTATTGGCAGCTGATGGAATCAGAGACAGTAATAAAGAATATTCTGAATTCTCTTCGAGTTTTCAGATGCACAGTGCTATTTCAAGTTACAAGATATGTATGCAGACTGCTATATTTTGTTATTAAATGCATGCAGTAGGGGAAAATTTGTAATTTTATTTTGAGGTTGCGGGGATGGGGTTGGTCAGACGTTATATGATGAATGAAATTAATTATGAACTGTTACCTTTTCTTTTGGACTTACATTAAATCACATGTTGTATAATTGTAAATATGTCATTACCATCATAAACAATTCTCAATTTAAAATAAAGTCACCTAGACTACAATAAAACATGAGAGCGTGTTGGAGTAGTGACTCAGTCCTGTTTTTCCCTCTGTATGTATAGGACACAATTCCCAGAGTTCCACACTTCTGCGAACATGCCAGATCTGCACACTCATGGTAAAAAAAGATGGCATACATCAAATTCCACTGTCCTGCTATGCCTATGGAATAAGAGATGTTGGCTCATGACATATTTTTAGTTGACTAATTTTACTCGGATACATTGGCATATACAAATACAACTGATTTTTATTATAAGTTTTTACAATAAAAGAATACATATTTTGGTGAAGATATTGAATAAAACATCAATATCTCTTCCTCTGGAATAAATCAAGGCTGTGATCCAAAGGGGTCAACTGTACAACATTTTCCTTCATTTTCACCACTGTCCAGCCCCATATCTTAAACATTTGAATTATGAAAAGCCACTTAAATTATTTAAATCATTTTGTGTGTGGAAAGGTGGGATGAGGGATGGAAGTGTTACATGTTATACAATTTACTGACACTGCCAGCTGTGGAGACGTCTTAAGTTCATGTTTCCATAGGTCACAGCACCATTTCCATCATGTCCGCGTTCCCAAAGGGAATGATACAAATCCCTAGAGTCAGCACGGGGAGCTGTGCCTCAGCTGTTCAGTGTCTTCATTCAAAGAAGACTGGGCACCAAACCCTTAACAGATTATTTCAAGAACTCTATGTCCTCAGTGTATTTCTGTAACCACAGATGTTACTGTATATAAAGATACATAGGCCCCTCTGACCTCCTCTAGTGGAACTGAAGGGGTGTGCCAAAGGAATCCCTTGGTCATGTGAACACTAGTCACGAAGCTGAAAGTCCATCCCTGAGTTCCTCATTTGGAGATTATTCCTCAATCACGAACCTTCATTAGGGACCCTATGAACAAAACAATTAACCTGAATATTTGCATGACAGTTATAATAAATATGGGCACTTATCAGGATTTCTACCTGTGAAATGGACCCTTGATTCTGACTCATTGCCCCAGGCAATTTTTGTCCTGTAACCAAGAAAATTATGCATATATTAAACTTGTTTTAAAAAAACAAAACAGCTCTTGTTTGAACTTTAAAATATCTAATGTGTGCAAAAATACTGGTCATATATAGATGTCAAACAGAAATACTGCATAAAATAAAACCTTCTTTTTGCTTTTTTTAGATCTTTTTAATCTTCACTTTTCCAGGCCCAGGAATCAGAAATGAAAAAATTAACAGTTCCCTTTCGAAGGGAACTTCGACAATACGTCATCGACGCTATAAGGAAAGCCTCAGGTGTGACAGGTTTCTGAAATCAAATATCAACTCACAGCAATCATGCTGACTGGTGACAGCTGACCGGCGTGAATCATCAGCTTGAATGATGAGCATGCGACCTAGATATAAAAAAGGCGCCTTGAAACCATGACAATATCCTTTTTGTCTTCAGGGACTGTTTTGTCTGATTTAAATGTCTGCTTACAGCGAAAATGAAACACACATCTAAGGCAAGTCCTAAAAGTTTTGTGAAATGTGCTGACCCGTGCCCAAGATATTTGTCGCCGGGTGACACTCACGAGATGTGTGTGTACTGTTTGGGTGAAGAGCACGCACAGGATGCTCTTGAGGGAGCGTCCTGTGCTAATTGCGAGCATTTTTCTATGAGAACGCTCCGCTCTCGTCGGGCTCTCTTCTCGAGGGAAGAGAGTTCAGCATCTGGCCCTCGCGGATTGGGTCCCGCTCGTGCTAAGGCAGAGCAGCAACGCGCTTCATGGGGCTCCCAGATGGAGCTCGCTGACAGTCTCGAGAGGGGTGTTAACCTCTCGGACGCGTCATCGGCTGACGAGAGTGAGCTGCAGGTGGATGACGGAGACTTGTCTCCTACTGATACTGCAGCGAGTGCTCTTCGGGCTGTGCAAGAGATGGCTGAGGAGGATAATTTAGATCCTCAACCTCGTCAGCCATCCTGCCCCATGTACGCGGAGTTGGTGAAAGTTATGGAGCGCGCCACTGACAAAATTCAGTTGCCATGGCGGCGCGCTTAGGGAGAGATTGTTCGCGGTCGTTTTGACTATCGTTTTTTTCCCTGAACATAGACCACCAGCTCAGCAGAGCCTTCCATTCCTTCCTGATCTCCATTCAGAGATCGAGAGGGCATGGAAGAAACCATACTCTGCCCGCATTCATCGACATTTTGCTGATGTTGAGGGGATCGGGGGTATGGTTATGTGTCGATGCCGCCCATTGACGAGATGTTTGCGAACTATCTTGCATCTGGGCAGGTGTCGACACTAAAAGCTCTGACTCTACCATCCAAGCCCCTTAAAACCACGGCTCGCTTTAATGGCAGAGCGTACACGGCAGCAGGTCAGGCTGGTGCTGCCCTTCATACCATAGCAGTGCTCCAAGCCTACCAAGCTGACCATCTGCAGGATCTCGACCAGGGGGCAGGGCTGTCCCCTGAGGCGGTCGCTGAGTTGCGCCGGACCACAGATTTATCTCTCTAGGCCACTACACAGACTGCTGCCGCGATCGGCCGATCCATGGCGGCGATGGTGGCCACGGAGAGGCATCTGTGGCTCAACTTGGCTGATATCGGGGAGAAAGAAAAATCCCTTCTCCTTGATTCACCAGTTTTGCCTGCTAAACTTTTTGGCACCTCCGTTGAGGTGGTGGTTGGAAAGTTTAGGGAAGCAAAGGCGCGCTCAGCCGCATTTAAGTGTATACCGCTGAGATCCGGGCCCCAGCCCAGGCAGGCGGGAGGGGGTCCGTCTTGGTCTGGGGACCGTAGACAGGACCAGAGGTCTAGTGTTGCCTCTCGTGCGCCCCCTCCATGGAGGAGTAGGACACAGAGGAGGCGAGCCTCCCGCAAGAAGAGGGACTTAAGGGAGGTCATTCAGCACAAGCGCAGCAACGCTCAGCGGAAGTAGGGTTTGATCTCCCTGGAGGGCCTTTTCTACCAGCCCTCTCCCTCTTCTTGAGTCCCCAGGCATTTACGTTACACCAGCCCTGGGGATGGGCCTTATAATGAGAACTATGTTCTGATGGCCCGTCGTAGCAACTGGTTGATGTTAGCGCCTCCTTTAGGCATGTAAAAGTGGTGGACCCCAGATTCATTGAGAACTCTCTGGCGAGTCTTCGCCGCAGGTAAACTTTTGGTTTGTAAAATTCTGTGTATATAACTAACACTGATTTGTATTTCTCTACAGACCTTGTTCCCTGTATAGACCTGGGGGTCATTCTTAGAGGAGCAATTAAAGTATTGGACTTTAGGGCCCTGAAGCCTCCCCCAGTTGGTGGCTAGAACGAATTAGGAAGAAACTCAAAGAAGATTTGGCTTCTGTGCTGAGTATGTGATGGCCTTCCTGTCATAACATTTTATATGCGTGGTGGGCCCCCACTCATTTCTGTTTAGCCTCAGGGCTATTAGCCACCCAGGGGTAGAGTAGTTGGTCTTCCTAAAAAAAAAAAAAGAAAAAAAAAAAAACTTTTTTGCTTTAGGTTTAGACTGACGCTGGCGCTTCAGATAGATCTTCAGATAGATGTCCTGCCTATCGGTAGACATTGGTATCCTGAGTACTCGCTCCCCTGAGCTCTGTAAGGTTTCAGTAGGTTGAGTGTTTCACAGCCTCTCGATCAAGTAGGCTGTGGCTCCTCCGAGCCCTCAGGTAGATCTATGCTTGTAGGTCGGCCCTCATCCGGGCTGCCTCTGTAGCTGGCCTAGGCTATGCTAGGGATATTGGAGGCGTGTTGATAAATATAGCTGCCACATTCATTATGTGTTAGGCTTCCTCCCCTAGATTTCAGCCTCCTCCCTTAAATGGGAGTTGTTGGCCAAGGCCCGCCCCTTTCTCTGCATTCAGTGGTAATAGAATAATGCAGGGTGGTAGCTGCGGTAGGATCAGTCTGGCAGGGTTAGGCCATCTTTCGCTCTGCGAAGTGACAGTTTGTCAGACCCTGCCAAACAGAGATGTTTGTGGGCCTCTAAAGCGGGCTCCACTAAGCCCGTTGAGCTAATCGCTCGACCGATAGGTTGAAGTGGGTTGGCTTGCAATTTAGTGGTTTAATGGTTCCAGCAGTGTTCGTTAAAGTAGCAGAATAGACTCGCTATCAGCTAGTAGGCTCGACCAGGCCTCCCTGTTAGGCAAGTCCCCAGCAGCAGTTACATCCAGCTGATTAGAGTGTTTCAGGTAGGCTCCCACATTTTGTGGTGGTCAGGTAGTAGGCTTTACTAGGCCTCCCTGAGGGTTTAATCCCACATACTGTGGTTACTAGGTGGCAAGCCCCACAGGCCTCCCTGAAGTTGAATTCCCGCTTTTTTGAACTGTCAGGTAGAAGGCCTTATAAGGCCTCCCTGAAGGCAAAGCCCCAAAGACAGTCGACTGGACTGCCAGTCTGGCTCACTATCAGCTATGGTTTTCAGGTAGTAGACCTCTCCAGGCCTCCCTGAAAGTAAGCTTTCCTGCACTGTGTTTATCAGGTAGTAGGCCTCACTAGGCCTCCCTGAAGTTGAGCTCCCACATACTGTGGTTGTCAGGTAGTAGGCCTCACCAGGCCTCCCTGGAGTTGAGTTCCAAATTACGTTCAGTTTCCACTTAAGGTGGTTATCTGGTAACAGGTTGTAGGCCTCTCTAGGCCTCTCTGTAGGTGAACTCCCACATATTGTGGTTATCAGGTAGTAGGCTTCACCAGGCCTCTCTGAAGGTGAGCTCCCACATACTGCAGTTGTAAGGTAGTAGGCCTCTCCAGGTCTCCCTGAGAGTAGTTTCACAGTGGTGCTGGGTTTTGTAAGCTAGTGGCCACTTACTTTCGGTTTAGCAGACCTTATCAGGCAGCTACCGAAGCTGAGCTTGTGCCCTGGCTCGGCACAAGTTTTTATTCTCTGCTACGGGTTCCCTCCTGGACCCTCTTTATCTTGCTACAGCCTGGTTGCCTACCAGGTAGATCTTATGCTACCCTCACTGAGGGTCAATAGGAGTATGTGGTCTCCTGAGTCTGGTCAGTCGGTCGTAGGCCTCTCATGAGGCCTCCCAGTTAGATCAGTCCTTAGGCCCTCACAGGCCTCCTCTGTGTTTTGAAACACAAACACTGGGTAGATCCGTGGATCGAGTAGAGAAACTCCCCTCGCTGGCAAGGGTTGTAAAGCACTATGCTGAGTCATACTCTCCAGGATATCCCGTCTCTGAGATCCGGGCCGAGTGGTTCACTGCCTGCTCCGCAGTTCCTCGGGTTGGATGCCTTCCTAAAGGCAAGTGTCCAGAGGCTCTGTCTTCAGACAGACAGGAAGTGGCCAGTCTGTAGTGTCCTATGTAGTGACACCAGGTCAGGCCTGCCTGGTGGCATTTCAGTTGGCTCAATCCCCTGAATAGTGACTGGCTGGGGTTCCCTCGGGTTCCCTAGCCACATTCCCTAGAAGGGACCCCTTCTAAGAAGCTGAAGTTGTGGTCCTAGGCCTTTGAGCCAGCCCAGGTAGACCTTTCACTAAACTATGTTTATGGAGGTTTTCTGTGGTATCATATAGCTTGGGCTATAACCGTAGGGAGTGCTGTCACTGACAGCCCTGTGTGACCTGAGAGTGAGTGGTTCTAGCGTTCATTGAATTACTGGTTCTGACAGTTGTCACTGCCATTGGGCATGCACTCCCTTTAGCATGGCGGCGTGGGTATTTCGTTCCCCATAGCGTCGATGACGTATTGTCGAAGTTCCCTTCGAAAGGGAACGTCTCAGGTTACAAATGTAACCTTTGTTCCCTGAGAACAGGGAACGAGACAATACGTCTCCCAGCCATGCCTCAGGGTCTGCCTGCCAAACAATCCCTTCAGACGAAAGGATATTGTCATTTCAAGGCGCCCTTTTTATATCCAGGTCGCACGCTGATGATTCACGGCTGTCGCCGGTCAGCATGATTGCTGAGTGTTGATATTTGATTTCAGACACCTGTCACACCAGAGGCGTTCCCTATAGCGTCGATGACGTATTGCCTCGTTCCCTGTTCTCAGGGAACAAAGGTTACATTTGTAACCGGAGATGTTTTCTATATTTCCACTTCAAGAACACTAAGAAAAATGATTGAACTTTATTGACCGTTATATGTTAAGTGAATAAAATCTAAATAAAAAAATACTTTATTTTTTTATACATTTTAAATTTAAAAAAAATAAAATAAAAACGGCATTTTATTTAGTAATCCCTCAACTAAGTGATTTCACATAACAGATGTTTATATACTGTCCACAAGGCAAAATAACTACATTTTAAATTAACCAGTTCTAAAGTTTACATACTCTTAATTATTTTGTATTTTCACCCTACTAAATAAGAAAAAACAAACTGCATTTTATTATCCCTTTTGACTAATTCTGCAAGTGAAGTATGATCAGGGTTGTCAAACAGAAGGAAAAGTGCAGTGATTCAGGAAAAGTTTGATTCTGTCAGCTCACACTCATTCAGTGAAACCGTCTCAGAGCTTCGAGTCAGTGATGCCAAAACCAGGCAGACGTACAGACGATCTTTACTCACCAGCTCTCCTAGAAAAAGGATTGATCCCACTGAGTTGGGGCTGTGATGCCTTTGGGAAGGGTGGTGGAGGAGAAGGGAAAGGAAAGCTGGCTGTTGATTCCTAACAAAAAAACAGAAAAAAAAAAACATTTGTTACTTGACCGCAAACGAGGTTCGGTTAAAAATGGTGCATCATTAATTCTGTCAGTATATAGTGCTCCCAAAACGAATTGGAATACGTCTGCCATCCTTAAATGTCTGTAAAATGTATTTAGGTTGAAAACTCAGTCACTTGCTTTGATATTTTTGCTATATAATGTGGATAAGTAATCCAATTGCTTTTTAGGACCACTATATGGATGAACAGAAAAAATCTGTTTACAACTTGGAAAATGTATCAGATTTAAGTCACTTTTATGAATATAATGAGTGTAAAAAGGATACTTATTCCATGCAAGTCAAAAAAAAATTAATAGCTGAATTCTCCAAATAATTTCAATGAAATACTGACTGCAGAATATAGCAGTTCAAAGGTGCCATGGCACAAGTGGTTAATTTTTATAAATTGACAAGGGTTTCAATTCTTCCTCTTTTCAGTCATATAATTAGTGAATATAGTTATTTTATACAACGAGGAAGAACAACTGTATATGACATGTTCTGATTTAGATCCTTTCTATCACAAACTTCCTTAGACGGTTATATTATGATAGCAAATGTAGGAGCGTATACCGTAGTGGTGGGTTCTGGGATTTTTTCTTTTGGGTCTTCTTTAGGCTTAGACTTGAACCAGCCACTGAACCATCCAGGCTTAGAGGGCTGTTCAGAGATGAAATAATACAACAATTAAAAAAATAAATAAAAGTAAAGAGGAATCATGTAAATATTTGATGTAATATACCTTTGCTGATTGTGTGCTAGATTCTCTCTGGTTGTCCTCGTATGGAATTGTCCCAGACTGATTAACGCTATCAGTCATAGCGTCGTTTTCAGCAGCACCCTGTATGAATTGTTCACAGAGGTGATGTGTCATTTTTTGTGTTAAAATACTTCCTCCAATCTCTATTAAACATACAAAGGCAACTTCACTCAGAAGTCTTTTTCTCACCATTATTGCAGCAGAAGAAAAGTCACCATCTTAGAACACAAAAGGCAAAAGTTTTGTATTATTAATATGAAATAATAATAATTGGTGTTTGAAATATTCCTAAATATTACACTACTGTTTAAAAGTTTGGAGTTAAGATTTATGTTCTTGAAATAAGTATCTTATGATCACCAAGGCTGCATTTATTTGATCGAAATTTGATTCTAATATCATTTTATGTATGTGTTTTAAATTGTAATTTATTTCTGTGATGGCAAAAATGAATTTTCTTGCAGCCATAACTCCACTTTTCAGTGTCAAGTAATTCTTCAGAAATCATTTTATATGATTATTTTGTTCTTAAGAGACCAAAATGCAAAATGTGTTGAAATGCAGTATGCTGATTAATATTTTTTTGGAAGCCATGATAAGTTTTTTTTGGGATTCCTTGATAGAAAGCTCAAAAGAACAGCATTTTAAATAGTATTCATTGGAACATCATGTCTTCCATCCATAGTCATCCTAACCTGTATTATTGTAGCTTCTTTCAGGGAAAGTAGAAGCAGCAGTGTAAAAGTTGTCATTTTTACTGCTGCTATCAAGATTAGAGTAGCCTTGGTCCACTGAAACTTGTGGAGGCCCAGACATTTCCACAGGGAAGACTGGGTGCAGCTGGGTCGGGTACAGTGGCACTGGAGCCACGGTCTTAGGAGTCTGTTCTTCAGAAGAGTAAGAGTGGCTCACTGTAGAGTAAGACTCCTGAAACCCAGCATCAGTGTTAGGTGTCATAGATTGAGGTGGGTTCGAGGTTTCGTTTTCAGTGCTAGTGTGGTTAATGACATCTGTCTGGAAGCCTTCTGTAAAATCTACAGAGAAGCCAAGAGAGAAAATACATTTTTTTTACTACATACTGACAAACTGTTAACACTTTTCTCCTGCACATTAACAATGTTCTAAAATTACAGGCAACACTGACACACTTTCTGAGTTTTAATGCCACCTAGCGGCTCACAGAAAGTTTCATCGGCACATAGTCGAAAAGATGTGGCAAATGTTTTAAACCTGGACACGTGTTGCTCTCCTCATGAGTCCAAGTTGTCTCCCCAACTGGTGACTGATGGGTTTCACTACAGTAGCTCCCCTCCTAATAAAATAAACATTTTAGAGTGGAACCGGGGGAAAGGTGATTAAGAGTAGCTTCTAAAGATGTGTAGGGCCCATTTTACACCTGGTACAAAATCAGACATACCACCTCTCCCAAGGGCAAAAAGCCTTGCGCTATTGATAGCCTGATAGCTCACTGACATCTGCAAATTATATATAACGCCCTGTTTCTAGAACTTTAAAGTGCATTTTTTGGTAATTCAATCACAAGTTTTCCACCTGGTATGCATGCATTTTATATTTGTCTCATTTGACCATTTCTGTCTGGAATTCATCACAGTTTACATCTCCTTTGCAAGAGCAGTGCAGTATGTAGAGTGCAGTGCATGTATAATTAAACCTGGTAATGCAACTTATGAGTGAGCAAGGGTTAAAATCATGTAAAGCATACATATCTATTCAATATATATATATTTTTCAAAATGTTTTTATTTAGTTGGATTTATATATATATATATATATATATATATATATATATATATATATATATATATATATATATATATATATATATATATATATATATATATATATATATATATATATATATATATATATAAAAAAGATGGATGTCAATACCAGGTATAAACTGGACCTGAAGGTGGGCAAGCACCTTGGGTAATGAAAAACGATAGTGGGGTCTGTACATTGAGTTCCATATAGATAGTGTTAAGTCATGCTATAAACAGTCCTGCTGATCTTAAAGTGGACTAATGGCTATCATATATACTGTCCAAACTTTGGGTTTACCAGTATGGCCTGGTGTCTGCAGCGAATCTGCACCAGCCAGTCGGGATCCAGGAAAGGCTGACCTATGTCACTGAGCTGTGACTCGGAGTACTTCAGCCTGTCCACCAACTGTGATAGCAAACAAATCAGACAAATCACTTTTCAATGCATCCTCAGAAAAAAACAAAAGCACTGTATGTGCAGGTGTGTGTGTGTTTTACTTTAATAAGCTCTCCCTGCAACACCACATGGGGTTCCTCTATCTTGAGCAGAGCTTTTGCCACCAACTCACAGTAGTGGAAAGCCTGAGAAACCAGACCACAGTCCAGCAACCGGCATGCATATAAGAATTTATACACCTACACAGAACGAAACACAATGCAATAGATTAAATATACAGTATAAACACACTGAACCATAGTAATACAGCAAAAAAAAAACTATTGTGAAACAATCATGATCTAAATTATTATTTTTTAATTAAGTAGCGCTTATGACCACATAAAATACTGACCTATACAAATCTGACATAAATGTTTATAAATTAGGATGTACAGAGAGATCCAGAATTCAGAAACCACCTTGTTTAAACAATAAAAAGGCAGTAAAATAAAATACAATTTTAAACAAATGTGTAATGATTTTTTGTTTTATTATTATTTAATCAGAACATAAGCAGATCCCTGATTTGCTAAGAATTCTGTAGTTAATGTACAGTATGAATACCTGAAAAGCAGGAACGATAAATTCAGCATTTCCAAGCCTCTGGCAGTACTCAAAGAGTTCAGTACAGCGGATGGCAGAGTTGTGACAGAACTTGGAAAACAGAACACTGCAATCAAAGAGTTTAAATAAAGTTTGTATTCAGGATCTCAGCCATTTAGATATCTTCGGGTTCATGCTGAATTCTCACCTTTGCTTGCTGCCCAGAAGCACGAGGCGTTCTGATCTGTTTGTGTACCAGCCGAAGGGACACTGAGCCGTGAGGTAGCAGATCTGGGAGGCATACAGCATATCCCTTGAGGCTGAGAGGAGAACATAAGAGAACACGAGATCTACGTGAAGAATCATTTGATATTAGCCAAAATATGACAGAACATACAAGGAGATGGTTCCTTCTAGAAATTGGACTAGACATTACCTAGGGTATCACCCATGGAGATGATGGACCTGTGATGTATCAAGGGGTCTCCTGTCTCATTGGAAAGCAAAACAGCCAAGTGTGGTCGCCAGTCTCCCCACTTCTCACTACTCCAGGACTGAACAGTGGAATTAGAGAAGAGAAGGACAGCATTAAGAAGAGAAAGCCAGAGAGGACACTTTAGAGGAAAACAAGAGTTTTCACATGAGCTGTGACTGGAGGGGTCTGTATTACACTTCCGTTTAAAGGAACAGTTCATTCAAAATTCTGTTTTTTTTAGCATCCCACTCTCGTGTTGTTCCAAATCCTTATGCTGTTATTTTTTTTTTTTTAATTAAGCATAAAATTCTAATTTCTGACGAACTCATTTATCAGAAAGACAAGAGAAAAAAAAACTATGGAAGCACTACAAGATTTGAGGAACCCTGCTTTAGAACAACATGAGAGCAATAAATTGCTTTTAATTACAATAGACAGAACGCGAGCACAAGATGTTGTAGAATACCATGGAAACAGCTGGAATCCTCCCAGAGAGCAGCTGGAAGAGGGTTTGCAGAGGGTCACTAGGAGCCAGACTCCCTGTAAACCTGTCAAACACATAGATAAATATAAAATCGGCTATAACATAGACAGGTTTAGCTTGGCACAAGAGTATACTGTCACACTTATGCACATAGCATGCATGCACAAACATATTAGCATATAAACAAATAAAAATGTTACCTTCTTAACTCAAAACACAGCACAAAAGGAGCGACATTTTAAAATAAATTAAACCAGCTAAAACATTACAGGCATGTGCATGCAATCTTCCAGTCAAGTTTCACTCAGAAGTGAAACTGGGTCCTCTTGCTTGTATCCTCATTAGCATATGTAAATATAAATAATTTACTGTAATGTATTATGGGCTTAATATTTCACTATTGGGATTTCTTCCAATTTATGTAAAGGAGTCTTGTCCGTGAGACATTTTCAAGGTACGCCAATGCTAATAATGAAACGGATATCAGACTGCTCAGAACTGGCAAGTGCCAGGAAGTATAAATATAACCTTGACCAATTTGTGGCTCTGCAACTGTCTTCACTCACTGTATATTTGATCTGGCCTCATACCAGGGTGTTTACGGAGTGTAAAATGTATAACTGCAATTAAAATGCATGATAAACCAATCAAAGCCTAACGGATTCTATAGAGACATGACACTGGATTCGTGCTATTTGAAACCATGACAGACTGTGATAGTTATTGATGGAGAGTGGTTAATGCTAAAATGCATGCGTTGATATCCCTCAGGCAATGACTGTATCAGTCATCTTTTACAGTGCTACAAACCTGCTCAGCACTGTGTTGTAGGATCTGCTGTCCATTTTGCTAGCCAGAAATAAAGCATGACCCCAAAGACCACTCTGCATGGCTGACTCTAGCGCCTCCTGCAGGAAGGGAAGAAGTGCGGAGAAAAGATCAGACAAAATTAAAAAAGAAGAAATTGTACCCCAGTTTCTACAAAATTATTCAGCAATACAAGCGTTTCCAATAAAAAGGTTTCTTGAGCATCAAAACAACATTAGAATGGTTTCTGAAGGATCATGTGACACTGAGGACTGGCGTAATAGTTGAAAAGCAATGTCCTTTAAAAAAAAAAAATCAAAATAGAAAATTATTTTAAATAATTTAGAGTAATATCTTTGGTTTTGCTATTGATCTATTTTTATATATATATATATATATATATATATATATATATATATATATATATATATATATATATATATATATATATATTTATAAATTGTACCAACCACAAACATTTTACTGCTATTGTACATATTTACAGTGTGCAATGTCTTTGTCTAAAAGGGAATGGATTAAAGCTGCAGTCCGTAACTTTTGGAGCTTTAGTGGTTAATAAACAGAACTGTGTGCGTCTTGTGGAAGAACATTGTAGCCGGAGCTACTTCTCTCTGTCATCCGGAGCGGTACCTACCTGAACCAGTCTAAATATTCTGAATATAAACATTCAGGACTATATATATATATATATATATATATATATATATAGATAGATAGATAGATAGATAGATAGATAGATAGATAGATAGATAGATAGATAGATAGATAGATAGATAGATAATGGTTACTACAAAGAGTCAGGTTTCTTCAAATAATTTTGCTCAATAACATGCCCTCTACAATGAGGCTATTGACATGAAAAATTAGAGGAAATAGAGGGTGGAAAAACTGAACTAAGGAAAAACTGCCCTCTCTATTCTCAGTAGAAATTATGACAACAAATAAAGAACTACACTGGTTAAACAGTTTTACAGGGTCTTTACCGGTCAAAAAAGCTCAGAAAAAAGGTTGGATTGAGAGACTCAAGGTAGAAAATACAATTCAATAAAAGGATTAACCTTCTTTCTGCCAGACAGCAATAGTTTTGTGTATCTGTGAAGGTTTTGCTCTTCAGCCTCTTTGTTAGTTGATGGATATCCAGTCAGGAGGTCGGCAAAGTTGAGGGTCTCTTTTTCTGATGTGGGTGTTTCACTCAGATCAATGAGAGTTTCTCCATCTCCATCACCAGAGACCCCACACGCACCCAGAGAACTGGAGTCCCTCATCAGCAGTTCTGCAACATCTGAACCCATGATTCTCTATAACATCCACAATCACTCACATTAACAGTGCGAAAGGGGCACACAAACCTAGCTGAAAAGAATGGTCTTAAAATATTTTAATGCCATGAGCTGAGTGTAATGAGTAAATGGAGCTTACTCCATTCTGTCTGCACAGCAAGATTAGTAGATGCCACAAGAGGGCAGCAGAAGTGGCATCTTCTGATTTGTTATCCTTCAAACATTTCTCCGACATTTGGAGGGCAAAATTAATGGCATCCACCTTATGCAAATCTTCCCTTAACGAAAAAAAAGAAGAAAAGCAGCAATCTAATATATAACTTTTCAGGCTGGATTAATGGATTGCAAATTTAAGTATTATTGTGAGAGAGAGATATTTTGGAATATCATACCTAGCCAGTGGTCCAGGAAAATCTCTCATATCCTGCTGTTCATGTGTGTCACAGAGAATTACCTGAAATCATTAAAAGAACATATTTAATCCACCATGATACTTCATATTATGCTTTCAAATCCATGTTTGTACCATGTCTCTGTTACCTCCAGACTGTGGAGTTCCACTTGAGCAGGCTCCCCCTCAGAGGCAAGGGCTGGACTGACCCATACCAGCTGACCCGAAGGCCCAAAGCTCACTGCCACATGAGGGATGCAGAACTTCAGTGGAGCCACCTCCTTGGGTACAGCATCTAAATCAAATGACCAAATAAACCACAGCCATTCAGAATCCACCGACCATTCGGATTCGAAGACTGTAACTAACTGCTGTAGTTAAAGAAAATGAACAAGCACGCATTTGCTGTTATGAAGCCTGGTTGTGACAAACCTGTGTGAAATATGAGCTCAGGCTCACTCAGTTCAGCTCCATTGATGTACTGACTGAGCTCATAGCTGCTCGAGGACAGACCTGAAGCTTTAGAGTTGGCAAGAGCTCCACTATCATACACCTAGAGAAGGAAAAACAAAACAGCTCTACTACTGTTTAAAAGATGAGGGTGATGATAAATGACTTGTCTTTACTGAATAAAAGTATTAGTTAGTTTCTTACTCACCACAAAACTTTGACCAATAATGGAAGTTGACTTTTATGAGCAAGTTTACAATAAAATGTTATGAAAAGTAATTTCTGGAAACAAACCTCTCCACTTCCATCTCCATTTTCATTTTCCATGCTTTCTCTGTGCTGTCTCTCTGAGACACCATGGTTATAATGACTGTCGGTCCTATGGCTATAGCTGTTAAATAAATGCATAAGGTCACTTCATATGGAATTATTTGATTGTTCTGAAAACACTTTTCAAGCATGACAGAGTATATAATGTATGAGTGTATGCCATTAACCGACCCCTGCTGATCTAAGTACGAAGCTCTTGCTGACTCCGGCTGCAGTCCTCTGCCCTGATACCCCTCTGTTCTCCAGCCACCACCATCTACAAAACACCAATGGCCTTAAAGTGAGTTTGAATTTTGAGGAGAATTAAAAACTGTGGGCACGTGATAGAATATGATGTACCTGGGGAGTTGTATTGTGATCTGTGATAACCATGATAGTCATAATACCCGTAGTCTTCTCTGTAGGGCCAGTAGTTGGACGCGGGGTAGTCATATTCCTGCCTGAACAGATATTAGTAGTCAGACCTGGGACGAATACTAACAGACAAGGTGCCCGTATATTCCAGTACCGGTATATTAATATTAAATACTGTTCAAAAGTTTGCAGTCTCTTAAGTTTCTTAAGGTAACCAAGGCTACATTTATTTGATCAACAATAAAATATTGTGAAATTTTTAACTATTGTTAAGTTTAAAATAAGGCTTTGAATTTTAGTTTATTTATTTTTTATATTTTAATTTAGCATATATCATAGTTGAAAATAATGGTGCTTAATAATTTGTTGAAACTGTAATTCATTTTAGGATTCTTTGATAAATAGAATGTTCAAAACAACAGCATTCATTTAAAAAAAATACAATACAAATGTTTCATATTAATGTAAAGTTTTTATTGTCATTCCTGATCAGTTTAATGCTTCCTTGCTAATAAAATAAGTTAATTTCTTGGAAAATCTTACTGACCTTAAACTTATGAATAATTATTCAAAATAATACTAAAAAGGCTGTCTCATCAGTATTTTTTCTTTATTTTGGGTTGTATAAAAATGTCAGAATATTCAAAATTTAACTTCTTTTTCTTACAGCTTCATATCTCACAATTACCTTATTTTTATTCTGTGAGATGACTTTAAAAATCTAACAAAATATACTGATGTTTGTCAATAACCAATTGTACTGCAATTTATCCCAATGAACTGATTAGCCAGTTTTACGGAAATGAAACAAACAGTAATTCAGATATGTTCTCATAAAAAAAAAAGTCTTAATATTTTATCCTGTTTTGCTTCTCAAGTAGATTTATTTGGGATACATTTTAAACGTTCAAGGACATTTGCAAGTAATAAAATGCTGATTGCAATTTTTTACTGATTTACCTGGAGTGAGGTCTGAGGTGTGATGGTTGGTTTGATGCATAAGCGCTACTATATCCAGGAATATACTCTGGTTTAGGAGGAGGACTGGCCATGTAGCCTCCATAGCGAGGATCCACATGAGGCCACGGTCTTTCTCTCCCTCTCGGGTCTGTAGGTGGGTAGTAATACGGTGTTTGATGGGAGGATCTGTAGTGGTCATCTCTGTTACTAGACTGGTACTGATAGCCTGGCGTTTGCCAGCCTTGCCCTCTGGACTCCATCATGAAACACAGCGCCGGAGAAACTTAAAGCAAACTGCACTTACAAAGACAAAAGTCAGGAGTTAGACAAACAGGGGAGGATTTTGCCTGCTGTAAGTCAAATGTTATCAGTGAGCATAGATACAGACACTGTTTATCAGGATGAGAGAGCAGTAAATCTAAAACAACCTTTGTTTTCAGTCTGTCAATATTTTTTGTAACTTTTTGTAACTTTTGTTATACCTAAGGACATCTGTATGAGATTTTAAGTTTTGATTTTAAGTACTTAAGGTAAACAATAGTGGTAATAGTTAGGTTTTAGAGTGGTTAGTGTCAATGTGTAATTATAGATCTAATTAGAAATAAATAATGATGAAAACGACAAAATTAGTGCTTTGACAATTGATTAATCGAAATACATAATGCATAAATACAGTACATAGTGGTTAATTTAAAGTGGGTCCTAAAAAAGTGGTGTGACTGAGGCACACAAAATATAGGCCTACATAGAAAGGAAACTTACTGTAAGTTTAACAGGTTTTTTTATAATATAGAAATTAAACATAATTGACAATAGCATTAATGAAACATTTCCTCATAATCGACTTTCAAATACCTCACAGGTGTCTATTTGAGATGTTTTCCATATACACGCGCGCGCTGTTGACGGAGTTGTGTTCTGTCATAGTTTCAAAGTGCACATGCCACATCATTTCAGAGCACAACACAAACAAAGCTGAACCATGAACCTGCTTTACTGTAATCTCAAAGTCTCTCCATAGGTTTCTTTGCCTGTCTAACTCTAAAGGAAGTCAAAATACACATTATATTTGAATGAACCTCTTCTTGGCTGTTCTAAACAGCTGTTGTCAGCCCTATGCAACAGCTGGAAATCGGCTTTTTATCATTTTTACTTTAAATTTATAACTGCCATACATTTGTGTAAAAAATACAAACACTATACGTTTAAACACACAACATAAGTTATTTTACACATAAATAACGCTAAATGTGAAATAAATCAAAGCAGGACTTACAGTATGTTTGCACACAGAGGTTTGACAGGCGCCCTGGGCTTTCTGAACTCACTCCCATATTTGGAATATTCAAAGTTGCCACGTCGAGCGGAATCATCGCGCGGAGACGCTGGAGCTGCACGGACACACATCGGAGGAACACAGCACTTACTCAAGGGAGGAGATCGCTGCCATGTTATGAAGGGCGAAATTGTGCAGTTATGCATTCAGATGAATAAAAGGTAAAAATGAATGTGAACCTTTTCAAGCACTTCTTACTGGCTACTCTTTAGACATCTGATTTAGACTAAAAAGGTGTGCCCTTATTCTTTGTAGACTAATGCACATTATAACCAGGCTTTGATCATTAATATCAGTAAAATAAATTACCGTCAGTCTCTCAGTATTATATGGTATTCTATTCGTCATATGTTAATGACCTCCAGTCTTTACGGTTCTCTATATTTGTGAAATTATTGTAAAATAATACCAATGTATGAACTATAATTTATTTATAGTCAAGAGTTAAATGTTATGGTACATAATCTAGTCTAGCACTTAATTCTGCGATCCATTGGCTAATGCTTTGGATTTTAAAACTAATAATGTAGTAACTAGCATGTGTTTTATTTAAAACTAGTTATGTGTTTTGAAACTACGCAAAACTTATATATTTATATTGTAGCAGTTTTTAAACTTTATTCTGCTGTACGTGGTTTTTCAATGAATACTTCACTAATCTGCCACCAGATGTCACTATAATCACGTTGTTTACAAATATTATTATTTGGCTGAGGCAACATTTGTTTTGTTATATTCTGTGCAGAACATACTTATATGCTTGCCTACGAATTATGGTGTAATGCAAAATATTTAGAAAATATATAAAGATATTTTAAAATTAATGGCACTTATGAGTTGTCTCCGCTCTGCTCGTTCATGTACGCACGTCCACGTGAACTGACCAATCAGCGACAGTATGTAAATGAGGCTGGAGTGAGTACTCTACTGCGGTCTCCTGACACAAGCGCGTCATTATCACTCCACTCAGCGCGAGCAGCGTAACCGTGCTCCTGCACCGCACAGGTTTACACGCTAACGGATAACAGCACGCGACACATACGAAGGATATCCGTTTCTAATGTGCAATATGACTTTTGAAGAACCGTGTGGAGACAACGCAACGGAAAGGTGTGTTTTCTTGTTAAACTCACTGGTGTTGCACATTTGTTTGAGCTGAGCATCACGCGTAAGTTATCTGTCCTTGCCGTTGAAAGATCACGATTTTTCTATTTTTTTATACAAATGTCCTCTTGGTGACGTGTGCTTATAAATTACTTTTACTCGAACGTTGCACATGGTCTCCTGTTAGCCTTTTTTTTAAATGTTTTGCTGCATCGCGTGCAAAAGTTGGATCAAATGACATAAATGTTAGTGTTACTAGGCGTGACATTGATTAAATGTCCTCTTCAGTTGCAAATCGCATTCATGCAGAACGTTTCCCTATATTTTGTGCTATAAGATAATTAGATTAGGTGATTTGGTGTGTAAATCAAATCTAATGTGTGTTTTTCAATCCTGTTGAAGAATGGACTCGGTTGAAAAGGCACTGGAAGAGGTCCTGACTGCTGCATTACCTCAGGGTTGCGTCACTGTGGGAGTTTACGAGGCAGCGAAGTCACTTAATGTGTAAGTGATCATCGCAGATCCCTTCTAAACCATAAATGAGCCATTCCACGTTTAAAAATACGATAAATGTTGGGATATAGTCAACAGGTTAACTTTTTTTTCCCATGTTGCTATCAATAGTCTTACAGTCAATGACACAAGGAGACAAACACGACTAATACTAACAAAACACAAGATCAAGATTTAGAGGAGGGCTGATTCACAAACTGGACACACATGAAACAGTTTTTTTTTCTTTATTATTTTCATGTTTTTGCACAATTTTTAATGTACTTTCCTTGTCATTTCCGCAGGGACCCAGACAACGTGGTTTTATGTCTGCTGGCCACAGACGAGGAGGATGTGAAAGACGTCGCGCTCCAGATTCATTTTACCTTGATTCAAGCATTCTGCTGCGAGAACGACATCAATATCTTACGAGTGAACAACATGACACGCCTGGCAGAGATCCTGGAAGGCGTGAAACCGGGAGGAGAGTCGATGGACCTCCACTGCGTATTAGTCACCGTATGTGTCATTTCACTCTCCTATTGTCAGATTATTGCTTGCTAGGTAGCCTTGAGCGCACCGAGCCATCACAGCTGCACATTTGCAGAACTGTTCATGCATTTTCTTATTAACTGTCAGGAAGGTTTAGTTAAAGTCTTTGAGGGCGGCACGACTGAAGTAGTTTAAAGTCCAGTGATCCATTAGAGCGTCTGTGATGTGGAATTCCAGCCGGTCCGGGGCTGCAGTAAACTGGCAGCTCTTCAGTGAGCTCTAATAGCAGTGCTGAACTTCTGTGGCTGCCTTTAGTATTCACAGAACTTCCTGTGCAACTCTGGGGCATTTCTGCAAACACCGTTTCCTGGAAGAAAAGCTCTGTGAAGTGACCATCTTTAACAAATTAGAGAGAGGCCCTTTGAAAACAAGTGCTTGTCCGTTAACCAGCAGCTGTTAAAACCACTCTCAGTCAGACTCTTGCTGTTTGTAAAGTTTTTCTCTCTTCTCTCACAGAATCCACAGTCATCCACGTGGAAGGATCCAGCCCTCAGCAAACTGAATCGATTCTGCAGAGACAGTCGGGGATTGGATCAGTGGGTGCCAGTTATCAATCTCCCCGAAAGATGAACAGGAGCGGACAATGTCAGAGCTTTTACGGGCTCCAGCACTAGATTTGTGTTCTGCTTTGGATGAAGCCTAATGCCACTGAGAATGAGACATGAGGGGGATTAACAAAATGCAATGGATGATATGTTTTCCAGCAAACCCAGTGATCAGAAGTGTGGGTTTTGTTTGTCCCGTTGGACAGGCGATTCATGGTTTCACCTCGGAGCAGGAAGAATGACTCAGCACTGTGTTCGCAGTGCTGTCAGGGAGCGTCAAGTTTACCGGGAACTGTACAGGAAACTGAATCACACATGCTGGATTTACAGTACTAGGAGTGAGCTGAGAGACTGGAGTGTGTTCAACTGGAATCTACTCCATGAAATGTGACCAGACTGTCGGAGGTCAGATGGACCGTTAAATGATGGGCATGACCCTTTTGCATACACACTGCCATTTAAAGACCGTATCTTCTGATGTTAACGCTGTCCTGTATTATAGTTATTTAAAAGGGAATATACTACAGTATTTACTGAGCTAGATAGAAATGAGTTGCTTGTTTTAATTCAACCATTCTGGAATATGTTCTGTGTTTTAAACCGTTAATTTTAAACTTTTAATTTATTAATTGTATTTATATTGTGTTAATTGTCAGAAATGTAAAAATAAAATGTCTGACCCATGTGCATCTGTCTTTGGCAGTGTTTCAATTGTCTGTGAAATGCATATGATATAGTGTTTCAAAACACTCAAAAAAAACTTCCTGGTAATTATAATATATAAATAAGAACCTGTGTTATTTGTATTGTTCCCATCCTGAACTTAAGTGCGAACTGTAGTTTGCTCTGCTATATGCTATCGGCTGTCCTAATTAGAAGGTGGTCACAGTGAATATTTAAACTGCTTGGTCACTGTCATAACTTGTGAGAAGCAATTGGTCAACAGAATAATCAGACGGCAGCACGTGGGTGTTTTGCTTTATACTTGTTTGTAGATTTGTTGTTTAAGTTTATTAGGCTACTTGCTGCAATGAAGGAATATCTCCATCCCTGTATGATTACAGTGTCTTCTGATGGCTACTTCCAGAAGGATAATGCACCATATGTCACAAAGCTCAAATCACCTCAGACTGGTTTCTTGAATATGATTATGGCTTCACTTTACTCAAATGGTCTCCAGTCACCAGATCTCAGTCCAATAGAGCAGCTTTGTGATGTGGTGGAACGGGAGATTTACATCATGGATGTGCAGCCGGCAAATCTGCAGCAACTGGGTGATGCTATTATAGGCCAAAATGTTTCCAACACCTTGTTGACTCTCTCCCATGAAAAATTAAGGCCGTTCTGAAGGCAACCTGGTACTAGCAAGGTGTACCTAATAAAGTGGCTAGTGTATGTGTGTGTGCGTGCGTGCATATATATATATATATATATATATATATAAATCGACTTATCGTGCAAAATATGTACATGACCACATAATTGGCTATTATATTAATTTATGCAACCATGTTTTGTACATTCCACATGCGCCTTTGTCTTTTGCAGCTTCTCAAACATAACGTGGTGTAGTCGTGGGGAGCTTCTACAAAAAACTATGTTATAAAATGTATAACAAAATGATTTGATATATAATTTTTCTTTATGGAATTTGTGTTTAAAAATTCCATAAACTGGCTTTTCCATTAAGCACAATGTTATCCGCTGTATCTAAGTTACATATTAAAGTGCTGTTGGTACATCATGTTGAAAAAAGAAGTGTAATCATGTGAGCAGTAATTGGCCAGATTTTCATAATATCTAATATTTCATAAGAATATTGATATATAATTTTTCTATTCAATTATTTTGTCTCCCAAAATGCATAATAATCATGCTTTTAGTCCTAGTGTTCTCTACAGTGGACATGTATGAAATTATATCCTGTTAGAAGTCATATTTTAATTTAAAGCCCCATGACATTTTCCTGAGATGTTGATTTATATCAAACAATTTGAAAATAAATAAGATTTACATTATAGTTACAAAATATTATATTTCTATAAGGATGTACAATTTTATCACTACCTTAGTGTCAGTCATTTAAAAAAAAAACAAGGAGAGGGAGTGGCCATGGTGAAACATCCAATGACTTGTTATCTCTGAAAAAACTCCATAGCTGGGTCTCAGGAGGATATACTATATGTATATGTGTGTGTGTATGTCAACCTCACAGCAAAAAGTATCCTTAACCAGCTACATTAACTGGCTGTTTGGCTTCGCTTGCTTTCAAAAAGTTAATTATAAGTAATATTATGAAGGCCCTGTCGAGCACTGATGGGCTGGTGATGGGGATAAGTGTCCCGTCCACAAGGCCAATTACTCACGGGACACCTTCAATAGAATGGAAGCCTTGATGTGCCTCCATCAGTTCGTGACTGGTGAATAAAATATAATATAACATAATCGGTGGCATGATGGAACAGGCTGTTTGTGACTGAGTGAACGCACCACCACCCTGAGGTCTTACTCTGCCCAAATCCATCTCCAACCACCCCAAGAAAACTCTAAACAGTATAAACAAAGAGCCGCCAGCAGCTGAACTCGGGGCTTATTGGAGGTAGCTTCGTCGGGTTTATCTTGACAAAATTGGCCCAACAAGATGTAAAAGCTTCTGAATTTGCTACCGTGATGGGCAAAATGTTTGTAGAATTGCATCTGTTGACATGGTAGCTATTCTGACACTATTAGGGAATATGTGCGCTGCACATACACTAACTGGCTCCGCGGATGCAAACTGTACGTTGTCTCGCAGCCATAGTTTGACTAAACGTCCCATCACATTCATTCCCTTTAAATAGACTCCTAATTATGTCCTGCCTACTGGTTTGCCAGCTAATGTGCCTTTTTATATTTTAATGGAAAACTAAAAACAATCAGTATGATGACATTTTTATTCTTTGCATAAAAACACTTTCATTAATTGTACACTAATTGAACACTGGGTGTATTACAACTTTAGAATTGTAATATTTCTTTGTTTCTGCACTTTTTTCTGGCAAAAGAATTACATTTGTATTGACTGAAATGTGAAGAAGCTTTTTGCACTGTGGTGGTCACTAGCGGAGTGAACTGTGAACAGCGATATGGTATAGCTAAGAGTGGTCCAGAGTAATCTTACAAACGAACGACTTACAATACTGTAGGTATACTTAACTAAGAACTATTCGGGGAACATGTATTTACGGCAAGGAACAAATTAAGGTAGAACTTAACAATGATGTAGCATTAAGAAGGTTTTGGGAAACGCAGCCCAGGCCCCTCCTAACGGAGCATACTGCACAAATTCTTGTCCTGGCCCTTGTCATTTCTAGGCTGGATTTCTATCAAGCGCAAACAAACCTCTACAAATAATTCAGAAAACAGTGGCACGATTATTCTTCAATGAGCCCAAAAGAGCCCATGTTACACCTCTCATTATCTCCTTGCACTGGCTGGTTGCGGCTCGCATCAAGTTCAAGACACTGATGCTTGCATATAGAAAAGCCACAGGCTCAGCAAAAGCCTAATTCCACTCACTACTATTAATCTACATCCTGTCCAGCAGTCTGAGATCTGCTACCTTGTGGTACCATCACAGGGAGGCTCAAAATCACTTTCCAGAACGTTCTCATTCACCATTCCTGGCTGGTGGAATGATCTTCCCACCCCTATCAAGAATGCTGAATCCCGGGCAATTTTCAAGTGATGTTAATTTTCTTACAATGCTAATTTACTTCATCCTAAATAAAAACAAAAACAAAACTGTCTTTCTCTTTATTTATTTATTCCCTTTTCTAGCTTGTGCTTATTTGAACAAATACCCGAAACGTGGTATTATGAGCACTTCCTGTGTCTGTTTGTCTCTTTAAGAAGAATCACTTTAAATATTCCACAATTGTAAGTCAGTGTTGATAAAAGCATCTGCAAAATAACTAAATGTAAACAATATATGAAAACACTGTGCATGATATATCGGTACCATAATAGTTATTGGCCGATATAACAGAGTTTGTTTTTGGATATTTAATTGTAATCTCTGGTTGCCTTTATATAAAAATGCTAATAAATTAACTGCACTGTTGAAATTTTATGTTAAAATCACAGATCTTAGGACATTTATTTGCAGTAAAAAAAACTGACTTTTTGCAACTATTTATTTTGATAATATAATTGCACCGTATGCAAAATATTTCACAAGGCAAGAACATTCTGAGGGCAGTAGAGTAGATGGCAATTTTAAAGTGTCATTGGGCTTTGTTTTGTAAACAGCTTTCTTCACATGCATTGCTAAAAAAAAAGAAGCTATTTCCACAAGTAGGTGGGAAAGAGAATTCCATTACGTTCATAACGGCAGCAGGGAAACGCATGACGTCGGGTCATTGAGGCCTTGTGTCTTTACACAAAACAGAAGATAATCCGGGCCTGACCAAGCCAGAAATAGAAACAGTGCTGAGAGAGTGAATCATACCTGACAGCATCAGCAGGGGTGGGGGACATGGCTGAGTTAAAATGTGGACAAAAAAGAGAGAAAAGATAAAGTGAGTCAAGGCCATTCAAGGCTGCAGCAGGAGAGCTGACAACTAAAAATGGCCCTCTGTTCCCTTTGCTCAGTTTGCTGAGACAGGACAAACAGAGAGAGGACTGGAAAGACCCTAATAGACATTGAATGAGACTGTAAACTGTTGTTTCATTTCCAGCTAAAGCTTTGCTGCATTGCTCAAGCAGTAGCTGCTGGAAAGCAGAATTCAGGCTTCTAGTAGAAGCTGGGTCATGTATTTCAAACAGGAGTCCACTTATCCTCAACAGTTTCACAATGAGAGTTTGAGATGTCCCTCCTTTATTTTCACACAGTAGGCTACACTGTATTTTTTTCTGAAGTTATAAATAAAACAAAGATTATTGGAGTTTAACAAGAAAATACAATTTCATTTTTTTTTACTTTAAAATTGTACATGTAATGCAATGTGTTACTTACATACATAATTACTTTTTAATTATTTGTGAAATTTACTTGCAATTTCTAATTGAAAATGTCATTGGAACATATTTTTTTTTCTCTCTGTGTCTTAATGAGTCTTTCTATCTTTGGGTTCCAGGAAAGATGATCACATTTTTGGGAATACTTCCTTTGTTTTAAAATGTTGTGCATGGAGGGAGGAGGGGATTTCTGTACTTAGCTGACTAGAAGTAAACAGAGCTGACATTATTTCCCTGCTACAATGACCGTCCAGTCTGACATTAGCCTCATCCTGCTAAATACAGGTTTGCAGGTAAGTGGAGTCACACAGTGGTACTTTCTCTCCAAATGTGCCTAGAGCTGGGAAACTCCAGCTTCACTGGGACCATGATTTTTGGTGGAAGTGAGACATCGGCTGTTCCCACGCATGAGGAATACAAATGTTTCTGAAAGGACCAACTGCAGCACCACAGATCAAACCCCGGAGAGCATGAAGGACACTTTAAATGGATAGTTCACCCAAAAATGAAAATGATGTCATTTATTACTCACTCTCATGTCATTCAAAACCGTAAGACCTTCGTATTCAGAATACAAATTAAGATATTTTTGATGAAATCTGAGAGCTTTCTGACCATGCATAGACAGCAATGGAACGGACACATTCAACAAGGCCCATAAAGGTTGTATGAGGACATTATTAAAATAGTCCATGTTGCATCTGATGTTGATTAACTGTTCAAGTGTGCAAATTCAAAAATGTATTCTCTTCTGTGTCAGTCTTCGCTTTCGCCGTATTTTCAGGAGAGTGCAATGACACATGGACACGTGTGCATGGACACCTGTGGTCTCACAAAGCTCTGGTATATAGCTGAATAATAACAAATAAATATCAGATACTGAATGGCTTCTTGTTTCCCTCATACAGGATTACGGGGGTTTATCCTGGAGCTTTTCTACCGAGCTGACGGGTAACTTTATCACTAAAAATGACACGACCACAAAGCCAGTTCATCAATCATAGACAAGACGCTCCGCTGATTACATCGATGTAGGGCAGTAAATACAACCTGACCTGTTTCTGAGTGAAGCAGGTATGAGAAGAGCTCTACTGGGATCATTACATAACAAGGGCTTTGACCTGGAGGCCCAAATAAAACAGTATCAGAGAAATTAGAGCAAGTGGGAATAGTTAGACCATGAACACCTGGCTGCTGAGGGAAAGCAAGAGGCAGCCATTAAATACACATTAACCCCTCCTGACTGATTTGCAAACTAACTTTTTTGCAGTTATTATATATATATATATATATATATATATATATATATATATATATATATATATATATATATATATATATATATATATATATATATATATTATTGCTGTAAGTGTAATGCTGAATTTTCAGCATCCACAAGCATTCTGTTTATTGTCAACAAAGCTGAAAACATTTGTTTTGAGTGATCTTCATGGAAAGTGTGATGCAATATTTTCCCCAGGATTTTTTGGATTAACTAAACGTTCAAATGGAAAGCATTTTTTGAAATACATTTCTTTGGAAACACTTTAATATGTTAATGGTTTTATATACTCTTTTAGCATTAACATATACAAACAAGACAACAAGATTGAGAATAAATCTATATTTAGTTGGAAAAAGACAACATCTACAACCCAGTACATTGGGACTTCAGCACAAAGGAAGGTGGAAAATTCACTACAATACAGTGACACTGAATATTCTTCATATTAAAAATATTTTTAAAGGCAAAAAGAGATAAGCCGGCAGACAGAAGAGCTTGTCCATGTCATATTTTCAATACAAAAGCACCTTCAGAAATGGCCACAGCATCAAGGAAAAAACACAACACCCAAATTAACAACAGGCCACTGAGAGAACCCAGTACTACTGTTGGGAAACATTAAGAAAATGTAACTTTACAAGCATCACACAACAAGAAAGCAAGGCTGAAATTGCCATTCAAAGCATACTGTTGTTCAAATAAGATTAAGATTGTGGTTTAGCAAAGTCTTAATGCAGGTACAAGTTCAGTTGCATGATGCACAGGCATAGATATATCCAGCCTTAGGCATGAGACAGATGTGTAATGATGAAGATACACAGTGAAGGTGTCTGTAGGATCTCAGCACCGCTGGTTCACAGTAGTTTAACTCTGGCTGTCGTCTCGAGACAGGAGCACGGCAATGAATGAGTCAGAGCAGGAATACTTCATTAAGGCTGGTTCAGCTGGTCTGGTCAAGTTGTTTTCTGCCAGCTGTGTCGTGAAGACATTACAAACTCACTTTTCACCAATGCATGGCAACTCACAAGATTATTACAAAAAAGGTACAGGAGCTGTAAACATGGAATGATGTCAAAATGCATGATTATAACAGTCAAAAAAAACTACAATCAGAGAAATCATCATGTGCTCAGTGTGTATACAGAAAAATCATATGCTACCCTATTGTGAGTTTCTATTGCTGGTTAGAACCCAGAACGAGATGGCACAATGACATTTTGTCATAAAAGAGACAATGATTATTAATAAAAAAGAAAAAAATCAGAAGATATCTGTACATTAACATAAGGCATCTTGTAAATAAACATTAAAGGGTTATAATATATCACGTACCATGATCTGCTAGTATTGCTAATGTAAATTCTAATGTAAATTCTGAGGTTTTGAATAGGGGAAATCTCATCCCATTGACTGAAAGTAGGAATTTAAAGAATGGAGAAATTGGTAAAGCAACACATGTTGGTAACACTTTGCAATAAGACAAAATGTAAAGGTTAAAAGTATCATGAACTAATTCTGATTTTTTTTTTTTTTTTGTGCAACCTATAATGGCTAGTTAGGTTAATGTTCATTCTACATACACTACCATTCAGCTTGGGTTTGTCAAGATTTTATTATTATTTTATTTTTGTCTGTTTGTAATATAGGCTTATTTATGATGTTACCAAAAATATTTAAAATAAATAATTCTATTTTGAACTTTCTCTTTGTTCAGCAAAGTTATCATATTAAGTAGTAATAATAAGAAATGCTTCTTAAGCACCAAATCAGCAGATATGCAGAAATGATTTCTGGAGGTTATGTGACATAAAAGCCTGGCATAATTTTAATATACAAAAAAAACAAACAAACAAGAAAACTACAAAAACATCTCACTGACCCCAAACTTTTGAATGGTAACGTATACTAATACATTTTTAGCATTTGTTTTAACAAGTTGTATACATTTACTTTGAATTATTAGCTACGAATTATTCATTAACAATTAACAATAGTACAGCACATTTATAAATTAACACTGATTGACATTAATAAATGCTGTTAAAATGCTTTTCATTGCTAGTTCATGGTTCCTAACACATTAATGATAACAAATTCAACCTTATTGTAAAGTGTTTCCCACATGTTGTTTCAGTAATTAAAATAAGAAAAAAAAAAGTATAGGACATACTAAGACTTTCATACTAAGGAGCCCCATTTTTTACATGACATGCAAAAAAAATGAATAATTTGTTCGCATGATTTACTAATTCGTTCCCTCAATTTACTAAAACGTGCACACGATTAGCGTTCCCTCGATTTACTATTGCATTCCCTCGATTTACTATTGCGTTCGCTCAATTTGCTAAATCGAGGGAACTAATTAGTAAATTGTGCACACAATTTATAAATCGAGTGAACGCAATAGTAAATCTTGGGAATGCAATAGTAATTGTGTGTGCACGTTTTAGTACATTGAGAGAACGAATTAGTAAATCATGCACACGATTTAGCCTTATATTTTTTCCTGCGTGTCATGTGCGGGGCTCCGTACCATACAAATGCATAAACACATCACCTTATTTTACTCTTAAAATGCTGATCTGCAAGTTTTAGCAGTTGTTGAACATGTGAAACACAGTTGGCCTGGTCTACTGCGAGAAAATAAAAAGGGCACAGTCTAGCGTGTATTGATTTGACAGGAGGGGTTGGCTTTGTATCTCTCCATTGTTTAGACACAGTGAGTTAATGGGGGAGGGCCGAAGCAGCACTGCGTCAATGTGACGCCTCCAAAAGACACCTGTTTCCTCCTCCACTGAGCGCAAGCACCCTTCACACATTAGTGATGCTGACATTTCAACCCTCACATCAACCCCCAACTCCTCCCTGCAACTGGACGCCTTTAAAAGCATCAGATGGGGTCAAAGCACTGCTGATGAGGCTTTGCTTATCTGCAGATATATATGACAGAGTGCAGTCATTAAAAATGATCGTTTCCTGTGCTTCATGATACTGAGAACCGCCCACACTGACCTCACCCTTTATTTGCAGAAGACACAACCACATCAGTGGACACTATCACAAAGCAAACAATTCATCTGTGCTGTGCCCTAAAGTGAAAAATTCATTCATGGGTTGGTTTTGTCTTTGCACCACAAATAATTTGTTTACTAGGAGCTTTGACTCTCCTTTTTACAGAAAACAGGAAAATTTCTAATGTGGATACAATCAAATAATAGCTTGGGGTTTAGCTCATTTTAAGGCGAATAGTGAATGAATGTATGAAGATCATATTCTGTCTATAAAAAAAACAATAAAAGGAAACATCAAAACATACAGTAAGAGTTCAAGCATCCCACTACAATATAGTGCATGGCTTTTTATCTTTAAAAGGGTTTTCCGAAGCTGGGATACCCATAAGTAGAGGATCATACTTTGCATGTTCACTGCAGTAATTCATGAGGTCTGCAGAAGCTTTAGATACCTGCACAGGAGAGATACAATATGAACAACAATTGTTAGATTTGTATGATTTATAAATTAACAATTTATTAGTCATTAAAGGGGGAGTTCATTTGCTACATAAAACATTTGCAAATAAAGCACCATTTCCATTTCATGTTTCCATCATCACTTTCTACAATACTGGAAAAGTAGCAATTAAAACAAAAGTTTCTGCAACTGGGGAAGCATGTGGCTCTTTTTTTTCTTCTTACATAATACTGTAAATGATTTGCAGCAGATGATATGCAATTACAAACACTGTCATGTTATCTTGAATGCCTGATGTTTGGGAATGCAGTCGTTTGAGACAGTTATGGGAGGTGATTGATTTGTATGAACACCAAATCATTTTAATAATGGATTTTGCCTCAGGTATTTCAAACTAATAAAATAACATTTAAGATGGTTTGGGATGGGCTGGTGTGCTGATTAGTTCGGTCATTCTATTACATGATTTGCTGAGGCAAAGTAGCATGAGTTTGTTGTTGTTGTTGTTTATGCGAATCAAGGAATTTATTCTGATTAATTTTTTAAGATTTTATGCAGATCTTGAAAAATGATATGTGATAATTGAGGCCGATGCGATACACATCTCGGTGCATAGCCAACAAAGAATAAATAAAAAATATGATGCGATACGATACAAATCACCCTTGTTATGAAGCAGTGAAGTCCAATCTAGATTTGAGTCGACAATGCGATTCGATGCAATGATCGCTAAATTAACTTAAAACGTAATTCACCCAAAAATGAAAATTAGCCCATAAATTACTCACCCTCAAGTCATCCTAGGTGTAGGGGGTGGTTGGTGTACAAAGTCCTCCTGTAGTGAATCGATGCATTTTTGTAAGAAAAATATTAAAATTTAATATTTAAAAAGCAATAATCAATTTAATCTAGCTTCCGCTCACTGTTGTACAAGGAGGCAGCTCCGGGTGGATGATGTATGAGGTCAGCTTTGCTCAGAAGGGATGCACGCGAAAGTGCAGGGGAGAGATCAAAACAAAACAATGTTCACTAATTAGAAGTACAAAACGAGGATTTGTAAGAATTTCGATATACAGGTGCCGGTCATATAATTAGAATATCATCAAAAAGTTGATTTATTTCACTAATTCCATTCAAAAAGTGAAACTTGTAAATTATAATCATTCATTACGAACAGACTGATATATTTCAAATGTTTATTTCTTTTAATTTGGATGATTATAACTGACAATTAAGGAAAATCCCAAATTCAATATCTTATAAAATTAGAATATTGTGAAAAGGTTCAATATTGAAGACACCTGGTGCCACACTCTAATCAGCTAATTAACTCAAAACACCTGCAAAGGCCTTTAAATGGTCTCTTAGTATAGTTCTGTAGGCTACACAATCATGGGGAAGACTGCTGACTTGACAGTTGTCCAAAAGACGACCACTGACACCTTGCACAAGGAGGGCAAGACACAAAAGGTCATTGCAAAAGAGGCTGGTTGTTCACAGAGCTGTGTCCAATCACATTAATAGTGAGGCAAAGGGAAGGAAAGGATGTGGTAGAAAAAAAGTGTACAAGCAATAGGGATAACCGCACCCTTGAGAGGATTGTGAAACAAAACCCATTAAAAAATATGGGGGAGATTCACAAAGTGTGGACTGCAGCTGGAGTCAGTTCTTCAAGAACCACTACACACAGACGTATGCAAGACATGGGTTTTAGCTGTCGCATTCCTTGTGTCAAGACACTCTTGAACAACAGACTGTGTCAGAAGCGTCTAAAGACAAAAAGGACTGGACTGCTTCTGAGTGCAAAAGTTATGTTCTCTGATGAAAGTAAATTTAGCATTTCCTTTGGAAATCAGGGACCCAGAGTCTGGAGGAAGAGAGGAGAGGCTTACAATCCATGTTGCTTTAGGTCCAGTGTAAAGTTTCCACAGTCAGTGATGGTTTGGGGGTCATGTCATCTGCTGGTGTTGGTCCACTGTGTTTTCTGACGTCCAAGGTCAACGCAGCCATATACCAGGAAGTTTTAGAGCACTTCATGCTTCCTGCTGCTGACCAACTTTATGAAGATGCAGATTTCATTTTCCAACAGGACTTGGCACCTGCACACAGTGCCAAAGCTTCCAGTACCTGGTTTAAGGACCATGGTATCCCTGTTCTTAATTGGCCAGCATACTTGCTTGACCTTAACCCCATTGAAAATATGGGGAATTGTGAAGAGGTAGATGTGATATGCCAGACACAACAATGCAGAAGAGCTGAAGGCCACTATCAGGGCAACCTGGGCTCTCTTAACACCTGAGCACTGCAGACTGATCGACTCCATGCCACACCGCATTGCTGCAGTAATAAAGCAAAAGGAGCCCCAAATAAATGTTGAGTGCTGTACATGCTCATACTTTTCAGTTGACCAAGATTTCTAAAAATCCTTTCTTTGTATTGGTCTTAAGTAATATTCTAATTTTCTGAGATACTGAATTAGGGATTTTCATTAGTTGTCAGTTAAAATCATCAAAATTAAAGAAATAAACACTTGAAATATATCAGTCTGTGTGTAATGAATGAATATAATATACAAGTTTCACTTTTTGAATGGAATTAGTGAAATAAATCAACTTTTTGATGACATTCTAATCATACGACCAGCAGCTGTAAGCCAAGAGGAGACTGGTTTTCCTTTGCTAAAGTAAGGAAACTTTGCTTCCTTTGCTCCTGTTAACAAACGTTGGTTTTCACGAGACTCACATGTGCATACCCCATACTTCATCCTCCTGGAGCTGCTTCTGTGTACAACTGTTGGTGCAAGCTACATGAATCGATTTCCTACAGGAGGCCTTTGTTCACCCCCTGGAGCCATGTGAGACACTTTTTTATGGATGGGGGCTTTTTATTTCACTTCTTTTGGACTGATGCCATGAAACACCAAATGAGTGCCATTAAACAGCTTGAAAGATCAAAGACCATTTTTTATATAACTCCGACTGGATTCATCTGAAAGAAAAAAGTCATATACACCTAGGATGACTTGAGTGTAAGTAATTCTTCTAACGCCTCAAGGCCTATTTCATAAAACAAGTTTACCAAATAAGCCAGGCTTATTTCAGTTCGTCTGACTCATTGTCAAATGTTTTGGTTCCATAAAGCAAATTTAACATTGATCAACCTCAGTCACTGTGGCAACTTATTCTGGGAAACTAACCTGGTCCCGGTCAGGCTAACTGTCAGGCTAAGCTAAGTTCCTCTAACACGCAATGATATTACTTCTAACTCTCTCATATACTATTATAGTCATGCAGCCGTTAAGACTGGTTTTATGATAATCGTACCTTTTATATTGAGCAGAACAAATAGGATAACATTGGAAAATTACAATCTAAAATAGCTCTTTAAAGCATTAAAATCACTAAATTAAAAATTAAAATAAATAATTAAAAAAAAGACTACATTTTAACTTCTTAGAAACACACATTAACTAATTTGAGCTTAGTAATTAGGACTGTATTAGCTTACATTTTATTTACCCATTACAATAGTCCCTTTACAGTTACTGCTCTCATAAAAAATACACTACAACATTTCTACAAAAGGCATATTTAATGTCCAACAACAAATATTTTAGCAAAATGCAGATTTTACTCAGAATTATTGTATCACTGACATCACTGTTTTCCAAAATTTGTGTGACATTAGTACATTGGGACATTAGTATGCCATTTCAACTGTCTTTAATTATGCTAGACAATTATCTATTTTCCTTCCCAATTTGACATGATATTTATGATCATGAGAAACATACTTTTATAAATGGTATTTTAGCATTAATCCATTAAGTAGTAGTATTTGACACTAATACCATGGTAAGTGAAAGGAACATTACATTTACCTTTATCCTCTCTATGTTAGCTTCTATCCGTAGCTGTTGAACAGTCCTTCTGGCCTGGGCTATATTATTAGAGCTTTGCATCTTAGACGACATCTTCGATTATCTTCACGGACCTGAAAACAAATGAAAAGTTGATTTTGACATGCACTATAAGCAGCCTGCAGAAGATCAAAGTTACACATCATTTAGGTCCCATGATTCATGAACTACATACAGCAGAATTCTCTTACAAAGCATGCAAAACAGGAAATTTACATGTATGTACATGTTAACACACATAGTGAGACAGCAAAAACTCTCTGAGGAGGTACACAGGGTAACTTTGACTCCTGCAAAGGTTGGGGGTGTATAGTGTGTCAGGCCCCCAGCGAGGGGCTTTTTCACTGCGTCTGCTTTGCGACTGCAGGAGGGAGAACTAAAGCAAGCTGTGTGTGTTTGAACAGATGATCACATGCTGCCAGTGGTTCAGTCTCTGCGGCTACTGTCTGTTCCTGCGTAACACGCTTTCCGTAAACCATCGTCACCGGTTCCTCTGCCAACTCATCTTACACAATGAACACATGTGCACAAGTGGAGAGAGACAGAGTCAGCAGTGCAGTCGCTCTAGCAGAAGGAGTTGTGCAATGTAAACGGTCTAAGAAAAACGGAAATGGTGGAGTCAAACGGGTGGTCTCTCATCAAACAGGAGATAAAAAGAGGACGATTAGCTTTCTAACTTCCTAAATTTAGTGAAACAAAGCAATGTTGAAACCTGACAGGTTGATACTGAAATGCTTACATTTCAGCAGTGGATACCAAAACCAGTAAAATTGCACAGCAAAATGAATATGCCAATAAACACACTTCATTAGTTTGAAAAAAGAAAAGAAATACAGAAAAAATTCAAATAAAGTATAAATATAAACAAAAGTTCCTTAATGAACAATCAGACATCTCCAAAGACAGCTCTACCAAAAAAGTAAATGTCATTATCCAAATCATTAATAAAAAAAAGTTTCAGTATATTGTTTTCTCTTTTTATTGTCAATACAGTTGTTTCATTGATATTGACTGATAATGAAACAACCCTGCTGAAAAAATAGAAACCATCACAGAAATGGCACTACAAATACCATTACAAACATTACAAACCATCAGCTTTCAACAATTAAAACCATTTAAAATGGTTTCCTGTATTGTAGTGTGTTTTGGGATATATTCCAATAGTATTTAGTGGTTTTAATAAGACACCAATAGAAGGCAACCAATTTTCAATAGAGAGCAAAAGGCACCATTTACAGTTTCCAATAAAACCAGTACAATTTCCAATATAGCCAGTAAAACCATCACAAATTCTGTGATGGTTTCTATTGTTTTTTGTTGTTGTTGTTGTTGTAGCATGGTTTAACAAACAAAACAGATTCTTAATTTCTTGTTTGATTCTTTTTTCGCTGCTCATGTTTAATGTAGACAAGTTGTGAGTGTTGGTTTTAACAACATGGGAAGTGTTTAACAGAGTGGCTTCCATATTGCTACATGGTCAGCTGCATAATCTCTAGCACAACAAACCCTGATATCCTACTTCCTGAGAAGCCCACACATAGCTTTATCAAGAAATAAGAGGAAGAGTGTATGGCTGTCTCCTGTTCGACTGGCACAGGGCTGGTATCTCTACACGGAGGTCCGTGTTGGGGGTGACCTTATCTGGCCGCACACCAGACAAACTTAGAAGGGGTTAAGAGGTTTGGATAACAACTAGTTGTTAATGCAGTGACATAATTAGTGTGAGACAGAGTCCATAGTTGCTCCCACAAGCCCTGAGGTCAAGGGGCCATTCATACATTACGGGCCAGAGAACAAACTGTTTAGCTGCTTAACAAGTATAGACAAAACATGACACTTCTGATGTCATCGGTTTACTTACCATTACATCTTCCGGACAATAAGGCATCCCAGGTTGCTAATTTTATTTCAATCTAGAGTTGATCAAATCAACTGTTTTGCATCCATGTCTTTTGCTTTAAGACAGGAAATGGCCGATTATCAATGTATGCGATTATCAATGCATGCGTTTAAAAGCAGTTATAATTGAGCACATATTGTGTGCATCTCTATTGAGGTTTAGACAACAAAACACAAATATATACATTATATGTACATGTTTTTTTTTTTTCCGTTTGTTTGTTATCTCATTGATTACCGTTTTAGCTTTTATTAGTTTTATACTTTTTGAAGTAGCTTTTAGATTTATTTAGAATTATTAGATTTTCCAGTTTCATTGTATTTTTAGTTGAAAGTTTATAATTTTGTTGTGTTTTTTGGGATTTTCATTTTGTTTTTACATATTAAATTTAGTTAAGATTTTAAATTTAGTTATTTTTCCGTTTTAGTTATTTTAGTAAATCAAGCTCAACTGAAAGAAAATTAAAAAATATGTCTTGGCAACAAGATGAAATAAAAAAAAAAAGTTTAATTTATATTTTCTTTTGTTTCAGTATACAATTATTTTACTTAAAGTAGGCTAACTAAAATTATTTGTATGATTTTAGTTGTAGTTATTGTTAACTCAGAACTCAAAACTAATGCTAAGTCAGAACTATAATAATAATAACAATAATAATTCATTTTATTTATAGGCACCTTTTTTAAAACACTCAAGGACACCTTAAAAAATAATAAAATACAAAATAACTAAAAAAGGAAATGCACAATAAAACACAAAAGTATATCAATCAGAATAAACGTAAAAAAAAAAAAAAAGATCTTACTTTTTTTAATGTTATGAAAGAGTCTGATTTAATCCGAAATCGTACCAGTCTGAGTTGAGCAAATGCAAAAGACAATGTCATTTGTCCAAGGACAGATTGTGTTGAGTTGATATCAGTCAAGGTTGAGTAAGAATGCAGCTCTGTGAAAGGGCACAGTGTTCCTGTGAGGTAATGGTTCATTCGCACAGAGTGGCTCTGAGAGACAACCAGTTTATTTTCTGCAGACGCAGCACAGAGAGCACAACTGTGACGCAGACAGACACGGCTCAAGAGATGGGCCAATCAAACTCGCTCGTGACCTCTGACCCCTCAGGCTGATTGTTGTGCTCATCAACTCACACCAGCCAAGCAGAGGTTCCCATGTAGAGACAGAGTCAAGATGACAATGTGATTAACCTCCAAAACTAGCACCCAGCAAGCCTTCCAGGAGCCCACATCCGTTTCATTAACCCACTCCCTTCTCTCCCTGCAGTATAAATGATTAAAGATGTGTATGAATGTATAAATAGCGAAGAAACAGGAAGAGGGGCGTCTGTGAGCCTGGACTCAGAGGAGAAAGGTTTCGCTAATTACTACATATCCGGACCCACAGGATTTCATTCATCCCTCTCACGTTCGTCCTGATAAAACCCTTCATTTGCTCTAGAATTTGTCCTTTCTGTGCTGGGAAATCAGTATGTGAGGTTTCTGCCACTAAAGTCTTTTTATGCATTTGCCCTCTACTGTCTGCGCAACACTGACTTCGAATCGTCCAGCAGGTTAACCGCTGGTTTAAATGCAGAGTGGACACAGGATGTCGGCCAGTACAGCTGGCCGCTGAAGAGAGAGGACACTCGAGGTGCACTCAACTGTGCCGGACGGCTCATCTGGACGTCTCGACTGTAATTACAGCTTTAGAGAGAGATACCCAACAGTCAAGCACACTCTAAAAGCTCAGGCTGACGCCACAGCATTCAGTCTTTTGTTACATCTCTCTCACATCTGCCCTCGCTGTGACCCTGCCCCCAAAAACAAATGTGACGATTCAAGAGTGAAGGCCTATTCACACTAACAAATGTTTGGCATGAAAATTTTCTCTGTTTAGATCAATGTAAAAAAAAAAAAAAAAAACTGTAGCTGATAGAGATTTGCAATTCATCAAAATGCAGTTTTGATTTTGGCTTCCAACGTTTATGAAAATGCAAAATCAATTATTGTTCCCTATTCACTCCTCCATAAAAGCCCAAACTTCAAGTGTAAATCAGAAAAATCATGTAGCATGACTTCCGTTTATGTGAAAGTGCTCTATCACAGAACAGAACACGGGCAAGTAAAGTAAACTTTTATCTTATGGTGCATGCTTAAACAGTCATATTCATGCAGAAATGTGTCAAAACGTGGCACTTGGTGATTATTCATTGTAAACCCTCCTCAGTTTGGTCTTAAGTGAACATAAACATTTGAGAATGAAAACATGTATATATATGTATATGTATAAGTATATAGGATCTGTGCAGCACTTAGCTGTGATGACCAGTATTATTCCTTCTGCTGACTGTGTGCATAATATTAATCAAACAACAAAATACAAAAAGAAAATTACTCACAGCTATTGACTGAATGATTTTTGAAGCTTTAATAATAACTTTAACAAGTTTGATTCTAACAGTGAAGACTATGCTGTTTTATTTTACATTATTCAATTTCTGCAGTAGCTGTTATGTGACATGTCATAGATGTTATGGCTGTTAGCTCAATACTTTAGATAAAAAATTAAAGCATTGTTTCTTTTATTTGTATCTTTAAATATTTAGGATTTTGTTTTTATTGTATTACTATTTATTTTTCAATATTTTTTGAGGACTTTTAAAAATATATAAGTTACTGTAGTATTCTGCTGTGGTATCGAGAATTGTGAAATTTTGCTGGTATCTAAAATGCACATTATAGCAACTTTATTAAAAAAAAATATATATATATATATATATATATTTTTTTTTTTTTTTTTTTTAACTGTACCATAAATGTTCGATTTGTGTGACATAACAAAAATTAAACTTAAACTGCTGTCATTCATTCAAAACTGCTGAAAACCTTACCTTTTTAACTGTTTATTTTTGTAAGATATTTTGAGATCAAAACAAATGTGTGGTACTTTTATGTGTCACACCATAGGACATTACATCACACTAAAGGACAGAAATGGTAGCTATTAAATTATTTGTATTTAATTTTGAACATGTCAAAGAATAAAGTGCAATTTTGATACAAATTATATCAACATGTATTTTAAACAAAACAAAAAAATATTTTAATCAACAAAATTCAGTCTTTAAGTCAATCAGTATGTTACTGAAACGATCTTTAACTATCTTTAAATTAATCACTCATATAAAATTTTGGTCATATGACCCACTCATGATAGTGTTAAATAATTATTTAGGTTGCATCTGGGAACTCAACATTTTCTTGAAATGAGAAGCGCTTATCAACTAAATATAATCATTTTTAAGTTTTAATTATAAAATTGTTATTATTATTATTATTATTATTATTATTATATAGCCATAGTTATATATAATTACAAAATGTACCCACAATTGAACAGCTCTACAAAATTCAGCAAACCAGGATTTTGTAAATCACTTTTTTTTTTTATCAGAGTCGGTGGTATGCATGATATGCAAATGTTTATGCAGTCTAAACAGATGCATTAACAGCTGTAACAAAAAAAAGAGTGAATGAAATAAGGTGTTGCATTGGAGAGCTGGTGCTCGTCTAATGACGGAGGTCAGGAGGGGTTGGCTGGATGTTTGTATGTCTTGCAAACGTGTAGAAACCGTGTGAGAGAGGGCGAGTGAGATGAGAGAAAGAGAAGGGACTGTAACCGCTTTGAAGTGTGTGACTCGAGCTGAATCACTAACAAACAACAAGAAGGGGAAACTAAGGAAGACCACCAAAAGGCAGAGTACAGACCACCTTGGGGCACAGAGAAATACTGCAGCTGACTGAGCTGCCCACTGGGCCACCCACACCTCTACATACAGGCTCGTGCCTCCCTCCCGCTCTGGCTCTGCCGTTGCCTGCTGGATCTCAGCCAGGACCAGGCGGCTCCAGACATCGACCCAGCCTCTGATGTAGCACTCCAGGAATAACAGAGCGCTGACATACTGAGACCACCACAGCGGTGACACGGAGAGTGGGAAATGACTTTCAAAACTATTTTACAAATTATAAATTAAATCTTCACATTTTCTGAAGAACAAGTGTGTCACTGCAATGCATGGTTAGAAAGGGTTGATATGTTTTTAGCATTATGGGTGGTTGCTAACTGGCTTGCATAAAAAACAACATCAAAAACACCTGAAGTCTCAAAAATGCTTGGGTCTCTCCCTCAATGTAAATACTTGTTACAATCCAAAAGCATTTAGAAAAGTAATAGTATCTTTTAACAACCTGCAAGATTAAGGTATATTGCAGACATGCAATAGCACAAATGTAGTTTGATTCACAAGCAAATGACTTTTTTGAGCAAATTCTGTTCAATTGTTGGACTATTAATTCCATTATTTGTAAGACTTATTGTACAAAATCATAAGATACTGAACTGAATCATTAATTCGCAAACCAGATATCATTATACTTGAATGCGCTCACAACAGACCCGAAATAGAAGACAATGCTGAATAAATTTGTAGTTTTTGGTATTTTTGGACCAAAATGTATTTTCAATGCTTCAACAAATTTTAACTGACCCTCTCACATGGACTACTTTGATGATGTACTCTATGCTACAAGAGTATTTGTTGGTATGTACACTACAGTATGCCTTTCACATTAATGTTATTCATATTCACACTGCACTAGTTCTTTTTTTTTTTTTTTTTTCAAGACTTGAGGAGAAGTATATATACAGCTGCGTTTCCAATGCTCAGACAGGAATTTGCCAGCTGGTCGTACCTCACATGAGAGCCCTTGACCACAGTGACAGCCCAAGTCTGACTGGACCACCATCACTGGGACAGAATCCAGCAAGTGTGCACATTAAGTCTTTAGCATTCTGAACATAACGTCTTAAGATATACATGAATAAAGCACTGTGTTCCCAAATGACTGGGTGGCGGTATGGGTCACAAAGTTCTAAGAAGAACAAGCTAGTTCTTATTCCCCTGTCCCACAGAGTTTTTTTTTGCCAGGTCTATTATCTTTCCTTCACACAGCATGATTGCTAAGTGACGGTTATGGAAAAATTGTGCCTTGTGCTGTTGTAACACAATAAGGCTGTTGAGTTGGATGCACAGTGCACAGAAAGGACAATGAAGACTGTGCTATCAGAGAACCGATGCACTCCAGCTTGTAAAGTGGGAGATTATGGCTAGACAGCAAAACACGGCAGGCCGAGGTAACCAGTTTAACAGCACCCTCATGGGAGCTAATCTCCGAGAGCCAGATATTATCAGACAGACAGGCTGAAGCCATGAAGCGTGGGGAAGAAGGGAGACAGCCTCTCTCACAGTGACGCAGGGCTTTGGGAGGGGAAGGCGGGGGAGGTGAGGAGTGTCGACAGAGGTGTGTGCATGCATGTGTTTGTTTAAATGGAGAGATGGGAGTCACGAAAAAAAATGCTGAACACTTTAGTGCTGACTGTGAAGGTAATTCTATAGATAAGAACACATTAAGATACTTGATCATGACAGACAAGAGATGATAGATTGTGTGAATGCCTTAGAGGTGTCAGGTAAAGGCACCAAGCATAGATTGTTTAATTTACACTGTGTACTCGGGACATGTAGCCAGTGAGTCACAGCTTGTGAGTTTCTCCCATGTCTCCAGAGTGTCTAGGACTAAGGGACTGAAGAAAAGAGATGAAAAGTAAATGCACACCTACATCCCTAAAACATCCGGGACTGTAAGACTCCAACAGCCTCCATTGCGTCTGATTCAGAGAGTATTCTTCTTCTTTCTGGCTATGGCTACAATTACAATGTCACACCTTGAGGTGTGAGTTTGGAAATGTCATGCTCAAACAGAATAAAAATCTCATATCAATATTATTGCAATTGTGGCGCAAATGCAGCCAGTGTAAATGCATTCATGTCACCTCTGAGCTGCATAAACCGTCTGGGTAACTACAGTGTACATCTAAATATTTGTTTGTTTTTCACATTTGCTGGAACAGAAATTTTAGTATCTGATGTGAGCACACCAGACAGTGCTGGAACGAGAAAAATGTGGCGGTAAAAGCCATTTGATCTCTCAGTACACAAACGCACAGACATCAGATCTCTCTCTCCTCACACATTCTTCAAGCTGGCCCGCACACAGCTCTGCCCAATGCAATGTGGACTGCCAGGTGAGAGACTTCAGAGACTCCGACTTCACTTTCAAGTCTATGAGCATCTCGCCACATCTGCACGGCAGGACGAAAGCCAAATCAGAGAATGACCATCAAATGCAGCGGAGAGGAACGATGTTTGCATTTGGGATGGGCGGCCCTTCTGGGGTATGGTGGGACAGGAAATGGTGCGGCACAGTAGGGAGAGTTCAGTTAGGAACAACCAGATGCAACATCAATGAACGAACCCACCATCTGCTTCTATTAATATACCAGTATGGGACAAAGAGAGATGGGTGGGGGAGAGAATGCAGATGCAGCAGAAGTCTGTTTGCTTTAGACCTTGGCTATTGAACGAGACTATCTGGCATGAAATTCTGGTTAAATGGGTTGAGAGTGTGCGTGCACCTTAAAGTGGCCTCAACTGGCCTTTTGTAAAAAAAAAAATCCCATTAAGTCCACTTGTCCTTGTAAGTTTGTGCCAAAAGCAGAGGCTCCACGCTTGCCCTTACTCTTAAAGTCAGTATGAAATTAAATTCATTTTTTAAATCCATGGACTGTTCATCCATGCATATGTTTTTATTTTTACATTTATTTTAAACAATGTCGCAACTCATTTCGTGAAACAACAGACTTCTATCAGTGATGTATGCCAAACTTCTCCAATCATTTTGTCTGTTTAAACTTTTCTTACAAAAAACAGCAAGCTCACATTCAAATGTAGTACATCTGGATTTCATTCACATTGCCATTTTCATATTATATAGATACTTTTTTTAATGGTCGCTTTAATACGTTTCAAATCAAATGTGAATGCAGGGCTATGACTATGTAGTATGTGATTGCAGATGCAGCTAAGAAGTTTCTAGCATGCTAAAGACCTTGATAAGGTGGTTCTGCTGTATTTAATTAGAGTTGGAGCTTACTGGATAAAGCAGTTTACAGTGGAAATAATCTGTTGTTTTCCGAGTACTGATATTTACGCAATTACTTCATGAAAGTTAATCTCCAGATGAGTCGCTGGCCGTTAATACCAGGAATTATAGTGCATTTACATCGATTCAATAACAAGTAGACAATGCTAAACAGCGTCTAAAATATTTTGAGCGTGTCCACTTTCAACCACTCCCAGAGGTAGTCAAATACTGATTCAGTGGCATGTGGTTAAAAGACTTGAACAGCCACAAAAGGTCAATTACTCCACCAAACGTTTGAGTGTTCTGAGCATTTTGAGAAAATGCACCTGATCCAAACTTTGCTATGTTGTGCCAAAACATTTTCATCTCCTTTCCATTCGCTTCCTTTCCTGCTCATAATCAGCGTAAAAGCTTGATTCATTCAGTCTTACTTGTGCACTGAACTCGCCGGCCCACAAAAGTGATGTAGAGTGTGACAAAATAGGAAGAGAGGGTCTAGACAAAATCTGAACATAAGTTGCCATAGGTGATGCCTTTAAAAGGCATGTTAAGACCAGGTGTAAATGATAATATGTCAAAGCTGACCACTTAAGATCAGATCTCGATAAACATCTTAATAACAAGTGGAAACAGGGCCCTTAATGGGACAGCAAAAAAACATCCAGGAACATGCAACTGCTGAAACTGACTCAGTGTTTCTTTGTGTTCTTTTGTGGCATCAGCAGCTTTTATCCTTACTGTCACTGTGGTTAATGCACTAACAGAGACAAACATTTTAAATCACTCGACATCTTCAGAGCTGCTGGTAACCTGTCACCTTTTCTTCACCCTACTGTCATGTTATGTATAAGTGCATCTTTAAGGAGATCAAAGAGGACGGGTGAGTCATGCAAAGGCCATCTTTTATGACAGTGTGCATGCTCACCTTCGGTGAAAGCCTGTATGAGCAGATCACAGCTTTTGTTTGGGTGTTTTATCGTGGAGTGGAGTTTGATAGGGGCTCTGTGTGTGGTGAGAAAGTAGAAAGGCTTTCTTCTGTCTCTGTACAAACAGATCGTGCACTATGAAGCACTGACTCACCTTTATAAACCTGATAACACATACCAGACATGAAGACGAGCAGTCTGTCTGGACCCTGTTTGTTCTTAAACGATGCACAACAGACACTTTCATTTATTTAAAGTCATTTCATGGTTCATGCTATCAAAGCAGATCATTATATTCAGTGATCTCGGCATGCAGACAATAAGGAAGCTGTGGTTGCATGTGTGCAAGAAGGGTTGCATTAAGGTTCCCAGAAATTACAGTATATAGTTTTCCAGTTCCTCAAAATCTCAAAAACTCATTGACCCTATTGAGAAAATGTTGCACTGGTGAACTCTGCATGTGAGGTCTACATTTATCTTATGGAAGAAGAAGAATCTCTGTATTTCAGCCAAGTAACCAATGCTGAGAAGCAACACTGAAGCATATTTGCGAGCATGAAAAAAAATGCAAATCAAGAATAAATAAAAATCACTACAGTCACATGACATGGTTTAAGGCATGAATATGCATTAGAATATGCATATGCACAATATGCATCAGAATCACCATAATTACAAGAGAGCTCTGCATTGTACCGACTAGGGGGTTACTTTTTCACCTTCAAGCAAAAATGTGGATTCTTATTCATACGATTAGATTATGACTTAGAAGATGTGGAATACACATATTGCATGGACTACTTTTGTGTTAATTTTAATTAGAAGAAACTTCATATTGCTCTCTATTTTAGCTCAACAGATCTTGTTCCTGTTCACTTTGATTGTATGGAAAGAGCAAAGAATTTTGCGATGCATGAAAGATGGTGTGTGTGTTGCTTGTCTGGTGTGACAAAAGAGTAAGTAAATGATGACAGAATTTTATATTTTGGTCAACTATCCCTTTAATTCGAACTTCAAAACAAAACCACATAACTACTTTCATTTACTGGAACATGCTAGTTGCGTAAAGACTGGAAGAGTATCTATGAATATCTGTCGTATTTCATGTTAAGCTGGTCAACTCTGCGTTTCCTGCTGCGCAACAGTACAGACGCACAACTCTGACGTCCGTCAGGGGATGTCATCATTTGTCAGTGGAATAAATGTGAGGGACACAGTAAAAGAGACTCCCAGCCAAGCCTGCACGCAGGAAAGCTACAACTGGAAGAGCGTGTATCTTAAGATCAAGCAGAGCGTTTTGGACACAGCACCCTCCCCAGGGTCTACAGAGGAGGGGCTGATGCTGACAAGAGCTCAATCCCATTTTTTTTCCTTTCACACACCACTCCCTGCAGCCCTGAGCTCTGGGTTAGACTATTTTTGTGCTGCTCGAACAAACACATTTAGGTCCTGCCAACGAATCCATTCCAAGTCTAGGGGCCAGGCCAGACTGAGCTCATCTCCCAAGAATCCAGTTTCAAACTAACGGTTCCTCACATTAACACATACTGTGACCCTAAAAAAGTATTTAGACACCTAAGCCACATTCAATATGTATAAATGCAATTCCATGAGATAAATTAAACTAAGTTTTATAAATAATTTTTGAGCTGTCCTTGCAACTCCAATGACAACTGTTTGTATATACACTGGGTAAAAAATAATAATAATAATTAAAAACATTAAAAGTAACAATTAAAAGCTTTTTCCTCGAAACTTACACATGGAAAAATATCTTCATCAGTCATTGTTTTTAAGTTTTTAAAATACATAGTGACATATTTTTGTAAAGTATTTGTAGCAAATATCATGCATTTTTAATTCATAAACATCATCACAATTTTTTATAGGTTGTATAACATGACATTTTACAAACTGAACTAACCTTGACAAAAAATGCTCAAAATATTATGCTATTTTATTGACCTTGTGACAAAGTTTATTAGCGGTCTTCGCTGTAATATAATTTCTTGTTTTTTTTTTCTGCATGTTGGTTGCATCACATGACATCACAAAAACTGTCAAATTTTACTTTTTTTCAATATACTTTTAACCTTTTTGGACAGCTCTCACAGGACCTATGATATCTGTTGGGCAATGAAATATGTTTGACTCCGTGCCATTTTTTCATGAATGACTTTTGAGACCTCACCTCATCCGTCCAACAAAGATGTTTAATGTTAGCTGCTCTCACAGCAGCAAAAAAATGCTAGTCAACCGATGGGATCCTCATCACACAATGGACAGACGAACCTGGATGGTGTATTTGTTGGACATTAACTCAATTCAAGTCTCAACTTCTCGTATACATGGATCTAATGTGAAAACTATACATTTATGGCATTCAGCTTTTTATGTCGTGTAAGCTTTTCTAAAATCTTTGTAAAAAAGTTTTTTTTTTTTTTTTTTAAGTGTACCAGGCTTGGCATGGGTTCCAAATTTGCACAGTTGTTATTTGTTTTATTTCACTATCTCCAGAAGATTTTCAAAAAACTTATTTTTTTTCTTTAGCATATCAGAACAAATTTGCTTCCAAGTTATGCATGTCTTTCTATAAAATGCCACCTGCTGTAATCTAATACATTGTTAGTAATACTTTATATGAATGTGCCTTGAAGTGTCTGAAAACATCAAATGCTCAAATGCCAGTCAGATACAAAAGTACATATGTTGCCATCTGACTTTGCATGTAAACTTTATTTACTCTCTTTATCTCTATGCAAACACCTAAATCTCTCCACAAACAGTCACAGTAAAAGAGCAAAGCAAGGATTTGTATGAATGTGCAGGCAATGTGTGTGTATGTACGAAAGCACAATAGCTCAAGCAGCACAGGATCAAGAAATTGCTGTAGAAGTGAGTACAGAAAAGCTTTGGGTGTGTTTGGGTGTGAAACTGACCCATCAAGGATACATGGCAAAGTTGTTTAGTCACCTTTTACCTTCTTTCCATTTAAAAACCATCTCCGTTGTGTTAAGAATCGCAGCTTACATTCATGACAATGACGTCACATTTCCATGTAAATCTATGTTTACTCTCCAGTTATGTGCAAAGAACATCAAAGATGAACACATTACTGACATACTGTAGCAAAGTTATATTTAAATCTCCTAAAATCACCCTTCCTTACCTCTACTTTGATCTATTTAAATCAAGCCATCCATATGCACAAAAATATTCCTACAACTATTTGCTGTTTCCTAAGAACTGTTATGACAAGCAAACAGTGCAGATGAGATTATGAGATATTTCAGTGGAACTGACAGCAGGCATGAGACAGACTGCAGAAAAAGGACAGTGATGGCATGAGGCAGGAATGTGAGGTGCAGCTTCACACACAAACATAGGTTGTTATTTTGTTTTACAGTAGAAGAGTACATTCTTATCTCTTAAACATGGTGTCACATGCAAGGTTATGTGCTCTTGTTATCTTTTAGATGGCGACAGTCTTCTACACACCCGTAAGGAAAGAAAAAAGAAAAATCACAAATGTTCAGTATCTTCAGTATCTCAATCGGTACTTCAAGACAACAATGACGTTATATAGGGGGGCAAATAAGGAATTTTGCAAGCCTCCTATGGTAAATAACCATAATAATCTCACATGCATACTCTACTGATAATGTAATAAAATCTGCAGTCAAAAGTCATATATTCTTACAATTCTCAATGATTACTTCTAGACTAAATGATCTGAGTGAACTACGCTGTAGAATATAGATTTTTTTTCTTTTACAGGTTTGTAATTGTACTGTTATCTGTAATTTCCTTTTTTTTCTCTCTCTCTCTATCTCTAAAGGAGAAATGTGATAATTATTATTACATATTAAATGAGAATGTCATTAGGCATGACTTAGCAAAAAGGATTTTCTTCCACTGTGCTTAATATTTAAACTGTCCCCACCACATACAAACATACAAAAATAATAATTTAAGCTGGAAAAACTTAAAATGCAAGCTTTAAATTCATATTACAGCACTCTTTTGGAAAACAATGTTATATATTGATTTGTTTCAGTACTTTCTAAATGGTGCTTCCATTACTATTGTCAATCTTGCCTCATCTGTGTTAGTCAGCTAGATGATGTCATTTTTCTTACATTTAAATCAGCAGAATACACAGCATCAATATTCAATATATCACAAATGACTTATGCAATATTTAAGTTTGCAAAGCACTTGACCATTGAATGCATTGACAATGCAACACCGCCCTGACAAAATGAAAATTCTGTTAACTGGTCAAAAACACTCACAAGTAATGCGAGTTATGTAATCAGATATCTTTTTTTTTTTTTTTTTGAAATTTGTAAAATACTTTTAGTATGTTTATTATAGTAATACAGCATGAGATAAGAAGTATCTAAACATTTAATATTTGCCACATTTTGCAACAGAAATATTAAACAACTTAAAGAAATATTTAATGATGCAAAGAAGTTTTTTTGTCAAATTCCACATTTTTTAACTGGAAATAGACTTTTCCGTTCACGTGTTTCATGTAGAGTACTCTGTTTACTATTTCAATGTGATGAAACAAGAAATATTAAGTAACAGCAAATGTCTGTGGGAAACTGGCACAACAAACTAAATCACCATGTACTGCATTTTTGAGATATTGCAATGTGACTCAGTGAAGAAAGTCCCTGATGCAGGTGAAAACAGCCTCTTTTGTTTTTGTGGAGGGAAAAAGAGAGAAAAGCATAACGATGACCTCATCGTGGCATAACTTAACAATGATGTGTGTTCACAAGCATCCATCTCTTGCCTACATGACTGAATACTACCCTTACTGTCCAGAAACAAAGAGTTTGTGTACAAGGAAGAGAGAGAGAGAGAGAGAGAGAGAGAGAGAGAGAGTGTGTGCACGCACTCAGGCTGACCTCAATGGGTAGGAATAGGTAAGACTGGGAAATCAAGCTGGATTCTCTCACACTTCAACGGCTGATGAGAAAGCACCTGACCAAAGAACACATTCCTGCATAGTTAGTCACCTCCTCAGTGCAGTTCAAAGAACACACACTCACACAAACACATGCATATGTAAGCTTACATACTGTATGAGAAAATCTAATGCAAACAACCTTGCATTGTAGATGCAAATTTACTATTTACTATTATGTAAATTATCACGTGCATTGTATACTTTTATCACTGTGTTTTACACAAAGTTATGTGTAGTATATATCATACAGACTTAAATTTGCAAACTGTTGAACATTAATCAGATTTATATCAGAAAAGAGACAGATAAATCAATTACCAAAATAGTATAGTATACATAAAATAGTTTCTGACACATGGCAATGCTCTACACCCTGTGTGAAACTCTGGCCTCTGCATGGCTGCAATCTTGAGAAGGGGCCTCAATGACAATTGAGAATTCAGAGAATTCAGAGTTAATGCTTAACTGGAAGCTGGGCGTTAGTTCAGTTCTGTTCCTCCCTTGATTCTTAGAAGTGCCAGCACTGTTTTTCTAGTGAAGTGAAATTGAAAGATTTCTCTGAACAGGTGGAAAAGGTGAAGCCTACCTGAAAAAATAAAAACAGTGCCTGCAGGGCCAAGGACAAGAGGGGGCTGCTTGTGGTGTTGTTGAGCAATGACATGTCCGTTAAAAAAAGGAAAAGCAAGGAAGACATTTCAGAGAAACGTTTGTCAATAAAAACCATGTGACTGTCTTACGGTAAGGCAGAGTAAATGGAAATATAACTGAACTGAAAACCCAGAAACAGACAAGTCTGTTAAAATGCAGTGCAGAAGGGTCAAATGCTTAAATCAGAGCCCTGCGCATTAAAATCAAACGCAAACTATCTTAAGTCACACAACGATCTTGTTTTGTGTTCTCACTCGTCCTACACTACTCAATCTGTTTCTATGAGAGACATACACATGGGGTCATCTTGCTCTGGTGGGAGGACAGGACAAGGTAGAAGTGAGTGTATGTTTGTAAATGTGTGTGACTGTCCTGCTGTGGTCTGGAGGCCGTTCTCTTGACCTGTAGATGGAATGTGTACTTTGTGCAAACTTAGTGGGGGGCCAGTGCTAATATGACCCTTAGAGAGACTGAACGGAGGCAGACGGCTCATGGGAAGGTCCCTCCCCTCTCTCTTGTCAAATACCTTGGTGAACACATTTCTGAGGACCTGGCTTGGACTAACCACATTCAAGCTCAAGTTAAAAAAGCCAGACAACGACTGTACCATCTGAGACTAGAATCCTGAAAACTTTCTATAGCCCTGATTGACTCAGTGCATCTCATTGTGGTATGAACAGTTCACCCAGGATTTTAAAGCCCTGCAAAGAGTAGTGCGCTCCACTGAGCACATCACCAGAACATCTCTCCCCTCTCTGCAAGACATCCACACCAGGAGATGTATATCTAGTGCTGTTAAGATCCTTAAAGACCCCACCCACCCTGGAAATCCACTGTTTCATCTGCTACAGTCAGGCAGATGCTTCCACAGTCTGATGGCAAAAACGGAGAGGTTCAGAAGGAGTTTCTTCCCCCACGCTATCAGACTACTAAACAATGGACATTAAACACACTACACTTTAGAGACTGGTAGTGTAGGGTAACCCAATAACTCTTTGCACACTGCACTTTTTCATGACAACCTAACTATGCACATCATCATTTCTTGTAGCATCGCTACACAGTATCTGTGTAGTAGTTTAATATATTATGTATATTTCATTATTTGTACTTAATTATCTTTTTATTTTATTTTTATTCTGTATATTTTATTATTTGTATTTAATTCTTCTTATTTTTTTCTCCTTATTTTTTTCTTAGATTTCATTATTTGTATTTAATTTTCTCTAATTGTTTTTCGCACAGTCTAAAAAGAGTACGCCAGACCTACAATTCACTGCTTGTTGTATGTCATATAACTTGTATGTGACAAATAAAATCTTGAATCTTGAATAAATCTTGAATCCTGTTAATTTTCCATGTTCCAACCTCCCAAGGAGGAAGTGAGGAAGAACTAAAACCTGGGGGGGGGGGATCCCACCATAAACAAGCAATGAGCCTTTTCAATCAGTCGTGATAGTTTAGAAAGCACTAACTGGCACAGTTGGTCTCAAGTATTATTTTCACAACTCTACAATCTCACGGACACGACCTCTAACTCTCCATAAGGAGTGTCCATGCAGATTATACATCAATGACTAAAGTTGTTGTTTTTTTTTCAATAACAAAAGCTGCAAGACACTAGACATGTGCCGGTATTCTGTAATGCGATACATAAAGCTAATGAACATGCATGATATTGTTATCGTGAGCGCTTCAATAAATAAATGCTTAATTTGCTACCATGATTTAACAAAATTAAAATGAGGGAACAAATTAGCGCGGCATGACCATGATTTAACTACAAGAAGAAAAAAATTCTCAAACATAGCAATGAATTAAAATATTTTGGGAGCAAATTCTTAATTTTATGTCATCTGTGGGGTTTTACAGTAATCCAAATTTTTGCCTTTAGAAATTATTTTTTGTGGTAGTTAACTGTGTAACAAATGCTTTTAATTGCGCTAACTTGTCCCCAGAATATTATTTTAGCTGCATTTCGAATGAAGCAGAATTAGAGATGTGTTAGAATTAGATATGTGCCACTCACCTGCTCTGAGGCTATACATCATGTGGGCTCATAAATATTAATAAGGCTGATAAGATAAGGGTTTCAATGGTAGATAAGACTCATTTAAACACTGAGGCAGTTCTGAAGAAATGTTTTGTGTATAGTATACTCATCCAACACAGAGGGACACACATATAGACACGGTGAGACAATACATTGCAAGAACACAAATAGCACAAGCATCTGAACCATGTCAACGTAAGTTGTTCATAAGCTTTGCTGCTTTTTTAATGAAGAGCGTTTGAAACCCAGTAATTGCCAGAGGTCTGTGTCCGAATGTCTGCTTTTGATGTGCATGAGGAGACGAGGTTTATCCTACAGGAAACACAGTGTCTAAACTGCCTGTGATGCACATAGACTAAACATACATTACTGCACATGCAACAGCACATTACACCCACATACACAGACACATGTATTCTCAGCATCGGAAACTCCTTCAAAAGACTCATCATTTAAAGTGGTTGAAGTCCAGTTAAGCTAACCATTTGCATTATTATATAAAGAGACACCATACAAATATTGCTAGCATACTAAAATTGCTCAAAACTTGCAAAAATGCAGAATTTCCCTTTAAAATGTATGTGCAAAAGTCAAAGAGTGCTTCTATCTGTTTTTTTTTCTTTAATTATTCAGAACATCCAGACACAAAAGACAAAATTTCCATTAGAGAATGCTTCCTTTATGTGGTTCATGTGTGAATGGTTCACTCTTTACATGAACCTACTAACACTGTAGGTTCCAATACAAACATTTATGTCTGAATTTATGTCTAAAATCTTTACTTTCAAATGTCCCAACCCTCAAGCTTTAAACATGTCAAATTCCTAAAGATTTAATTTTGGAGGAATTTCTTCTGCCTTCTTTAGTCCACAAAAAAAAATAACCTGGAAATTATGCAAATGTCAATATAAATAAAGTCAACTTAGTAAAATTTGTTCCCAAATGCATGTTAAACGCAGTGTTTACAGAGAAACGGCATTAACTGTGAACCAGGATGCTGTGACAATGCAATATTATAAACTGCACGTGTATAAATAAATACTCTGAAACATGCACCTAAACAGATTATATAATTCTTCAATTAAATAATAATCTTTTATTTGATAATCACAATTTGGTAAGATATACAGCTGTTTCAGTTTAACTTAGATGTTTATTTTTAATGTTACATTCGATTTAATTAATCCATGATTGCAAAAAATACCAATGTAATGTTCTTTAAATGTGCAAATAAGAAATAATTAAAGCAAAAAAAAGAGAGAGAGTTTATCTTCTACTTAAACTGGAATATTAACACTCATTAAACTGTGGGGGTGAGAGGACTGGCAAAGCTGCCCCCCTCTACTTTCCAACACATTAATAATCTCTGGCCACCGACAGCCACTGCCGCTGCAATTAAACTCTACTTATTTATGGCCAGGCAAATATTTCCTTTTCCTCTGTCTGCCAAGAGACATGACTTCAAATGAACCTCAAAAAGAGAGAGAGAGAGAGAGAGAGAGAGAGAGAGGACAAAAAGCACCATGAAAGGCAGACTGCAAGCAGAATTTCAGGCATGTGGAGATTGTTCCTGTGAGGCCACAGAGGGTTTGGTCACATGCCGCTGACCTGTGATCATCACTGAACATTTCGGCTCATGTCCTGCTGAAGGCAAGGGTGATGGAAATGTTTCCAGATTACATACACATATACTGTATACCAGCATCGACTGATAAGTGCCTTAAGCGAGACTTTTATTTTAACAGCACTGAGACCACCTGACCACCTGATGCACAGACACTCACAGTCTTAGTATTACTAATTAGACAGAACTGTCAAACAAAGAACATAAACTAAGGAAACATATCATATTTTCTCATATGCTTTTGGCATTCAGCAAATATGCATGTGAATCAATATTTAATCCCACAAACCTTGCAAGCTTTCAACTGTTAGATTCTAAGTGTGTGATTGTTAAAAAGAAAAGTTAATTATCGTTCTGCTGTAAGTAACAAACTATTCAATTCAATTCAAGTTTATTTGTATAACGTTTTTGCGATACGAATCATTGCAAATCAATATGCAATTTGAGTTTCATTGTGTGCTATATGTAAAATTAGTTGTAGTATGTACTTACAATTACTGTAATTACAAGATTACTGAGTGAACTGTTCACTTACTTTTTAGTCAAGTCAGTTTCTTTATTTGTAAAAAGAAATTATAGGATTACAGAATCGATAATTTACTGACTAAAGTATAAATTTTGTACATTTCCAAATAATTTTATGTTAATTTATTTTCAAATTCTTCATAATTTAGTAAATATTATTTAAAATAAATATGCAGTTTATTGCAGCATACATCTTCAAATGAAATCTATGCGAGATCATATATACTGTCTTTGCATTAGCCACTCTCCACCTCTCAATATCAACACTGGCCATTAAAAAAAATTCTATAGTAGTCGACCACTATTCTTTTTTATTGTGCCTCAGATGAAAATCATATATCAAATTATTCATATAGTCATGTAACACTAAACTGCCACAAACACACAAAGCAAATATTTTATTTTTTCACCTAAAATTAGATTACCGTATTTTTTGGACTATAAGTCGCACCTGAGTAAAAGTCGCATCAGTCCAAAAATACGTCATGATGAGGAAAAAAACATATAAGTCGCACTGGACTATAAGTCGCATTTATTTAGAACCAAGAACCAATAAAAAACATTACCATCTACAGCCGCGAGAGGGCGCTATATGTTTTCAGTGGTAGACTACAGGAGCACTGAGCAGCATAGAGCGCCCTCTCGCGGCTGGAGACGGTAATGTTTTCTATTGGTTCATTTCTCTTGGTTCATGTCAAATTAATTTTGATAAATAAGTCGCACCTGACTATAAGTCGCAAGACCAGCCAAACGATGAAAAAAAGTGCAACTTATAGTCCGGAAAATACGATACTTATAATTGCACATAAATGTACTAAAAGTGTTTTAGTGGAAACTGATCAAACTTCAGCTTCAGCATTTTTAGAGAAGACAAAAACGAATTCCTCATGAGCACACATTTTTCCATTGTTGGAATGCATAATAATAACGTCTCTACAGCCCCATACCACTCTGGAGATTTTCTGACCTATGGAAGATGATGCAGAAAATTTCAATAAAGTTTCACAGTATAGGTACAACTGAGATAAAAGTTTGAAATTTTACATCATACTTACAGGCAAATTAAATACACAATAAAATGCATATCTGCACTGGATCCAACGAATGACAGTCATTGTTAGTGTGAGAAAGAAAGCCTGAGTACCAGGAATTTGATCTGAGATGACCCAGTTAAAGATACTCCTCAGATAATCTTACCACACGCTTCTGCAATGAACAAAAAGTCAAATGTTCAAGCCCTGATTTTGGCTCTGAGAGCTGGTAAAGAGCACTTCATGTCTCCTGCTAGTCAATTAGTGACTGTAAGATTTGAACTGGCCCTTTTCCCGAAGGAGAAAGATGCTGAAGGTACACAACAACACAGGATTCAGACACTCTTATCAGAACTATTACTGTTAAACAAATCTGACTGCTGTCAGGAGACCATGAGTGCACCAGACATCCGACAGATTCAGCCATGAGGGAGATCTGTGAATGAATTAGCTCTGGTTCAAGTGTCTCAGTGGTACTGTGTGTGTTCATATCAGCTCTTTAAAAACTCTCTTCAAAACAGCCTGAACAGATTGTCTCCAGGCTGGCTTCCAAAGCAGCATCCAAACTGAAATCCTACAGTATACAAAGGTACTTTATCACACCACTGCAAATATGCGGTAAGCTAGGTAATGACCTGTTTTAGTCTACATTTTATTGTATTTTCTGGGTAGTAAGCTTTATTTAAAGGGTTAGTTCACCCAAAAATGTATTAATTAAAAATGTATAAACTATTAATGACATAATTTTCATTTTTGGGCGAACTAACCCTTTAATTACTTTGAAATATATCTCTCCTTTCAAATCTCTTTGGACATCATATTATAGAACAAATAACTATCACAAACATATAATGCAAAATATTTTCAACAAGTACTACTTACTATGACTGTAGCATGTTGCTAAGTAGAGCTGAAACAACGAATCGATTTAATCGATTAAAATCGATTATTAAAATAGTTGTCAACTAATTTAGTAATCGATTCGTCGCTAAATAAATTTTATTTGCCATAAGCGGCTCATTTCGTGCATATTTCAAATCTGCGGTGACCAAAGTGTGGCAGTAATGAGCCACCGGAGGTTTTACTCAGCCAGTACAGCAGGTGAAGTAGCGAATAGCCAATAGCTGGCCTCGTTTTATGTCACGTGCTTCCCGAACAGCGTCTCTGCAGCATTCAGCGGGAAGTGGGAGTACTTTACTTTGAGCCTTCAAAATGAAGAGTAACCTGTAAATTCTGCACTACTGAACTGTTTAAGGGGCCGTTCACATATCGTGTCTTTTGCGTGCTCAAGTTCGTTATTTCCTATGTAGGCGCGCAGTATGCACGCTCATAATGGAAGCGACGCGGTCGCGACACGCACGCGGTGCGATGCGCCCGTTTTTCCAGGCGCGTCCACACCGCATCCATTTATCCTTTGCTGAAATTTCCGGGTCTTCATGGAGACGCCACGTCATGGTTGCTTAGCAAAGGCAGACGCCTCAGGGGCGCTTCTGCCCGAGCGCTTTGGAAAGAAGGAGAAAGCGGCGCGACTAGCGTTTTCCACGCGTTTTTAGGTGCGATATGTGATCGGCCCCTAAGAATTTTATTTGTGCAGATTCTCCAGTACAAGGTTGTTTGCAAATGTTTAGTCGTAAAAGCTGATAACATTGCTTTTTAACAGTTAACATTTAAAGCTTTACAAACATGTTATGTGATCAGTTTGTCATTTACCAGTTCATAATTCAGACTTGCAGCCTAATTATGACTGAATGAGAGAGGTAAATGTTTGAGTATATTTCCTAAGTATTCACTGCTCTTTTTCACACAGCAGGTTTTTTGTGTGTGTCCCAATTTTTTTTTTCTGGACAACCTTCTGATGGATTTTACTTTAAATTGTGAGTTCCATTCAGGTTTCATGCCATTGGCACTTTTTTTCGAAGGATTGTTTACAATTTCACAGCATAAGCTATAACGCTTTTTCCCAGTAAATAATAAAATACAATGCACTGCAATTTTATTCTGTTTTATCCTTATACTTCGTGAAAATATGTTCTCAAAGATTCCTTAAGCTTTGTTTGGGATGTTAAACTACTTTAGGAGCTCTAAGGACTGCCATGGTGAAAACAATATTTGAAATCTCCTTGTGAATTTTGCTAGAGTATGGGTCAGTGTTTTGATTGCAGAAGAGTTCGACAAAGGATTACTAACATAATAAAACAACTCCAGGTATATTTTTGATGAGGATATGACAATGCAAAATGGTTAAAATCTCTTAAAAATCTATGCTGAATGATAAAGACCCTTTATTAATAATTTACTTGGGGAAAAAATGGAAAAAACTAAAATATAAGTACATAAACCGATTAATCGATTAATCGTAAAAATAATCGACAGATTAATCGATTATCAAAATAATCGTTAGTTGCAGCCCTATTGCTAAGCTAATCACTACTGATACTGTAACACGTTTTTTTATACAGAGCACAGAAACGTGTGCTCTTTTTAACATATTCACTTGTTTCATTTAATTTTCATTCTCTCGATTTAGACACAATTCAACAAAAGGGGACCTTTACACAACACTATCTTCAACTAAAAAAATGAAAACCTTTTTATGCATTGTTGCAGTTCATTTACGCGACAATTCAATTTTGAGTTCATTTTCATAAGTTCATGATTTTGAAAAATAATACCATTACCACCAAATGGCATTTATCGTTACATAAATTGGTAAAAAAATGGTAATGTCTTGCACATATTATTACTGTTTAGTCTATAGGTGCACATATGTAAGGGGAACCTAATTAGTGCAACATGGCCACAATTTCACTAAAACAAGGGAACAAATTAGTAAACCATAGCCACAAATGAACTAAAATGAGGAAACAGTAAAAAGTTAAAAAGTGGCCACAATTTAATAAATCGTGAGAATAAATTCATAGTATATGCTTTTTTCTTTTGCATTCCATGTGCAGGTCTCTTGACATTTATAAACTGAAACTATTTTTGGTGTTGAATGAAATATAATATATATATACATTCCTCTAGCATCTTGTGAACACAATGCATTCTGGAACTCCCTTCTCCAAGACTAAATGTAACACTGACTTGCAATTTATTTTTCAAATCAACACAATTATAATCTATTTGGACCAGCCTAACATAAGGAATGCATATGATGCCTTAAAATCCTGCCTAGGCAGCTCGCCGGGTTTAGAACAGAGCTATTATGTGCAGATATGCGGATATGACTGATCCAGGCAGCAGACACACAGGTAAGTTATGTCTTCTACTTGCTGTAAAACTCTGTCCCTTTGTTTTCACTGGCTCTCCTAACAGGGCTTCTCCCTATTTTCTCTAAATGAAGTTATGAGCAGGAACCTGCTCTACAAGTCACAAGATGCAGCTGGCAAGATTATTCCACAGTGGCATAAACCAGCAGTCAATTAGACAAATTTGTTTCTCTGTCATGGAAGAAACTGTACATAGCTTCTATTGTTTTAATTTGTAATCTTTTAATACTGATTATTTATATAATATTTTCAGTTCAAGCCAAAATAAACTTTAATGCATATTTTTACTCTATTTTACTCATATTTTTAAATTGTTTGTCTTGTACAGGTACTTCCTCTAAAACTATGTTCCTTTTCCCACCATGTTGCCATCGAATTGTCTAAAAATCCAAAACACTTCATATTTGTTTTCAATAAACACTTTTTTTCCTATATAGCATCACACACATTTTCATCAATCAGATGTGTGTGATGATGATCTATGCAAACAAGTGAGACAATCCTTATGAAATGGAATTTTTTCATTACAGCTAATGCATGTAAAAATGAAGTGGCGTTTTTGTCTTTGTTGATATATATGTATTTTTTATGTATCAATATATAGCCACATTTGGTACATGAATATATTGTAGTATTGAAAAATATAAGCACTAGGCCTATAGTTTTTTTAATTGAATATATCTCATTGTATTTTCCAGTATATTCCCATATACTATATTCTGTTTCATAAGGGTTTAGAGAGTGGGGCATATTTGTTTGGCAGACCACAATTCACACTGAGTTAAAATGATGATTTTGTACATTTATTAAAATTTTCTTTCTGGTCCTACTGGCTCATCCTCACAGTGCAGCTGATTTCAGGTTTTGTTATTCTTGTGGTACATTTTGTAGGCAAAACATGACCCTCACACACAGGAACAAGGAACTTCATATTCTGTTAACAAGCAACTACAAAGTTATCTGTGGTCAGCACCCGCACTAACAGACAGAGAGAAAAACAAATCCTAAATGAAGCACTTCCTCATTTTCCTGTGGGGCATACTGCTACACGCATGATCAAAAAGACCAGTACTACAAAGCCAAGTAACATCACTTCCTGCCAGGCCACGTCTGTCTGTGCTTCGAGCCGGTCTGCGCGGATGTCGAGTGAGTGTGTCTGCGCAGAGGACGTGGGAGAGTGTGAGTCTAGTACGTGCTTGTGAAGGGGGAGCTAAACGCATGGCAGACGGAACTCAACCACATTCATATAATTCAATGTCCATATATGTGCAGATGTTTGCGAAACAGGAAGGTAGAGATGTCTTGAAGGGTATGGCCTATAATAAAGAAATGTGGTAATGTAGACCAAAGGTGTCAATTCTCACTTTGACAGTGTTTTATTTAGTTTAATTTTATTTTATTTATATATTTAGTACTATAATTTTTTTTTTCATATTTTTTCTTATTTTACTTTCATTTGATTCTTTTTTAGTAATTTTCTGTGCTGTTGTTATTTTTATTATTTTTTTAATTTGTGACCATGGACCACAAGACCAGTCATAAGGGTCTTTTTTTTATTATTGGGATCTGAAAGCAGAATAAATAATTTTTCCGTTGATGTATGGTTTGTTAGGATTGGACAATATTTGGCTGAGAAACAACTATCTGAAAATCTGGAATCTGACGGTGCAAAAAAATCTAAATATTGAGAAAAATCACCTTTAAAGTTGTTCAAATTAAGTCATTTGTATTGTATATTACTGATAAAAAATTAAGCTATTATTTAAGGCAGGAAATTTGCTAAATATCTTCACGGAACATGATCTTTCCTTAATTTCCTAATGATTTTTGACATTAAAGAAATATTGATTATTTTGGCCCATACAATGTATTGTTGGCTATTGCTAAAAATATACCTATGCAATTTAAACTGGTTTTGTGATTCAGGATCGCGTGTATACTTTCATATTTATTTATTTTTTACATTTTATATTTAGTTTTGGTAATTTTGTAAACTTAAAAATAAAGTAACTATTAGAAAAAAATAGAATAAATATATATGCATTATAATTTTTTATTTAATTCGTTTAACAGTTCACATCTCACTAGTGGGCATTCCATACGTTCCTAGAAGACAACAACAAATAAACTTGTGCAAACGCATATTGAGGCATGTCTCTCCTGCAGACACACAAATGCATTCCTAACCATACATTCTGCTTAAAAACTTCCACAGGATACCAGCGATGCTTCCAGGTCTTTTGCACATACAACATTTGCCAAAGACGGGTTAACATTCACATCCGCTGTGCCCATTAGATATAGCATACCATTAATGCAAGCCCACCAGCCAAGAGCACACATGATTATGAGCTCTGAGAGAGCGAGCCATCGATCCACACAAAAGAAAGACTGAAACCAAAACCGGCTGCTCTTGTTGTCTTGCAAGAAGAAGGAATTTTTCCCACACTTCCTCCAGCAGAGGTGAAAAAACAGCCTTTCTCAGCCAAGAAGAGCCTCCCTCCTCTAAAGCAGCTCAGTATGACACTCCATCACAGATTGTATTACACACTTCATGCATTCCAACCTGCTCTCTGCTTAAACATTTAACAAATACACTTTCATTCACGTGAACTACGGCTGCGTTCTGGGAAACGATGAGCACACCTGACCTGCCTATACTGTTGAGTGTGTTTTTACAATGCTAGGCTAGTTTTGAGAGTGAAACTTTCACAAAGAATTTTGTTTCGTAAGGAGTGGACACAACAACAGGGCCTTTACTCTGAAAACACTTTAGTCCTCTGTGAGAAGTGGAGGAGCAGAGCTGAAGGAGCACCATTCCAGCATGCAAATAGTCTAATATAATACCACATAATGGTGGGATTCAATTAGATTATACACAGAATTATAATATATACATGCTGGACCTTGTGCACGGCAACTGAAGAACCCAGTGTACTTTGTTGATGGCATCTTAATAAAACTCTTTTTACAGTTCTTTGACTCCCCCTAGTGGAGAAAGTGGCTTCCAAAATTATATTAACCACGAATTGTAGCTCTAGACATCCAAAAGTAATCATGTATGATAAGACAACTGTCCCGTAACCTTATAATTAGGATGATGGAGGGCCCTTTAAAGTTGTTCATGAGAGGAATGAGAGGAACACTTTATTTTAAGGACCAATTCTTTGTATAAACTAGTTGCATAAGAGCATGCATGTTACTAGCATATTGGCTGTTTATTAGTATTTATCAAGTACTAATAATTGATGCCTTTTTCTGCATTACCATATTTTAGATCCCTTAATCCTATCTCAGACTGAAATTTAACAACTATGTTACTAACAATTAATAAGCAGCAAATTAGGAGTAAATTACTAGTCAATACGTGTTCCCTCTTCTAAAGTGTTACCGAATGTATTAACTATTTTTTGCAAATCCCTACTTAAAATAAATAATTTTGTTTAAATAATTGATTTATATTTTACATTCTACTTAAGTCAAAAGAAGTGATTAAAACAATACTTGTAAATGTTTGGCTTTCTAGTAAGCTGACAGTGCATTTATACTGTCTGCTTTTAAAATAATATTTGATACAAAGACCTGAAAGAAAATTGTACTTCAAATTTAAATTAACTGTATAGTGCTTTTTACAATATATATCATTCTAACACAAATACTAAATAAAATAAAAAAAAATAAAAAATCTCATTTAAAATTTTTGAAGTCTTTAGAATAAATTTTGTAAATGTTAACTTATTAAAGACTGTTATGATAGATATAAATTAGATAGACAGACAGACAAGCAAATACAAAATACATAGTGTTTCTATATAACACTAATCTCTGAAGTAATTTAGGAGCTTGATAATATTGCTCTATCACGCTGTAATTGCATGCATTGTTGTCTTTATCCCACTAGGGGTCAGTGTTCCCCAGATTTCATCACTCTCCAATCGCTATCCATATATCAGGAAGAAAAATGTGTGTGTGTGTGTGTGCGTTTGCGTGTGCGTGTTCCTACTTTACCATATTTTGGGAACAAATTTGTACCCAAAAGTGAGCTAAACCTGACAAAATCTCCAAAAACCTCCCTTTGGGGACGTCCTAATTTGTAAAACTGTTATAAAAATAAAGTTGTTTTTTTTAATTGTGAAAATGCAGACAGTTTTATGTTTAGGTGTAGGCGATAGAATATACAATTTGTACAGTACAGTATAAAAACCATTACGCCTATGGAATGTCCCCATTTAGATAGCTAAGTAAACGTGTGTGTGCTCGCATGCATGTGTGTGTGTTTGTAATTGTATTAAACATCTGAGTTTTTTTTTATTTTTTTCATTAATTTAGCAAGGATGTATTAATTTGATCAAAAGGGACAGTGAAGACATTTATAATGTTACAAAACATTTCAGAAATGTTGCTCTTTTGAACTTTATATTCCTCAAAGAATCTTGAATAAATGAATTGCAGTTTCCAAAAAAAAAAAAACTACAACTTTTTTTTGCAATAATAATAATAAGAAGAAATGTTTCATGAACACTACATCAGCATATTAGAATATAAAAATGTTACCAACCCCAAACCTTTGAACAGTAGTATATGTATATCCACAAATATTATTACAAACTGTGTGCTCATTGAAAGATTATAGACAGACGTTTGAGACAGAATAAACAAACATGGACAAAGAGAGGAGAATTCTTGGGCAACTTATTAACTGTGCAGGTAATAAAAACTCCATCCGCGCAGATTTTTGGCAACTTTTAACCCCCATTTTGGATTGTGAAAGTAAATGCTAACAACAAAAGTATTCCAGGAGGATATAAAACTCAGAAATAGAAGGAAACACTGATTATCTGGATCAGGTTGGACATTATCAGCAAGAGGATCTGACCATATTCTAGTGAAACCAGTTTAACCCCTAAGGCTCACCTTCATCAACCAACAGATGCAGTTAGACGTGAAGCATGACAAAACCTGAAAAACACAATTCTTGTAAAATCCCTATGGTCAATATTTCCTCCTTGCATGTTCATATTTGGCATGATTTCAATCGATGAAATGAAATCTCCAGCCTCTCTACACCTTTTCTGGACATGAAGTCTGGGAATATATTTCATCCTCAAAAACATGACTTTGTAGCCAAAAAATAAAAATCTGTAAAATCATCCATATGTGTATGAGTGCATACTAGAGTTGTTCCGATTCCGATACTAGTATCGGAAATATCTCCGATACCACAACAAATTCTGGCATCGGCATCGGCGAGTACATGAACCCATATACCGATCCGATACCATTTTCTTAAAAAAGACCTAGTTATGACCGCAAGCTTTGCCTAACCGCTGCACGGTTCTTCTTCGCTGCTCAGAATGCATTGAAAACACAGGAAGTTGTGCTGTGTTGCCACAAGCAACCCCTGTTTAGAGCAGCGAAGAAGAAATGAAAACGCGTTAGCAGCCCTGATCTATATATGACTGGATCACTCATCACATTCTAAACTGCCAAAAGACAGTGAAGCCGCTACTATATTATAGATCAGTGGTTAGCAGTATGTCTCTGTAGTACCGGTAGTTACAGACTCTCAAGTATATTCAGTACCGGCAGCTGCGTTCAGTCGCTTCCGTGTAAGTCAAAGCGCAGGGCTCCAGACAGTAGCCGAATATATACTAGTGTCTGTGAATATTAAACTGCAAAATACTATTTAAATATTACTCCCGCAAAATCTACATCTCTGTGGGTGACTGGCACAGATGCGCGAGAGCTCGCTGTTTTGTAGTCTCTGCTGTGTGTCATGAGGACACGAACGCATAAACCGTCACTTCATGAGAATTTACCGTTTCATTTGAGAATACTGTCATATCATAAACACAGACACTCAAAGATCTTCATGGCAGCCCATTAAAATAAATGTTTGGTTTACATGAGTAAATTGACAATATATAAAGCTACTGTTGTAGCCTACAGTAATAATAATACGTCTCTATAATAATAATAATTATGCCTAGATGGTTGCTTGTTTTTTACTTGTTTTGTTGTAAAGAGATTATCTGATTAATAGATCTTTTTTTATATTCCTAGACTTATTTGTTGCAGTTTTTTTTATACAGTTATATTGTAAAACTTAAATACCTTTTTTAGTTCGCGGTGTTAGATTTTTGGCTGCATTTGAAGTTCTTTTTTGCATATGAAAATAAATAATACTGTCAAATTCATGTTAGATAATAAAAATACTGTAATAAATACAGTAGTTCACCATGTATTTGTTCATGTTTTATTGAGGGATCTGTCTGAAGCACACCATAAAAAGAATTCTAGCAATTTACACAGGGCTAGTAGTATATACAGCTGTATATACAGATACACACCCAGGTATCGGATCAGTACTCGGTATCGGCCGATACCCTGAGCCCAGGTATCGGAATCGGTATCGGGAAGAGAAAAAGGGTATCGGAACATCTCTAGTGCATACGACTACCCAATCATATTAGAGTTTGCCAGATTGAGTGTTTTACAGTGTTTCTTTTAGCCATGCATCAGAGATGAACATTCGACTAACATTCTACCAAACTATAGTATGATTATTGTGGACAATAAAGCAACTGTATCAGTATGAAATGTTACATTTATTGCAGTCTCTTGTAAGCAGCTGGAGCGGTCAATTTAGGCAGTTGAGGCAGACAACTGCTGTCTGTTACAGTAGATAAGCTAATCTCTGACAAATACAGGCATTGTTTGTATGGTTCTGAAAAACTTTTTTGAACAAAATAATCTAATTTTATCTGATATAACATACAACTCTACAATTTTCATAGTCATGAAAATAAAGAAAACTCTTTGAATGAGAAGGTGTGTCCAAACTTTTGGTCTGTACTGTACGTCAAACCAAAACACTCGGTTCAGGCATTTTAAATAGCTTTCCTACCTACCTGTCAACGTATGTATCTGCTTACCTCTGCGCACCCTGTTCATGCAGACAGAATACGTCATTAGCGCATTCACACACACTGTGCAGACAGAGCTAAAATGGCAGACAAACATCAACAACCCGGTCATCCTTCCTGGTATTGTAGTATTTTTCAAGTTTTCTCACTGGTTAATGACTGACTTCGGAACATGGACTGAAATTGGGAACCGCTGATGTAGCCGTAGCTTTGGACGGCGTTGCAGGAAGGGTGGGACGTTCGCTTCCAGTGCTATCAGGCTAATGTTAGCATTTTCCAAGATCTCCTATTGCACCTTTAATAGATCTGGCCAAAAAAAAAAAAAGAACAACCTCACTGACCCAGTTAAATAAGAGATCTTTGCAGAAAATCTCTGTAATCCTTTCACAGCCAAAACACACACAGTGAGACACAACAAGCTTGTAATAGCCAAGTCTGAATTCTGGCAGTAGACTAATTGTAGCAAGTACTACAACAACGGCATACATTCTGGGTTTTTAGATCACTAGGCAACAGAACAGAAAACTCCTCATGGACACAGGAAGAGGGGGGACTCCAGATGAAACACTTAATAAACATAAAGTAGAGGCAAAGTCCGAATACTACGTCTTACTGCTAATTTAATGTTAGTATTAATCACAAACATGCTTTTTTTGTCAGCTTAAAATCTTTTTCTAATTCATTCGCAGCACAATTCTCCTTTAAGTGTTTATAATTTGTGTAATCTAGTTGTCACAACAACACAACACCGTGACAAACGATAAGGCCTTGTGGACAGTGAGTACTGAGGTCATTTAAAGAGTCACGCTTACACAAAACAATCATGGCACGTCAGCGACGCCCAATCATTCATTCAAGCACAGAATCGATTAGGCATAATGAAGTTACTATCGTATCTCTGTTCCTTCAAAGCACACCCACAAACTCTCATTCTTCCACAGCTCAATCATCTACTTAATCATATTTGGCTCAAAGACAAAAAAAGATGCTTGTCGACACCAAACATCAAGGTGTGTGCTGTTTTTGTTTAGGTGCTAAACCTATTTTCTTCTTTTATTACCTAGTGTGGTGTACAGTTTCTAGGCAACCAGTTAATTTCCTAGCCAGTGAGTTTGTACAGGGTTCTCCTTTTTCTGCCTTCCCATGTATGCTATAACAGGACCACAGCATTTATCTGCGGACACCTAATTAACCAGCTCATGCCGAGTGACCTGTGCATCTTTATCTGAGTGATTTCTGCTGTCCATGCACCTCTCAGTCAACAAGCTTCCAACAAGTAGCCTGAAAGTCCACAAATGACATATTAGATGACAGAAACATTTGTTGCAATAAATACTTAAAGAGTTAAAGGGGTCATATAAAATTTTTCCTTTCTCTTTGGAGTGTTACAAGCTCTTGGTACATAAAGAAGATCTGTAAAGTTGCAAATACTGAAGTCTCAAATCCAAAGAGATATTCTTCATACAAGTTGAGTCAAACACGCACTCCTAAAATGTCTCGTTCTAACACACCCCCACATGTCTACGTCACGATGTGGGAAGATTTGCATAGCACCGCTCAAATGTTCACACAAAGAAAGAAGGTGTAACTTTTATTCTTATTGTTGCCGCTGCCGTGTTGTGGAGATGCAGTGGTTCGTTGTGAAAGCAAAACTACTTTGTGTAAAAAGAAATCAGTGGTTAAGTTGCATTTACAACACTGTTCCAGAACAGTTCAGATGTGTGCTGCACTTTTTACAGAGGACTGTTTCCTGATGCAACGCAATGTGTAAAAAGACGGTTTAAGTCAGCACTTTCTTAATTCCATTTCTCGTGACCCCCTGGTCTGCCCATTTTGTATGTTTTTCTTATCGCGTCAGACATTTGTTCTATTCAAACGTAAGTGCCCTGCGAAGTGGATCAAAGAATATCCCGCCATAATTCCAGTTTGAAGCGAATGTATATGTTCCATTCAAAGTGCATTAAAGTGCAAGATGTGAATTTAAATCGTATTTATTTATAGAGGTATACACTTGTCCGTGTGTAGACGTTGCACAGAGCAAATCTGTGAATGAATGTTCCGAAGTGAGGTAAACTTCAACAGATTTCCCCTGCTCAGGGAATAGGGAGCAATGAACACTGTGTAGGCACCATGTCAATCGGAACACAGTTCAAGCAAGGAGCTCACTTCTAATGAGCTGACTAACAAAAGAGTGTGTTAACAAAGAGAGACATGCAAAATACCACAAAAAAAACAAACAAACAAATAAACTCATTTCATTACACCAAATACACCAAATTATGTTCTTTTCAGCAACATCATATGATCCCCTTTAATTCAACTAGGGTACACTGTGTAATTAGCATTTGTACACATGACTGATAAATGACATAAAGGGATAATTGACCAAAAAATAAAAATTATGACTTTAATTACTCATGTTGTTCCAAACTTGTAACCTGTTCATCTTCGGAACACAAATTAAGATATTTCTGATGAAATTCAAGAGCTTTCTTACCCTTCACAGATAGCAATGTAACCGAAATGTTCCAAGCCTAGTAAAGCAGCGGCTATTTATTGTAAATAGCAATATATGCTGTGTACACTATAAGTGCAAATAGCAATTAGATGCTATTTAAACTAAGTGCAAATAGCAATGGATTCTATTTACACTTAGGGTGTACTCACATAGGCATTTTGAACTGTGCCCGAGTGCGTTTGACCCCCAAATCCCAGTTTACTTGACTAGTATATATACCAGAAAATCTTGCTATTTTAACATAGTGTAAATAGAATCTATAGCTATTTGCAATAAGTGTGAATAGCATATCACTGAAAAATACTATTTTCACTCGGCATACTCACACTAGACATGGTTGACTTGATCCGAGCACGATAACTGCCCCACTGGCCTGCACTCACACTTACACTGAACATTTTGGGCCGAAGCATGCTTACGTCATGTACGAGATAATGGAGAAACCCAATTTTGCTAATATTCTGCCAAATAACTAATAATAATTAATTTATAATGTATGCTGTACATTGATTTTCACTTGTATGTATTAGAGAATTTTTACACAGGCAGCTGATGTTAATTAAATAATTTGCAGCTTTACTCACATACTACATTTCCTGTTCATCAATAAGGTGAAAACCAGAGCCATTATAATCCTAAGTATACTTGACTGAATTTAATTAATTGAAAAGTGTTGTAGTAGTAATAGAATATGTTTGTAGACATAATGATGACAGCGCACACAAAACAGTGTCTGTTTCGTGCTCTGGCATGGTTATCGCTCACATTGCATGCGTACTGTGCCTAAGCCCAACTGAACCATTGCCTGGCCCACATCTTCCAACCGGGTCGGTGACAGCTAAACGAATAAGTGACAAAATAATGCAAACATTTTCCTATTTACATGTTGTGATCTGTATAGTCACAGCGTGTACAAATAACAAGGCTATATGAGACAGAGACCATTTTTAATCATATAAATACTGGGAACTATATTCTCACTAGGCGTAGGAGCACAGCTAACGTTACTTGGGCGGAGTGATTAGCGCAGCACACGAGACGCGCTGTTGATGGTTCCGTAAACAAACAAACGTGACTAACTAGCTAGACATGACTCGTGATCATGGCTGACTTTGAGGAATTGTCAGATTCAGAGGAATTTTACTGTGTATCAAACCAAGAACCATATAGTCTAGAATAGATCCAGAACCATATAGTTTTTAGCCAGAATACACAGACGAGGAGTTACAAACTTTGGAAGCTGTAAGACAAGATGTCGAAGGGAGATTCAGAACGAACACAGACAGGTGCTGTAAATGTGGAACATGCCAACCTATGCCGACAGAAACCGAGTGCCTTTGTTGTAATGAATGGGGTATTGCCATCAATGTCAAGGCTTGATGACAATCAAAATATTTGCGTCACTACCACGGAAGATTTCTCTGCCCTACACCCGGGAGTTGTCTTTTTTTCCCATTGTGACAAGATCAACTGGAAGAAACACCCCATGCCGAGTGAACCTAATGGTCAGCTGTCCACCAATGTTAGTCATCTCAAAACATAACGGAACACTTACCGCAGCAACAGGTGATCCAATTTGTCCTGTCTTTATTATCGATGGGATGGCTGTATCCTTTAGCACACGTTTCATGGCCCGTGTGGCAACTTGCATTCTTTCAAAATACTCGTCTACAGTAAAATGTTCAGAGCAAACAAAATACTTTGTGATGGTGTTTACAGGTGTGTTTGGATCTATTTCCAGAGCAAGTAGCCATCGATTCATCAGTTCAGCATTTTGGGTTGGATCACGAGTCACGTCTAGCTAGTCACTTGTTTTGTTTACGGAATCATCAACAGCGCGTCTCGTGTGCTGCGCTAATCACTCCGCCCAAGTAGCCACTCCGCCCAAGTAACGTAAGCTGTGCTCCTACGCCTAGTGAGAATATAGTTCCCAGTATTTATACGATTAAAAATGGTCTCTGTTTCATATAGCCTTGTTATTTGTACATGCTGTGACTATACAGATCACAACATGTAAATAGGAAAATGTTTGCATTATTTTGTCACTTATTGGGATTACTATGCTAACAGTATCCATTTACATCCAGTCTTTGTGCTAAGCTAGGCTAGCGGTGGGTGGGTCAAATAACACTTACAAAATGCACAGAAATGAAAAACGTATGTATGGACTTATCTAACTCTGGGGGATACTGTGAATAAGCTAAAGTCCCAAAAAGTCGGTGTGTTCCTTTAAAGCTGCAGTCGGTAACTTTTGACGCTCTAACGGTTAATAAACAGAACTGCTTGCGTGTTGCGGAAGGACATTGTAACCGGAGCTACTTCTCTCTGTTCATGTCTATGAAGAATCACAAAGGTACTGGGTTACTCCGCCGCGGTACCCCCTGAAGCAATCTAAAATAGTCTGAATATATACACTTATTATAGGTGTACCCTAGTGATTCAGGACAGGCTAAAAACACGGTTTGGAAAATGAATTCATGGTGTACTCGCTTATTATATAAATTTTGTATACTTTGAACGCAAAAAAAAAGTTACGGACCGAAGCTCTGATTGGTTGTTTCTCTTACCGCTCCCGGAGCAGTTCTGTTTATTAACCATTAGAGCGTCAAAAGTTACCGACTGCAGCTTTAAATAGGGAAAATGCCATTAAAAAAATACATATATATTATACATATATACATACTGTTCACAAAACCGAAAATAATCTTGAAAAATAGGATTAGACTCTGTACCTCTGACTGATTGAACAACTAAACTTAAATTTTTTTAAATGACTGTCCAAAGCAAAGATCTCTACATTTGCTCTAAGGAAAGAAACAGTAGAATACAGTTTGATGAATGTATTTAGAAAGAGAAATAACTGATTTCAATTGTTCATGGGCTTCTACCCCACGTGTAGACTCTGCATTGTCACCAGCAAGTGATCCAATGAAATGAATGACGTCAAGACAGACACAGACAGTTTTGCTAATATGAAACGTAAAACATAATAAAGCAGCTTATTTTATTTTAAAGTCAGCATTGTCATTCTGAATTTATAAGAAACCGTTAAATAATGTTGTATTGTTTTTCTGCTGTCAGTGTTTAGCAGCTGTGACAGATTCAATGTTGCTGTTATTTCATGTTGATACAGTTCTTCTTATCATTCTGAATTTATAAGAAACAGTTAAATAATTTTGCCATGTTGGGTAAATAAATGGAGAGAGAAACAGAACCTCCAAAGATAGAATTCCGTTTCAGTCTTTTTGTGTATTGAACATTCAAAAGAGATAAATGAAGTTAGCTTAAGGCCAACAATTAAGGTGTATTTCTTTGTCTGCTTCAGCATTGAGCTGAGGACAGCGATATAAGTTGCTATCCTCAGTGCCGCAGAAAATCCTCAGTGCCACAGAAAAAACAGTTTTCTGGAGGCCCACCTACAATAAAAATCCTGGCGCTGCTAGTGACTTAAAGTAGTTAATTTAAACAACATAACTAAATTAACTTTACTTTTAAGAAAAACACACAAATGAATTTTTTTAACCCATTTGCATTTGCAGAAGGTGTCTTATATTTACATTAGTAATTCCATATTTTTTCATCTTCGACCATTATACAAAAATAATGACTTTATTCAACAATTCTTCTCCTCCGCGTAACCGTCCCCTGCACACATCAAGGTACTCTCGTTGATGGCATCAGACCTACAAAGTTGGTTACGCAGTGTAGAATAATTGTTGAATAAAGTAGTTATTTTTGTTTTCTTTGTACACCAAAAATATTCTCGTAGCTTCGTAAAATTACGGTTGAACTACTGATGTCAGACAGACTACAGCAAAGCCTTCTGGGAGACAAATGAAATGAAGTCAATGAGAGAGGTGCTCTCTGATGGTTAGACTAATGAGCTCTACCTTGAATTCCCTGAGCCGATGTGCACTGGCGTAGTGGGAACCAGATCACGTGAGGTTTGCCGGGATTTCATTCAGCAGCACAGTTCCACTGAGATTAATAAACTTCTAATTAAGCTCTTAATCAATTAATACAGGCACATTACCAAATTAATTCAAAGCAAACACAGACTAAAAGCCAAATTATTTCATGGGATTTATTTTCATGGAGATATTTAAAGTTGAAACACTTAATATACTGAATGACATTGTTTGGGTAAACAGGTCTGCCTCAAACTCATGCAGTTGGTAAACACGTCATAACTAATGTTTTCAAAGTGCCTTAAAGCCAGAGTGTTTACATTTATTAGTAAAACAACTATTGAATGGATAACTTATAGTTGGCCCAGTACATTAAACTGCTAATTTAATACAAAAATGAAACACTTGACCTTTAAAGGTCAATAACTTCAAAACAAAGAAACAGATCAATCTGGAAAAAGTACTCTGGAGCTGCTGTGATCAACAGAGCAAGGCTGCTTAATGATGAGAATAACAGCTTCTTAGAGATCAAACCATGTCTCCACAGGTCAGAGGCAGATTGTGTCACATCCTAGTACAGGGTGTGTTTATAAAAGAGTAAGAAACTATGTTTCGAATCATGTCTGTCATAACAAATTTACTGCCTTGTGTAGCTTAATCATACACTGATAAAAGAAAGATGACCATAAATATGTGGTGAAACTGAGATTCAGTGCCAACAGTCTAAACTAGGAACTAATTTTTTTACTGACAGCCCTACTTTGGGGCAAAAATGTGGCCTTTACTAATGTTTGTGCTAAAATATTACAAACCTGTTTCCAAAAATGTTGGGACACACAAGGAATGTAATAATTTACAAATCTCATAAACTTGAAGTTAGAGTTATTATCATCTACCGTGCATAATATCATCCAAAGATTCAGAGAATCTGGAATAATCTCTGTGTGTAAGGGTTAAGGCCAAAAAACCATACTGGATGCCTGTGATCTTTGGGCCCTTAGACGGCACTCCATCACATACAGGAATGCTACTGTAATGGAAATCACAACATGTGTTAAGGAATACTTCCAGAAAACATTGTCGGTGAACACAATCCACCGTGCCATTCACCGTTGCTGGCTAAAACTCTATAGGTCAAAAAAGAAGCCATATCTAAACATGATCCAGAAGCACAGGTGTTTTCTCTGGGCCAAGGCTCATTTAAAATGGACTGAGGCAAAGTGGAAAACTGTTCTGTGTTCAGACGAATCAAAATTTTAAGTTCTTTTTGGAAAACTGGGATGCCATGTCATCCAGACTAAAGAGGACAAGGACAACCCAAGTTGTTATCAGTGCTCAGTTCAGAAGCCTGCATCTCTGATGGTATGGGTTACATGAGTATGTGTGGCATGGGCAGCTTACACATCTGGAAAGCCACCATCAATACTGAAAGTTATACCTAATTTCTAGAACAACATATGCTCCCATACAGACATCGTCTCTTTCAGGGAAGACCTTGCATTTTCCAACATGACAATGCCAGACCACATACTGCATCAATTACAACATCATGGCTGCGTAGAAGAAGGAATTGGGTACTGAAATGGCCAGCCTGCAGTCCAGATCTTTCACATTTTGTGCATCATAAAGAGGAAGATGTGACAAAGAAGACCTAAGACAGTTGAGCAACTAGAAGTCTGTATTAGACAAGAATGGGACACCATTCCTATTCCTAAACTTGAGCAACTTGTCTCCTCAGTCCCCAGATGTTTGCAGACTGTTATAAAAAGAAGAGGGGATGCCACACGGTGGTAAACGTGGCCTTGTCCCAACTTTTTTGAGATGTGTTGATGCCATGAAATTTAAAATCAACTTATTTTCCCCATAAAATGATACATTTTCTCAGTTTAAACATTTGATATGTCATCTATGTTGTATTCTGAATAAAATATTGAAATTTGAAACTTCCACATTATTGCATTCTGTTTTTATTCACAATTTGTACAGTTTCCCAACTTTTTTGGAATCGGGTTTGTAGAAAGGTTGCACCATGCAAGCAGTTCTGAGTGGAATTTCAGTGAAGAAGCAGACACAGGACACAGACAATGATATTAGGAATCACATAATAACTAGATACACTAGTACCATCCAAATGTTTTTGAACAGTAAGATTTATGTTTTTAAAGAAGTCTTGTCTGCTCAAGTCTGCATTTATTTGATCCAAAGTAGCAAAAACTCTAACATTTTTAAATCTGGAATATTTTTTTATATTTAAAATGATTTTTTGTTTTCTATTTTACTATATTTGAAAATGTCATTTATTCCTGTGATTTCAAAGCTGAATTTTTAGCATCATTATTCCAGTCACATGATCCTACAGAAATCATTCTTAGATTTTGATTAATTACTCAAATCCCTTTCTCTACTTCACTGTTCAACCAAATTTGTTAATTTAACTGTTGAAAAAATGTGTTCTACTTAAATGAATATATTTCTGTCCAATGCAGTATGAAATTAAACTAAATGTGGATTCTGTTAACTGTGACAAGATGAGTGACAAGATGCTTCAAATGGTGAAGTTTATCAAATCAAGGACTGCATATATTAAAGAAGTTGTGCTATGTGTTTCAGAGTGACAAGTAGCAGTGTTTTCTGTACTTTTTATATCTATCTCTATACCTTTCTCTCTCTACAATTTTCATATAAATGCAAACAATATAAATAAATATCTTACTAAAAAAAAAGATTAGTTGCATCTCATGTGACTAATAACCCACATTAGAAAACCTTATGTGTTTTGAAAAAAAATATTTAAATATTAAGCAAATATTTTACATCAATGGGGTTCGGCAGACAAAAAAAGTTTAAGAACCCCTCATCTACTGACTTCAGAGGGACAGAAAGGTATTTTTAGAAACTTACATTTAGTATCTATCAGTTCACAAGAAGAAGACTTTTAATTTATTGATTTAGGATGATATTGATTATATATTGGCCAAATGAAAACACTTAGACATTAATTAATCTTTAAAAACATAAATAATTTAATAAAAATTTAACTTTTAGCAAATCCCAAAATGAATATCCATTACAGAGCGATCAGATTCAATTAAGAGGGAAAGCCAATGGCTAACCTTGCAACTTGCGTGTACCTGAACCTGGACAAAACTGGTAAATCCACATACATTGTTTAACATGACTCTGACCTGATAGCATGTAGTAATCAGACAGAAAGTATCTAACTTATATTAACTTTAAGTATCTCTGTATGTATTGCACACTGCAGACTTCCTATAAGAAATTAATTGAAAATGCTATGACATGAAATTCTGTATCACAGATACAGAAAAATACAATATTAATAGCATGCTGAAAAGTAGGGCCATTAAAGCCATGGTGATGTGATAACTGCAAGTAGACTCACAGCCTGTAAGTACGTTTTCATATTTAAAGAATTTGCCACTGATGATTCAAACTGGAGTTTTGAGCTGTGTAGAGTAGCGTTTGTCGTTTCTCCAATCACAAATGAAGACATGGTTTTATGTTTATGTAGCGTGATACACAAATCAATGTATAAAAACTAGGGCCGGGACTTTAACGCGTTAATTGAGATTAATTAATTACACAAAAAATAACGCGTTAACTAAGATTAATTAAAAAAAATTTTAAAAATCCCGCATTTTTAATAACTTATTTTTGCACCGCGGAACGTTTCTCACTGGATGAGTTTCGGCGGACCGATTATACTGGAGCACCAACTAACGTTCGCTTCGCATTTCACTGCAGCACATCGAGCCTCAAGTATCACCTCAACGCAAAACATATAGCAGCTAGCGTGGACTTTACACTTTATGTTGAACTATGTATTATTTTGTTGTTGCAACTGGCACTTTATGTTGAACTCTTTATTGTTTTGGCCAAGGTTATTGAGAGTTGGACTTAGTATGTTATGGCCTCTGAAGCAACAGAGAGATGTTTTCTAATAGTCAGTGTTTCCAATGTTCTGAATGTAATTGACAGTATTGTGTTTTACTTAAAAAAACACTTTCTTCCTGAATTTCTGAAATGTACTATTTCTAAATTGTTTCTAAATATGCTATTGCTACACTTCATGGCAAAAATTGCACTGGTCTGCTAGACTTGGTTGAACAAAAATAAACAATATTTTGCTGCTTAAAGCTTATGTATTCAGTCATTATTCAATGGTATACTATAAATCCATGTGAAAAAAATTACTTCTCACTGTTCTCAGGTCAAATATTTATATGCGATTAAAATGTGATTAATTTCGATTAATTAATTACAAAGCCTATAATTAATTAGATTAATTTTTTTAATCGAGTCCCGCCCCTAGTAAAAACACAATATAAGTCATTATAATTAGTAATTATGACCCCACGGGATGCAACAAATGCCTTGTTTATAAAGGGAATTTGTTGGTTTTGTCTTGTCGAGATGGGACACACGGCATCAAAAGATGTTTAGGGGCGTAGCATTTCCATCACACGTTTGAGGCATTCGGCCAATCACAACACACTGGATAGCTGGCCAATCAGAACACAACTCGCTTTTCAGATCAATGAGCTTTGTAAAAATCAATGTGTTTCAAAAAGAGGCACAGAGGAGAAACAATAATGTACAGTATGTGGAAAATAATGTGTTTTTTGAACCTTAAACCATATAAAGACATTTCATTACACCAAATACACAAAATGTTTTTAGCAACATCATATGAACCCTGTAAAAGTCTTTTTAGAATTCGTTCACCTCAAAAATAAAGTTTTTTTTTTTTTTCTCAACCTCACATTATTCTGATCCTGTATTGTATAGACAAATCAGTGTTGTCTTGGACCCAGTGACTTCTATTATAGGACGAAAACAGTTCTTCCAAATATCTTCTTTTGTATTCCAAAGAAGTCAGGAAGTACTAAGGTTTGGAAAGACAAAAGGGTGAGTAAATAATGTCCCAAAAAAATGAGGTGGGGTGTACTATACCTATTTTCATGAGCTATAACTCCAACCAAAAAAGGCTTGTTTATTGGCCTTTCTTGTCAGAGTTATAGCTTATGAAAATAGCTATAGTTCTCCCCACCCCATTAAGCATAGAAAGCTGGTAAAGATTTAAGACCTACTCCTGACAAAACATTTCACAGAATTAACAGCCTAGAAACATCCATACAGCCATTGTTTCAAATGCTGTACTGTGTAAATACAGAGTATGATATTAATATCTTGTAGCAAACATTTCTAAAATAAATGAAATATAATGCCACTGACAGAACAGACTTGTTTAAAAGATCAATGGTGCAAATTCATCTACAGTAAGTTTACACATCTGGTTCATGTCAGTCAGAAAGAATGAGTTTGTTCTGGCTTTCTTCTGGATGACATGAACTATGTTCTTGAATTTCCTGCGATATGTCACATCTTGATTTGTTACTGCAGAACACTGATGATGATCATTGTTTCCCAAACATAAAGAACAGAAGAAAAGTAGCAGCTCCCATAAAGGAATCATTTCTTCATATCCAGATATAAATGATTCTGTATATCGTAAACAATGTAGCTGGAAACACATCCATGGCAAATAGATAAATCTGCCACAAATCTCAACAGCCATGGTAATAATTTTCTTATTGTTGAACATGGGCTTCTGCTTACAGCAACTATCAAACACATGTTTATCAACATTTACACGATTATTTACCCCTGAACAGTGCAGTACATATTTAAACGCCTTTATACATATTGTATACATGTTGTCAGTTTGACACTTACCGTATCTCGGCTGGGTTTAGTTGGGAGGAAAAAAACGGGAATAGAAGACCAGCCTTGGTGTAATACTTGAAAAACAGACCGTTCTGTCGATGGCAGTTCATAAAGTTCGCCTGTTACAACTGTCACCTCATTAACTTATTGTTATTCTTGACTTGAATGCTCTGAAAAACTGTCTCTGTTTATCTGATACAGTCGAACTCACAAAACGATCGACCTTTCACTTCTGTACGCGTAAATAAGGCGGAATGGTGGGAACGGTGGAGGACTGGAGCGCAACAGTTTCTCTACACGTCTTCGGCGTGAGTTTAATTACGAATTATACTATGGCAGAGGCAGAGCTTATGAATATAAATTAGGCCACGCTGACGTTGCCTGGTAACATTCGGACAGCGTCCAGTCACGTAAAAACTGTTCATATTCATGAGCAAAAGATTCAGCAAATCACTCTTGGCCACTAGGAGAACGCCAGATTGCGTCATTAATATTAATGTTTTAAGCCTTTGCCATAGCAGGATTATCATCTCTTTAGGAGCGCCATCTGTCGAAGCAACGTAATATAACCTCAACCGTGTATTTCCATTTTAAATTATATCAAGTTTTACATTTTCTGCATCTTTTCTTACTGTTGTCATTTAAAATCTCCATCAAGAACACTTCTTCATCAACACTTTAAAAGTTTTATTTAAAATACTGTCATTAACAAAAACAAAACAGAACACAGGCTGTCTATAAAACGGGTCGACTTTATTGCTTAGAGAATACAGCTTACAGCTTTTGCAAAAGGCATGTGAATACGCTTCTGAACTACATCTTACCAGTCATCACAAGATATGAATTAACCACACATTCACAACTCCAATTTTACACATTGCACCTGGAAAAAATCTGCTATCAAAACATTGTACAAAGTGAGAGTTACAGAGCACTCGGTGCGATATGCACCAAAGCGCCCACGTCATATAGAGAGGAAATACCATGAGCAGATTTCTGAAGCCTATCTGGTGACTGAATTTTCAAAGTTTTTCTATCTTTGGTTCTAAGGGACAGATTTTATACTGCACATGTAAATCTTTTCCTTGGAATACTGTTTTGAACACAGGGCAGGTAAAAGCCTATCTACACGTAATCTTTATCCTCACTTGAACTAAAAAAAAAAAAAAAGAACCAAAAAGCAACATCCTACATTACAAACCACATTCTCAGATCTCACTCGCAGAACAAAGAGAAATACAGAAGCGGGGATGAACGGCTGTAAAAATCATTTTCCAAAACATTTTCCCCAGATGTGTCTCTTTAAGCTATTTTACAAAGACAAATATAAGAGAAATACGCAAGTCACCTAAAACAGAATGCAATTCGAAACGCCGGCTCCTGAATTTAACCAATGACAATTAACATGTTGCGCCTCATGCCACATCACATGAGTTAACATCCTTCCCACACAGATACGGTGAAAATTATGCCAACTGCCTTCAATTAAATCAGGAACAAATGAGAAAGAAAAGAAGGATTCTCAAAAGCTAATAATTCTAGTTAACAAGTGAATCGAGTCAAACATAGCAACAAATCACAGGAGAATGCCCATGATTGCTCCTAAACCATCAGTATGAATTTATACTGGCGATCTGGGATTTATAAGTTTATATAGAAGAGAACACTGCAGAGGTCCCTCTCTGCTAAGGTTACAGAGAACAGAGTGTGTGTGGGAGACCGAACATGTCGGTAAATATATATATTTGTCAATCTATCTGTGTGCTTCGGTGAAAGCCTGCCGGGATTCACATGTCGTCCTCTTCATCTTCATCCTGGGAAGATCCGGCCTGCTGAGCGGAACTGGCTGAAGCGGCCGCTAGCTGTGCCTGCTGGGCGGCCTGCTGCATCTGTAACCACTCCTGCTGTGCCAGCTCAGCCTGCTGCTGCCGTGCCTGTAAGACAGCCCAACTTATCAGAAGAGCCACTTGAAATCACAGCGTTCATGCTGTTACACAAATACAAGGCATAAACTGGAAAGCCACCGAGCGGGAAGTTCATTTAAGCATCTTTGTGCACATTTCAAAATGCTTTTAAAGCTATTATAGGATTTTTACCTTGGCAAATAATTCCTGTTGTTGACGAAGAAGTTCTTCCTCAGGTATCCCAAGGTTCTCTAGTCGAGAGCTGGCCTTCCTCCGTTTAAGTGCTACAGTTTTACACTCTTGCAGAACATCTTTTACTTCTGTGATGTATGACCCAAAACCTAGACTTTCAAGTGCTGAGGAAAGATAAATCAATTCCCTGTTACATATAGCGGTAGGACAAAGGATCAACACATTTATGCTGTAAATCTATATCATGGTTTCAACACAATATTATCTATTCACGGTCTCTGCAAATCCAAACATAGTAAATTAATCTTTAGTTACACCAAGAACGATAACTTTAAAGATAACGATATTAGCGTCCAAACCAGTGAACGATATTGTCTGTTTTTTCTAAACACACATGCATCTGCCGCTTTAAATCCTCAAGCTCTTATAGCAGAATGGATTCTGATTGGATGTCAATGTTTATATCGTTCATCAGCTGGAAAAAAATCGTTCTGAAAATGATTCCAACGATACCGTTTCTCCATGCCTTTATCATTATAGTTGTAGTCTGGACTCTGCTATTCTTTAATATTGAGAAAATTTTTTAGAACTATATCTTTATCGTTATCTTTATAGTTATCGTGCTTGGTGTGAATAAGCCTTAAGACCTCAGAAGACCTAAAAGGTTGCAGGTTCAAACCCACAAAGGGACGACAATCCAATTACCATTGTGGATTTGATTAACATATTTAAAGGGAAAGCTCTTTTTTTTAACCCCTCATGTTGCTCCAAACCTGTATGACTTATTTCCTTCTATGGAACACAAGGATACTGGGATGATTTTTGAAGGACTGCATGAAAGTGTTTTTGTGTTATGAGTTTTGTTCATACAATTTAAAAAAAAAAAAATAATGCTCAACACTGCAAGAAAAAAAAAACTTTCCAAATTATCTTATTTTGTGTTCCAAAGAAGAATGAAGAGCATACAAGGAGTTTCATTATCGGATGAACTCCAACCAATCCAACCAGTTTAAGGTGTTCCCCCAGAGCATATTCAGCTAGTCTTCAAGACTGAAGAGACGAAAATTGCCCAAAACCCCTATAAATCAGTCAAATGATAAACCTGACCAGGAGACAAACGTAACCAAACTAGTTCTTCAGACAGTCTTAATGTATCAGCTATGTTTATGCATCTGGCCACAGAGTGAGAGCATCTAAGAGAAGCAGAAGCAGGGGTGTTTCCCAAAAACATCTTTAGCTAATCTAAAGCATCTTTAGGGGTCGTTAGTTCTGTTGAACTCTATTGGTAATGACAGAACTTGCGACCATAGTTGCTTTTGGAAACGCACCCCAGAGTTTAGCCTGGTTTTTCATCATGAACTGTATTGAAAATAAACCAATGACAGTGAATGGTGACGGAAGCAAACGTCCTATTTTGTGTACATCTTAAGCAAGAAAGAAATACAGGTTTTGGAATAACATGAAAATGAATAAATAACAGAATGAACTACCCTCCAACTCAAACTCACTAAGCAGACTATGAATATAACTCTCCAACACGTATCCAAATGGATTCATTAGCGTCTAGTGACCTCACAGCCATCCTCACCGTTTATAACATGTTCTGGGGATATAGTCTTCTTCTCGGATTTATTGCAGATCTCGTTGGCCTCGGATGAGACGAGGTGAATAAACTCTGTGCAGCAGTTCACCACCAGCTCTCTGGCATCGTTCGCCACTCGCACATTGGGAAGCGTTTCTTTAATCATTTTATTGATCGCCGCCCTCGGGATCGTCAGGTCATCGTCGGTGCCCGATGAAGAGGCCATGAGGGATGAGCTGCCCAGACGCTTCAGAGTTTGAAGGGAATCGAAAGCAGGCGAGGAAGTTCAGTGGACTGTTAATGAAACAACACCCACAGCGGCGGCTTTGTGTGGAGATTCAAATGATGCGGTCGGTTTCTTCTAGCAGATCACTAAAACACTGTCAGAGAGAATGTATACTTTTGCATATACGTTTGAATTCAAATTCAGGGAAAGAGTGTGAGTGTGTGACACACGGAAGGGAGGATGAGAGGAGTCGGTACCTTTCGGTCGTTCAGTTTACGCTGACTCTCCACATCCACACATCAGAGCTGCTTCTGCTGCTGTTCCTGTGCGCGTTCATAATCATGATTCAGCTCCGATCATTCATCCTCAAGCTGCTTGGATAAACTAACAGACACCTCGCGCGTTCGGCTAAAGCCCGGGGCGGATTTTTTAAAGCATTCGGAGCTCTTAATTCATTACTTCACCCACTCGGTTAGCGATCAACGAAATGAACCCCACCATGCAACACTTCCGGATATCCGGTGAATCTTCTGCTTGTTATTGTTTCGTAGGGTTGCTTGACACTGCCTCCTACTGTACGGAACGGAACTTATGAAATTTGATCTCGAGGTACTCTTGTACCCACAGCAACTCGAAATCCGTCAAACCATTAAACACTGTATATTGTATAAAGCCCTAAAATTTTGTTGGGAAAAAGTACAAAACTGAGAACGCATGATTAGAGAAAGTCACGTGGTTATAGACTATAGTTTTTGGTCCAAGCAGCCATGCAGTTCCTTGAACCTCGTGTTTGTTATTGTTTTCTTTTCTTCCTTCTTCATATGTTATGAATAATTATGTGAGATAATAGTAAAATATTGAGGCGATGCACTGCAAATTTTATCACGTTTAGGTCATTGTTTAGGTTGCTATTTACATAGTTCATCGTTACATGACGTTTTTATTTAGTAAAGTGCTGCGGGACTTAAAATAGAAATATACAAATTAATCAGAATTTGTGAAAACTTATCAAATATCATTTAATGACCCAGTTGATAAAAAAGTTAAATCAAGATTAAAATATTCCCTTGTTTTGCGAGACAGCTTTCAATGGTGGCTTTGGTAGTTTGGTCAGAGTGATTTGTTACTCTGCCAGACAAATTTGTACTTCTGCTCTTTGAGTTTCTAATTTAAGAATTGATTTAATTGATTTTTTTTTTTTTTTTTTTTTTTTTTTTGTTTGCTTGTTTTATTTTTAGAATAAATAAAAAGAAAATAAGTAGATAGAATAGGAAAATAATAGGGAAGGCTAGTGTTAGAGGCTCATTTTCAAATAAACATAAAACAATTCAATAGAACAGAAAAAGAGTAGAGAATACTTGTATTAAAGGCTCTATTATTTTTTAATAAATGTTAGAAAAGAAATAGAATTAGAGAGTGCTAGAGTTAGAGGGTCAAATGAAGATGAAAGAGATGTATTTTCAGTCGTTTCAAGCACTCAGCTGCTTGGATTGAGTTGGGCAGGTCGTTCCACCAGAAGGGAACAGTTAATGAAAAAGTCTATGATAGTTTTATCATAGGTAGAATGCAAATTGTTTGAATACACGAATTTCAGTCAAATGTATTTTATGCCATATTAAAACCTTTAACCCACTTGGAAAAATCAACCCATGGCAACAGTTTTAAAAGTAGTCAAATGCTGTGGAAAAAAAACTTTCGGACTTGGCACCCATGCATCCAAAAAGAGCTTATAAGAGGAGGCTGCAGACCTGGAGCTAGCAGATCCACGGCGCACAGTTTCACGCCCCTGTAGTTCCTTATGCGTCCAGTAGGTGGAGGAGGATACACGGCGAGCTCGAAAGTTTATTGATAACCATCCTGTCCATAAACATGACTGATTGAAAGTTGTTGTTTTTTTTGTTTGTTTGTTTTTTGTGTGTTAATTTGAATATAAACATTACATTAAGATATCAGATGATCTGCACTATACCCATAATTGGATCAAATGGACAAAGTAATGATACATGATGTGGCCTAATTATATTCACTGTAGGTTTTCATACAGAAGTGGATATATATATATATATATATATATATATGTGTGTGTGTGTGTGTGTGTGTGTGTGTGTGTGTGTGTGTGTGTGTGTGTGTGTGTTGTTAATTTACATAAAGCTACATTCAGATGTTAACCAGATATGGACCATCAATTAAATATTTATTTGATATTGATTTAATCATTTACTATTCACTATTGGTTTTCATACAACAGAACAGTGTCCTACAATGCATTTTATAAAGACAAAATTTCCAAGGGCCATTTGGCCCTCTGACAAGAAAGAAACAACTTTTTTGTGTATAACAATATTATTTATTTACACCATTTATTAAAAACATGAACTTGGATGACTCCTGTTGAAGAATCTCTTTTAGTTGTTGTTTGGTCCTCCTGTCAAAATGCTCCCGCTCACTGATAATTTTTTTTTTAACTAAAGTTGGATAGTTGTAGAAAGAAATGGTTATTTGTGAATAAATGGTAGGATGTCATGTGTGACATGTTTTCATTTATAGCAATAGCATTCTTACAGAAATTGAAATGTTACAGGATTAGTATTCAGATCTTATTGGTATGACCAGCAATAAAGTACAACAACTTTGTAACAACCTTTTAATGAAGAAAATAGAAAAGCTCACCTAAGGGAAATTGAATGGAGTGTTCAGCACGGTGTCTTCGTTATAGGAATGTGGCAATCGTTTCTTAGCTGTGGACCTAAAGATGTCTCTGTGCTGGTCATCTCCAAAACCAGGCTTTGATAACTATACAGGGAGACTAGAAGGAGAATCTCTCTTCAGAGTGACTTCAGTACCTGGGGATGCATAAGCAATGGTAATGGCCAGGGAGTATAAAAAAGTGCCCCCAAACATTTGCTTTATGATTCTGGAGTGATATCACCCTCTGTAAAAACAGCAAAAAAGAACAACCCCTCCAAATCACAAAGTTTAATAATTACTATTTTCTCATGAGCTACAACATGTTAAATCTTACACATAACAGATAATGATCTGGGCCGGTGGCTTCAGTTCATGCAGGGAACCAGGGACGTCATTATAGGCCTATTTATATATATATATATATATATATATATATATATATATATATATATATATATATATATATATATATATATATATATACACACACACAAACATGCTTGTATGTGAGTGCAAAGATTTTGCAAACGCAAGTTACAAATACCCTAGGGGCTAAGCCCCCCTGTCTTCCAAACCTAGTGGCGTCCCTGCCTACACCTGCTTTATACACTCTTCTGAAGCTGGTCTTTTAACTGTCCAAACAACACAGCTAAAAACTATGGGTGATGTGGCTTTTTCTTCTTTGGCTCCTAAATTGTTGAATTCCATGCCCTCTGAGATTAGGAATACAGAGTCCCTTAGTGTTTTTTAAATCATCTCTTAAAACATACTTTTTTAGGGTAGCTTTTATGTGATTCATGTGATTACTTTGTTTGTTATTATATTGGCTTTTTAGTTTTAGTTTTGTTATGTGTATAATTTCATATAAGTGCTTTGAGATGCTACTTTTAAATATAAAATAAAGTTTTATTATTATTATATTACATTGGCTAGCCTGGTCAATTTGTCTCATTTCCAAATGATGTCCAGATTGCCCACACCAAGCATGAGTTTTATTATTTTTTAACATTGCCCAAAACTATTAAACTGCCCATGATGCACTTATCCTGAGGAAGAGTGCTCTATAGAGTTCCAGTCTGATCAGGATAATCCTGTAGTTGTTTATTTATTTATTTATTTATTTATTTATTTATTTATTTATCAAAGGTTAAGATAACATTTTTGAACAACACATAGCTACAGACAATTAAAACCATGATTGAATGACTGGATCTAATCCAAAATGAGATTATTATTATTTTTTTTAACAACCCATGTTCAAGAAATGTTCTAAACTGACAAAATCCGATCAGTTTACCTTTAACAACTGGGCCAATAAGACAATTTATGTTATTTGAAGATTATGACAAGTGTGATGTAAAAAGGCAATGCCCTTTTGAGAGAACTGGCCACAAGGTGGTGCTATAACAAGATATATAAAAAAAAAAAAAACAATGTGCAGAATGCAGAACATTTTAACATTTCATTTAAAACATTTCATTTAAACATTTTATTGTTTCCTCTGAATTATCCTCAAGTGGTTGTGATCTAATGGCAACATGATGTTTGCTTTTTTTTCCTCACCTTTTCTTTATCCTTTCCCCGCATGCATTTGCTATATAGCTCTTCAACTCATTTTCTTCTTCCAAATGTTGGTAAAAGAATATATCAGTTTCATTCATTACATAGAGTAATTGGATAATATCCAAAAGATAAGAATACAATCTCTTCCCTCATGTCCTCTTTTTTTTTTTTTTTTTTTTTTTTGTATCAAGAAATTTATCCATATTAAGTCTGACAGATTAAATTTTGCTTGGTACTAGGCCTATATTTAAGGATAACTTAAAGTAGATTATAAGACTTCAAGATGACCAAAAGAAAGAGAGAAAAGATCAGATGAACAATTAATTTATTCAGAAGGAATAATTAGCACAGGCAACAACAAAACTATGCATTTTGCATAGTTAACTTTTAGCTAGCTGTGATTTATAATAAAAGACTGTACAATATTTGGTATTATGCATTATTGCATTTATTCACAAATAATGAAATTCTGAAATAATGACAACAGGTCAGCTGTCCTTGGAGGTATTCCAGAGAATAAGGGTAACATCATCGTTTCAAAAAATATACAGATTGGCTGTACTCTGGGACCCTGTTTCACGCTTTCAAAATGCAGGATCCGTCTGGAAAAACCCCCAATCTGATACAAAGATTTTTTGTATATGCTACAGCTAAATGCGTCTTCATGTGGACTGGGCCTTATTGCCATATAAATCCTGAATTTGGCAGTCGGGGCAGCTGTGGCCTAATGGTTAGAGAGCTGGACTAGTTACCAGAAGATTGCTGGTTTGAGTCTCGGTGCTGGCAGGAGTTGTAGGTGGGGGGAGTGAATGAACAGTGCTCTCAATACCATGACTGAAGTGCCCTTGAGCAAGGCACTGAACCCCCAGTTGCTCCCTGGGCACTGGATATATAGCTGCCCACTGTTCATGGTGTTTTCACTTCTCACTCCTGTGTGTGTGCACTTGGATGTGTTAAATGCAGATCACCAATTCTGATTATGGGTAACCATACTTGGAAAATGTCATGACTTTCACTTTTTTATAACTTGTAGAATGTGTGCGATTAATTGGGTCTAGAGTTAAGGCTGGAATACACAACATGACTTTTTCAGTCTGGACACACTGATGCTAGATGCTGAAAGTCAGAGCCAGCCTGCAGGTTATCGGCAGTCAATGTTGACAGATTTAAAAAAAAACAAGAACCAAAAAAACAAAAAAAACAAAAAATACCATATGATGGCCAGATTGAGCACAGTCTCAGTTGTTTTATTTATTATTATTATTTATTATTTATTATTTTTTGTATGTAGTATGTTCTTGTAATGAGACACACTTTGAAAATGCTCAGTTACTTAGTGTATGATGCTCAGGTTTTCTCAGTAACCATTTACAAGTTAATAAGTGTATGATGCCTGGTGTTTTTGTGAAAATTCAACCTTTATCAACACAAATATATTTTCAGCAGAGTGTTGAATCCTTGAAACAAACTCCATGAAAACAAATGCTAAGAAGAAGCACATATTGCTATAACATTATTTTTCTTTCTTCCTTTCTTGGTAGGCTACTCTACTTGAGGGATGCAGAACTGATGCTAAATAAAGATATTATGCAAAGATATTATGGCTATTTATTTATTCATTTATTTAAAAGGGACAGTGCATATGAATGAACATAGCTTTCAGTAATGTACTGTACATATGCCATAGTTAGCCCCCAGGCTATTTTACATTTTTAGTCCCCTGTGAAGTCTTCAACAATACCTAGTAACACAGCTAATCATTTAATTTAAACATGATTCGACTTAATTTAAAAGACACTACATGCAACAAACAACATATAAGAAATGCCGCAGTTAGCAACAGGGCATCTAATATGGCATACTCATACATGACGGACACACACATATACACATACACAGTAAAGTGCTACTCAAAGTGCATTAAGTGCATTATCAAATTTCTTAAAGTGCTATTAGATGCTGCCAAGTGCTTGATCTAGTTTGGTATACATACAAACACTTATAAAGTAATAAAATGAACCTTACCCATTTATCTTGCATCAAGGAGCAAATCTAGACATTTCCTGCCCATATACAGTATGTATATAGATTTTTTAGGGATAGCAATTTTACTTCCATATTGGTGTGATGTTATCTCATGTGTACGTTAGTTGTATTTTTTTAATTAATAAATTATATAATATAGAAATATTTAGTATTATAATGCCTTAAAATGATAATATCAGGCCTTATCTTTGCTGTCACGCCCAATGGCGCCTCAACAAAAAGGCAAGAATTCACTGAATATCTATGAGGCTGAGAGGCATTTTTTCTGAAGTTAAACCAACCCTGGAACATATCCTGTTCCAGAACGATTTATGTTTAGAGAGTAATTTGCTGTATACTGCATAATACCATGCAATTTCCTCAGTTTTTTGGAACCGTCAAACTGGCTTAACAAAATTGTTAAATCGTTTTCTGGAATACCCCCAGGTCTCCAGCAGTATATTCTTTAGGAAGCATTCTTGTCTTTATCCAAAGACAAGGTGTTACGGCTTCTCCAGCGCAGGAGCTTTGAGGAAATTGAGACTTGTTTTGAACACCTTGTCATGTTCAAACACCATTTTGTAGAAGGTTTCAATGGGAAGGTCACCACTGGGATCTGCATATTTTAGGTTGGTCATGTGTGTGCACAGATGGTTAATCTGATGGCGAAATGGCGGGTTGGTCATTGTAATCATTTTGAATGTGTGCTGGTTATAAAAGAAACAACATATGGACTGTTAGTAAATCAGAGACGAGACCAAACATCAGAGCATTGGAAAGATAGATGATTGAATGTAATGAAATGCTATGTGAAAAAGCACCTCTGCGACATCCTCTGGAGTTTGTCCAAGACTCTGGAATATCTGGTTGTAGTTTTTCAAGTAGATGTTGGTAAACATATCTGCTGTCACTTTATCAGCTTTGGAGAGGTCTATCTTCACGCCTTCCTCGTACACCTTACGCTCAAACTCTGTGATGACGGGTCCTGGTTCAATGAGGCTGATACTGCACAGATGCAAATACAATATACATACAATTACAACTTAAACGTGGGGATCAAAGCTTTCAAAACACATCGAAAATCTTGAAATTATTGCTGCGATCTATTATCATGAAGAAGAAAACTGAGCTCTTATAAACTTGTACATTTGAGTAATTCTAGTCATACAAAGCTACCATAGGATGTGATGAAGCAATGTGGTTCATAGATTCATGTTTAAGTGAATACATTTTAATGAGGTAGTGGGGTTTTTGGGACCATATATATGAGTGTGACCGCTTACTTCAGATTGAATCTCAGAGCTTGAACTGCCAGACTCTCACAGAACCCTTCAACAGCAAACTTGGAAGCAGCATAAATGTCATTAAACAAAATACCTGTGTACGTGAACACAACAGTGATTACCCAGGCTGAATCCTCTCAGAGCTCCTTTAGTCATTGTTGTTAATCCTTTAAGTATCTAAGTTGGACCTCTCACCCCCTGGCATAAAGAGCTTAAATGCAAATATCGGCTTAAGAAAAACCAGTCATTAATAAAAGCTGGTTGGGTTATTTTTAACAACTCACCCTGAATCCCCATTACATTGCTGATAACCACTATGTGGCCACTTTTTCTCTGCTTCATATCAGGCAGAATCTCCTTCAACAGTCGCACAAGCCCAAAGAAGTTGGTGTCCAGGACAGATTTCATCTCATCAATGGTCTGACACTCAATGGGCCAATCATTCCCATTTCGGCATTTCTGCATAAATGCATAACTGTAACACAGATAATGCAAGGGTAATATCAACGATGCTGATTCACAGAAGACAAATGAAACAAATCATGAAGTCTTCTTGAATTTTACAGATTTAAAAGGGTTCCAGGGTTAAAAGCGAGGTTTAGATTTAAGATAATCCGGGGTTAAGGGCAGTGTAAAAAAGAAATCCCTGCGTGTTTACAATTATGTCTGTCACCGCCTTATGTTAAGGAGCGGTGCACACGGTGTGGCGAGTAAAATGAGATATTATGGCCACAAAATTAAAGCATAGCATTTGTGTTTTGATGTAAGTAGTAGACAGGAAACCCTTACTGAGAATGTCAACTCTGCGCATGGGCAGGCTGTCCAGACAGGCTTTGATAGATTTCTCATCACAGACGTCGAGCTGCTTGATCTCCAGTGTGCTGCCTAAAGTATGACCGGCTGCCTTCTCCAGAGCTCCACGTTTAGCCAGATTCATCCATAGTCGCATACACTGCCAAAGCCAAAATATTAGCTTAACTTTCATTTGAACTAGTCTGCTAAGGTTTCAGCTAACAGATGGAGAATAATAATTTAATTACTATTAAAGCTACTCGTATAATTACTGATAAAGCTAATATATAGACTAAGGTTTTTTTTTTTTTTTTTTAACTAGACTATATATATTTATCTCTTTTTACTAATCTGATTACATTTCCAAGTAACAGATTGTGATCGAAGTCGTTATTTAATGACTAATGGATTAGTGCTTCTCAGAAGCTTACTTTGTAGTAAATCTACATGCAAAGTCAATTTATATAGCAGAAAGTTTAAAAAGTTGTTTACGGAAAAACAACATACATTTTACTACATACAGGTTACAGTAACTCTTTGAATATTACACATTCCTTTCTGTCAATAATGTGCACATTCACATTTGTCCTTTTTAGAAAGAATTGTTTGGGACATGCCTTTGTTGACAGCACTAATGGTGGGACAATCTGTCGATAACACTTTAGATTAGAACAAGGTTCCATTAGTTGATGTTAGTTGACTACTTCAGTTAACATGAACTAGCAAGAAGAATCCTTCTACAGCATTTATTACTCTTAGTTAATGTTAATTTCAACATTTACTAATGAATTATTCAAATCAAAAGCTGGTTAACATTAGTTAATGCACTGTGAATCAGCATGAACTAACAATGAATAACTGTATTTTCATTAACATTACCAAAATTAATAAACTATTATTTAACTGTTCTATTTTAACTATTATACGACTATAGATATCCTTACCCATAAACCTCTTTTTCTCATCTTTGGCAAGACGAACAGCAAGTGCCAATCCAATACCAGAAGAACAACCAGTGATCAGTACAGCCTTCTGATTCATGGCTGCTGTCTCTGATGACACGCTGGGATGAGAGGACAAGACGTAAATGAAGGCTAGGGAGAACTGGAAAGAAGATAAAGAGACAGAATGAGTAAGAGCTTGAGAGGTGAGCTAAAACACCTGCTAATCCATAGCATAAACACTCAGCAGAATGACCCATGTGTCACTATGGTCTAAACATATGGTGGAAAACACGCAACATTACTATTGCTCTTTACACCAGTGTGGTCTAAAAGAAATATCTGATAGAACACAACATAATATGCTATATATTTACAGAATTCTTCCATTCTCACACACTCTCCTTCTTTTTTTTCTTAAGGAGAGACTGGTTGGAAACCTAGTGCCAAGGAGAAAAGGTCAGGAGAATTCATGCATATTTATTCTGAAATCTTAGACCATCTGTGTGTCTGTATTGGATCATTGAGGAACTGCATCTTACCCATGATTTTCAAAAGTTTGGGCTCAGTATGATTTTTTTTAAAAATAAATTAATACTTTTATTTAGCAAGAATGTTTTTTTGTCAACTTTATATTCATCACATAATCGGGAAAAATTTTAGCATGTATTCTCAAAAATATTAATCAGCACAACTGTATTCAAAACTGATAATAAGAAATGTTTCTTGAGGAGCAAATCAAAATATTGGTTATTTCTAAAGGATCACGTGACACTGAAAACTGGAGTAATGATGCTGAAAATTCAGCTTTGAAATCACAGGAATAAATTACATTTTGAAATAATTACAAAAGAAAACTCTACTTAATTTTTGCACCCTTTATGAGCATCAAAAACGTCTTTTAAACATAAAAAAAAAACGTACCACAAACTTGGAGGGCTTAAAATTCTCTGGCACCGTGCAGGATCTCTGGCGTGCAGCGTTTGGCTGCGTAAAAAAATAATAATGCTACTTAAAAAAAAGAAAAAAAAAGAAGACTTGTTGATTAACACTTTTGAGTCCACGAGTTCGCCAATCAATGGAATGAGAGGAGCAGCATTCAGTCTCAACTAAAATAACTTACCAGCCAATTCAGAATGTTTTGCTCTTATAAACACAAGACGTTGCATAATAGTATCCAAATTGCAGTTGTTTGCATTATGCATTTTAACAGTGTTGTTCGTACAATTAATTTTCTTGATTTTTATATTTATTTGAGCCAACTATTACTGCCTCATTGTTAGTTTATATATAAAAAGTCATGCTTAAGCCTCGTTTTCACTTGGGTATTTTTTGTTACATAAAAAATATCAGATTGCTCAGCTGTCAAAATAATCAGTAGATTACTTGATTACCACAGTAATCATTAGTTACAGCCCCTAGATTAGTCATAATATTTCTAAATACAACTGCATTGTTTTTACTTTATGTAATTAAAAGACAAATATTTTGTCACTGAAAATTTCTTAAAAAATAGTATTAAAATATTGTCTTGTTCTAGTGAAACCAAGTATCTGTATTTTGTGTCAATAAGCAGTGATACAGCTCATCATTTTCAGAGTGTATGTACAGCTTTCATTCTTCAGGTTCAACCATATATTTATGAAAAAGAAAAATCAGTTTGAATAAAGAAAGCAATAACTTGCCATAGTATCCTTTCAAATGTTAAAGTTGCTAGAGTCATTGCAAAATTGTAATTTACGTTTTTTTAAAGCATGTCAATGATTTATTTAAATTATTATAGCTGTTTTTCTGCATGATATATATTGCATATAACTTTAAATATCTGCATATATTTGAGACTAACGGCACATTGTGTGTGAAAGATGAGCCATTTCTCCAAACAGCAGTATTATGTTGCAGCTCTTAATAAAATTAGCAGCCCTGGCAAGTGGCTGTTCTACTTGCTTTTGGTGTTTAATGAGCTGTTATTTTTGTGCCCTATTTGTATCCATCATTCTCTCTTATTTTATCTCTGCAGTAAAGAGCTGAAAGATCCAGATCTGCTCTACCAACATGCTAAAAGAATCTACTCGCCAGATTAAAGTAAGAGGGCCTGTGTCACTCTCACATTCATTTCAGCACATAAACTACACAATATTGGGGTATTTTCTCACCATTTGACTGGTGTGTAAACAGGAACCATCCAGACGCCTGGCCTTTCATGGAGCCAGTGAAGAAATCTGAAGCTCCAGACTATTATAGGTCATCCGCTTCCCCATTGGTAGGTACTAATATAATCTGCATATATAGAAATGACATTTAAACTTTCTGAAAAGATACTAATCAGTAAAGGTCTATACAGTTTTGAACAATGGCATCTTGCATCCAATTGAATAAACCTCTCCTCCTGCTCAGACTTGAAAACGATGACGGAGCGTCTGAAGAACCGGTATTATGTGACAAAAAAGCTGTTTATCGCCGACCTGCAGAGGGTGATCACAAACTGCAGAGAGTACAACCCTCCAGACAGCGAGTACTGCAAGTGTGCCACACACTGGAGAAGTTTTTCTACTTCAAACTGAAAGAGGCCGGGCTCATTGACAAGTAACAGACATCTAGCCTAGGACAAGGGACCAGTTAGATACTATAGAGAGTGTGATCACATTCACGTTTAATTTGGATGAATGACATCCAAACTTATCAAAAGTTGCTGCTTTCTGTTACTTTTTTCTTCCTTATACAGTATAGTTATGAAACTCAAGGTTATATTTGTGTTTATGAGGCTGCTGTGCCAGTGCATTAAGGGAAAATGAAAACTGAAAGTGTGTTTGATGTGGGCGTTAACTTAGACAGAAATGGCTATGAGTAGTTCTGTTTATCTGTCCCATGCGCCATTAAACGAATGACTCACGAACAGAGCAAGCTGTTGCTCTACATCCTGCACACAAACATTTGGTTGTGCAACATAAAGTCTTATCCTGTAAAACTTACTGACCTGAGATGCTGCAGCCAAAGACGGACAATGTTTGGCCTCTAGTGAGGATGTCACTGCGGTGCCACCATTCTCTGCCAAAGCTGTTTGAAACAGCCGGTTAGTCATATACAGGACGTGCCTATTGAGTACAAATCTGAAAATATGAGGGAAATTGTTTGTTTGTTTTCCCGGTTTTTGTTTTAAGTTGAGTTCCTTCAGTGTTCTTTATTGAAGAAAAGACTGCTCATTCCTTGACAGGTCATTTCAAGTAACAATAGTCTGTGTTTTTGTTCTCTTCCGGAAATTACTGGGAAATCCACTTGTGTTTGTAAAGGGATTATCTCTGTTTGCAAACCAATATTTGTCTTCTTCAAAAGCTTTCAGCATGTCATGACCCCAGGTGTCACCATTCACTGTTTTTGCAGCTTGCTTTTTATCCCCATTTGGGACCAGGAGCAACTATTTCCATTTCAGTCATAACTGCTGCACAAACCCGTGTTTCCAAATATGTACGTTTTCTCTGATACCGCATGTTGTTTGCTAGTTTACTGTTCATGCACAGGACAGCAGGTTTATTTTTCAGTCTCTTGTAATGGGCATTTACTTGAATCATGACTGCTGCAATATTGATGTATTATCAGAGTTCTTTATTTTTGGTTTTACTGTGGGACACCGATGACCCTCTAATGAAAAGGACAGACGGGTGTGATAGAAGGTGGTTGGCCATGGTTACATTTGGAAGGTGCATGTAAATTGCTACAGTTCTGTGTACTATAGTTGTTGTTGTTTTGTTTTTGAAAATAAACATTTTTTTAAAGTTTGCCCTGCTGAGAAGTGATTTAGATTTGAATTTCACATTTCTGATTTAAGCCATTTCAAAGATTTTGTCATGTTCACAATAATCCCAGATAATTATTAATAAGAAGTTATCTATTAATGTATATGTGTGTGGGTGGGTGTAATTTATAATGTATTATGATATTTCAAATATTTAATAAAATAAATAGGGTAATTTATTTAAGGTTAGTAAGATATAGACAAGATTGAAAAAAAATTATTTAACAGTGTATCTATTTAATTGAATATTGTCTGTTTCTATAATGTGTTTGTTTTGATCAGAGCCTGACTATCATGCAGATGACAAAGCTTGTTCCTTCAGTTTTGATTTCCTAACATCACTGACTGCCAAATGGGGCCCCATTTAGGTCTCTATTTCTTCTGCCCTCATTCCAGGCCCTGCTCTCTACATTTACGAATCAAATTATGTTTCAGTCCACATCACTGTTGTGCCAAGGTGCAATCATAGAAAAACAAGCCTCTGATAACAACTGACGCAAACAACAAATAAAAAAAAAGTTTATTTTATTTCTTATACTAACAGTCCACAGATGCCTGTTGTCATTGAATTTGGCCCCTATTTTGTTGTATGTCATTCATCTCCCCTAGTCGGGCCCTCTCTCTGTTTTCGGTTTCATTTCTCAGCTCAGCAGACTCAAAAAGAGACCGTTTTAAAGACCAGAGGAGGTTCAGCCTCTCAGACGGGACCGCTACAGTAATGGCAGCACAGGTGAGTGAACATACTGACACAATACTGATCTGTTCAGATAGTTATTTGATCTTAGTTTACAGTTCTTTATCGTCTTTCAATTTAAAACCCTAAGTAAATTAGTAGCTTTGACATTTTTAACATGGAATAATTATTTAAAGATTCATTATTATGATTAAAGCACCAGGACCAAAATGTTGTCATCCATTTGCAAACCTGTGTTTCTCTGTTCTGTTGAACACAAAAGAAGATCATTTGAAGAGTGTTGGTAACCTAGCATTTGCTGGCAGCCCAGAAAATGACTAATCTCGTGCATTATTATTTTCAGGAAATGCGTCAGTCATTTCAGTCAAACCATGTGTGGTGACAAAACTGATGTGTTTCATGAATACTGATCATTTATGACAATGTAAATACCTGTTATTATTGCACCTTTTTCTTCTGACTTTTTTATTGTAGATGGACTTCAATCTTAGACCGTACCAGGAAGAGGTGGTGCAGGCAGCACTCCGAGGGGAGAACAGCATCATCTGGCTGCCCACCGGTGGAGGAAAAACCCGTGCTGCGGTTTATGTCACTCAGAAGCACCTGGAGACCACAGCCAATGCCAAAGTGGCAGTTCTGGTCAACAAGGTAAAGTCAGATTAGTGCTTTATCACTCTGGCTTATTACTCTCATTGTATTTAGATTTACACATTGAGTTTTCATATCCATTGTTCTCAGGTGCATCTAGTTGACCAGCACTTTGCAAAAGAATTCAAGCCTTATCTCGAGAGAAGATACCATATAACAGCCATCAGTGGGGACAGTAATGAGAAAGACTTTTTTGGGCGTCTAGTCAAGGCCTCAGACCTGATCATATGCACGGCTCAGATCTTGGAGAATGCCCTGATTAACACGGAGGAGGAAAAACACGTGGAGCTGTCTGGTAACAGATGATTCCTCATGACACACCATGATATATAATGCCTTACAACAACTCACAGCACACGAATGTAAACTTTTTCTTTTTCCACTGGCTATTGGCTATTTGCAAGTATTAGAGGAACAATTCCCATGCTTTATTGATGTAAGAACTATGATAAGAGACTTTTGATTAACTTATTTGAACTATTATTTACTAATTATTAACCCAAAAATATAAGTCGGTAGCTACAAACCAAGTAGCACCTTCTAAGCGACAGCTTTATTTAAGCTAAATCTGCAACCCCTTTACCCATTCTGGGATAGTTTATTTATTTATTTGTTTGTTACACATAAATATTTAGTATATTTAATTTTGATGCTAAGGTTAATTGCTGTAAAATTCCGAAATGACACAAACAATGGTTTGAAACATTTTTGAGGTTGGAAACCTAACAGAAAAGGATTACACTTAGAACAGCTCAATATTTATTTTGATCTTCTAAAGCAGACAATAACTTGAAGGTTAAGTATTTCCATTCACTGACTACTTCATATAATTGATTTTTGAAAAAGTTTTGTGTCGAAAACATGATGACGTACTAATATGCATTTTACAATACCCTTCATTCGTCTCTATTCAGATTTTACCCTGCTGGTAATAGACGAATGTCACCATACACAAAAGGAGAGCGTCTATAATAAGATTATGGGCCGCTATGTTGAAAAGAAATTAAGAAAAGAAGGGAATCTGCCTCAGATTTTGGGTCTCACAGCATCACCTGGTACAGGAGGAAATAGGAAACTGGATAAGGCTGTTGAACATGTACTGCAGGTGTGTTTAAATGTACACAATAAGACTGTGTAATGAAGCTAAAAAATAAAATAAAAAATTAAAGTCGTGTTTTCCCACAATGACACCAAAGATTTAATATCAGACTGTATATGGACCCATAATGGACATTAATACACACAGAAACATCAGGTCAATTGAAAACTCATTTAATTTAGTGCTGTGAACTAGTGAAAGAATCTCTTTTGTCTCTCTCGTTCTCAGATCTGTGCCAATCTGGACTCAGTAATTGTGTCCACCAAGAGTTTTAAACCAGTGCTGCAGAAAGTCGTCCCTAGACCCAAAAAGCAATATGATATTGTTGAAAAAAGAGCTCTGGTACTTTCCTCTGTGTGCTTTCAGATTGTGTGATTCTATACAACTGCTTAAATATTCAAGACTAATGAGTGTGTGTGTGTGTGTGTATATGTTTGTTTGTATGCAACAGGATCCATTTGGCGACCACTTAAAGGCAATGATGTCGATGATTCATGAGTTTATGCCGTCAATAGTGAGTCGCAGCCTGCGAGAGATGGGCACCCAGGAATATGAAGCTGATGTGGTGGAACTCGAAAAAGCAGGTTATTGACACTTGTTAGTTGTACATTGTAAATCCCCGGCAAAGACATGACTTGATTTGCTGGTGTGTTTGTGTGTCAGGTGTACAGAAAGAGAACAGACTGATTGCTCAGTGTGCTTTGCACCTGCGGCAATACAACGACGCTCTTCTCATTAATGACACGGTTCGCATGGTGGACGCGTTCCAGGGTTTAGACGAGTTCTACAGTTCAAAGAAAACCAAACTGTTGGATGGAACAGACATCTTTCTCCAGGGACTTTTTGATGGTATGGACTGTTTACTGTGCTGATGACTGTTGTGATTCTCTTAACCTGTTAACTGTCACCTGTCCACCCTGTGGGACGCCTACATTTACTTCACTATATTACAATTAAATCTAATCTAATCTTGACAAACTATATATCGTTGGAAAGGTCTAAGACTCCCAAATATATATTTTACCAATACTTTTTGTTAAAAATTATGTAGGAAAAGTAATCGATTAATGTATGACAAGAGTGCACCCTCAAAAATCTAAATTATACAGTGGGGATCGAAAGTTTGGGCACCCCTTGCAGTATCTGTGAAAATACGAGTAATTTTCAAAAAATAAGAGAGATCATACTAAATGCCTGTTATTTTTTATTTAGTACTGTCCTGAGTAAGATATTGTACATAAAAGATATTAACATTTAGTCCACAAGACAAAAAAATTGCTGAAATTATTAAAATAACCCCACTCAAAAGTTTGGGAACCCTTGGTTCTTAATACTGTGTGCTGTTACCTGATGATCCTCGACTGTCTTTCTGTTTTGTGATGGTTGTGCATGAGTCCCTTGTTTGTTCTGAACAGTTAAACTGAGCAGCGTTCTTCAGAAAAATCGTTAAGGTCCTGAAGATTCTTCAGTTTTCCAGCATCTTTGCATATTTGAATCCTTTCTAGCAATGACTTTATGATTTTGAGATACATCTTATCACACTGAGGACTATTGAGGGACTCAAACAAAACTATTTAAAAAGATTCAAACATTCACTGATGCTCCAGAAGGAAACAAGATGCATTAAGAGCTGGGGGGTGAATACTTTTGGAATTTGAAGATCAAGGTAAATTGTACTTAATTTGTGTACCGGGAAACATACAAGTATCTTCTGTTGCTTACGAAGGGCAGAACTAAATGGAAAAAAAAAATATTTCAACAAAATAAGACAAATTTGGCCATCTTCATCGTGTTCAAAAGTTTTCACCCCCAGCTCTTAATGCATCTTGTTTCCTTCTGGAGCATCAGTGAACGTTTGAATCTTTTTAAATAGTTTTGTTTGAGTCCCTCAATAGTCCTCAGTGTGATAAGATGTATCTCAAAATCATACAGTCACTGCTGGAAAGGGTTCAAATATGCAAAGATGCTGGAAAACTGAAGAATCTTCAGGACCTTAACGATTTTTCTGAAGAACGCTGCTCAGTTTAACTGTTCAGAACAAACAAGGGACTCATGGACAACCATCACAAAACAGAAAGACAGTCGAGGATCATCAGGTAACAGCACACAGTACTAAGAACCAAGGGTTCCCAAACTTTTGAGTGGGGTTATTTTAATAATTTCAGCATTTTTTTTGTCTTGTGGACTAAATGTCAATATCTTTTATATACAATATCTTACTCAGGACAGTACTAAATAAAATATAACATGAATTTAGTATGATCTCTCTTATTTTTTGAAAATTACTCGCATTTTCACAGAACCTGCAAAGGGTGTCCAAACTTTCGATCCCCACTGTAACTGGAGGTTTGACCTTTGTTTAAAAAAAAAAAGACTTCTTTGTTGCCTTTTTCTCTATCACATTTTAGAAATCATCAGAAATTATAAATCGACTGAAAACTTAAAATCTCAAAATTCATCCCTTAAAACCCATTTTAAAATCGGACATTGCATTACCATGAAAATGGTACATCAATATCATGTTACAATATATTTTAGTTCATGAATTATACAAATTTAAGTTTGGGTTGTGCACTACAAAGTCAATGTTCAAAGATGTGAGTTACAGTTAAGGGGTTAAAGGGACAGTTAAAATCATTTACTGACCTCAGTGTTGTTACAAACTTGTATGACTTTGATTTCACACAACACACACAAACGCAAATAATAATAATAACGGGATAAATTTTGCATGCTATTTTACCATACAGTGGAAGCCTTTAGTTGAGGGGCTGTTAAGTTTCAAAAATAATGACACCACAGGGGTTATGGGACAATTTTACAATTATTTTTTGTTTTTATTTTTTTATTTGTTTTTCTCATCAGTATTAGGTATATATCTGGTGATATTATATATTTAAATGTATTTATAAGGTAAAACTTTAGTATAGGTACCAATTCTCACTATTAACTAATTGCTTATTATCATGCCTATTATTAACATATTGGCTGTTTATTAGTACTAATTAAGCACAGATTAATGACTAATAATAAGCAGCAAATCAGGAGTTTGAGGCAAAAGTCACATCAGCCCCTTTCACACTGCACGTCGCACCCGGCATATTGCCGGAACATTGCCAGGTCACCTTCTGTGTGAAAGCAACCACGTCCCGGGATTGATTCCCGCATTGAACCCGGGTTGGGGACCTAGTAACATTGCCGGGTTCAACCCGGGATGAGCGCTTTGTGAACAGGGACAGACTGGGACTAAAAAACAGCCCTGGACTTTGACTAGGCCCGGCCCAAAGCAATCGGCACTCGTAAACTCGACAAAAACAACAATAACGCATGGCATGAGTGTCACAAGACTTTAATTGTGGCTCATGATACCATACCATCCAAATTATAGCAATAGCACTGATGTTGACTAGATGTTGAGCTGGAGTGGGTGTCTTTCTCTGGTCTTGGTCTAAGCTCAACCTGAATAAACAACGATGGAATGGATTTTTTTTTTTTTTTTTTTTTTAAACAGGTTTTATTCCAAGATAGCATGGAATAGTTTATATAATATGCTGTTATAACATTATAAAATAAATGTATTACTTAATCCTAATTCATTGAGTAATTAATCTTACTGCACAGATAATAATACCAAATCTAAATGAAAATACACCATTACAAATGTAGCTTCTGTATTCAAAATCTTCAAAGTTTGTAAGCATTTACTGTAATGTTACCAACATTTTTAAAAGTAAAAGCACAACATATTTCTTAATATTAGCTACTGCATGTGACATTTTACAGCTAAAATGTTGAAGTTTAGCTGAAAATGTAGCAACCTGAATATCACTTCCTAACATCATCCCAACAAGTAACACTCTTTCTCCTCTCATGTTCCATACTTGGATCTGGATCTGCCTGTGGAACCCGCTCATCTTTCTGTCCCTCATCATCACTGGTGGCATGTTGTGCATACCTGTCTGGCTCACTTCACTGCTGCTAATATTTAACTGCGAGGTGATGCTTCTGGAAAATATTGCTATATATTTCGGTTAGTTTGGGAAATTTAGCGGCTTCAGTATGTAATTTTTTCTCTCGCCTTCTCAGCTCCACCCTTTTCTTTCCGTTTTTTACCCACGGCCGCGTTATGCATATTGTTTGTTTGTTTCTATGCATCTTCTATCTAATGTTAACGTCTTTGCTGTTCATTTCTTCCTACTCTTCCACTTTTTATTCTCCTCACTTGGTGGCCACGGCCAGTGCAGCTGGCATCCAACTTAAAGGTGCATTGCTGCCACCTGCAGTACTGGAGTGTAAAACAGATTAGCGGGGGGAAAGAAAACAGGTGATGGCTGCACGCGTGGTGGGTGGTGGGCTGGCCCGCCGGCCGTCCTGGAGCACTGGCCATTCTGTGATTCTCCAGATCACACAGATGGCCAGTCCGCCCCTGTGTGTGAACAAAAGCCAGATCTAAGCAATTATATGTATGTGCAAACTGTAATGAAGCAGAGATCAGTTAGTTACTCACTTTCCGCGCTGACGCCGAGATCGTTCGCTTGCTTCAGTGAAAGTATAATGTGCCTAGCGTTGTCGACTCGTACATTACATGTCACGTGCTGATGTCACGTGTCGTTATGGGATCTTCAAGGGTTGTGTGTGAAAGCATGCAAATATACCGGGTCAACACTGGCAGTGTGAAAGTGCCAAATCTAGCGACCCGGGAACAATTACAGGAACACTTTACCCGTGTATTTGCCGGAATGGCAGTGTGTAAGGGGCTATGGAGAGGTCGCTGGTACCTGTGACCAGTGACAATAAAGGGCTACTACTACTACTATTTAATGATTTGTTAATATTGAGAATTAGACATTAAAATAAAGTGTGTGACCATAAATATATGTACTTGGTGCCTGCTCACATACCCTGCTGTTACATTTAGATTACCTTTCTGTCATCTAACACTCAAAATTATTAAGAAATAGCTATAATTTATCAAAATAATACTGTACAAAAAAAAAAAAAAAAAATGCTGTAATTTATAATTTTGTGATGTCTATAGTTACATGTAGGATTTAAAACCATTGATTTTAGTTTTATTTTAAGTTATTTGGGCTAAATTGTATAGATTGTTAATAGAATTCATTGGTCTACTATATTATAAAAATAATTATTGACCAGAATTTTATAATCAGTGCAAAAAAAAAAAACACCATAATTGTAGTCAACTTGATTTTTCGCTATATCCAAGTCTTGTGAAGACATACGATAACTTTTTGAGGGAAACAGGCTGAAATTAAAGTCATTATTCATTGATAAATTAGCTTTCTTTTTGTTGAGAGCAAAATTTGAAGATCTCTGTTATTAGCAGATATAATCCGGCTCTTCTGTTTCTGCTCAGAGAATCGCCTGGAGCTGAAACAGCTGGCATCGACTGCCTGCTACGAAAACCCCAAACTGGCCCGTTTGGAACGCACATTGCTGGATGAGTTTAGTGATAAAAACTCTCGTGGTATCCTCTTCTCAAAGACCCGCAGGGGCACCCGTTGTCTTTATGACTGGGTGAACACCAAACCTGCACTGCAGAGGGTCAACATCAGGGCTGGCATTCTCACTGGAGCGGGTACAGGTGCAAATCACATGACCCAGGTACTTTCACACAAGAAAACGTCTCAAATGGTTTCCCTAAAAAGTCATGTTTACTTGAAGAAAAACGTCTAATGTGCAGTAATTACAGACTAAAAACTGACTAATTCTGAGTTTGGTTATAACTTCCTCTGCTTCCTATTTCTGTCTGCTTTTTTTGTGTTTGTTTTTAGAATGAACAGAAGGACACCATAAAACATTTTCGAACTGGAATCCTCAACCTCCTCATCTCCACCAGCGTAGCTGAGGAAGGGCTTGATATTCCAGAATGCAACTTAGTTGTACGTTACGGGCTGTTGACCAATGAGATCGCTCAGCAGCAGGCCACTGGGCGGGCTCGAGCTGTGAACAGCGTCTATTCAGTGGTGGCTGAAGAAGGTGGGCGAGAACTACGCAGGGAACTCACCAATGAGTATCTAGAAAGTCTGACGGCAAAAGCTATTGACCAAGTGCAGCAAATGAGTCCCAGAGAGTTTAGACACAAGGTTTGCAATGAATTTCTGCATTCATGTCAAATGATAGAAAAACTTGAAGTATTCAAATTCCATTGCCTTCACATTTTACCGTAAGGTCATATTTCTGTTTCTTTATTGCTGTCAGATAAGCGAGCTCCAACAAATCGCTGTTCTGATTCGAATCCAGGCCGAGAAGAAGAAGGATGACCGAAAGCAACGCTATAGTCCTGTTCAGGCTCAGTTTCAATGCAGAGGATGCTTCTTGCCTGTCTGCAGTGGAGAAGATTTAAGAAAAATAGAAAATACACACCATGTCAACATCAACCCTGAGTTTGTGTGAGTTCATCACAGTCAGTGTCACAGACCAAACAGACATTTAATACTGCTGAAAAATGTTTCATGAAATACAGTACACTACCATTCAAAATTTTGGGGTCATTCAGTTGATTTTGAAAGTCTCTTATGCTCACCAAGGCTGTAATTATTGTATCAAATATACAATAAATGCAGTAATATTGTGAAATATAATTTAAAATTACATCATCTTTTTGATTCTGTTTTCAAATTTAACTTAGTCATGTGATTGCAAAGTTAAATTTTCAGCATCATTACAGTTTTCAGTGTCACATGATCCTTCAGAACTCATGCTAATATGCTCATTATTATCAATGTTGCAAACAGTTGTGCTGCTTCGTATTTTTGTGGACGCTGTGATACATTTATTATTTTCAGGATTCACTGTTGAAAGTTCAAAAGAACAACATTTATTTGAATTAGAAACTTTTGTAACATTATAAAAATCTTTACTGTCACTTGGATGAATTTAATGCATCCTTGCTAAATAAAAGTATTAAAAGTATATATATATATATTTATATATAATTAATTAATTTAATAAAATCTTACTGCCTCCAAACTTTTAAATGGTAGTGGCATTTATCTTATATTCTTAAAAGCACATTTTGTGCTATTACAGTAAGATATTTGGCAAAACCATTTATAATAGACATACTAAATGTCTAAACCAAAATATAATAAATTAATAATGTATAAAATCAAAATATGCTTGCAAAAAGGGTTTGATTGATAGTTTATAGGACAGAAAATAAATGAAGTCAATGATCCCTACCATGATCAAAAACAATTCTGTTTCATAGGAGGCATTATAAAAAAGGAAGGCAGGTCTTTCTGGAGAGGAGCTTTGAAGATTGGGAGCCTGGACGGGTTATCAACTGCAACAAATGTGGAAAGGTATAGATTGTGTTCGAAAAAACAAGAATAGGTGATGTTGTATTATGAATGTATCCAACTAAACACAGGAAGAAGTCCTTAAGAATAGTGAGCTACATTTCTTCATCGCTATGTCTCTATTTCTCAGGATTGGGGAATGGAGATGAAGTTCAGGAGGGTGGTAATACTCCCCTGCTTAAATATAAAAAGCTTTTCCTTGAAGACTCCTGGAGGCAAATCCACTCCCAAGCAGTGGAAGGATGTCGAGTTCCAGGTGAAAGAGCTCGACTTTCTTGAGGACTTGAGCAGCCGTTTCCCTAACCTAAACTTAAACGACTGACACGTCATTTAAACTCAGTTAAAACACTGTCACAGTTTTCCCTGTCTACAGTCAGCACATCTGTACCAGTGGTTTTCTTCTTGTAGGTCATGGAGGTATTGCAAGTGGCCATTGATTGCTGTTAGTTCCAAACTTCTTAGCATCATGAGTATACCATGATCCATTCTCATTATGCTGATTATCCATCTTGGCTGTACTTAAATAATGTTTTTAAATTGTAGTGTTTACTTCATAGTTTCTATCATGTGAGAGTTTCGTTTGCTTTTGTCTGAAAAAAGTGTGTGTGTTGTGATGGTATTTTTATTAATCTCATTGATTATTCTGGTGTCCTCCTCTGGGATCAGGACTCTGCTGCTCAGATTATTAGTTATTGTTGATATTACTGTGCAATATGTCTCTAAATGTATCTGAAGTTCTTAATGGCCCTCGCTTTCAGCTTGCTTGAACATTTACATATATTCATTTAACGAGGAGAAATATGAACACATTTCAAAATCTGTGAGTCTTCATTTAAAGTTTGTTTATAGCACTTAATATATGTTTCTCACCAAACATAAAAGGATAATGCGTCTAACGTATGCTTTTCTGACCTTTTTTAAATTTTCTGCATAACCACATGAGTCTGTATATCATATCTATAATATATGATTTTTCAAAAAGATATAATAAAACAATTATGCACTGTATTTGATGTATTTTCTTCCTTATAGTTGCTACTCAAGTGGATACTTAGTGTTATGAACCTGTGTGTGAGGAAAGTCTACAGTCAGATATATTTAAAAAGGGGGAGTTTCTGATTGATTTTTGATAGTACATAGTTTCAACCACTAGATGGCGCCAAGCAGTCTTGCTTTCCGTTCGCGTTAATTATTGTTAGTTTTCCTTAGTTAATTAGTCATTTGCACATGCGATTTGCCTTGTTTAAACACTCTTTGGTATGTTTGAGCTTTTAGTTCCTGTGCTATAAGTCAAACCAGTAAGTTGCGAAGGAAGTAAGAGACACACTTGTCATTATAAAAGTCAATATCTATTATGTTCACGGTTCATCTTCCTTAGCCTTGTGTTCTTTCAGTCTTGCACGTGGGTTCAAAACTAACTGGATGGCAATTAGTAAATAAGTACAGTATCTGCAAATAAAATGGAGGACAAACTTTGAATAAAGATTCATGTTGTATTGTAATGTTAAATGTAACCAAAGCAAAAGAGAGCCAGATCCATAGGCCTGGGGATGACATAAAGGGTAGTGTTGTGCCAGTGTGGCTTTGCATGGATCAGTGCCGCAGCAACGCCCACAGCACACAATTAAACACACACACACAATGCCCACAGAACAAATCACACACACATACACATGCTGCACATTTAGGCCCTACACAGACTTTAGCAAGGTCATTCAAAGTCAAAGCTAAAATTCTGTCAGACAGAAATGACGAGCTGAATCCCAGATGTATATACGTACCTTTAACTCAGTCTTCCTTTATTTAGCATATTGATTTTCTCATCATGCCTATATTTTTTGCTTTCTGTGAGTACATCACCTGTGCATGAATGTAACTTTAGCGGTCTTAATCAAACAAATGGACATTATTATGTGAGAGGAAAGAGATGTGTTATTATAGCTAGCTCTGTGTAGGCCTCCAGATTGTTGATGGAGCAGCGGCCCAATATACAGTTTAGTGTACAATAATATTTGACCACTGAATGCTGCTACTGACTAATCAGAATTAAGTATTTCAGTTAGCCATGTCAGACAGTTGAATGCAGATGCGAACATGAGGAGAGATCACAGAGTCTAGCAAAAGCTATTGGTCAGAAACACTACAGGTCAGACAACACTACAGCATGTACATAAGCACACACGGCACAGATGTTGTTGTTGTTGTGTGTTCAGTCCTGGACTGGCTTTATCAGACAGGATTAATCATGTCAGCAGGGTTCATACTAGGTGTGTTTAAGTCTGTTTGTGTAAGTCACTCTCTAGAGCTTCCTCTGTCTGACTCTCTCTGTGTGTGTGTGTGTGTGTGTGTGTGTGTGTGTGTTCATAGAGTCCCAGGTGCAAAAGAGATGATGGATGAATGGACTCCCCCAAGAAGGCCAAACCAAATATTCCTCCCACTGACAGTTCAAAATGACTCAGCACACATCTAGAGACTGAGAGACATTCCTCTTAGTCCAACAAAGACTGTAATCGAAACCAAATGTTATGAAAGCTCTTACCCAACAGATAGTTATGGTCACTTCAAAAGGATTATAAAACAGCTTTGAATGTAAATACGGACTTGTCTCGTAAAGTAAATCTAGATTTCCAAAATTCCTTTCCCCATTTTGTTGTAGTTAAACATGGTCTTTAATTACTCATGCTCGAATGCAAGAGCTGACCAATTCAGAAACATATAAAGACAGTTTTTCACTCCATATATAAACATCTGACCACAATAACAATACGCTGAACCTGTATATAGTTTATTATAAAAAAGGCAATGAGGGACTGTAGTGAGTGATTAAAGGAAAAGCTCGCCCAAAAATGAAAATTGTCACTTATTTTTATGTTGTTCCAAACTCTTTTTCTGCTTTTATTTCTTGCAGCTCAAAAAGTGAATTCTGAAGAATGTAAACATGTCTTTTCAGATGTCAGATCATAGTAATCTTTGAAGATCCTAAAAGAACCACATAAAGTGGTTTAAGACTCATGTGCTACTTTTGACTCATATGCTAAGTCTTTTGATGCCAAACTGAAATTTAGGTTTGTATTCACTAATTTTCTTCTCTAATCAGTTGATCGTTCAAGAACCATTGCAACTAGATCATCACTCTTAAAAACTAAGGTTCTAAATGGACATCTATGATTCCGTAAAAAACATTTTATGTCCGTAGAATCTTTCCATTGCGCGAAAGACTCTTTATAATAGAAAAAAGATTTAGCAGATTATTGAAAGAAAACAAAAAAGTTCTTATAATAGGTTCTTGGGGGAACCCAGAATAGTTCTTTATTATGATGAGATTTGAACTTAAATGATCAACTGTTGGTGTCATTTTGAAAAGACCCGACTCACTGATTCATTATTTGTATTAAAAATATGTATTTTTTATTTATATAGCACCTTTTCAAAACTCAAGATTGCTTTACAGAGTCTAAATAAATAATAATAATATGAATAAGTAATTATTTAAATTTGAGTCTGTTTCTCAAACAACTTTTTTTTTGTTTGTTTGTGTTTTGTCCTTTTTGTAGATTCAATGGACTAGGAAGTGTGAAATTGCTCGTTTCGTGCTCTACAGAATGAAAAACAGCATGAGGGCGAGTCAATAATGAGGTGACTATTCTTTTAAGAAGGCAAAGGAAAGAAGAAACCTGAGCCGTCGTTTATTTGTCTACAATGTGCAGTGTGTGTCTGTCATTTTCGGCACAGTCACACTGTCTATCCACCTTTCCTTCCTTCAGTCTCTCTGTCTGTCCTGCTCTCTTTGTCTCTCCCTCCCTTCCTCCTCCTTTTGTCCATCTCTTTCTGGCTTATATGAAAAACACCCTGTCAATCTTGTTTTCTTTTATTCTCCCTATTCTATAGTTAATAGGCTCCTATTTTCTTCTAGAAGAAGCTGTGCATTAATGATCAGGTAGACTGGGATTGTTTTTTTTTTTACAGTGTCGAACAAGAGAGGCTAGAGGCAGAGAACAGTCTGTGTAGAGACTGAATGGATGTGTTGACTCTCTTCAGATAGCCAGTAACAGCCAGTAAAGGACAAGGAAATTGGCCCAAATGGGCTATGGGTAATTTCACATCTGCTGTGTTCAATCAACCTCTATCTGGCTTTTGTGCAGGCCAGCTCTCCACAAACAGCCAGGTGTGTGTTAGCATGCGTGTTTCTGACTGTGTGTGTGTGTGTGAGAGAGATATTGCGAGACAATGTGTAATATTGAAAAAACAACACACTCAGTGCTTTCATTTATGTTTGGACAGCACGTGCAATCCAAACTGCACAAACACATTCACTCAATATCTTGGTTGAAGATATACCCATTGAACATAATGTCTTTCAAAATTCAAATATTTAGGACGTGACTTGATTATATGCATCAGGGTTGATTGGATTGTGAAAAGGTGCCATTATGTTCCCGACTGAACCCATTGGGTGAAAACATGTAAGATTTTGTGATGAAAAAAATACATTTGTTTCACAAGTTATTACCTTTTTATGAATGACTTCAAAGTAAAAACATTTGGCATTTGATTAACAAGCACAACAAGGAAATGATTACTTTTATTCGGCAGGATGTATTAAATTGATAAAAAGTCACATTAAAGTCATAGTAAAGAAAATGATCAGTATTTAGAGTGTATGGGATTCTGTTTGTGTCATGTTTAGATTGTTTTAATAATGATTTTTCTAAATCTTTTCGATGAATTCATCTTTAATATTTGAACTCGTTATATTCAGAAAGCTGGTGGGAACTAATTACAAAAATTCTAAATATTCTATTTGTTTACCCGGATATCTGTAAAATCCACTGAAGTTTACTGTGAGCAGTAGCGTATAAAGAATAAAACTCAGTTGAACACACGTCAGGGAGGACAACACAAATTAAACAACAGTAGACATAGACAAATGTATTGTACAAAGAAGTCAAGTTTAATTTGGCACAAAACAGAATGCCATAATTTTTGGCCAGTGTTTGTATGGAGTCCTTACCGTCTGTGTACCTATGTTCTCGTCTCCCGAGACTTCCCCGTACCTTCTCGTTCTTCCGAGTTCCCGTACCGTTTCATCCGGTTCCTTCTTTTGTTTTGTTTGTCTCCTTGGACTGTTTATTTTGTATTCCCTTTTTGTGCAATAAATACCAGCAATTGGATCTTACCCTCTCCTTGTTTTTTCCTACACACACATCGTCACAGAAGGACTCCATCAACAGAGATCCAGCGGTATGTCTTTTCGTGTCTCCTCCCCAACCAGCATGGTGGAGTGGAGGAATAAATATTTAAGGTTGACCTCTTTCCACCAAGAGGGCAATGAAGTGGGTGCCATGGCACTGGTGTTTTGGTCCCTGGCAGAGGGCATGGGCTGCAATGATGCAGCCCTTAAGGCCTATTTTAACGCTGGACTGGATGACCCGGTTTCTCAGGAGGAACTCGATCAGTTGAACACATTCGGGTTCTGGGAGTTTGTGTGCTACCTGCAGCATCGGCTTCCGTGGGATACCCCAGCCACTTCTGTCTCTTCCGGTAGGATGGCCGCCAGTCCAGAGCCACTGCCCAAGTTGGTCGCCAGCCCAGCTCCACAGCACAAGATGGCCGCCAGCTCAGAGCCACAGCATGAGATGGCCGCCAGCCCAGCGCCTCAGCACAAGATGGCCGCCAACCCTGCGCCACAGCACAAAATGGCCGCCAGCCCAGCGCCACAGCACAAGATGGCCGCCAGCCCAGCGCCACAGCACAAGATGGCTGCCAGCCCAGCGCCTCAGCACAAGATGGCCGCCAGCCCAGCGCCTCAGCACAAGATGGCCGACTCAACGCCTGAGTCTCCAGACAAGGTGCCACCTACTCGCCATCATAGAGGGCAGAGGAGGAGGAGACAGGTGTCTACCATTCCTCAAAGCCCGGAGAACGTTCCAGAACGGGCCGCTGCCGTCCAGGAGGACGTTCCCGAGCGGGCCGCTGCCATCCAGGATGATGTTCCCGAGCGGTCCGCTGACGTCCAGGAGGACATTCTCGAGGCGGTGCCCGAGGCCGTTCCGGAGGCCGACGGGGTGCCCGATGCCGAGGCAGTGTCCGTTGCTGTTCTGAAGGCCGAGGCGGTGCCCAAGGCCGTTCCCGAGATGGTGCCTGAAGCTGTTCCGGAGGCCAAGGGGGTGCCCGATGCTGTTCCGGAGGTCGAGGTGGTGCCCGATGCCGAGGCAGTGTCCATTGCTGTTCTGGAGGCCGAGGCGGTGCCCGATGCTGTTCTGGAGGCCGAGGCGGTGCCCGATGCTGTTCCGGAGGCCGAGGCGGTGCCCAAGTCAGATTCCTGTTGACCTTCCTGAGTCAAGTCAGGTGCCCGTTGACTTTCCAGAGTTGAATCAGTTTCCGGTTGACCCTCCAGAGTCGAGTCAGATGGTCATGGACCCTCCAGAGTCAGGGTTAGTCACCGTCGACCTTCCAGAGTCAGGGTTAGTTACCGTTGACCCTCTAGAGTCAGGGCTAGTTCCTGTTGACCATCCAGAGTCGAGTCATGTTCCAGTTGATCCTCCTGAATCAAGTCAGATTCCTGTTGACCTTCCCAAGTCAAGTCAGGTGCCCATTGACTTTCCAGAGTTGAGTCAGTTCTCGGTTGACCCTCCTGCGTTGAGTCAGGTGTTCATGGACCCTCCAGAGTCAGGGTTAGTCATCGTCGACCTTCCAGAGTCAGAGTTAGTTACCGTTGACCCTCAGGAGTCGAGTCAGGTTCCAGCGAACTCTCCAGAGTCGAGTCAGGTTCCAGCGAACTCTCCAGAGTCAGGGCTAGTCACTGATGACCTTCCAGAGTCAGGACTAGGTACCATGGACTTTCCAGAGACAAGGCTAATCACCGGTGATCTTCGAGGACTGAGTCAAGTCACCGGTGATCTTCGTCCTCCGGGTAGGCATCACGTGATGTCCTTTATGGACCCATGTTTTTGTGTTTTTGTTTCTTGTGCTTTCTGTCCATTTCCTTCTTTTGACCTGGCCCTCCGTCCCTCCCCCTGATCATCCGCCGGTCCACTACCCTCCTGGACTCCTTGTTTTGTGTTACACCTCTCCTGCCTCTGTCTTTCCATTTCACCTGGTTGTTCCGTCTCTGTCTTTCCATTTTACCTGGTTGTCCTGTCTTTGTCTTCCCATTCTATCTGGTTCTACTGTCTCTGTGTTCTGACCCTCTGTCCCTCCCCCTAGTCCGCCGCCGCTCCACCTCCCTCCTACCTCTTTTTCTGTTGGGTTTTCCTGGGTTTCAGGTGGAGTAGCTGGTAGCTGCTCCGTAGGGGAGGGGGTAATGTCACGCTGTCAGTCTCTGTTTTCCTGGGTGTTCCCTAGTGAGCTCACTTCTCCTTAGGCACTTCACCATAGGCACTTTAATTCCTCCAGTCTGGTCCTGTCTTCACAGTAATTGCACCCCAATTAAGCGCACAGGTGCAGACAATCCTTTGTCATTAGTCTCCTTATAAATAGTTGCCCTTCTCTGTTGTTTGTATGGAGTCCTTACCGTCTGTGTACCTATGTTCTCGTCTCCCGAGACTTCCCCTTACCTTCTCGTTCTTCCGAGTTCCCATACCGTTTCATCCGGTTCCTTCTTTTGTTTTGTTTGTCTCCTTGGACTGTTTATTTTGTATTCCCTTTTTGTGCAATAAATACCAGCAATTGGATCTTACCCTCTCCTTGCGTTTTCCTACACACACATCGTCACAAAAAGACACTCCAGCGATTGGTAGGCTTAATTTACGTTATAGCCACGGATATGAGACCTTACTATTTACCATTAATTCTATCATCACCATTATAGCTTACAGGGAATCCAAAGTGCACCCAAACAGCAGACCTGTTGGTTATTGGAGGATCTTCTATTTCTGGTCTGTTAAATGCATTAGACATTTTGCAACGAGCCTTCAGCGTGTGCTGAGTGAGCGAGCGCCTTAGGGGCCGTTCACACATCGCCGTTCACACACGTCTTTCTCCTCCTTTCCAAAGCGCTTGGGCAGTTGCGCCCCTGAGGGGTCTGCCTTTGCTAAGCAACCATGACGTGCTCTCTCCATGAAGACGCAGAAATTTCAGCAAAGGATAAATGGATTTGCAGCTCTAAAAATCGCTTGCAGTAGGCTAGCTCTGCTACTTAATTTATTTCAAAATTGCAATCCATATACAACTATGATCAGCTGTTCCTTCATCTTGGCTGAGCTTTCAACGTTGTTACGGGAAAGGATGAAGATGATTGGTTAGTTCTTGTCACATGACCCGTGGTGCGCTTGCGGCATTCTGAAAAGTTGAGATGTTTTTATTTTTGCTGTATCTAAAACATACCCAACTGTACCGAACCGTACCGAACCGAACTGTGACATCAGTGTATCGTATCGAACCGAACTGTGAATTTTGTGAACCCCTAATAAATATATATATATATATATATATATATATATATATATATATATATACACATACATACATACATACATATAGTGGTTATAGAAAAGAATAACCACCCTTTGCAGCCTGAAATTTGAGTGATCATGTAACACTGAAGACTGGAGCAATGACTGTTGATAATTCCGCTAAAGAGATGTACTGACCCCAAACTTTTGAACTGGAGTGTAAGTAAGGTAATTTTATAGTCCACCCACGTGACGACCCATATAGAAACAGTCAAAAAGTGATTTGCAATCACACTGAAATGTTTATAATCAAGCAAACATTCCAATCCCAATTATCAGTGATTTTGTCAACCTGATGTACAATGTCTGCCTAGTGTGAGATATCACTGCTCTCTTTCCTCATGCTGTCATTCATCTCTTTGCTCTGCATGTGATTGATGGTGAGTCAATATTGTGTAAAATCCTACCCCCCCCCCACCTCCCCCGTCCCAATATCTGTTCCCCTTCTTCAATTTCTGATAAAATATGTGGCGTTACTGTGATTTCTTGTTCTAAGTAATTAAAATAGTGCTATGCTAAAGTAAGCTGGGCTCGCTAATTGATAAATAACTAAGTACAAACAATGGGATATGTTTAATTGACAGTTCTTAGCATCATTATTCATATATTGTGGTGAATAATTTATAAGACAGTCAACTCTTCTAATAATTAAGAATAAATACACATTAAAAGACGTTTCACTTCTAATTAGCCAGACTGAGTTTTCTGGAGCTAGATTAGATCTTGCATGACATTTTTCATCATTACAATAGAAATTGATTTTACAGTGTGTAAATATGAATTGAAAGGCCTGTCGTTCGTGTAGGCTACCATAGTGATCACCTCAGAGAATCTGTGATAATGTATTATAATTACTTTTTTTTTTTTTTTTTTGTATGCTGCAGTCAGTCTAATTTTGTGTGTGCTCCTGCTGGGATTCATGTGTAAGGTGGGTGTTGGGAAAGTGGGTTTGCTCTGGTGGGAAATGGCTATTCATGTAGCTGCAAACGGAGTGACACACATGCTTTTTCTCTGTCTCAAACACACTGACACATTACGCACACTGGCCTGCAGGCATAGGTAACCTTCACTAGCTGATGTAAGCCACTAAAAGGACAGGAAAGGACTGAGAAACAAGTGACACAGGGGGGAGGGAAGGTGTGCTGGGGTTGTGCAGAGCCTTGGAGAGATAGATGGCAAGATGAATGAATAGAGAAAAATATCAGTTTTTCAACGGCTGTCGAGAAAAGAAAAGAAAAGAAAGAAGTTTCTCTGAAAGGCCAGAGCATTTCAACTGGCTACTCTCATGTTAAACAAGTAGACCAGTGTTTCTTTCAGTGGCTTCTGGCTCAAAGCTGCCCACTTCCACCCCAGCTCTACTCCACACTGCCCGCTGGTCACTACACCGGTCACTACACCTCCACAAAACTCCACACAATCCAAGTTCTCCATATTTAAATATATGTCCTCTCAGTCAGGAAAAACAATAAAGTGATATGTAGAGAGACTGGAAATAATTGCAGTCTGTAACTCTGTTTTTTATGCATTTTATTTAAAACTTTTATATAATTTCCCCTCATTTCCCTGGGAAGGATTTTTATTTAAATATAACATAACTTCTGTAACTCTAAACGGTATAAATTAATGTCGAGTACAAGGAGTGTTGTTATAACCTAACACCATCATAAAACGGACATTAGTCAAGATTTTGTAATCATGTGAAAGTAATATGGTGAAATATTGTTATAATTTAAAATAATTATTTTCCATTTGAAATGATTTTAAGATGTTATTTATTCCTGGGATAGCAAAGCTGAATTTTAAGAAGCCATTACTCCAGTTTTTAGTGTCACGATTATTAATTATTTTGTGGAAACCGATCTCTTGTTTCTTCAGGATAGATATCTTTTGTAACAAAATGTTTTACAATCATTTTTGATTAAATGAATGCATGCTTTTTAAATAAAAGCAATAACTAAAAAAGAATTGTAAAAAACTTACCCCAAAATGTAAGTATTTTATTTATGTTCACTTTATCTTAATTTTTCAGTGCTTCAGTAGTTAAAATCACAATGTAATCCAATTTCTTGAGATTGGTTTGTTTAAATTTGTATTTTTGTTGCATGAAGGAACTTGCTCCACTTCTTGTGACCAGAGTTTTAAGTGTGACCCAGAGCAACTGCTTGTGTCAACAAACCGTTAACGTCAGTGTGCCTCCGCTGCTTTTCAATCAACTGAGCGGTGGAGGATTACAGCTTTTCTGGGACATTTAGATTGAAAATGAAAACCCGAGAGAATGATAGGGAGAGAGGATTAAGGAATGAAATTAGGTTGGGATGACTAGTTTCTATAGTGCATCTAGTGCTGCAATATTACTGTGGGGCAATAATTAGAAATGATACTGCATGCTATATGCCAAACAAAAGTTCATAAACTATCCACAGATCTTTGGCAACAAAATCAGCATTAATGCATAATGGGTTAAATGTGTTGCAGGTGGGTCTGGATGTTTCATTGTTCAATGGTGAGTTTAGGTAATGACAGACCCTCAGACTGGCACACTTCCTAATGGGTTGGCAATCAAGTGGCTCGGAGGATCCAGCCCTGATATTATTCCATGATTTCCCAGCCATAAGGAGTGGCTGCAGTGATTGGAGAGCAGTGAGAGGAAGTGGTTTTCCCTGGCCCGCTGATCATATCAGCCCTGAGTTTGGACCCGGTTCATTTCTTATGAATGCTTTGTGTGTTTTGTTGATATAGCAGGAGTCCTTAAGAGTTTGAAAGTCTATGAAGAGGATGATTCAGGTGAAATGTTAGATGATTGTACTAGCATCCATGTTTTAAATGCATGAATGGGTGCTGATTGCATTTACCGTACTGGTGCGTGCATGGCATTTAAACATTTTTCATTTTTATTTTTTGAATCATTCAGAATTTAGTTCTAAAATCAGATGTTTTTTTGCAGGCATCTTGATGGTGGAAAGCAGGGACATATGTTTATGGAGTGCCAACATTAAACTTTCCAGACTAAAGCTTGCCATTGAGTGAAAAGTCTACAGAAGAGTTAGCTATAAGGTATTGTAAAACTTCTAGAAACAAAAGTCATTCAATCAGTATACACTACAGTTAGAATGATTTTGAAACTGATATTTCAGTGTAAAAATGTACATACAGTAGTTTTAAAAATCATTGGCGTTTAGCTAAATTTGTGATACAGTGTTCACAACCAACTATATTCAGTTTGCACATTTGGATCATACATCTATATGGTACTTCAGCTGCCTGTATGAAATTAATCGATGAGAAAACGATTTTGTTGATGCAACTGTGTATGAATGCATGTCTTTTCAGTGAATGTTTTTGCATGCAAGTCCATATGTGACCAGTGTGAATGTCTGTGTGCATGTAAGTGTCAGTTTATTTAGTGTTGATGTGCTATAGAGTTGAAATGTGTTTTTTGTGTGGGTGGATTAGGTAAAGCCACTCAGCTGTGCCTCTCCAGACCTCCAGTCAAGGACTCTTATCGTTTGAGTATCTCAATAAAAGCACATCATCCCTAGGTGACGTTCAGACTCCATCCCCTGCTCTGGGTCATTTTAAGAGCCTCTCCATCATCACATCGCATCAGATACTTCACTTATATTCACCCTAAAGAGACATCAGTATCAACACTCACAGCTACAATATTATAACTGGTAAAGCCCATCAGATGAGTGATTGTCCGACAAATAGATCAGCAATTACAGACAAATGCCATTTCAGAGCTATTCAGTTTGTTTTGTTTTAAACAAGCCCATAATTCATGTGATCATATAGTTATTATTTATATAATATATTTAAATAAAATATAAGATTTGAAATATCAAATTTCTCAAAGTGATCCGAGTGGGTCCTTGGAAATGAGGATAGGTGGCCTTTGTTCAATTAGTGACCTGAAAGATAAATCAGTTGAGAAATATTATATTGAATTTCAGGGAATAAAAATTGCTTTGAGAGAATGAACTATATCTACTGAATTATACTGTGTTTTCACAAAACGCTGCTGGCATTATCACAGTATTGATGGACTTTCATACCACTTTGACATGTGTTGCACATCATATCAGGCCAATCAAAGAAATGATGTGATTTTCGAAAGTGAGCTGAACGGGAGCTGAATATTCATTCATGAGATTTTCATTTGGGTGTGAAGGTGACTTTTCAATTACACTCTGTACACCTTAATGGTTTATTGATTAAATACAAAATAGTTAAGATCCACACACTGAATGAAATTAATGGACTGGAGTCTACTGGGCTTGATGACAGCTCTCCAGAACAAATTACAAACCAAATGCTCTTCATCTACTTCATTACCAGAGTCAAATGTGTTTAAAGTATTTACTCCCTAGTGCCTACAGTCTCTCACACCAGGCAAATGGATCCCGGCAGGTTACATTTTCAAAGAAGCTTTATTGACATGATAAAAACGAATTCTCATGATGACACATGTAGGCTATATGTACATGTATAACATGTATAATAAGTTTTTGTGTGAGGATTGATGAGTCAACTTGATATCCATCTTCTAATTTGTTTTCTGAGTTTGACATCACAGTCTATACAACAAATACTTGATTCTGATTGATTTTAGTGGAAGCTTTTAAACTATAATTTAGAGTTTTATAAATAATTTATGTATAAAATTAAATATACACACACACACGCACACACATATACAGAGTCATGGCTGAAAATATCGGCACCCTTGGTAAATATGATCAAAGAAGGCTGTGAAAATTAATCTGCATTGTTAATCCTTTTGGTCTTTTATTTAATACTTTTTGAAACTTCCATTTGCCAGTTTAACAGGTCTAAATGTTCTCCTATAATGCCTGATGAGGTTAGAGAACACCTGACAAGAGATCAGAGACCATTCCTTCATCCAGAATCACTCCAGACCCTTCAGATTCCCAGCTTCTCCTCTTCAGTTCACTCCTCTCATTTTCCTGTAGGGTTCAGGTCAGAGGACTGGAATTGTTTTGTGCTCAGTGACCCATTTCTGTGTTGTTTTTGAGGTATGTGTTTGGGTTATTGTACGGTTGGAAGATCCAAACATGGCCGATAATAAGATATCTAACAGATATCTAGTCAGTCACTTACTAATTTTTAATCTGTTGGTATTTGATAGAATCAATGATGCCATGTATCTAAACAAGATGTCCAGGACCTCCAGCAGAAATATAGACCCACAACATCGCCCTGATGGTGAAAATAGGAATTTTCACTGCTCTAGCTCTTTTCTTAAAGCCAGTCCACTAATTTGTGGTGAAAAAAAGCTCAATAATCTTTTGCTGCACATCAGAAATACATTCTTTGTTTTTTCTCATTGTGATGGATGATTGAGGGAATTTGGGATTTTTTTTCCATCCTCTTTATATTTCTGTGAAACAGGAAGCCAGAGCTGGATGATTTCATGTTTATAATCATGCTGGAGTGCTCAAAATTGTAAATATGAATGGGAATATACTTCAGAGATATTTTACTCATAAGAATTTCTAGGGGTGCCAATATTTTTGTGTCCAATGAGTATTTGAGAAAAACATTAATTTCATAATTATATTTCCCCTCCATTTTAAATTCTTATTATTCAATGAAAGGATACAGTTTTGTGAATTTTTTAAATAAAAAATCAAAAGGATTAACAATGTAGATGAATTTTCACAGCCTTTTTTAATCATATTTACCAAGGGTGCCAATATTTTTGGCCATGACTGTGTGTGTGTGTATATATATATATATATATGTGTGTGTGTGTGTGTGTGTGTGTGTGTGTGTGTGTGTGTGTGTGTGTGTGTGTGTGTGTGTGTGTGTGTGAGTGTGTGTGTGTGTGTGTGTGTGTGTGTGTGTTAGCCAATAATAATAAATGTACATTTTCCATTACATGTTTTATTTAGGATAAATCCATTCCTTAGACACAAAAACAAAAACTGTGATTTAATGGTCAGACAGCCTAAGTGGGTGATTTTTATCATGTGTGTTTGGCAAAGAAAGTCTTTGTAATAGTAAGGAAAGTGAAAGAGTCTCTAATGTGTGTAATTAGGCCCTGATGCCAAGAATTGTAGTTCTGTTTCCACCTCATTTTGAGTGCAGTAGGAGCACAGACTGTCTGCTTTTATGGCAAGACACTACAGCCAAAACCTTTTTTTTTCATGAACTGGTAATTTTGCTTCCATGTCTTCTTTCAGACTAGTAGAAAGAAAACATCTAAAATACACATTTAAATGTCATCTTTTTACACTACAACAATAACAATACTTAAAGGTTTACACACACCAAACTTCCCAGTTTATTCCTATAATCAGTATTTTGGAGGTTTTTCATGACATTTGCCTGATTTACATAACGTTTTCTGGAAATGTATACAAATCATTGCATAGTTGATTAGATAAGACATCATTTGCATGTTTAAACAACATTTTAATAAAAAAATAATTAAATGACAGCTCTATGACAGCACTTGCCAGCTTGAGACACACAACATGTTATAAAGCAGAGCAAGGATAAAGTGATGAAGTTCACCAATCACAACAGAGAGAGGGCTTTTACATCTGTTTCTGCAAGAGGGTAACTCTCCATGAAATTGAATGTTTCACAGAGAATGATAATGATTTGGATAATTATATATTTTTTTAATGAATATTGGACCATTTTCGTGCAAAAAAAAACGAAACAAAAACTTTGCAAACTTTGCTTAAGAAACATAATAGGCTTCCCTTTGACACTTTTAATGCACTGTGATTATGATTATTAAACCAGTTACATAAATAAATAAAAAATCAGTTTGTGCATTTGTGAATATAGAACCGTCTATGAAACAATCATGATTTTATGAGGCAGTACATAGTCAACTGAACTAAAGACTCTAATTATTGTCCTAATAATCATGGTACAGAGTGGATGGAGATCAACATGAGGAGAGTTAGATGGCCAGTCCTGAGTAGTTCATACAGTGGCTTGAGTGTACAAGGTTTTAAATGATTCTGGTCTGATGAATCAAACCGGTAGTTGTCTGTGAGCTCGTGTTGGGAAGCTTAGTTTGCAAATGCAACAGGTTACATATTACAAGTTACTCTATTTAAAATAAAATAAGTAGTGTAACTACTAACTAACATAATGTAACTGATTACATTTGATTAATTTTTGATACATTTTCTACATTTCTAATGAATGTTTTCAACTGTTCATCATTTTGAAACATCTGAACCAGAAAGGCTTAACATTACAGTACAGTACTTAACAAGGATTACTGTCAGACTTTAAAATCCTTCATCACTTGAATTAAGAATCATTTAATTTGAAAGCACAGCCATCACAAAATCTGACTTTGTTTGTTTTTTTTACTTACTGAGATAATTCTGAGGTTTAAAACAGATTTTAAATCATAACATTATAAAGTTTAATAGCTATGATACTGTTTTTGAAACACTGGCATCTAACAATGCCTGGCAAAAACAGTTCATATAAGTGCATACGTAAACTCAGATAATAATACAGTTATCAAATAAGAATGTGTCCTAAACTCATGAAACATTGGTGTCTATATTTTAGAGCAGTAAATGCAAATTGAAAAAGAAACAATCAAAACTAGATGTCACGTTTTCTTAGTAACTGTAACAGATTACAGTTACGTTTATTTTGTAATTAAATTATGTAATTGTGTTACATGTAACTAGTTACTCCCTAACACTGTGTGAGCTGTCCATGTGCTGGGGATACAACCCATTCTCACTCCAAAGGCGTCAAAAACCGAAGCATGGTCAAGCGCCCCTAGCGTCACTTTTATGACGCCAAATGTGCCTCTCGGCGTCGACTATCGAAGCACTACGACCTTCATTGCTTTCAGTGGGAAACTTTTGGCGTCAGAATTCGACACGAGGACATGAGATGTTTATCGCTATGAAATCACGTTCAAGAAGTCTCATTCAGCACACATCGCGCGATACTTGCTATCATTTCCACAGTTTGGGTGAGTAGTCGTATATACGCTCTTTTAATGCCTTTTATCAAATGTATTCTGTCTTCTTTATTAATCAGATTAGTGCCATATGTTTAATCGCTGTATTATATCGGTCATCCGCGGCTGTCTTTGAGTTTCATTGCGTTTAAATAAATGAACACAGCTGCTAATTAGTGTGATTAAACTCTATCTGTCACGTGACGTGCCATAGACCTTCGATCCGTTTTATATTATTATTAATTTCAGGATCAATGATGTAAGTTGTATTTGTAGTAAAATCATGGTAATCACGACACAATAGTAATAAATGAAATGTGAAGTTAAAACACAGTAAATGGGACATTAGTAACTGTAACTGTAGTTTTACTATGATATATTAATAATCAATACAACAATACAATAATCACCAAACCAGCTATGTTTGTATCACTGTAATGTTAGTGTTTTATGTGCTTTTATATGACAGAAATCACAGTAATCATGTGTTCTGTACCATGCTTTTAATACCTTTTAATGTGAATCCAAAAAAAAAAAAAAACATCAAATTAAAAATAAATAATAAAACATGTATTTTTCCATCTTGCAGTTCATTCATATCAGTTTATATATATATATATATATATATATATATATATATATATATATATATATATATATAAATATTTTGCTCACAGATCATTATTAACATTCTGTATATAATTCAATTTTATTTTCTCTCCCCTTTTTTATTATTTTTATTTTTAGCTGAAAAGACGTAAAGGCAGTCAGCCCAGTGGTGTTTCTGGAGAGGGATTCCTTCAGAAATGGAGAAGACAGAAAGCTGCGGAGGCAGATATTTGCAGCAGTTAGTCTGTGATAGTTTGTCTCTTTTATCAAAAATTCCTGCTGTTATAATTTGTACAGCATTTGTTGTTTCTTAAACTGTTGCACTGTCCAAATACCCACACTTGCCATCTTTGCACTTGACCACTTGATTACTTATTTGACGTCTTTCCTGTATTTGGCCTAGTGTTCAAGTGAGCATGATGACCACAAGTGTGTGTCAAACTTTTCATGACCTGATGACTGTGTTTCCCAATCCTGATCCTGGAGAACCCCAGCACTGCACGGTTTTGGTGTCTCTCTAATCTGCCTTGGAGTCTTCACTGATGAGCTGATGAGTTGAATCAGGTGTGTTTGATCAGGGAGACATCTCAAATGTGCAGTGTTGGGCTTCTCCAGGACCAGGATTGGGAGCCACTGCCTTATGGGACACTTATGTGTTTAAAGAGATTTTTAATATCTAATTATCAATATTTCACATACTGTACTAAACACATCACAGTCTTAATAATCCAGTTTAACACTTGTATGATATTGTACAAGCCCCAGGATGGTCTCATCTGACACTATCAAAAGAATTCATATGACTATAGCTTGTTATTAATTACTTGCTTTCAATAATGGATTCATTTAACATTTAATTTTACAGCATCTTTACAGAGGCTGCTTTTATGGTCTAAACAAAACACAGTGTAATGTATAAGTTGAATGTAATGTAATATTTCTGTTTTACAGGATTGTTTGAGGATAACACTGCAGTTCTCCATCATGCACAAGGACTCACCTCGTTAACTCTTTATCCCCCACACACACAGATATGGTCCCTGGATCAGTGATTAGACTTTGCAGTGGTTTGATTTTTGCAGAAGATGTAACTTTGTTTTATTTATAAGCTCATAATGAATACATTACAGAACCAGTGATGAAAACAATAGTTAAAAATAGTATTTTTCGTATTGATAAAGCATTTTGTTCTCTTTTTCAAGCTTCATACAGTGAACTTTTTAGACTTTAATTAAGAGTTTTAGTAAAGGAGATATTCATACACAGTCATCCCCTAGCTCCAGTCATGAAGTGAATTCATGATGTTATGTCAAAGCTAGCAGGTGTTTGTTTTCCTGAACACTTTCTCTGTCTTCCATTGTTCAGACAATCAGTGTTTATTTGATGCTGTGCTGATTGAGTTTTATAGATGATATTGCACACTTGACATGCATGTCTTCATGGTGTTTTTTTGTGAGTTTGAAACATTTACATTGTGTTGTATAACATTTTGGTCAATTTAATTTTTTTAATAAAATTGATCTTTTTCCAGTGTTCTCTGAAAGACATACTGTATTTACTGTTTTGTTTTTTAATAAAAGCATTTTCATTTGCATACTGAAAATAGTTAATGTTTACAACATAACTGCCTTTTTATTCTTTATGGTGGCAAAAACGAGCTTGGTGACAGAGGATGCAGTGTAGTAATTTGGGCATGTTGTCTTTAAATGAGTTTGACATATCAATAAATAATGGAAGATCCTTACAAAAATATGCATGTTTATTATGCTTTATGTATTTATTTGTTCATTCATTCATTCATTCATTTATAATTTCTGTTTTTATTCCTAGGGTTCAAATGGTAGAGAATGGTAAATCACAGAAACACAAATGTGAACAATTTTAACTTTAAAACACAATGTAATATACAATGTAAATTTTAGAAGCACGTCATTTGATTAGTAAATATATTTGTCTTTGGTCAAAAAAAAAAAATATACAAATCTTAAAAATGTGTCTTATATTTAATGAGAGGAATCTATCTGTTGGATACAACTGCGACTGCTGGGCATGTGCACATCAATATTGCCCAATTTTTGTCAAGCTGAACAACGGAGGAAGGTGAAGACGTTAATAAAACAGTATCTTATAAGTAGCAAGCTTAATCTATTGTTAACCGAATCTATCCCTTCAGCCGAAAAACGAAAGACATCTGTCATACATGGATAAGGAAATGTGACGCTGCTGCTCAGCTTAGATGTCATTGGCTATGACTTTTCAGGACAGTCTGTGGTTGGACTATCTTTTAATCCATATTAAACAGCGCATCATGTTAAAAAGTATGTTTTGCTGCTATCATCACATTAGTAATATATTAAGTCAACAATGAAGTGTTGCTATCTTGAGAAAAATGACATCTTTAGCGAGATCCTAATCCTAACCCTAAGCATAACTTCAATGAACTACAAAAAACAGCCCCCTAGTGTTGCCTTTGCATAGATAGAACGACGGAGGCTTGTGGGTAATGTAGTTTAAAACTTTTTATTAACGAAACTAAATAAATTATTTATTTTAAGGTAAACTGGATATCTAAATATGTTTATTGTGCAAACATCTGTGATATATTTGAGAGGCAGGCTGAAATGTGGTATTTTACAGTGAGCAATATTTAAAATGCTTTTATGCCAGCTTTCCACTTATTTCTGAAAACTGAGCTCAACATTATTTTATCAGCATAGCATAAGTAATAATCCTGCCCATTTTCTCTTTGATATGTTAATTGGACTCTGATTTACAGCCATTTGAAATGTACAGTTTTGGGCTCTTCCGGGGGGTGCTACTGGGCCCCTGGGGGTAGCAGGGCAGTAAAACCTACATATATGTATTCTCCTCATCATGAACAACAAACTGAGCTGAGTCACATTTATATCTGACAGTTTTCACAGTCCTCTGTTTTCTATTCTATTCATCATGACTATTATACCTTTTGACAGGACATTGTGAGGCCATCTGATGAAACATGGAAAAATTATAAAGAAATGATTGAATAATGAAAATAATAGATTATTTCTTTGATTTTTGAAGTAAATGGCAAGAAATATAATGGATGAACCTGCAACAACTTGCCATTATCTATTCCCCACTGTAAAGCAGTAATCAAGGACAATGTATACACATTGTGATACTTCACTATTACACAAGGACAAATTCATGCAGTGCTAAGAATATTAATATATATATATATATATATATATATATATATATATATATATTAGCATTATATATAACTAATTAGCCGAAATCGGTGTAAAAATGTCCTCCTCACCCCCGTATCTTGCTCCTCAGGTGCTGGACATCAGTAATGTGCTCTTGGTTTTAATGCAGTACAAGATCCACGTTGATCATTCCTGCTACATTCTCAGTTATCCGTCAAGTGCTTGTAACAATAAAGCCCATGGCACCATCTTGTAATGCAGAATAATTAATCTTGTAACTCCCTGTATTTCACAAAAAATGTGCATATTTGTTACTAAAATATAAAAAAATACTTTCTGGTGTACTGATGTCCCAGATGTTATTAATCCGATCAAAAATGTTTATGTCTTAAATAAAAAAATAATCCCAATAATTAATATGTCGTTTTTCCAAGTCTAAAATAAACACATATGAGCCTACCTAGTAAAATGATGTATTTACCAAGAATCTTCAGAACACAATATTCACCATTTTCATTTTATTGAAGCATAGACTATAAAGTTGATAAAGTAGCATCAAGACAAATAAGATTCAATGAAAATAATTATCATCAAAGATACATTAACCTCATATATAAATCAGTTCACACAGATGAGTGATGAAATGTCCTTAAAAGTCACACAGTCCCATCCAGTCAACTGTGATACAGATCATGTGATACATATAAGACATGTGATACTGTTCCAGAAAATAATGATTCCCATCATCACATCTAAACTGGTTTCATCTCCCCATCGTGATCTTCTTCTCTCGTGTCTGGAAACAGTTTGTGGTTGATGTCCAGCACTGATGTGGTGTAGCTTGTTCTCAGCCAGAGGATCTCTCAGTCCTAACATCCCAGACCTGAAGTGAAACACACAATCCAGATCAAGTTGTTTAATGGACAGAGAGCGCAGCTTATGTTCTGTGTGATTTTAGCAGTGTGAGCAACTATGACCCTTGTAGTACTGTACACTTACCATTCTTCAAGCTGTTTTAAGACCTTTTGAGAAGCTTTTTCTCTGAAGACAATTTACCACATCCTCTTCTTTCACTCCTTTCAAGAGCATCACTTGGTCAAAACCCCTCGTTTGGCTGAAGAGATCATCTGTACCAATAAAAATACTGCAATAATAATGTCATTCTGCAAGAATTAAGAAAAAGTTACAGAGGCAAAGATCTTGCTCATTAGACTGCATTAGCATGTGTAGTTCTCAGAGACTCTAGAATTCATCTATTGTTGCAGTGAATGTGTTTTTTTTTCCTCTAGAATCTTTCTCCAAAGTTCCTGACTTCTCTCACAAATGTGTTTTAGTCTGTGCAGTGTAAGGCCTGGCTTCAAACCAATCCACTATCAATTCACAATTTATAACATAACATTTACAAAACAATGAAATAATGTCAATTGGTGTTTATATCAACTAAACCAATTTCGTGATACTTGTCTACTTTTAAAACAGGTGGTGTGTTTTTAAAAACATAATATTAAAAATGTCCAGCCACACTTTGCTAACATGCTGTAATTGTAATAGTATAAAACGAAATCAAGGCTGACATGACCAATTCTGTGAGAGATCATCATAAAATGTTGTATAACACATCATTGCTTCAACACACACATACCAGAGGACTTCTGTTTGTTTGAGCACAAGATGGCCATCTTCATTCCTCATCCTGAGCAAATCATTTCCTTGGTCTTCCTTCTCTTCTGTCAAACAAGAAAATCTCTACTTACTCTGTGTGCAATTAATGTTGCTCATTAAACATAATTAAGTTAATTTAAAGTAAGATTCAGACCAGAGCATTTGATGAGTAAATGTTGATTAAAAAAATATTCTAAACAAATGTACCTGGGAAGAGCTGATCATGGCAAGATTCGCTGAGACTCAGTAATAGCTCTTTTAGTTTTTAGGAAGGTTTGTGAGGGTTGGCTCTTCAAATAGCTGTTGAGCTCGATATTTTAGACCTGAAAAAGAAGAACAGCATTATCTGGAAAAAATCCTGTAAGACAGAAGGAAGGAAATATTATTAATTACGTGCAACTTGTACATTACACCTCTGTAAAGATGCTGTATAATTAAATGTTAAATGCATCCATTATTGAAAGCAAGTAATTAATAACAAGCTATAGTCATATGAATTCTTTTGATAGTGTCAGATGAGACCGTCCTGGGGCTTGTACAATATCATACAAGTGTTAAACTGGATTATTAAGACTGTGATGTGCGACTGTGTTTAGGGATCATTTTTAAGACTTTGACCCTGTCCAGATACCCACACTTGCAGTCTTGGCCACTTGAGAGTGTGTGTACATGACAGTGTGTGAACGAGACTGTCCCCGGACTTAATAATCCCAAAGCACAGCGTCCTTAACACACACTAAACCTCTCCAATACTGCTCCGGAGCGCTATACAAAGCTTAGTGTATCCCATCATGCATCATGTTTTGGAATAAATCGTCAGACTTTTTGCCGAGGTCTCACAAAAGGTCATGGAAAGCTGTCCAATGTACAGTATGTGAAATATTGATAATTATATATTAAAAATCTCTTTAAACACATAAGTGTCCCATAAGGCAGTGGCTCCCAATCCTGGTCCTGGAGAAGCCCAACACTGCACATTTGAGATGTCTCCCTGATCAAACACACCTGATTCAACTCATCAGCTCATCAGTGAAGACTCCAAGGCAGATTAGAGAGACACCAAAACCGTGCAGTGCTGGGGTTCTCCAGGATCAGGATTGGGAAACACAGTCATCAGGTCATGAAAGGTTCGACACACACTCGTGGTCATCATGCTCACTCGAACACTAGGCCAAATACAGGAAAGACTTCAAATAAGTAATCAAGTGGTCAAGTGAAAAGATGGCAAGTGTGGGTATTTGGACAGTGCAACAGTTTAAGAAACAACAAATGCTGTACAAATTATAACAGCAGGAATTTTTGATAAAAGAGACAAACTATCACAGACTAACTGCTGCAAATATCTGCCTCCGCAGCTTTCTGTCTTCTCCATTTCTGAAGGAATCCCTCTCCAGAAACACCACTGGGCTGACTGCCTTTACGTCTTTTCAGCTAAAAATAAAAATAATAAAAAAGGGGAGAGAAAATAAAATTGAATTATATACAGAATGTTAATAATGATCTGTGAGCAAAATATTTAGATATAATAAATAAATAAATAAATAAATATATATATATATATATATATATAAACTGATATGAATGAACTGCAAGATGGAAAAATACATGTTTTATTATTTATTTTTAATTTGATTTTTTTTTTTTTTTTTGGGTTCACATTAAAAGGTATTAAAAGCATGGTACAGAACACATGATTACTGTGATTTCTGTCATATAAAAGCACATAAAAACACTAACATTACAGTGATACAAACATAGCTGGTTTGGTGATTATTGTATTGTTGTATTGATTATTAATATATCATAGTAAAACTACAGTTACAGTTACTAATGTCCCATTTACTGTGTTTTAACTTCACATTTCATTTATTACTATTGTGTCATGATTACCATGATTTTACTACAAATACAACTTACATCATTGATCCTGAAATTAATAATAATATAAAACGGATCGAAGGTCTATGGCACGTCACGTGACAGATAGAGTTTAATCACACTAATTAGCAGCTGTGTTCATTTATTTAAACGCAATGAAACTCAAAGACAGCCGCGGATGACCGATATAATACAGCGATTAAACATATGGCACTAATCTGATTAATAAAGAAGACAGAATACATTTGATAAAAGGCATTAAAAGAGCGTATATACGACTACTCACCCAAACTGTGGAAATGATAGCAAGTATCGCGCGATGTGTGCTGAATGAGACTTCTTGAACGTGATTTCATAGCGATAAACATCTCATGTCCTCGTGTCGAATTCTGACGCCAAAAGTTTCCCACTGAAAGCAATGAAGGTCGTAGTGCTTCGATAGTCGACGCCGAGAGGCACATTTGGCGTCATAAAAGTGACGCTAGGGGCGCTTGACCATGCTTCGGTTTTTGACGCCTTTGGAGTGAGAATGGGTTGGGGGATAGGGATCCTTGGCAGTGACATATGAGGAAAATGAATCATCTCTTTCTCTCTCTCTCTCTCTCTCTCTCTCTCTTACTCTCCCAATCCTCTTTTTTCTAAGATATGTAATGGAGGGTGTGCAGAAAAAAAAACATTTCATCAGTTTGCTCTCTCGCTGATTACACCTCTCTGAAAAGGATGCTGAGAAATGACAAGGGAGAAGACTAGAGGAAAATTGGAAGGAAAAGATGAAGGAATGCCAAACAGGATGCATATATTTTCTGTGGTGTCAACAAATGTTGTATTTTATTTTCCTTAAAAGCATTTGACGCCAACAGTGGATGGACCAGTCTTGCTAACTAAATAATTTCAGTAATACGTATTTATTTATCAGTATCAGTTTTGATTGATTGATTAAGTTTATTTGATATATGTCAATACACATACATGGATCTTGACTTTTTAAAAGTGATATTTAATTTAAGTAAAAAGAAATCTTTATAAACACAGGTATTTACTTATATACTGTTAAATGTAATCTTAGCAAATCTCAAAATGATTATCCATTTCTCCTAATGTACATTATAATGTTGCAATGGCTAAACTGTCAGTTTTTTATTTTTTATTTATTTAATTTACAAAGAATATATCAACATTATTAATTTACTGGTTGGAGGCCATAACATTATGAACAATTAACAATTACTGGCTTACGTTGATTTTATGTAGAATTTTAATATTGGTCAGTGCAGTCTTTTCATATAAGCTTATATTTTATTACAGCATGGAATAACAGTATATATGTATTGTATGACAGTAAATAATGTATCAAATTTTTAATTAATAGAATAATACAAATAATAAAAGCAACAACCAAGAATGATGGTTTATTGATGCATAACAAGCATTAGTTCCATAACTATCCTTTAGTTTTCAAATAATTTCGGAAAGCACAAAATAAAAAAAAATAAAAAAATAACGCTTTCCATTTCCTTCCAATCATTTAACTGAGAGCTTTTATTTCAGACTAATATAACACCTTGTTCAACCTAGAGAGTGTTGGACTTCAGCTTCTTTTGTCTTTGTCTTGTTCTTTCACTTTTCCTTCAATCCATTAAATTTAATCTTTTCACAGTCCCTCAAAAGGCTCCATTCAACTCTAAATTTGAAAGTCCCTACTGTTTGAAAGCATGATGTGCACTTTACTGCCAGTTACCATAGAGACCAGGTGATTTAAATGGAAACTGTGGATTGGGTTTGAAAGCCAAGACTGATTGGATATGTTTTTATTTTGCTGAAATTGTGTGTGTGTGTGTGTGTGTGTGTGTGTGTGTATTTAGGTGTGGTGTGGTATTCTGTTTTGTCCTGCCCTACAGGGTGGGACTTTATTTTGGTTGGCCACTTGCTGTTGGTTGATCGGAGAAGAGAAAAGGATCAGTGAGGGTCTAAGTGTGTTTACAAGAGCATCCATTAGCCATGTGCTGATAGCAATAAATAAGCACACAAATACCAGCTGTCATATTCTACCTCTATCCAAATGTATTAAAATATCTATCCACTAAAGATGTACTTGTGGCAAGATCAAATGCCATATTAAATGTGTTGAATCAGTTTAAAAAAAACTGTTTCATTATTTAGAAGTTTGCACTTTGTTGCTTTGTGTTTTAGGGTTAATGGAAATTTCTGTACAATGAATGGATCATTTCCTGGTAATGAGCTGCCAGTACCTTTTCTGTTATTTTACTGATTTATTTCTTATAGTATAAAACATTTGCGTGTGTGTTTTCTTATATGTTTATAAATGGGGTAATAGATTTGCAAAAATGTTGCTGTAGCGAATCAGCTCAAAGGGGAAATATGAATAATCAATCATAACTAGTTATGATTAATTATAAATATTTAGATCTGCTGTAAGTGTTTACTTGACCTCTCAGGCCCCGTTTACACTAGTGCGTTTTCGTTTTAAACTTTTTTTGTTACCACTACTCTGCAGTTTTCCACGTTCGAAAACTGAGACTTTTTAAAATGATGCTGATCAGCATAGACAGTAAAAGAAATGGACACAACAACTCCATTGGATTCAACAGAGAAAAATGAAGTCAATTAGAAGCACGCACTTCCTGGGGATCAAGCGTACTGTGCATACTCAAACTGAGCTTGATGACGTAGATGTCACGTGAGCATTCTTCTAATTGCTGTGCCAAGAGAAATCTGAATCACCCAACGAATCTTGCAGAAAAAGGCGAGCGTGAACAGGAGCAAACTTTGGTAATTATTCTAATTAATTATCTCCCTTGACTTTATGCCTCCTCATCCCCCCGATTGCCTCATAGACAGTAAAAGATTGCCTGCGAGCTTCTCCTCCTGTCCATACGGTAATTTCTCTACACTGTAAAACCCAACAAGTTAACTTAACTCAAACCGTTTGAGTAAACAGATTGCCTTGATTTAAACCCTGTAAGTTTTAAAACTTTGCATTCAAGTAATTAAGTGATTAACTAAGTGCTGATTGAGCATTAGCGATGAACAGCTGCTGCTAACAAACAGAATCACTGAAGAAAAGAGAAACACAAGAACTACTACAACTGACTTCAGACACAGACTTAGATGAAATCAACTGAAATAAAATACATGAAATCTCTCAAGATCTGATGAAACGACCCCACAAACAGCATCACCAGCTCCACTTATTAATAACCAGACTGACTTTATTTCTGTCAGTCGTCTACAGAAGATCTTATTGAGAATGAACTAAGGTTTAGATGTTGATTTATTGTTTCATTTGAAGTAACCATGTTAGAGATCAGTGTTTGCTTTAGTTGGGATCTTGACCCTTGATTTCTGTCTTGGTTTTTTTCTCTGGCTGTTATAACCGTGTGTTTCTAAAACACTTTCGTTGTAACTCAAAAGCCCAGAAGAAATAAGTGTTAACCTGTACCTAGGTGTAGGTTGTTATACTTTATATTGGTGATGATTATCATCAATTATTGAACTGTATGGAGTCTAATCTCTGATGAAATAGGTGTTGTGTAATTCGATTGATTATAGTAAAAGTGATTCTAAGAGCCAGTGGTTCTGTAATAATCAGTTAATACAAAGACTTTCCAAACAGTTTGGTCTTCTATGGTGTCAGTTAGTCACACACAGACATCAATAATCAGCATATGAACCTCAACAATGGTGACCATAAAATAAAGTAAAAAAAAAAATGCTGCAGAGCATGCTGGGAGCCATGGATGAGTTTTGTACTACAACCCAGCATGCATTGCAGCATGTTTTTTTCGTCACCATTGTAGAGGTTCATATTCTGATTATTGATGTCTGTGTTTGACCAGTTACTGGTCAGAAGAAAAATGTATGTGTACAAAATGTTTAGAAAGTCATTTTTATATTAACTGATTATCACAGAATCACTGGCTCTTAGTGTCATTTTCACTAGAATCACTTCTACTAATTACACAACACCTACTTCATCAGAGATTAGACTCCATACAGATCGATAATTGATGATTATCATCACCAATATAAAGTATAACAACCTAAACCTAGGTACAGGTTAACACCTGACGGCTTTTCTTCTGGGCTTTTGAGTTACAACAAATGTGTTTCAGAAACACACGGTTATAACAGCCAGAGAAAAGACTAAGACAGAAATCAAGGGTCAAGAGCCCAACTAAAGCAAACACTGATCTCTAACATGGTTACTTCAAATGAAACAATAAATCAACATCTAAACCTTAGTTCATTCTCAATAAGATCTTCTGTAGACGTCTGACAGAAATAAAGTCAGTCTGGTTATTAATAAGTGGAGCTGGTGATGCTGTTTGTGGGGTCGTTTCATCAGATCTTGAGAGATTTCATGTATTTTATTTCAGTTGATTTCATCTAAGTCTGTGTCTGAAGTCAGTTGTAGTAGTTCTTGTGTTTCTCTTTTCTTCAGTGATTCTGTTTGTTAGCAGCAGCTGTTCATCGCTAATGCTCAATCAGCACTTAGTTAATCACTTAATTACTTAATTGCAATGTATATCTTCTTTCAATGAACTCAACTGAATTAAGTTCAGAGTACTCATAACTGTTAGTTTTTTCAACTTAAATGGTTTAAGGCAATCGGTTTCCTCAAACGGTTTGAGTTAACATAACTTGTCAGGTTTGAGTAGGGCTGTGTCTGAAGTCAGCTGTTGTTCCTTTCTCTCTTTTCTTCAGTAATTATGTTTGTTAACAGCAGGTGTTCATCACTAAAGCTCAATTAATCACTTAATCACTTAATTGCAATGTATATCTTCTTTCAGTGAACTCAACTGAATTAAGTTCAGAGTACTCATAACTGTTAGTTTTTTTCAACTTAAATGGTTTAAGGCAATCGGTTTCCTCAAATGGTTTGAGTTAACATAACTTAAGGATATCTGTTTACTCAAACCGTTTGAGTTAAGTTTACTTGTCGGGTATTACAGTCAAGGCAATCGGTTTACTCAAACGATTTGAGTTAAGTTAACTTGTCGGGTTTTACAGTGTACTGTGCGACAGAGAGTCGCAGGTTATGACACAATCGTTAGCCTATTTTTACAAAAACTGCTTCTACAGGACCATAACGTAAGATACAAGGTAATGGAGCCTTTTCCACATTTTCGTGTTTCTTTAGAAATAATTAATGGACAAATGGAGTCTTTAAACACCTCAGATGTAAAGTTATTCGCTGTCAAAGTGACGCCAAAATGAATGGGAGTCAATGGAATGCTAACAGCAGGTGGGGGTCCGCTAGCCAATGGCGGCGCAGGCCTGCTTCAATAAAATATGAAACCCTGCCCCCCGGTTCCCTTTCATAGGTCCCTTCGATGCTGCGATGACGTCATCGCCTTGGGAACACCTTTGGTGTGATGAATATCTGAGGCCCTTATACCTTTATGCCAATTTATTGGCCGAATAGCGCTTAGCATCAACCCAATGCGCACGTGAGTGAGCTAAATCAGAGTGCTGCACGCTTTTTCATCAGATTTTCATTCCTTCAGGAAGCGAATCATCTGTCGCCCATAGGAAAGTGTTTTTCGTCGTGTTCTCAGCTATCGTTATTACTTCTAAGAGCAGTTTACTCCTCTTCAGCGGACACAATGAGCTTCAGAAGATGGGTCGAGCCATGTGACAGGTTCATCGCAGGAGGGGACACTCACGACAGGTGCGTGCTATGTTTGTGCCTTCACCATGCTCAGGCAGCGCAGCCTTTCTGACTGTCAACACTGCAATAGCCTATGGCTAAAAGTATTGCGCTCGAGGCTCACAGCCTTTTCTAAAAGAGTAGGCCCCGTGTCTAACCCCCACTACCCGTTTCTATGAGTTGCCGAGGCGCCGCATGATACGGTTGCTTGGGGCGACACATGCGAGCTGGCGCCCATGGTGAATGGGACGACAGAATTTTCTCCTTCTCTCTCACTCTCCCCAGGATGTGCAAGCGCTCGAAGAGCACTACAGAGAGCCTATTGTCTTTATCAACGATGATATAAGGCCTACCCCAGAAGCTCGCAATGCAATGTCTTTCGGTTGTATGCCATGTGACGAAGACGTGCTCTCTACAGCGGCCTCTGATTCAGAGGGCTTTTTGGACGAAGAGCGCAGTTCACTCCCTCCGAGCAGACAGGAGAAATGCACTTCCCAATCTTACAGCGGGCTTTTACACGTCGTGACACGTGCCGTGGATAAATTGGGGTTAGAATGGGAGAGCGAGCCAACGAAAGTCAAAACTGGGCAATCGATTACTGTCTAGCAGTGCTCCATCTCAACCTCGTAGGCTTCTTCCTTTTTCCAAGACCTCCACCATGAGGTTTCGAGGTCTTGGAAACAGCCTTTTTTGGCGTGAATTACCAATCCCGCCTCCGCTGATTTCTCCATGGCTTCCAAAATGGTGGAACATGGATATGCGGCGATAGGGGTGCGTGCTCATTCTACTAGGGCAGTGTCTTCTTCTCAGGTCTTCTTCAAAGGGTCGTCGTTGGAGGATGTTTGTGCTGCGGCGGGTTGGTCCTCTCCTAGCACCTTCATCAACTTCTACAGTTCGGACGTGAGGTCAGCTCCTGGCTCCCGGGTCTTATCCACTTGAGCAGACGCTTTCCTTGGTCTCCAGCTATCCAAGGTACGTCAGGTGTTATTGTATAGCATTCCTAAGGAGATGACGTCATCGCAGCATCGAAGTGACCTATGAAAGGGAACATCTCGATTACGTATGAAACCTTGGTTCCCTGAGTAGGGAACGAGATGCTGCGGTGTGGGCCATTCTGTACCTGTGATAGCGCTTCCTTCGTAATAAGTAAATCTGATGAAATAGCGTGCAGCACTCTGATTTAGCTCACTCACATGTGCGTTGGGGCCGTGCTAATCGCTATTCGGCCAATAAATTGGCGTGATGGTATAAGGGCTTCATACATTCGTCACACCAAAGGTGTTCCCAAGGCGATGACATCATCGCAGCATCTCGTTCGCAGAATTAAAAAAATAATGGTAATTTTTTTATTTTAATGGCTGACTGACTCGCTCGTTTATCAATCTCTTTATTGAATGATTACTTAAAGGGGGGGTGAAATGCTCGTTTTCACTCAATATCCTGTTAATCTTGAGTACCTATAGAGTAGTACTGCATCCTTCATAACTCCAAAAAGTCTTTAGTTTTATTATATTCATAAGAGAAAGACAGTCTGTACCGATTTTTCTCAGAAAAACATGAGCGCCTGGATCCGTGACGTGTGGGCGGAGCTAAAGAATCACGAGCGCCTGTAGGTTTTTGCGTTGAGAGCGTTTGGAAGCTGTGACACTGTGAGGACAAAACCAACCAAAACAAACCATGGCTAACAGTCAGATTCAGCGTATATTTATGTTCCAGAATCAGATCCCGAGGCTGAAACTGAACGAGAGCAGCAGCAGCAACGACTCGCTCCGAGCGGGGCTCGAACCCGGGTCTCGGCATGGGAGGCGGACGCACTAACAAGGAGGCAGAGATATTTGAAGCAGTTTTACTCACCGCCTGCGGTTCCAACACACGATCGTGACCCTTTTTCATTGGGATTGCATCATCCTTAAGAAATAAACGATACGCAAATCCGTCGTCAAACTGGGCCTTGTTTGTAAAACAAGCATCTTCGATATGCAGGGAAAAAAACACAAACACTTGCACAACTCCGTTGATGCTCTGTAAAAATAAACTCCATCCACTGGTCCCTTAATGCTGTTTCTCTTTAGGTCATCTGTGCAGGGTTGTCTTGCCCTGGCAACCAAAAATACCCTTCTTTTGTGACATTTCGCGACGCTCTCGCTCTGATCACTGAATGCCTCTGCTCTCAGTGCTCTGCTATACGGGAGCGTGCGCTCTTCCGGCAGACGTGCCCTAGGACCCATATAAGGTAATTCCGCTCCATCTAACGTCACACAGAGCCATACTCGAAAAAAACGTTCCGAAACTTGTGACAAACCGGAAGGAGTATTTTTGGAACAGAAATACTCCTTCAAACGTACAACTTAATTTTTTAAACTTTGTCCATGTTTAGCATGGGAATCCAACTCTTTAACAGTGTAAAAAACTCAGTATGCATGAAATAGCATTTCACCCCCCCTCTAAAATTAATATATTTATGCGAGAAAATATGATTTCGGAGGGATTTTAAAAAAATTGAAGAGAACATGATGTTAAGCGAGAGTTAGAGGTGTTAAGATGTGGTTTTTATAATACTGATTAGGCGTCCATACAGATTATTTCCATGCCGCTTTTACTGTAGCTACTGGGTCACGAGTGTGCTGGATGAACTGACGTGCACAAGGGTGATCATATTTGAATAAAGAGGTTAGGGCCACGTTGTAATAGTGGAACCAAAAACTTACATTAGGGGGATATTATAATAATGTTATGAGATTTGGCTAACCAAAAAAACAAAAAACAAACAAAGACTAACGTTATAATAAACTTATGGGAACTTTAGATTTGGCTAAAATAAAAACATATAGAATATTATAATAATGTTATTGTCAGGAATACACAGGATTCAGTTGCAGGTAACAAAAAGTTTATTTTGCCCTCACGGGGCAAACAGGGAAAACAAAAGAATGATCACTCCAAGAGCACTGGGCCAAAAAGAAACCTCTAAGCAGGGACCGGTCCTAACGTCTTCTGTGACACAACATCAAAGTCACACCAACCAGAGTGTCACTGGGGACACAACGTCAAAGTGACACTGATTTGAGAGTCCTTGGGACACAGCGTCGAAGGCCCACCAAACTCCCTGAATGAGACGATAGAGTGCAGAGAGGAGCTGGAGTCAAGTCTTGGGGGATCCCAACAGAAAAGAAATGCAAGGACCGGAGTCAAGTCTGAGAGGAAGAGAGGGAACAGTTCCAGACAAAAAAAAAAATAAAAAAAAATAAACTTGGAGCCTAAGACAACATAACAAGGCAGGACTAGGCAAACAAGACAAGACAGTCACCAGCGAAGCATTAAACAACTTACAACGGTCTTACAAAAGACAGAGCACTAGAGGAACTAAAAGAGGAGAGCTAATGAGGAAAGAGTGGCTACAGGTGTGACAGAACACAGAGTATTAAGGATAACGAGTTGGAAGGGGAAGAAACAACACTGACAGCAGAACACATGAGCTGCCAAAACAAAACCCATGTGTTCAGAGATTAGGCACACAGACAACAAGACAAAAACACAGCAACTCAGACCTAAGTAATGACAGTTATGGGGATTAATAAAATAAATAAAAACATAAAGACTAACGTTCTGGGAACCAAAAACTAACGTTCCATGAGCATTCTGGGAAAATTTTAAATTAGATATTTTGAAAAAAAAAAAAAAAGATTTTTTTTTTTTTTCGCTGGGATGTTATGTCCTGGTTTCAGTTACTAACTATTACTATACTTACTGTACGCATATTGTAATTTTTAGATGTTCTCCCCGACCACAAACAAGGTAGGCTACTTGAACTTGACACAAGTAAGCGCATGAAGGCTGCATTATTGGTCCAAAAAGCATTATGGTTAGGTTACCAAATAGCCAAACACTTCTGAGACTTCTGCCTACATTACAGTATAAAAATATTTATTGTATCGGTTTGCTAGTATTAGCCTAAATTACTTAAGCCTTTTAAATCATAAACATCAAGTGGAAACATGAATTTATATTGGATAAAAAAACGGAAGAGGGAGACTTATGCCTTCTGCACTAGCAACAAATATTTAATAAAGAAGGAAGGTCTAGAAAGTTCCCCCGAAGAGAGCTTAATTTCTTCGGCCCCGTTAGTGTGAATGACACGCGCTTTGCTGGAGAGCCGTTTGGTTTGTGACGCACGGATGACCATTGAGCTGCGCGAGGTGCTCACAATCAGTTCAGCTCAGCTCAGCTCGGAAACACGTACGCTAGTAATGCTGGGCTCAGACGACCACGGAGAGACTCTCAAGCGGAACGGTACCGGTAAGCGCTCCTTATATTCACTGTACTTTAAGTGTGACTGTCGGTTTATATCGAAATGGCAGGTGTTTGACCAAATCAAAAAGAGGACAAGTTTGGATGCGCGAGTGACATGCTGTCAGACGAACAAATGATTTATATCCGTGTCATCAAATAGACTACCAACTGAAATGAACTTATCTTACAATAATGTGTAAACAGTGTATAAAAGTATAACGGAGATATTGTAGAGTGAATTAATTTGATTTTTGAAGCAATTTTGTCATTCTTCCGCCGAGCTCTGTGATAAAAGTATTACTACTTGTTTACTTTACTGTGAAAACAGGCAAAATTCCTCATGGCATCCTGAAAATGGACCCCGTCTTGATGAATGCGTCTTGACATTTATCATATTTTTCAATTCATTGATTTTATCACAAGCACATTAAGCGGAAATAGAAGGAGGGTCTTGGATTCTCCATTATAATTTGGAAAGGTATAACATGTAGGTTTTTATGTAGGGTTTTTATGTGTACAATTATCTGACCATACTGTAGGCTATATTTTAACTATATTAGCTGCCTTGTGTGTGTTTCACTGAAAACATTTAAAGTAAAAAAAAAAAAAAAAACGCAGACACATTCCATTCCAATCAAGTTTGGCATATTGGTTTGTTAGTTATGCTGCAAATAGACATGACATGCTGCAAATGATGATCAACCAGCAGATGCTTATCTTAAAAGTTACAACATGATTAATTCATCAGGCACATGTAAATGTAATAAAAACGGCAGTTGCACTTCTTGTCCTGTTTGAAATATCCATCAGGATGTTCTACCACCATGGTCATGAGATAGAACTAGCCCACAACCCTACCTCAATCCCTAAAACATGCATTAGGTGGATATTTGGTTTGGTCATTCTAGAGATAAGTGCATTCCATTGGTCTGAAGTGTTTGCATGTATTCTGTCTTAATTTGAGTTGATTTGGCATCCGGTAGATGCGCAGAATTGTCCACTTTCTAAGAGCAAAAACAATCATTCATCTGAAGAGGGATTTAAATATGATCATTTTCTGGAGAGCTTACTCACTTTATAGGGGTATTTTTTAATGCCGAATGACAGTGCGCTATCAGTTTTGGAATATGATCTTATTCAGATGAATAAATTGGGCTTAGAAATGTTCATTTTTAGAGAGATGTCCATGACTTAATATATCTCCTTTACATTTCAAATCTTTCCTTCTCTCATGATCCTTAGTCATAATTTGAAATCACTGGAGACCCAATTTTCCACATTTCACAGTGGGAGAGTGAAAGCTCGTTCTGCATTACATAGCAGGTGCGCGGATCAGAGATGCTCATCTGTCTCTAGAGGCAATATGAGAGATGATGCATAGACTCAGCCAGTCTATTTGTCCACTCTGACGGGTCTGATATTGACAAATGAAGACCATATTAAAATGTGTTCTATGCCTTACTTTTTAACATTGCTTTTTTCCCCTTTTTTCATTATGTGCGAAATGTATCAAGCTTGATGTGTATTTCAATGTCTGTCACGTGTGTTTAAAATAAAGGGCTTTTTGAAAAGCTTTGTTACATTAAAGTATACGGTTAAAGGAAACTGCTTACAGTTTAAAGCAATGCTTGGCCTATTTTAAGCACAGACTTTTTGAAGAACACAATAACTCTGAATAATATAAAACACCTCTTCTCCTCATGCTACGTGACTCCTAGTGAATGCCACAGTGTGATCTAAGAGAGGAAGTGCTTTATACTATAGGATCAAGGCCATTGCTTCAAGGTGAAAACTGAGACGATGATTAAGGATCTTTGCTGAAGTGCACTGAAGTGCAGCATATCAACTCAAATAATACATTTGTAATTTACTCTTGAGGATTTATTATATAGATTCTCAAAGCTTTATTTAAACCAACCACTTTCCCAATCCACAGCGAGCGACATTGGTCTTTCTGTACTGGATGTCGATGCTCTTCTAAATAGGCCTGATTTACAAATACAAATTTGCTTTCAGAGGCACTGATTAGTTGGCAGGGGGTTATAAATGTCCAATTACCAATAGGTATACAGACCACACAAGTGATGCTGTGTAGAGAGTGCCAGCTATCAGGATTTAGTGCGAAGCTGTTGATTCTCTTGGCAGTACTGGCTTGTGGAAAGGCTGGATTTTCTCATATTCTCTTCCAGTCAGTGTGTAACACTGGAGATTTGATATTAGATTAGATATATTTTGGCAATATATCATTGGTATGCTATTTATGTTTATGACATTCTGCCTGCATCTCTTTTAAAGGATTTAGATGCAGTATGTCTATCGTTATCTTCATTCAGGTAATATTGAAAGAGGCTATGTATCAAAAAATATTACAGTCTGAATTGATCATTTTTCTTACTTGCAGGGACAGTAAATCATTTCAGCGCTTCTCCTCCACAACAGCGGTTTGGTTGATTGGTTAAGGAAAACATAAATTTTTTGCCCATTTAATAGAAAAAGATATGTCTCCAGTACCATATACTTGTTTTGCTTTTATTTTTTATTTTAATCTACAGAGAACTGATTCAACATACTGTAAATTTGGTTAATCTATTCTTTTGTTAATTTCATTTTAATGATAACATAAATAGCCATTATTTCAGTGCTATGTCTAAATAAATGAAAGTTCTAAATTACTAAAATCCTACAGTACTAACTAGGGCTGTAAAATCAATGAATTAATTAGCTGATTTTACAGCCCTAGTACCAACATTAAAAACACAACACTGAAAACCAAAAATAAACTTTTTAAACTGATTTGTTGGTTTAAATAAAAAAAGTAGCCTACAGTAAGTAACCTGGCTGCCTTAAAGTGTTGAGTTCATTGAAACTAATAACTTCAGCTATTACAAATATAGTGATTTTGTTGTTTCAGTTCATATTTTGTTCTATGTTGTGTTGTTGTCATAATTTTGGATTAACTATTGTATCAATTTATTCAAGCAAGCAAGAGGATTGATTAAACTTTCAAATTTAAGTTCACTCAACTACACATCGTTTTTTAATAACAATAATCCAAAAAGTTTACGTGGCTGGCTTAAAACTATGAGTTAAATAAACTTCAACAACTAATTATCCTGGCATAACAGAGAGCACAAATAAACCTAAACATTCATTTTTATCAAAACATTCATATATGTCAGGGCTTTCGTGGGAGATTGGCGCACAGAGACGGAGATGATTCAAATGGCATTTAATAATGATCCAAGGAGAAGAGGGACATCCAAGAACACACAGGGAAACACGAGCAGCACACATAACAATAAGCAATAACCGTTAAGGAAGGACTGAAAGGGAGCAATTTAAATACCCAGATCAAATGAGGATAATTGTCGAACACAGGTGAACAGAATGAACTATTCAAGGGAACTAAGGGAAACTAGGTCAAGGGGCTGAAACAAGGCAGTAGAACAGAAAAACACAAAAAACAAGGTCCAACTGTGACAGTATTCTCTCCTCCACCCAGACGCAGTCTGATTTGCACAGTAACAAATCACCCAGATTGCAGCTGACATAATGGCCCATGGTAGAGCCAATTGAGGAGTAACCAAGGTGGAGGAAGGGCTGACGACTTCAGGGGGCCGATCGACAGTGCCAGAGCTGGTGGGAGAGGAGCCCGAGGCAGAGATGGAGAACTGCAGAGCCAGGGTGACGTGGAGGATCCAGAAGGCCGTGGTGGAGCTGGAGCAACAGAGGACCAAGGTGGAACTGGAGGAAGGGAGGAGCTTGGCGGAGCTGGTGGGCTGACAGGCCACGACAGAGAGGTGAGAGCTAGGAGCCATGGCAGAGATGCTGGGTGGGTTTTCCCGAGGCAGAGTCTGGGACACAGAGGCTGGAGGCGGAGGCAAGGGATCCTCCAGCCATGACGCCGATGAAGACTGGCATACCCGCGTCAAACCCACATCACAGATGGTGGACTGAGGATGAGCTGAGGAACTGGCAGGATCCAGCGGCATAGGGGCAGAAGATTGCAGCCGACTGTTGAGAGGAGGTGGGAGAGGGAGGCTGGGTGTGAATTTGTTACTGGGAGTGAGTTCTGGGATGGTGTGTGCTGCCCACACTCACAAAATTGAGACACCCATCACAGGGAGCACCAAAGACAGGGGAACGACCTTCATGGTCATGGCAGGACAAACAGACAGTTCAGGTCAGACAAAAAGTTCATAAAAGGCCTCCTTGGCCGTATCGGGACAGGCAGAATGTTCAGAAAACAGGAGATGAAGTAAGTCTATAAGATGCTCTGAGTCCAGCCTCAGTGGTGGAGCAGTGGGCGGGGCTTTCCTCTGCAACCTCACTCTCTCTTCTATAATCCTCTATGGCAGACTTGTTAACAAGAAAAATACAAAAAATAAACAAGAAAAATACTAAACCACATTAAAACTATAAACTAAAAAATAATAAATATAAATATAAAAATAAATCATTACAGAGAAAGTCAAATGTCATGACAAGTTTACATCTCAGTCACCAAAGCCCTATTTTACATAACACAAGAATGTGTCCTGGAAAAATGGCATGTTTGGTCACCCTACATTACGTGCAAATAGCCTGCCTTGTTGGCTGATGCTACTTACACTAACTCCGCCCACCAGCGTGTGATTCGGCTAGTCAATACTGTAAAAGACAACCAATGATCATCAGCTCCAGTGGCATAGATGGTAAAATGTGCGACATCATAAAAGCATTTATTTTCAATGAAAATGAAGAATATAATCAAAAAGTTGAAAAGAAAGTATTGGGTAGGGTTAGAATAGGTGTATGGAGGGCTTTATTGCCCCACTAAGCTGGCATTAATTTTATAATTTTATTATTTAATTATAATTACAATTTACAGTAAGTTCATGTTGTATACTGTTTTACAATGTACTACGATACTGAGGTGCAGATAAATGCCACTACTTGCAATAAGTAGTACAATTTTAACGTAGTGTAAATAGAATCTATATAGTTATATGTATTTTCTGTACTTAGTGTAAATAGCATATCACAAAAAATTCTGGTATTTGCACGTAAATAGCATCTATTGGTAAGAAATATGCTATTTTAACTTAGTATTAAACTTAAAATGTTAAATTGACTGAACAAATTCAGAAACTGTAAATTGTCTACTTAAAACAAAATGAATGAAACAACTAAACTGCAAAATAATTCTTTACAGTGTGCTGGTGAATTTAGGCATTATACTGTAGCATAAATGAACATTATATTGTGTACTGTATGCAAATATTAATTTAAAGATTTGATAAAGATTACATTTAAAGCTGCAGTCTGTAACTTTTGACGCATAATGGTTAATAAACAGAACTGCTTGCGTCTTGCGGAAGAACATCGTAGCCGGAACTACTTCTCTCTGTTTATGTCTATGAAGAATCACAAAGGTACTGGGTTACTCCGCCGCGGTATCCACGAAGCAATCTAAAATAGTCTGAAAATAAACACTTATTATAGGTGCACCCTAGTGATTCAGTATTGATGGATTCATGGTGTACTCGCTTATTATATACATTTTGTAAATTTTCAACACATAAAAAAGTTACGGACCGCAGCTCTGATTGGTTATTTCTTACCGGGAGTGATGTATTACTGCAAATGGCAATAGGACCACTGGGAGGAGCCAGAGGAGCTTGCTTTTTTCACAGATTATCTGTCTCATATTCTACTGTCAGGACATAATGACAGGTTTAACAAATATGTAAAAAATACATTTTTACAAAAGTTACCTACTGCAGCTTTAACAACGTTATTAAATGATCTGTGTTTTTAAATATTTATTTTCACTGACTGATAGATAAGGGAAAAGAGCATGCACAATTAAATACTGTATTCAATGTTTGTCAGTATATATATCCCATTATCAATCAATTTAAATAGTTTCAGAAATATATACATTTATATTACTGCTTAAGTGCGAAGAGTATTTTTTTTTTTTTTTTACTATTTTTGTAAGCTTATTTAATTGAGCAAAGATTAATAAACCAGTTTGCACCAGTTTTTTAGGCCAACATCTACTCTGGGAAAGTTGCCAGTATCACTGCATGAGTATTTACCTTCTCAGTAGGTATGAAAACGTTGTTGAATGTGATATCTACGAATGAACTGCTCTTTCTGAACCCATTCAATGTCTAATTACAGTGCAGTTCCTGTTTCTAATGTTGTTTTTGGCCAAAGTGGGAGAGAACATGAAACAAAGAGTTTAGAGGTGTATATAAACCAAAGAAGGACTTTTTACCATCTATCAATCTATTTCTAAACCTAGTTACAGTATTTCCCATTTATGCTGAAAGATAAGGAAGGAATCACACAAAAAGCTTAAACATTTCAAGAGCTTGTAGTAATGTATATTTTTCGCCTTTTATTTATTTTTATCCTTTAAGAAAAATCATGAATATTATCGGTTAGGTTTAAATCGTTATATTCTACCAGCAGGACTCATGATGCTGTGAGTGAAGGCAAATTGTCCATTGACAGCAGCAAAATGACAGTTTGTTTGAGGATCTTTAAAATGTAAACTGCATCATGATTGACTGAGAATGAGTGAATGATGTAACTAGTGTTAGAGTCTTCCTGGTAGAATTAACACGTAAGATTCAATTTCTACCTGCACACATGAGGGACTAATAAGAACCTTGACTATAGACCAATAGAAGTGTGTGTATGTGTGTGTTTAGTTGTGTGGATCTGTTTCTAAGCTATGAAGGCCATGAGGGGATGACACCTGTTGGATAATAGCTGCTTTGGAATGTAAACTGTTGGGCTAAATGCTTCGCTTTTAAATATAGGATTTTCTCTCTGTGTCATTCACTCTTCTCAGCTCATCACTCTCTCTTTATCATTCATTGCCTCTTCAATCATTCTATTTTCATGGCAGTGTTAGAGCCGGTGACAGAGGGAGACGTGAGGTGAGAAACAAAGCTAGAGGATGAAATATCTGCAATACAAATTTAGGTTTACAACATTGAGCAAAGCAACACAATTGAATTTTTTACATATTATGTTTAGTCATTGACAGACTCTTTTATCCAAAGCGACAAATAAAATAGGAACAATGCAAGCAGTTCATCATAAGAGGCAACAATATTTGTAGTACACATTGCAAAGTATTAAGCATAAGAGTAAACAAGCTGGAGCAGAAATGTATTTATTTATTAAACCTTTTTTTTTTTTTGTTAGAGTTTCAATGCCCTATGTATACATAGATTAACAAGCTGCTGGTAATCAATAATGGGCTAGTCAAACTGGACAAAAGAGGTCTAAGAAACTTTACAGATGGACTTCTAGAAGGAAGAAAATATATATAGGTATAGGACACGGTCCTTTTAAAACCTTTTAATAATGTGTCAATGTATCATTCAAAATGTATGATTTTTTTAATTTTATATAATTTCAAATAGCATCAATAAATGCACTCTGCTGTTTGTCCAGCTAAACTGAGAATTTTAGGCAGGCATTTTATTGGACAGCCTGGGCTTTCCTGTTTAAATTAGTTGACAGACATGTGGCAATATGGCTTAACTAGGCTCAACATGATAAATCCATGTTCTTTTTTTTTCTTCTTTTTGGCCTAGCCAGCCATAACAAGCAATTGTTTTCTTTTGGATTTATTTGTGACTGCTTGTTCAGTGCCTCTGCTTACAGTGAAATATCATTAAAAAATCCCCCTCCAGATAACTGAATGTTAAAAATAGGTTCTGATTTGCTGCCGTTGTGCTTCGTCACAGAGCATATTTCCTTTCAGTGTGGACAGATGAAATGCTTGTCGCTGGAATCTGGTTTGTACGCGGTGTAGTATGAGCACACGTGTATCCCTACACCCTACTCCGTCCTGGTGGCTTTCATCACTTAAGCAGACAGAGCGGTCAAGTGAGACAACCCCTGTCAACTCTCTTTCCCCTTTTCTCTCTGTAGCCCCAGCTCTGTTATTCTCACCCTCTGCTGTGCTTTTCCCTTGTGTATAAGCGTGTGTCCTTGTACATGTGCTTCTGTACCGTGTATGCTGTGGTGTCTGACAGCTGTCTAGGCCCCAAGGGCACGCAACCTGCCCTTTTCTGAAGCGTGCCTTTAGCGCCCTCTCATCATGCTGTCTGTGCTCCCTGTCGGTGAGTGCTCAGCTCTAAGCTGCGGTCGGCGGGAACTGACCTCTTCTCAGCGGGGGCACAGAGATCTCCAGGGTTAATGTTTCAGCATTGTGACCTCTCTCATTTCTCATCACCTGACAGCCGGTGGCTACCGCTGCTTTCCTCTTCCCTACACTACAGAATGTATGCGTAGAAGGCATAAATCAAATAGCCTGTATATATAGTGTTTGATGTCCACACCTACAGATTAGAGTTGGATGGTGAGTGTCAGGAACTGTGAGAAATATTTGGGTCTAACTTCTACACACACTCACAAGCATACAGTGTGATTCTAGATATTGCTGTTGTTTTTAATGCTCTAATGGTTAAAGATGATATTCTGATTCTCAGTGGTTGGTTATGACCCAAAAATTTGCTTAAAAAGTAAAAAAAATATATACAACAACAACTGTAAATGTATATATTAAACATTACTAGAGGGTAGAAATGTAATCCGCCATAAATGTATGTGAGAATTATTTTACAAAATTTAAAGACACATTTAAATCACATTTCTGCTATATTCTTACCCTGCATGTACAGATTTGTAATTTTTGTTTTTTTATTCAGACATGTCAATACATGTGTACGTGCATGTGGTACTTGCCAGTCATGGACATGTGATTTTAAGAACCTTTATTTCTGTAACTTTTGAGTACTATGTTATGTTGCAATTTGATGTCCAATGTAAAATCTGTGTCCAGCAATAAAACCATTTGAGAATTGCTGGCCTGCTCAGTGCCATAGACAGGTTTTGTGCTGTCTATGGCACGAGGAGCCAACAGACAGACAGGTTCACATTTTTCTTCCCAGGCACCTTCAAGCCTCTCTAACATAAATGAGGGCAATGTTTGCCTTTTAGCAAAGTGCAGTGTGTTTTTATTTTATTTGTGTTAAGTGTGTGTGTGTGTGTGTGTGTGTTAAGTGTGTGATTACCAGCAGCTTTTTTCTTTCAGATCGAGTGGTGTTAAGCAGCCACTCCTTCACATAAAAGTGTTTCAAGGTGAGCCTTTAAATACCAAGCAGGTGCTCCACAAGTAGATATCTAAAGAAAAAGGGTTCACCCTTAAGAGGTTTCACATCTAAAGCTGTGTTAAGTGACAGAATGAAAAAATAAGAGACTTTTAACATTGTTAAAGGTGCACCATGCACTTTTTTTTACTTCGATTTTTTAACAACATTTAGTCTAAAATATTTCTTATTATTCCTCACATTTCTTTTGCTATTTATTCAGCTGGATTGGCTTAACATTAAAGTTTTTTTAGTACCGTAGGTCATCTAAGGACTGCTGTCTTATTTGGTCTTTGTAAACTTGTACTGTTAATTATTTAAATTATTTAAAAGTGAAGTTATGATAAAATCTATTGACTTTTTTAAACTGTTTTTAAACACTTTTTTTCCAACTGTAACCAACAGAAATGACATTTTAATATTTGCATACTGTGTTGCAATTGGTCGTCTTTCTTGAATTGTCTTGTCTATTGAATTGTTATTGGTCTTTTATTCCTTGCATATATTTTACCACCAATAATCACCTTTAAGTGTCAGAGAAGCTGTTAAGTGTTTTTGTGACTAATGAAGATTTTGTTGTGTGTAACTCAACTCCACTGCTGTGCAGAAGTGTAATCATTAGATGATGTTAAATGAGCTGCATTGTTATCTTAAAAAAACAACAAACAGATGTTGATCTGGAAGGCAAAGCTTCATTTGAACTGTCTTTTAGTAGAATGAGCTTTGGAGACAACAGCCATAATGCTTGTGTGTACGTGACATGTATGTATGTGAGAGTGATAGATGGAGAGAATGCATAATGGTAAATGAAATTAACAAACAAAATACCCAGCATCCCTGTGGATTGAGAAACATTATAAGTGTTAGCCAACTGCATCAGCTAGGATTATATTTTATCTCAAACACACAGACATTTGGAAGTATAGATCCAAGATTCTTCTGCCATGGATAAGAGGCTTTCATTTACTGTAAAAATGTATTAGCATGTGGAAGCACTCTCTGATGGTAACAATGCTCTTCTGATGTTCTGATGAATGTGTGTCCTGGAGAGGAAGAGACAGACAGAAAACCAGAGGCTGATTGCAGTGGAGGTGATGTTCTGTAGCTGTGTCATGATCAAAGAGCATCTTGAACCTTCCAATTTGCTGTAGTTTTGTTGCTTACTTCCATCTTCAGGTCCTCCTGAATGAACCTCCAAACTAACCTCTCTGCCTGTCTAATGGCTTAGAGCGAGCACTGCTCTGATTAAAGCTGAGATTATGGGGTGAGTGTTCTGCACTCACACTAATCCTCTCCATGCTTTCTATGAGTGGTACTCTCACTGATACCATCATACATGTGTAATCACGCTTTATACATCTGTTTTACCTGCACATAGATTTAATAATATTGCTGTAAATTAGCTAGCAGACATGTCAACAGAGCAATATTTGTATGTACAGATGGATGGATATTTGGGAAGATGGATAGATAAACAGGCTGTTATATTCACGTAACATTAGTTACATATTCTGATCTGTGCAATTCTAAGTTGATTATCTGAATATGTTTTTAAAAGAAATATCTTATGCCTGTAAAGAATGTATTAATTTTATCAAACAACGAATACAGTGTTATTAGTGGAGTGTTACAAGCTGTTCATGCATAGATGAGATCCCTAAAGTTGCAAAGACTATAGTCTCAAACCCAAAGTTAAGACTCGTCAATGCCCCCCTAAAACACCTCAGTTAAATGCATCCCCAAATCTCTACATTACTGTGGGGGAAGATTTTCATAACACAGCCCAGATGTTCACGCAAAGAAAGAAAGTAAAACTTTGATTCTCGCTGCTGAAGACACTGTGTTTCTCAGTGAAAGCTAAAATACTTTGATTGGCCTTCCAAAAGAGGACACTAACAGTGACACTGTTCCAGAACAGTTCCACCCAAATATTCAGATGAGTGCAGAGCATTTTATGGAGGACTGTTCCCTGATCCTTGGAAAGTAGCCCACAATTCCAGCTGTTCTGACTCACAGACTGTAAGTACATTTACACGTTTAAAGGATTTGCCACTGATAATTCAAACACGAGTTTTGAGCAGTTTACAGTAGAGCTTGTTGTTTGTCATTTCTCTGATGCACTGTGTAAAAAGACAGAATAAGTAATTATAATCCATAATTATTTCCCCACTGGATGCAACAAATGCCTAATTTGTAATGGGTTTTATGGTTTTATCTCATCACGTTAGCCCGAGATACGGAATCACAGTATGTTATGGGGCCTAAAATTTCCGTCACACGCTTGAGGTATTCAGCCAATCACAACACACTGGATAACTGGCCAATCAGAGCACACCTCACTTTTCAGAACGTTGAGCTTTGTAAAAATCGATGCGTGTCAGAAAGGCGGGGCATAGATTAGAAACAATAATGTACAGTATGTGGAAAATAATGTGTTTTTTTAATCTTAAACCGCATAAACACATTTCATTACACCAAATACACAAATAATGTTCTTTTTAGCAACATCATATGACACCTTTAATATTAGTATGGAAACTGTATAATTGATTTTTTTTTTTTCTTGGATTTTTAGATGAAAAGAAAGTTGAAAGGAACCGCATTAATTTGAAGTAGAAATATTTTTTTTGACATTATAAATGTACTGTTACTTTCGATCAGTTTAATGTGTCCCTGCTAGCATGTGCATTGCGTGCTTGCAAAATGGTACTGTTTAGGCTCTTTCAGTTCAAGAGTCAATCCCTATAATACTATGACTATTTGCCCTTTTGTGTAAATTTATTTTAATTTTTTTTTTGTCATAAACAAAATTTTATCAATACAATACTTTATTTAAAATACATTTTAATTATCTGTTGTTATTATTGGTTATTATTTTTATGATACTTTTTTCATCTTGCCTTTTACATTGTTGACAAAATCAAAGTCCTGCGTCACAGGAACAGAACAAAAACAAAAAAGAGGCAAAGGAAACCTCAAAACTTTGAAGTGTTTGTGTGTGTATTTGATGTGCTGCAGTGGGAAGCATTAATGAGGTTCTCAAGGACAAAACACACCCCTGCTCTTGCAGGTCTCCCCATGTGACCCCAGCCCACTCCCATCTCCACCTCAGGCACCTCGTGCCTCTGAGAGCGTGAGTCCCTCTGGGGTCCAGGAGCTCTGAATGGCTCTGGAGGAGATGGTGACGTCTGGACCAGGCTGACTCACGCTGAGGAGGCAGGCTCTTGACTTTATATCCCCTTATCTCTCTGTTTCTCTTCCTCTCTCCATCTATTTTTACTTTTGTCTGTCTCTGTATCTCCTGATCTATTTTTCCTAGTGGCTTGAGTCAGAGTTCCTAGCAGGTGAGCAAACAGATCTGTGGATATGGGTTTCATGGAAAGGTGAAATTGCGTTTTCTATCAGATTTTTTGTGCAGGGGTTTAGTGATGTTGATACATAGCAATGAGGAATCCACAGTGGGTGATTATAGATTGAGCTGCAACACTGAGTGATTCATACACTGAGCAGGAGAGCGGCTCTGAATGTTCACATCAGCTCATGAGAGGTGTGGATGAATAGGTACTTGTGTGTTTCTGCTTTTGTAGGATGTTACTGTTGCGTGTGTTTGGTCAGTGTGTGAACTTTCCCTTCACCTGATATTTAAATATTCCCTTTGCTCATATATCACACACATAGAGCCAACACTTAGAACAAGACAACACTGTGGTTGTGTGTATGTGTGTGTTCATGTGTGTTTGTGTTTTAGATGGCAATCTGCATTTGGTGTGGAGTAGGTATGGGTGCGGGGAAGTGGGGTGGAATACAGTGGAGCTCTGTACCTACCCAAACACACACACACACACACACACACACAGCGTACATCTATACTTAGCAAAATTAGGACAAACTATAGACTATATATATAGTGTTTTTCTTAAAAGCTTATTATAATTAAAAGAAGTAGCAAATTGTTGGCGTCAATAGCCTCATGGGCTGCACACTGACATATAGCTCTATTCGGGTGTCCTGAGTTGTGGACCTTTCCTGATACCATGTCCTCTATCTCTCTCCCACATTGCTTTCTGTCTGTCCTATCATAATAAAGGCAAAAATGGCACAAAAAAGAAGGGGCAAATAAAAAAAACATTTTAAAATATTTGTATTAAATTATTTTATGATTTAATCATAATAATAACAACAATAATGATAATTTGGGCCTGTTTTTACACAAATCTTTTATACAAAAAAAAAATGTGTAAAGAATTATACTACTAATACATATTTTGATGTGATATGGAGATTTCTTTCAAATAGATTTTTATATGAATTTTTGGATATATATATTGGCCTATATTGGATATTTAGATGTGCATTCTCTCTCTCTTTATTTTTTACATGTACTGTGTCATTTAATGCCATACACCGTGCTAACAAGTGTCACAGTCAGAAAGGTATTTGCAAATATTCCATTAATGGTGTTACTCACATTCTCTTGAAGAGAAAGGGTAGCAGCAGCTCATTTCATTTCCAAAAAGTGTGATTTTGGGCTTGGTATAATAAATTATCGGTGGGGTGTTTTGAGCTGAAACTTTGCATACACTTTCTGGGAACACCTGAGAAATTACATCTGGTAAAAAGGGGCATAATTCGTCTCCTTTAAAGTTAAAGGTGCTTTTTGTCAGTTTTTGATTCTACTAAAGCGTAAAAATACCATATGTTTGCAGATATTTAAGAAACATGCCAAGTTAACACACTTGTTTATCTGAAAAACAATGCTACATTCAGTTATTCTCCTTTGAAAATATGTGTTCCACGTCAGAATATCTGTCTCTATTTTGGTTTGTGAAACCTGCCCACTGCCAGTTTACTTAATTGTATTTCATCACCCCACGTTGCCGGTTGACAGGAAAACACAGCATTTCAATTCATTAATCTTTAACTGCACTCGTTTCTGTTTGTGTCGTCAATCTGGCAACCTGCGTGTGCATCAAGTCTGAGGAGGAGGGTGCGGGTGATAAAAAACCCTCTCCAATATTTTGAATTTGGACTGCAATACCTAGTTCAACCACTTGGTGTCAATCCTACATACAGCACCTTTAAACAAAATATAAAAACGAATTATACTGGTGAATGTAATCTTTTATAAATATCAAAATGAATATCTATTTCTCCTTCTGTACTTTATAATGCTGGGGTGTGTATGTCATTGATTTAAATCCATGCCACTAGAATCAGCAAGGGTTGAATGATCATTCCCACTATTTGACTTATGTAATACAGCATTTCCTACAGTTACAGTCCTCTTTATTGCTATTTGAGAAATGTTCATTTTTTTACTCTAACTCCCAGACATCCTTAAAGGGACATTTTGTCAATTTCCGCTAACTTCCCGAGACAGTTTTTTCCCTAGAGAGCTATGTAAACCCACACGCATCCCTTAGCTTTCTTGGCTGTAATCCTCTAGTGTTGCACTGTCATACAAAATTAACTGCTTTTTTGCAATACACTTTTTTGCTAAATTTCAACAGTTCTACCTCTCTCTCTCTCTTTCTCCATCCCTCTCTTCCTCTCTCATTCTATCCATCAGTGTACTTAAATAGCATCAGAATGGCCCATTAAAGACTCTTTTAATTATTCTTTCTGCCTGTCTTTGACCTTGGCACACATTATCTCCTTCAGTAAATTGTGACGTGTGATTCATTCCAAACACAGCTGATGGAAAGATGGTGCACAGTCACAGCTCAGTCCTCCATCATCCTGTGAAATGCAGTTGACGCAGCACAACATGTTGATCTGCACGAGTGGGTGTTGTTTACATTTACATTACATTTACATTTATTCATTTAGCAGACGCTTTTATCCAAAGCGACTTACAGATGAAGACAGTGGAAGCACACTTTGAACACACACACACAGAAACAGTGATTCCCAGATTGCCACTGTTGTCCGTTCTTGTTGACATCGAGGACAGTGTTGAATAGCTGTAACTTCCAGAGACTCATCCTGCCCTCCATCCTATGCTGAGGCGCCTTGTCTATCTGTGTGCTTGTCTCCTTTGTCCTGTGTCTTTAAATGTTCTCTTTAACCTGGCCAAGTGAGCCACTTTCGCTGTTTACCCCTCACTGGTTTCCCTGAAGAGGAATGTCTCACAGATGAGTGCATATATATATATATATATATATATATATATATATATATATATATATATATATATATATATATATACACACACACACACACACACACACACACACACACACACACACACACACACACACATGGCTTATGTAACATTTCGCATTGCTGTCATTGTTGCTGCAGGTTCAAAACTGTTCTAGGCATAGATGTTGTGACCTGTACACACATACATAGTGAAAGAAGTTTGGAGAAAGTGTGTGTTATTATGAGTGGTAATCACTGTGTGTGTGTGTGTGTGTGTGTGTGTGTGTGTGTGTGTGTGTGTGTGTGTGTGTGTGTGTGTGTGCGTGTGTGTGCCTTCAACCATCTCACACAAAAACACACACACACACACACTTTTAAAGTGTACATTTCTAAAGATTTTCTTATCTTTTTTGTCTTTGTCTGTCTGTCTGAAAATCTATCAATCCATTCTCACAGTTTTGTTGATCTATCTGCATTTACATGTCTCTCCTGATTTAGTGTTTCATCGGTAGCGCCCCCGTCACTTAGAGTGCAATTTTGTTTCCTCTGCAGTACCACATTGTCACCCTCACCTCTATGTGCCTGTGTAATGTCTTTGTGTGTGTTGTATGCGTCTGTGCAATATACACAGACAACCTGATGAATATGTAATGTGTGAAAGAGCATGTAATCACATGCTGAGAGAGTGTCTGCATGTGAAATAGACAAAAAATATTCAGGGTTATACGGATTCACCCTCCGTGCATTTGTGTGTGCAAGTGTGTCACAAATATAGGTTCATTAAAATATTTTGAGATGCTCAGTGTTGCGGAAAATGCTAGCAGGTGGGCAGACGTGACAAGTATGTGTTGTTTTGTGTGTGTGTGTGTGTGTCAGGGTGACTTGTGTCTCCTCGTCGAGCACATGGCTCATCCTGACACCTGTTTGCTCCTAAACTGTTTTGTGCTGCCATGACTCCTCTCGGGACTCTGCTTGCTACCAAAGTAGTTAACGGCCACAGGAATGTGTAGAACTCCCTCTTTACAATTCTTTACCCCTCTTTTTTTCCTGTTTTCTCTAATTAATTGCATTAACTTTTTAATCTTTCTTTGAATGTTGAAAGAGTAAAGCATAATATGTGTGTGCATAGCATATGGCTAGAGTGTAACAACAATTACTTTTGCCCTTTGGGTCCAATTAACACCCCACAGTTTGACCCAGACTTTATCCTCTATGTACCAAAGCCAAACACGCGACCACACACAGCTCCAAGGTGAGGTGTACTAAATTATTTTGCAGAATAAACAAGCTGATTTTCACAGACAACCCTGAGATATATATGGACAGATGTATTTATAGATGATTGAATAGGTGGATGGATGGCTAAAGGATGGATGCATTGACAGATGTCTAGATAGATGTCTAGATGCACTCCTTGTGCTCACAATTACACCTCTGTACTGGAGCTGGTTCTGAGTGAATGTGTGCAGTTGTGCTATTTATTCTCTCTCACACAGCCCCACATTAGTGATTTGGGGTTAAATGCATTCAGCATTGTTTCTTGGTGTTGTTTGGGTATTTATTTCTACTGTGGCCTACATGTCAGAACCCACCTTGAATAACCCATCAAATTCAAATCAGCACCTTTCAGTGTTTCTAAGCTGACATATTCTAATGAGAGTGAACTCTGTGCCACAGAAAGTCATGAAAGATCTGTATGTATGCAGTGTTTGCTTAATAAGTCTTAATGCACATAAAATAAACAAACAGCTATTTAAGAGATGACGGGGTTCATGCTGGGGTGCGATGATCAAATGGCGCTGTGGTTAACCCGTGCCTGGAAATGTGGCCAGTCATTCCTGGAGTGTGTTTTGTCTCTGAAATTTAAGCCGCACTGCATCCATAAAGGCTTTAAATAAAGTTTATTCAAAATGTGCCACCATGAATGATAACGGCAAACAGGAAGATCAACAGCCATCTGTCTTTATCACTTCCTTTAATACACCCAAGCGTATGTATGTTTGTGTTATTTAGCCAATGAAATGATATAGTCCAGCTTGATTTATTAAGTGCACAGCAGTATGCATCTATCATTTGATCAGTCTGAGTGTGTGTGTGTGTGTGTGTGTGTGTGTGTGTGTGTGTCGTAACGTGGCAGGTGTATTTTCGTCATGATTGACAGAGTAATCAGGATGGATTAGGGCTAAAGTGAGTACAAATGTGATGGAAAACGTTTTTAGTTACACACTAAGCTCTCTGTTGTTTAATCTAAACCTCCTGCCCTCCACGCACACACAAACACACACACACACACACACACACATATACACACATGTACAGATGGAAGGAGTGAGAGGGGTTATTCAAAAGGCCGCTTCAGTTTGTCCTTAGTGTTAGTGACATCGAATCAACTTACTTGTTTGCTTTGGAAAGCGTTTGCTGTGTTTAAATGTGTGTGCAGCTGCAAATAGTCCACCTCACTATCCAAGCAACACACACTGTGCCAATGTGTGTGGAAACATTTTTAAAAAGCGTTCCTTGAGCTCAAAGATTCAGCTGATGGTATAAGTCTGCACAGAATAATGTGTATACAGTGCTTGATGATTGTATTATGAAACTAGTCTGGTTGTGCTGGAATGGAGGTGGCCAGCTACCAAATCCATTCAAATCCCCGCACTTAATGGAGATGGAGCATCCATTCTGCTCTTGTGGAACCTTGAAGTAAAGAGATGGCTTTATTTTATTTGATCGCTATCAATAAAGTATGTCCCTGTCACAAAGAGTTCCAAGTTGTAACCTAACCTAGTCAAGGATGTAACCTTATATTCCAGTGTGAAAGTGTGAGAATAAACAATTTAGTTCACTCTGTCATTTCAAAGTTATTTTATTTTTTTTTATGTTAACCATACAAATATATTTTGAAGAATGTTAACCAAACCATTTTTGTATGAAAAAAAAAAATGTTCCACAGAAGAAATTGTGAGAAATTACAAGTTAAAATTTTGTGTAAATATTTTATGAAATAATAAAATGGTAAAATAATAATAATAAAAATAATTTGCCTTTGTCAGTAAAGGTACTGTACAGTATATTAGTTATGGTGCCATTTGTAATTCTACTGTCCTATTTCTTTTCATTTCAGGACACACACACACACACAAATTATGTGTAATCACAGTTGATCTTTTTTTTCTTATCTTTTTGCATCAGGATTCAATAATAATCAATTTTGTGTGTATGTATGATGCTCTGGATTCATTGACCATCACGACTGTGCTGCTTTTCTGGCTAGAATAATTTGCTAATAGCTCTATAATTATGGTTTTCATGCTTTTTTTCTGTTAATGATCTCCTTTCAAAGAGTGTGCAACATTGTGTGATTGTGTGCATGAATAAGAGAATTTTGTCAAATCTCATTCTTCTTCTCCATCTGAATATCAGTGCATGCATTTGGTAAAACTGCCTGCTGAGTGTGTGAGTGTTTGTGCCTCATACATATTCTGACTGAACATATACACACTTATTTGATGATGCAGTGTATCAACCCTGGGTGTCAGAGAGCTGATTGACCTGCTAAGTGTGTATGTGTTTATGTGTGTGAAGCATTAGGCAATTATGTGTGGGTGTTTGAAAGAGCGCCAGAATCACATAAAGCATTGTGCCTTTTAGCAGCCTTTAGAACAACAAAAGAAACTGCACTCAACTTCATAACAGTAACTTCATTAGAGCATAAAAAATAGCATAAAGTCTTAATTTCTGCACCCATTGTGAATGTGTATTTTCTACCCTAGTTGCTTCTGGATGTAAATTTTTGCGGGTTAATTGACCTCTTTGTTGTTTTTTCTCATTTTCCCCAGTGATCTGTAGTTCATAATGCTCACATCTGATTCAGAAGTCCCCAGGCGTCCTCTTCTTGATCTCACGGACGCTCACTTACAGTATCACTGAGATGCATGAAGCAAAGCCCAGTATCTTCCCCTTATGGAAAATATGGCACTTTTTTTGAAAGCAATGTCAATGAGAGAAGTAAAAGAGAGAGGAAAGAGTGGCTGTGCAGGTTGATGTTATGCTAATGCATACCATCAGCTGGCCATCTCCTTCAATGTGAGTTTGCTATCCGCTGTGATTTGACTTCACCTGCATAATTCTGAATTTATAATGATGTTCTGTGGTGTTATAAAGCTTAGAGACAGGAGACCTGGACAGATCGTGCTCTTCATAAACCTCCATAATCTATACAACATCTGTTAGCATAATCAGAGCTGACTGTCTCACTGGAACAACCTTGCTCTTTGAAATGTAACATGGGCTATTTTTTAGTACAAATTGAAATTAATGTGAAATGATTGAATATAGGACAGTGACATGATTTTTTTTTTATTATTATTCTTTTAAAATATATTACATACATAAAATGACTTGATCATGTTTTTTCACTTCCAAACCTTCCAAACTGCTCCCCCAAAATACTTTCTTACCCTGAAAAATATATACTACTCTTCAAAGGTTTGAGGTTAGTCTGTGCCGATAGCCTTGTGGGCAGTACATGGGTGGCCTGAGATCGAATACTGGCTCGTGGACCTTTCCCGATCCCTCCCCTCTCCTGTCCTATTGGTAGCATACATGGCAATGTTAATGTGTTTGATTTTGGAGGAAAAGATCTGCTACGCTGCTGCCGTGGCAGAGCAAGTATGAGACTTGCTAATGCCAGTACATCTACAGACATGCTGCTGTGAGCATGTAAGAAATACTGCTGCTGCATATATAAAATAACCCTGCATATATAGCATATATGAAATTACCCCGCAGCAGACGGGTGGAGGGCAAGCACTGGCCAACTATTTGAATGTTGAGAAGCAAGCTCATTGGCTGTTGATGCAGCTAGAACCAATCGGCTTCACCATGTGAAACATTATGTGTTGTTAACAGTACAGACTGTACGACGTAATTCACACACCCCTCATATCATACAGAAAATCATTTAAAATGGACTAAACTGAAATTATGGGACACACAGCAGATTTTGCAAAGCTATGAAACAGAGCAAATTTATTCTTGTCCCAACTGAGTTGAACGCACATATGGCCTCACAAACACACACACACACACACAGAGTATGGCCTGAGCAAACACACTCATCTCCACTGGTGATGCCAGTGGCCTTTAGTAAACTTATTAGGGAGAGAGCATCCAGTGAGCCGTTCACACAACTCCTAGTTTTCCACAGGGCTGTGTCTCCAAACCAGACAGAGCATCACTTCAGTGGAACAACAACAGAAGACTCATCACTCCAGAGCTCAGCCAGCCAATTATAGATTCATCTGTACATACAACGCCAGTGGCTAATAATGACACACACACAACTGCTGTAGCTTCCATTTGTTTAAAACTGTTGGCAGACGTTGTATTTTCACTGACATGTCTTTATTGTGTCTGATAGTAACTATTACTGTGGCACTCTGGAGCTGATTTTATCTTCACTTTCAACACTTATCTTCAGTTTGGCTAGAATGTAGGTGCTGAAGTCAGACAAACCTTTAGAGCTGGGAATGACAAGTGGGATCAAAAAAAGAACTGAAAATAATAAGAGAGAAAAAGAGAAAGACTGAGAAACTAGACAACTCTTTGTGTTGTTCTGTATAATTTGAAGTGTCTATTAGTGGTAATTGTATTTGTGTGAGTTTGTCTTTATTTGAATTTCTTTTATGGAAAGTTGAGGGGGATAACAGGAATTGTTATATTATATTTTTATTTATTATTTAATTAGTTTGTGTTATGCATTAACTATTACTAGGTCTATTATTTTCCATTTTCACTTTTAGTTACAGTACACATACATTAAAATACTAATAGAATATAATTTCTGTGGTGGGGCTGATGAAAATGTGTTCTGTACAAAGGGAATTATTACAAATAAATTATACATTTCATAAAAATAAATTAAATAATAAGACAATCTAATTTTAACTATCTATTTATTTATTTATGTATTACTATTTTTACTCTGTTTACTCAGACTGATCCTCTCAGTAACTGAAAGACTGCTATATTGTCTTGACCTGTGGAGCGTGCTCTGTTCAGAAGTTGGCCACATCATGTCTGGTTTCATTAGAGTATTTTTGGAGCGCTTGACAATCTGCCCTGCTGTTTGTGCATTTGTTTTTTTTGTGTGTGTGAGTGGCAGAAATACACACATGTCCCTACTTGAGTGACTTTCAGCAGGATATCCGTGCACTGATTGATGCGGTCTCATGGGGATAGAAGATGTGATACAAGACACACAGTACAGCGCAGAAGATCGCTAACATCACTAACAGCCCTCTCTTGATCCACTGCCACTCCTTCAGCTGTGTGTCCAGACGACAGGGTGACCTCAAGGATCTTTTCAGATGTTTAACTAAGAGAAATAGGAGCTCAGTGAATCTTAACTGTTCCATGATGTCAACATGCCCAGCAGTGACTGCAGCTCAACAATAAGGAGTTTCTCCTGCTGGTCTGGATGGCTCTGTAGATATATGTACTTTTGTCCTACTAACATTTTCTTTATATATATATATATATATATATATATATATATATATATATATATACACACACACACACATATAAAATACTCACACAAAATACACATGTATATGTACACACATAAGTATACATTTGTGCAATATATATCTCATTGATTCCTGAGTTGAGGGATAAAACATGTTTTATAATGTGAGTTTTTATTATTTAATGATACATTTTTTATAATAATGAGCCATGTAAGGGAACAACTTTTTCTGAATTAATCAATTTATCAAAGAACTTAATTTGTTTCCGTCAGGTGCATTAAAGAGCATAATATTTTTATTTGATCCACCCATTAACAGTATATGATTTTGCAACAATATATTAAATATAAATAATCTGTTTCTTTGATCTCATAGACATGTTTTCATGTAGTTCTGTTCATGTTTTACTATTCTAAAACAATAACTTGAAAAGTCTCCAGTAGCTCACAAAATACAAGAAGCCTAGGTTCGGTTCACTGTAATGTTCAGCATTATTATATTATTATTTGTTGCCTTATAGCAGCAACAGAACTGCAGTGGTGAAAAGAGTACTGAAAATTTGTACTTGACAAGTACTGTTACATTGATGAAATAATACTCAATTACAAATAAAAGTACTGCTTTCAAAACAGTACTTAAGTAAAAGTAAAAAATACTCAGAGTACAAGTTACTAGTTACTTTTTAGCTGGCGATATTTAATTACCAAAAAATATTCATATCAAAGATCTATATGGATGTATAATAGCACCTTTGAACAAAACCCTCTTTTAAAGGATGTGAATTAGTGGTCATGATACAGGGATTTCTAACTTCAATATCTGGTTGGATAGGAGTGGTTAAAGGGGTCCTATTATGCTCTTTTACAATGTCTTGAATTTGTTTTGGGGGTGTACTAGAACATGCTCTCATGCTTGGTGGTTGAAAAACATTATTTTTAATATAATTTACGTCATTACCTTTCTCTCCAACATGGCACAAATATTTCGATTAGTTCTGGGTTTGATGAATACCAGCCTTCCGAAAAACAAAATGTGTCGTGATTGGTTAGCTGTCCCAGTGTGTTGTGATTGGTGAACAGTTCAGATGGTTTTCAGTGTTGCCCCGCCCCTTCCCAAAGCAGCAAGTTCCCTATGATAAGGATGGCATCAATATTTCCATATCAATTTGATGTTGTTTTGGAAAACAGCGCTGTAGTCCAAACAAGATGTTTGTTGTAGATCTTGAAAAGGAATTTAAATGTTTTTTTAAATATCTCCCTTTGGAGTGGACTTTGAGATTTGTAACTTTATAGAGCTTTGTTATGCCCAAACATACACACTACACACTGACTAAAATTCAAAAGTGAAAAAGCATAATAGGACCCCATTAAGAATATCTGCTTGTTACGTTTGACATCATCTTTCACCACTTCTGGGACTTAATGCTCTGCCAGACGCCTCTTCAGAAAACAACAAACTGAATCAGCTAAAATATTAGTGTCTGAGACACTGTGAGCAGGGAGACTGTAGTGTGCACAGAAATTACGCTTAGCTTAAATACTTAATATTAATGAAATAGTGTTAATAAATGTCTGCTGAGATAGTATTCGTAAGTGAAATGAGTTGGACGTCATACTTAACAAGAGGATTCTCCCAAGCCATCAAACTGACTTCATCAGAGCAAGAATGAAACGGCAGACAATGTTTTTCCCAGTGTATTGACTTGCATGGTTCAACTATTTGCTTCAAGACTACTACTGTGCACTAAAAAAGCAAGTAGGGTTATTTTTGATTTCATGATGTACAATCATTTTAGTACCACTGGCAAAACTACCACATACTGTATACTGCCATATACCTGTAGATTTTTTTTTTTTGTCCATCCATTTTTTCAAGGCACTCATTATTTCAAGGTTTTATGTTGTTGTTTTTTTTTCTAAAAAGACACATTCACCTTATATGATTTGTGTCCTTATAATAGGGCAACTTACAGCACAAGGAAGCTTGATTTCAACAAACAAATGACCTCATTTCAGTTAGAGGTATTCAAAATATGACCACACTGAATTTATACAAGCAAAGATTTAATAGCTATATACAGTATGTTAGGCCTATTTATGTAGATAAATGGAACATCAGATGGATTTTTACCTGTAATGACTGTAAAATGTAATGATGCAGTAGACAGACTAGGATATTTATATGTACAAATCAGACAAATATCCCATTCCAAAACATTTCTAGCATAAATTTACATTTATATACAGAAATTAAAGTTCCATATTTGTTAAAAGACTTTCTGGTGCATTTCACTAACAACCAATAACATTTCAGGAAGGATTTTCATTGGTCAGGTGTGGATCTATTTGAATGGTTGCTAACTTTTGACAAAATTTATTCCAGGAGCAAAGAGAAATAATTTCTACTAGAGATTGCGACTGTACACAGACATAAAAGCTGACGGAGCTGACAAAATGAAATATGTTTACCATGTGTTATACAGTGGAGCAGGTTTTTTTCTTCTTCTTTAGTTGTAGCTGCATTAATAAACATAACAAAAATGCCAAGATTTATCCCACAACTATTTACAGAAACTATTACACTGGGTCATGACGGAGTTGACAAACCTGTGACTGATGAGACCTCAATATTGTTTGTATAAAATATAAAAAAATATAATACTTTGATAGATAAACTACTCAGGTTTATCAGCTTAAATGCACAAAATACTTATAGAATAATTGCTTCTTAATCCAAACAGATGTGTTAATGAAAGAGTGTTTTAAATTGATTGTATTATTTTCACATTTTATTTTACTAACCATGTTGTGAGTTGGGTGGAGTGGGTTTACAGTATGTTTGGGCAACAGGGACAGATGTGTGCTTGTCTGTGCTCCGTCTGTGGTCAGGGAGTGGTGTTTAGAGAAAGAGAGGCACTTGATCAATGGGGCCTGTGTGCATGTGTAAAATGCTCTAGTATATCTTTGTCCATGTGAGGTGTGTGTTTGATAGACAAGTCCAGAGATCAAGGAGTTTATTATAGTAGGCTAGTGGTGATTTAGATGATATTCATGAGTTACAGTGAAATATTTTTTAACTAATTTATTATTATTACTACATAAAATTATAATGTTAAAGACTGAATTTAACTGTGAAAAAAAGCAAAACTATTTCTGTAAATTCTGGGCATCGTTGATTAATATCTCCCTCTAGTGGAGGTTAGTAGCAATGCTGTAATCCCCGGAGATTGTCAGAATGATGAACAGAAAATGATAATATATATAAATAAATATATACATTACATTTCGAAAGTTTGGGGTCAGTTTAGGGGTCAAGTTTTTCCTTGAAATAAATGAAAACTATTATACAGCAAGGATGCATTAAATTGACATAAATGTTGTTCTTTTGAACTGTTTATCAAATAAATGTATCAGTTTCCACACAAAAAAAAAAACATTAAAACTAGTATGCTATATTTATAAAATATATATTATGTTACAGTTATAAAATAAACATCATGTTTTCAGCATTGATGTTAATAAAAAATGTTTTTGAGAAACAAATGATTGTATATAATTTCTGTCACACTGAAGACTAAAGTAATGAGTGCGGAACATTCATCATTTATCATTACAGGAAAACATTTCATTTTATTATTTATATTAAAATAGAAAATTGTTCTTTTAATGATAGTATTACTGTCATAATATTACTGTTTTACTGTATTTTTTATTAAATGCAGCATAGATTAACGTAAGAGACTTCAAAATATAAAAACAGCTTACCAACCCAAAACTTTTGTGTGTGTGTGTGTGTGTGTGACTTTTAGTTCACTAAAACTTTTAGTATTAATATAAAATAGAGAAAATGTGGTTTAAAAGTTTTTAGATGGAAATCATAAATTGAATGAAGTAAGAGAACCTTAAACATTTCTTCTCCTCTTAGGAATGAAGCGTCCGCTGAGTCCTGTTGAAGACGGGTTGCTGACCGAACAGACTGGGCATGAGGGCATGTCCTCTGATGGGGTGGAGTATATAAGACAGGACGTCCCACCTATAAACTCTCGTCCGAAGCGGGAGCGCAAACACAGGTCGTACACACTCTGTGAAGTGTGCAACATTCAGCTGAACTCCGCAGCACAAGCACAGATACACTACAATGGCAAAACACACCAGAAAAGACTCAAACACATAAACAACAGCAGCACAGGTATGATATGTGTGTCTTTCTCTGGTGTTCTTGTCATAGCTGGAGCTCCGAAACTGTAGCTTCTTGCTTAACATTATCCACCCAAACAGTTGTTTGAACAAAACATGTTCCTGGATCAACATCCTTTATCAGCCCTGGAAGTGCGCATCTAGCAACATCCGTGCCTTCTGATTTTTCGGTGTTTAAGGCTACAGATTTTTTTCTAGAAGGTGGTTCCAGGACCAATAAATTATATATACTGTATATCTGGGCACATGTTTTACTAGGGTGACTCACACTGTGTACCGTACATTCTTGTGCATGTCACTTAACATGATTACTCAAGCTGGACAACATTCCTATCAACCAATCAGATTTTAGGTGTAGGTTTAGATGCAGAGCTGGGGTTGGGTCTTCAACATTTTTATCTGCCTTTCATTTCCCCTTGATTTCAAGGGTTGGTTCGAGCAGGGGATTCCTGACTTTTTGATACCACAGACCCCAAATTTGATTAACTGACTGCAATATTTTAATGTATATATACTACATTTATACAGTGGAACATGTTATCTGTAAAAGGTTTAGCTTCTATTAATCTGACACTGATTTTCTACTTACTCTTAGGGTACTACGGTAGGATACTGTTAAAAAATGGCTATGGCTGTAAAATATAATTCTATTAAATTTTTGTAAAACCCCTTAGTTTAGGGGTACAGGAATAGTGTTTTGTGACAAAAGAATTTATTCCAGGAACATGTCCATCCTGGCTGAATCATGTCATGCTATTTATGTCAAAACACTTAACACATCATTTTTATGAACGCTGTGTTGATTTTTTTTTTTTTTTTTCAACAAATATTTTTTCTTATATTAGTATTAAATGTGTAGAAACAATTTTGAGACAAATCTGTATTTTCACTAGTGCCATAAGACTTTTTGTTAGTCACAAATTCATATCTTTATGACATGCAAACAGCTTTAAAAACATTATCAACCACCTTCATGTTGTCAGCCGGGGTCTGACAGGCATCTGCATGCAATTCATACCCTTAGACCTCATTGTGTCCATCTGCAGTTAATATGTGATTTTGACTTGACTTGCTTTTATGTTTCCATGGTGATGCGGCTTTAAAGCCCAGCTGATAGGTCAGGAAGGAGCATGTGAGAAGCCCGTGAGATGCTGATTGTTGTAGTTATACGGTGGTAAAGACTGGGCTGTAAGTCTAGATGTCAGTCTGGAGATAATTGCTGGATAGAAAGTCAGGCAGCTGGTGGCAGCTTAGTGTCGTGCAGTGTTATCTCCACAAAACTGGGTGGAGTCATCCAGAATCATGTGATTAGATGTGGAATTTGTCCATTTATTTGAACAACAGTAGAATAATCCAGTAACACAATTTGTTTGTCCTTGCACGCAACAACAGAGCTCTGCACAAACCTGCACAGACAGCAAGTGCATGCAAATGCCACACACACGAAACCCTGGCCTACAAACATAATTTTCCTTCTCTTGTAATGCAAATGTGAAATTAAAGCTAACTTCCATGCTGTTGATTCTTACACATAAGGACACACGCATGCATGGCCAATCATATGAGCAGCAGTCAGACCCACTTCAGGTGCAGGCTCTCATACAAATAGACCATAATTACATAGCAACCGAACATGTTCACCATGGAAATGCTCGACGTGGCGACACCCCCTTCAGCAACGGGGTACAGGCACTCACGGTCTCTGAGCCAGCTAGATTTTATGCAGTTTTTGTGTTTGCGCGTGTTAGGGTCTTAGCAGGATTCTAAATGGTGACGCTTTATGTTGTTTACGGAGAAGCTCTGAAATGCATGCCTATGTGTGAATGTGTGTGTTTGCATTCAAGCATAAAGATATAAAGGTTCATTGATTAGCCATTCTGCTAATGTTCGACAGCATAATAGAAGTCAAATTAGACTGGACAGCCTTTCCCATGAGCATACAACAGCAATGCCTAAAGCCTACATGATGCTACACACACATAACATCTGCTTTGCGTACACATCCTCACACACACAAAACGGTGATTGAGTCCTTTAGTACTGTATGTGTCTTTCTCATTTTAAGTGGATGGCACTGTACAGCACGGTTCACTAGCCAGTGATGCTGCATCATTAGCTACAGTTCCTTCATTTTTGTGTGAGAATCTAAACTTTTGACAGCTAGAAGAAGTAAAATGCTAATTCTCATCAAATTACCAATTTTAGCTACACTGAGTGGATTTATATGAGAGAGTGATGTTAATGTTTATTGTCCATGATATATAAATACAAATAAACAAATGCAATAAACACATATTTATTATTCTTTTATAGATATATATTTTTAAAAGCTTTAAAAAATCCTCATGCATAGTTGTTCTCACACATCCAAAATTTATCAGAGGAATATAATTAAAGGGATATGTCACATTCCAAAAATTAAAACGCTGTCATTACTTACTCCAGTGGTTTACCGGTAACTGTAATTTTCTGAAGCAACATGAATGCTCTTTGTGCATCAAAAAAAACCTAAAATAATTACTTTAAAAATTTTCACAATTTTTTTCACTTCCCCTTCAATCTCCAATGCGTGTTCACGAGAGCTTCCGAACATGCTCTGAACTACTCTATCCGAAAATGCATACTTGCCTAGTAGGCAAAAAAGAGTATGTCCAAAACATAAACAGTAAATGAAAGTACCCAGATTACCTAATATTTTGGGTGATTTTCAGCATTAGTTGTATTGCTTTACAACCATTTTATTTCATTCATACAACACACACACACACAGTACAAAAAATAAAAAAATGTTAACAGTCACTTAGTAATGACTTATTCTAAAGAAGAGTATGCGATTTCAGAAGAATTAAGCTATTTGTGGAGCAGCATTACTTTGTTGCTGAATGAAGAGTGTTTGAATGACACATTTGAGTAAATGATTTACTCAAAACATTTATTGTTACGCCACCTACTGGCGATGTGCGATGTAAACTGCAGAAAGAGTCAAGTTCTAGCCAGAGTTCAAACAATCTCAAAAACTCAGTTTAAACTGTTTAACTAACAAATAATGTGAGATATTACAGTCGTACGCACATCTGCACTTAATTGTTTCTGATGAGAGAATTCGCCAGAGAGCAGAATTCAGTCAGGGCATGTGAACTTAGCAAAACACGATGACTCACCTGAAAGCCTATGATTGGCCGATGTGTTCATTAACTCAACAGAATCATGTGTGATTGGTTTTAATGGGCAGCGCTGTGAAAACGTGTCTGTCTCTGGCTAACACAGATTTGAATTTAGCAGCTGGTGATATTTTACTTTTTTCCATTACTGCCACCCAAAGGACACACAGCACAGTGAACCCAAAATAATTTTTTGTGATAAGATTCCAAATTTAGGGGAGCCACAGGGGACCTGTTGACATGGGGGGACTGCCTCCCCACTAAAGAGAAAGGCCCTTGCTCAAAACTACGTTGAACATGTTAATAAACTTAATTGGGTACAAAACAAATAAAGTATACAAATAAACATTCAGCCAAGTATGGTCACCCATACTCAGAATTTGTGCTCTGCATTTAACCCATCCGAAATGCAAACACACAGAGCAGTGAACACACACACACACACACACACACCCGGAGCAGTGGGCAGCCATTTATGCTGCAGCACCCAGGGAGCAGTTGGGGGTTCAATGCCTTGCTCAAGGGCACCTAAGTCGTGGTATTGAAGGTGGAGAGAGAGCTGTTCATGCACTCCCCCCACCCACAATTCCATCCGGCCCGAGACTAGAACCCACAACCCTTTGATTGGGAGTCCAACCCTCTAACCATTAGGCCACGACTTCCCCTTCCCCTAAATTGTGTACTTATTAGTATACTATAAATTATACACATTACAGAACTCACTTTTTTTATTAATTTAGAAGTCATTCTACTGAACAGTTACTAAATTCTAGATTGCATATGGTAAGACTGTAAATCAGTTTTAGAATAATTAAATGCATTTGTGTGTGTGTGTGTGTGTGTGTGTGTGTGTGTGTGTGTTTGTGTGTGTGTGTGTGATTCACTTTCATGTCAGTAGGAAAAGGCAAAAGCCTGGAAACTTGATTTACAGCGACACTTAACCACACACAAGACGTGCTAAGTAACAGTCTTATCACTGCTCACCTTCTGTTGACTCCTCCAGGCCCCTGAACTCAAACCCACATAATCAGCATGACTGCACACAAACACACACATACATACACACATGCCACAAGGAGGGTAATATGAATATGTGCTTACAGGGATATCATATCTACCTTTTATTTTGTTACATTTGAATAATTATAATCTGTTTTAGAACTGTGTGCATACATGAACATTTGTTATAGGACTTTATGTTTAAATCCCTCAGAGCATCTGCTTTTGTCCACATTTGTTAATGGTCCACTCTAGCTGGCAGATCATTTTACTTCATCCCATCTTTTCCTCTCTAAAACCATATTTCACCCCCACCATCCCAATCCCCAGATAGGTTCCTCAATTGGTATGCTACGTACTGTAGTATGACTGCTGAGATTAGTAGTCTTTTATCAGGCTGCCTGGACACACACAAACACTAAATAGTAGATATGATGTGTATTTGTGAGTTCATATTTATATTGTGAACAATATTTACCAGAACGTGGCAATATAACTCATTTTAGCAGTTTGTACATCTCATGTATTTCAGTTAATTACCAATTAAATGTAATATTAAATAAGAAAATAGCAGATACCAATTATATATACTGTATAGACACTCACATGGTGTAAAATTAATAAAGTGGAATCTATAAACGTATAAAGTTACATAATTGGAAATGCATTTAAAATATTTATTTTTTATTTCATATACAAGGCCATCATGTTCTCTTGATATCAGTATCTGCATTGGTGATTGAAAAACCAAGTTACTAATAATTGTGACCTTTAGCCAGCCAGTTATCCTGAAGCATCTTCAAGGGTATAGTATTATGTTGTGTTGGAAAGCTCTTTAGATGAAGGTGGCTGCTAAATAGCAAATTTGTGCAAGTGTGTGTATTGTCATGTATAGCAATGTTTGCTTTAGTGAACACATGCTGGTATTTTTTTTGGTACAGTGCTTCATCTCTGTGTGTTGTATGATTGTGTTTTGCATGTTTATTCTGCTCCTGTGTTTGTCTTTCTCTGTCTCTTATACTCTCCGTCTCTGGTCTCCTCTAATGCAGCATGAGGTATTGGATTATAGTAACTGTCTGTGTCTGTGTGTGTGTGTGTGTGTGTGTGTGTGTGTGTGTGTGTGTGAGGGAGAGAGAGATTTATTAAAGGCTAAAATTTTCTGCATGAGTGTGTCTGCACAGCTGCGTTTTTCAACCATTCCAATGTACCCCCCCCCCCCCCCCCTCTTTATTTGACTTCCCTCTTTTATCACCAATTTTCATTCGATTATTCACAGCTCCTCTCTTCTCATCGTTCACCCTATTACTCTTTACATGGTCTCTTGTCACTTCTTTGAGAGGAAGTCTGTTTTTCGATTTCCAACAGATTTTTCCTTGATGTTTTTTTGTTGTTTTAAGGTGATTGTTATTTGTGGCCACTATAATAATACCACAAAAATAATGATTTGTGAAATTAAATAATAATAACTTATTTTTCTTGTTTTAGAAAATGTGAATTGTTGGTAAAACTGCAGTTTGTGACTTTGTTTATTCATTAATACCACCAAATAGAAATTCTAAATTAATGAAGTTGTCAAAAGCCGCATTTCCACTGTCGGGCCAGTGTGAGCCAGAGCTTGAAGCGGGCCAGGCGGGGCTAATAATCTCGGGCCAGTAGCACCGAGGCCAGAAAAGCACAGGGTTTCCATCATCGGGCCAGTAGCTCTACTGCGCTTCACTAAAACCCGCCCTTTACACACCTCTCAGGAAAAACGTAATGCAACCTCATCATTTCACCAACAAACAGAAGTTATCAGAAAACTAAGGAATAAATCACTGGAACTAGCACGATCACAAAACGAATATGATAAATGTGGCCGTTTGTTGCATGCTTTGTTAAATATTCAAATTCAAAAGCATCAATGTTTCACTATAGAATAAGTGATACATTGATCATAATGAATTAATTTATCAGCACTCAGAATTAAATCACACAGAAATAAATGTATTTGTATTTTATTTATTTATTTTAAACGCTTATGAAAATAGCCTGCTTATTCAGCTGTGTCTGTTTCTTTTTATTTGTAGCCACAGTAGCCCGTCACATTTAGAATGAATGATAATATCTCTATTTTTATAAAAGCTCCCGAAAAAAAAATAAAAAAAATAGCATTATTATATTTTTATGACACAGGCTATGTGGAGCTAAACTCTCGAGACGAGACTTTATGACAGATAATATATGTTACTAAATAAATACACAATTGTGATAGAGAATAAGAAGCTGACGTCTGATTTCTTCAAGCGGTCATATTTACTATGTTTACTATGGTAACGTTAATGTTTAGCGTGCATAGTCTTTTACATCGTTTTTAAATATTTTTGCCTTGTATGGTGATCATAATCCACATCGGATCAAGTTATTTTAAACACTCGCTGCTGAGTAAGAGTGATTTTTTAACTCAACTTATTTTAAAACATCTTTAATGCTGGTGTAAAAGCTGTTATCTTTCTGAAATGATCCGTGCTGACGCTCTCCAGACTCATTTTCAATAACCACACCTCTAGCCCCAGAAAAGCCCCAAAAAAACCTGACTGTTTGCCCCGAGGAACCCCGACGAGGCACGATCAAGCCCCGGAAGTGACAGTGGAAACGCGACTGGCCCTGGCACGCACTAGCACGCCCGGTTTAAGCTCGACAGTGGAAACACGGCTAAACACTCCTACTGCCCCCAATCTGCAATTGGTCTGTCAAACAGTTAGCCCCGCCCCAAAACTCACACATTGGCTGAATCAGTGTTGCTAGGTTGGGCCATTACCAACAAACAGCAATGCTTTTACACTTCTCAGTACTTTAATGTCATAAAAATAACACGTATCCAGTTTAGTTTTGTTGCATATACTCTTGCAGTTTATTAAGATATAAAAAAGACAAAGAGGTCAGACAGATGAATCACTGCACACACACACTAAGTGTATGGATTAAACCTTAGAGCACATTTAAGTGTAAGGATATTTCACAGCGTAACACTTTACCAAAGAAACGTCGTATTCAGTTCAGAGAGCGACACCGGGTCTTTCATTGTTATTCATGTATTAATTTATGCACGGGAAGTGAGCGAATGGGGCTGCAATATGCAGATGAGTTAATGTTTCATGATGGAAATTTTCCGGTTGGCTGCTCCGGGTGGCTGCAGTTAATGATAAAGTATGGCAGAATGACAGAAACAGAGGGTGAAATAGACAAAAAGGGAGAGTGAATTTGCTTTTAATTTTTTAAAATTATTATTATTAATAAAAAATAATATGATCCAGAAACATAATGGCCACAGCACTGGATCATCACAGTGCATTTACATCATCAACATTAGCATCATGGCTTTTGTCATCATCATCACCGTCATCATCATCATCATCTGTGTATTAAATCACAAGGACATAATGTCTTGTCAGCAACTCTTCCTATGATTCCCTGAACCAACAGCAGACAAATCACGAATGCCCTTCTCACTCCACCCTATTACACATCAGTGTTCATCAGCGTGCATGCGGTGAAGTTTGTGTGCACATGTTTTTGCTGACATTGAATTATTTTCCCAATTATACATGGCTGATCCTATGTTGTAGCTGCGCAACAACTCTCTTCATGTCGATGAAGAGGTAAGACAGAGAGAGGAATGTACTGAAGTCGTGTTGTGAAGGCTAAAGGTTGCAATCGTGTGCTTTGTTGGGCAGCACTTGATTGAGCGAGTATTTGCTTGGGGTGATGTCTGTAGCGTGTAATTAGTATTTCATCATTTCTCTCATTCAGGCGAAAAATGGCACAATCTGGTTTTGCAAACACACACACACACACACACACACACACACCATAAGAAGAAACAACAGTCTTGTGTACAGCACACTTCTAGTCTTCCTCTCTGTTTCTGATGGCGTCTGCCTCGCACAAAAAAAACAAACTCATACTGTTATTCTCAGTGTGGTTAAACCCTATTGGCTGGTCAGGGGAATGGATGTCCTAATCCCTTTATCAGACCAAACAGATGCTGCCCCAGAACAAAGAGGGGTCCAGTGTGTGTGTGTGTGTGTGTGTGTGCGCGCATGTGTGACATTGAGCACCGGTCACTGGAGTGTATGTGTTTGACTCAGGCTAATATGCTGCTGTGAAATATTCAGGTTTTACATTCTCAGCAAATCACTTCAGATTCATTGTGACACCCATATTATGGGATGTTCATTTGAATGTTGCAGAAAGGATTTGAATACCCATGCACACTCTGAACACATAATTCGTCATGTTTTATCTTTTACAATTGTCAAAATTTTTTAAGCATTATTTTATGAATTTATATTATGTAAATCTTTTTACACCACCGTTAAAATATTGATATAAAAAGACTAGCATATTTCTATTCTATATTATATTTTATTCCTGTGATGCAAAGCTGAATTTTCTGCATCATTACCCCAGTCTTCAGTGTCACATTATCCTTCAGAAATCATTATAATATACTGATTTGGTGCTTACATATTACATATTATATAAGTAATATATTACTTATTATTTTAAGTGTTAAAACAGTTGTGTTGCTTAACATTTTTGTGGAAACTGTCATTCATTTTCAGAAAATAGAAAGTTCAAAATAACAGTATTGATGGAAATCGAAATCTTCAGAGATTTGTATAGTTAATATATATCATTATATATATTATATATGTATTATAAATGTTTTATATTGTGTAATATACAATATAATTTTAAAAACTATATATTTTTATTTTCTAAATGTATTTACATAATCAAAAAATGTTTTAATCAAAATATTATCTTCTAGTAGATGTTGCTTATTGTCATAATATTGCCATTTTAATATTTTGTGGATGATGTTTGTTGTAACTTTTGAAAATGTTGTTAAAGTGTGTTAGTTGTGTGCTCAGTGGGTTGTTGTTTCTGGGTGTGTTGGTGTCAGGGAGTGTTTGTGTTGAATTGCCAGTGTGTTTGTGATGTGTGTGTTTTGTGTCAGGGAGTGTTTGTGATGTGGGTGTTTTTCCTCTGTCAGCTCCTGTCAGTGTCAGATCTCTTCAATGCTCTGATGGGCAGTGACAGCCCTGCACAGGAAATGATGTGTAGGAAGCAACCTCAAGCTCCATATGACACAATGTTAGCAGACCAGCCTGCATGCATGCTTGTGTGTGTTGCATATATCTTAGCATCTAATCAAAGTGAGGTAATGTTGCACCTGACTGTGACAAATCTCTTTCTCACGCTCTCATACACACACACACACACACACACCGTCTCTTTCAAAAGTAAAGTAGTTCAATGAAAAATAAATTTCTTTTGTTTACTTTCATGTAATGCCAAACCTGTTTGACCTCTTTCTTTCTGGAACACAAAAGGAGAAAATCTTTCAAATGAATGGCTTCTATCATGCTTGCAAGAGTCTTTGCTCGACCTTTACACTCAGTTTTTCCTCTGCTTTATGGACTTCTTTTGACTGGTTTTCCAGTCACTCTTCCTCTCTCAGTTTCTCTTTTCCAGGTGCTTAAGACTTAAACTCTATTCTTTCCATTCTCTTTTCCATATTCTCTCTCTTAAAACACATATGTATTCACTCTTTTTGTAATCCCCCTAACCCCTGTCATTATTCCATAGTGTCATTCAGCAGGAGCGCCAACAGTGTGGGATTTTGTTTGCTTTAGGTTGTAAGCCTTTTTGTTCTTCGATTTTCCAGCTTAAGTGCGTGAAAACTCTTTCTCTCATGGATATTCCTTTTTCTAGTGGCTAGTGCTGGGAAGTAAACCGGTTCATACCGAAAACCGGTGTATATTTTCATTACGATGTTAATTTTGAATATACCGCCATACTGGTGCATTTACAGGGATAGTTCACCCAAAAAGGGATAGTCCTTCCATTGAAACTGTGTGTATGGTCTACTGTCCATGTCCAGAAAGGTAAGAAAAACATCATCAAAGTAGTCCATGTGACATCAGAGGGTCAGTTAGAATTTTTTGAAGCATCGAAAATCCATTTTGGTCCAAAAATTGCAAAAACTACGATTTTATTCAGCATTGTCTTCTCTTCCGGGTCTGTTGTGAGCGAGTTCAAAACAAAGCAGTTTGTGATATCCGGTTCGCGAACGAATCATTTGATGTAACCAGATCTTTTTGAACCAGTTCACAAAATCGAACTGAATCGTTTAAAACGGTCCGTGTCTCCAATACGCATTAATACACAAATGACATAAGTTGTTAACTTTTTTAATGTGGCTGACACTCCCTCTGAGTTCAAACAAACCAATATCCCAGAGTAATTCATGTACTCAAACAATACACTGACTGAACTGCTGTGAAGAGAGAACTGAAGATGAACAATGAGCCGAGCCAGATAACGAACAAAAGACTGACTCGTTCTCAAGACAAGAACCGTTTCTGTCAGACGTGTCCGATTCGTGAACCGAGGAGCCGATGATACTGCGAATGTGTGATTCAGCATGAAGCAGACTGTCACACAGAGCATCTGAACCGAACTGATTCTTTTGATGATTGATTCTGAACTGATTCTGTGCTAGTGTTATGAGCCCAGGTAACCCGAAGGATTGAATCAAGGGCAGTCATCACCAATAACGCCATTACGTCGAGCGCAAAAGAACCTGTGAACTGTTTTCTTCGACCAGTTTTTTTTAATCGAACTGTCCGAAAGAACTACTGATGATCCAAAAACCGATGCAACCGGTTCTTGACTCGTGAATGAGTCATTATCTGGCTCAGCTTGGTGAAAAAATCTGTGATATAAATTTTGGGTCAAACCGCCCAGCACTACTAGTGGCCTTTGTTTGCACAATTCTTAAATCCGTCAATTTGTTTTGTTCAAAATGTTCAATGCAAATGTTTTGCATTCATTGGCTGGTATTTCAAGTCTACACAAATGCCCATGTATGTTTCTTATAGAAAATAATGATAGATAGTGTAACACAAGAAGGCCTAAAGAGTAATACAAATCTTGTGTATTAATTTGATATTTATCTGTTAAACACATAGAAATAGTGATGGCAGTAAAAAAAAAGAAAGAAAATATTTGAGACTAGCTTTATAATTCCCTTTCTTGACTTCATCAGCAGTTTTTCTGTTTGACAGCCCCCCCCCTTACCATTCAGACTCACTTCGGACCTGTGCAAGTGTGGAGGAGGCAGATGGACTAGTAGACTAGCATGACCAGGAAATAAGACGCTACCATGTGCACATAACAGCCATTTGGATTAAAAGGTGCAAGTAAATTGGTAACACTTAATTACTTTATTTTTTTGTGGGGAAGTCATGGCCTAATGGTTAGAGGGTTGGACTCCCAATCGAAGGGTTGTGGGTTCTAGTCTCGGGCCGGATGGAATTGTGGGTGGGGGGAGTGCATGAACAGCTCTCTCTCCACCTTCAATACCACGACTTAGGTGCCCTTGAGCAAGGCATCGAACCCCCAACTGCTCCCCGGGCGCCGCAGCATAAATGGCTGCCCACTGCTCCGTGTGTGTGTGTGTGTGTGTGTGTGTGTGTTCACTGCTCTGTGTGTGTGCATTTTGGATGGGTTAAATGCAGAGCACAAATTCTGAGTATGGGTCACCATACTTGGCTGAATGTCACTTCACTTTCACTTTAGTTAACATGCACTACGAATGAACAATACTTCTACAGCATTTATTAATCTTAGTTGATTAGTCAATTTCAACATTTACTAATGTATTATTCAAATCTAAACTTGTGCTTGTTAACATTAGTTAATGCATTGTGAATTAACATGTATTAATGACTGTATTTTTATTAACAATAACAAAGATGAATAAATACTTTAATAAATGTATTGTTCATTGTTTGTTCATATTAGTTCAAATATTAACTAACATTAACTAATAGAACCTTATTGTTAAGTGTTACCAGTAAATTACAAAAGGAAACAAGTTAACAAAGACTGCCTCACACCAATGGGATCCTTAGGAATGAAATGTTTACTGTACTATTTAAATATAGCTAAAAGCGGCTGTATGGCAGGTGTGTTTGGATTGTTCTGAATGATGGGATTGATTGGCAGGCTGCTTTATTTACATCAGCGATGTTTTTTTCAGCTGAAAGGATTTTCACTGAGCATTGCGCTAAGGTCATAATACTGCTCTAAATGTCTGTCTGTGGTTGTAATAGACTCTTAACGCTTCCTCCTGCCCATCACCCTCTTGTAATATGCCCTACTGCACTCTGGGATACTGAAGTCTTTAAGACTAATTGCTGAATTATTCAAATTATTCAGGAACAGTTTTGACTTTTGTATTTGTACTTTAGTATTCTCCACATTTTTCTTATGCAATTTTGCAGCTACAGGTCTTGAGACATGTACAGTGTATAAAGTTTCTTTTTGACTGGTTTTAGTTAACCCAAAAATAAAATGTTTGTAATTATTTGCGTACCCTCATGTCATTGTAAATCCTTATGCTATCTTTTTTTTCTGTGGAACACACACAAAAAAACAAACCTTATTCCAAAAAAGTTGGGACACTGTACAAATTGTGAGTAAAAAAGGAATAGAATAATTTACAAATCTCATGAACTTATATTTTATTCACAATAGAATATAGACAACATATCAAATGTTGAAAGTGAGACATTTTGAAATGCCCTGCCAAATATTGGCTCATTCAAGAGTTCAGAGTTCACAGACGGAGGACGAAGGAAAGTGGGCAAGTTGGTAAACAAGTCAATTAAGTTTTCCTCCACTTTGCATTCTCCCAAATCCCCTTTCAGCTCACCACAGTGCAGTGGGAAGAGCTCCTCTCTGTCCACACCTTCCTCCCTCATGGCAGGCGTTGTAGCTGGCTCTTGCACCTGGTCTGGCAAGCTGCATGGCGATCAACAGCTCTGTCGCACTCCTGTGTGATGGCTTATTGGTTGTAACGGGCTTGAGCTCCGAGTAGTGGGGAGATGGTGGGCTGGGCTCTGGGTCTGGCCATGTTCCGGATCGGGGGTAGACACTGGATGATTGCTTCCCTCTAGCTCAGTCCAGTGGTGTCCGGAAGGTAAACAGGGTGATGGTAATTTGTCCCAAACGAGAACAGTGAGATTAATGTGGATAAATGAAACTGTCATTTTTTTTAAATTCCAACACACAGGGTAAATCCACACTTGGAAGGCAAGGAAGACACACATACCTAACTGTTAGATCCAGTACCGCCGCTCCCTATACGCAGAGTATGCATTCTGCGTAGGGCATCAACTCCAAGAGGGGGCAGGGCACCATGCCAGTTGCTCAAAAAAACAAAAAAAACATGCACCATTCTCCCATCTGCGCTCGCAACTGCTCACACCTCATGTTTGCCGCTGAATGTACATAATTGATGGATGGACATCTATGCCCGGATAAAGGACATCAGCAATCCGGCGCAGAGAAAAGAAAACTAAAGAAAGTAAAATAAATAAATAAAATTCAGATGCAAAGTTGGCTTGATGTTGGACCTTCGAGAGTTACATGCAATATTGGTATACACTTTTCTAATGTCAGTAGTATTTGAGGAGAATGACTAACAGTCATAAAAACAACTGTAATTGTTCATCTAAGTTTCAGCTATAATGCACAATTGAATTGAATGTTTGATATTTATTCAAATAAACTGTAAATTAAGTGTAAATTATGCTACTTTTTCACATGAGCTCAAACGCAAATTTGAAGCTCAATAGCATTTGAGGAGAAAGACTTGCAATCATAAAACAATTGTAATGTGTTCATTTATGTGTCAGCTACAATGTACATATACAGCTACAACCTTATACATTTTTAATATATATTAAAATAAATTATAAATCATTTAGGTAAAAACGAGGCCTGTTTATCAATTTCAGGCACATTCCTGTGAAAGGTTTTTTTTTTCAGGTTCTCTTATGAAAATTACCCATGGTTTTAACAATAATACCACAAATCATCTTCTTGTAGCCATGGTAACTGCAAATTAACCATGGTTTTGTTACTTCAATTAATAATTTACAAAGAAGTATTAATATACTGTAATTTTTTGTTGTTGTTGTTGTTGCTATTAAAACAGACTTTAGCCTTTAAAATGACTTAAAATGCATGATATAAAAAACAATGAGGCAATAATGATTGGTTAATAATAATGCTGTTAATACATAATGCAGGCAAATGCAAAATAAACAATTTATGTACATGTTATTACAAATGCCTGAAAAGGGAGCCAAATGCCATGTTTGCTGCTGTAACACTTACAGGACAATCAAATCCTTTTTTAGACTACTGACCAAACATTTAATTCAAATATTCACTTAATCTTTCATTTTTGGCCACTTTTTTGCTATAGGTGACATAGCCTTTATAATTTCTTCAACAAAAAACGTGCATACCACAACCCTTACTAAAATAAACCGTGGTTTTATCATAGAAAACTGCTTATAGCCATACTGTAGGTAAATGTCGAGAGCTACAATTGTAATTTGTAAATAATACAATTTATTTGTTTACTTTTTTATTTGATTAAAGTTCTATTTTCACCCCTATAGTAGTTTTTTTTTTTTTCATCATCATATTTGAGGAAGGGGGGTACAACAATACAATCCTGCTTAGGGCACCCATTTGGCCAGCAGTGGCCCTGGGTAGATCCGACAAAGGAGGAACGCAAAGACTGGAATTAAATATATGACTTAACAAGCCAATTGTGAGGAACACCGGTAACTAATTAAGAGACAATGAACACAGGAACAGGAACGACCAAATAAGGACACATGAGGGAGAAATACAACAAAGACAGCACAATCCTGACAGTAATATTAGTATGATTATAATTAATTTTATTTTATAGTTCTTTTACACCATTTTTACTCTGAACACTACACACAAACGCAATAAATAAATAAATGGAGGTTAAATACCTTAGTTATGTTTGTAAATATTTTTAACAATAATACTAAATAATAGTAATAAATTAAATAATATTGTATTAGTTATCTTATTATTATTATTATTATTATTATTTGTGTGTTCCATGGGGGAAAAAAAACACTGTACAGGTTTGAAACAATATGAGAGTGAGTAAATAATGACAGATTTTATTTTGGGCAAACTTTTGTTAATCTAAACTGAGATGGAAATTCCATTTTGATACTGAATCATTTATTGTACTATATAGTTATTTTACTAGAGCACAACACAGACAAACACTGATCTGTGTGTGGGTGGATGGATGGCAGAAGTATTTTGGCAGGAAGAGGGCACAGCTGTCTCTGTTTTCAACGCTAATGTCTCAGTGTTCAGAGCTTCAGGCTGAACAAACTGTTACATACACATATGCACAGAAAACCGACATACATCTGATCACTGTTTGTTATGTCTATGACATTATGCAACATATGCTAAGCAAGACAACTCATGATCACAGACACAGTACATGCATTACCTGGAATTGATATAATTCCTGTTTGGTTGATAATGTTGTGGTTAAAATTAGAAAGGATTTTAAAGTATTTAAAGAATTGATATGTACAAAAAAATTATTTCTAGTCATCTGTCACATACAGCCCACTCTGCGGTGCTGAAACAACAAGGGACCACTGCAAACCCCCACTGATGCAGAAAGACCTCCAGGGAAACTCTAGCTGGGTGAAGGAGAGGTGTTTATGGCACCAGTAGGGGGTCCTCAGGCTGGGATCCAAATACCATAGAGCACTGATGGAGATACAGTACCATGCTGTAATAAGTGCCAGCCAAAAGATTGATGACCTGAAATATTTCCATCAAAATGTCCAGTTCAGTTTCTAATCTCTCCACGACATCCACAGACTACTGTCATTTTTTCATCTTCTTTTTCTTTTTTGATCAGGCAGGTGTGTATTGTTTCACTGTTCTCTGCCCGTCTGGGTTCATTGTTCCAGACCAGACTATGTGAGTCATGCAGATGGGAAGTTGAGTTTTCCTGAAAGTGGATATGTGAGTTGTATAATTTTGTGTGGGGTTTCTCTCTGATAAATGTAAAACCTGGATTGGAGCTGTAGCCGAGAATATATCTGAAAGTGCCTACTTCCCTACTGTATAGCATGCAAAAAAAAAAAAAAAAGTTACATAAGTAGTATGTCTGAATTTACAGTATTTATAAAATGGTAGAATGGTATGGAATGGAAGTTATTTTTTTAGTCCAGTGAAACACCCTGACTATTGTGGCAACTTAGTGAATGTATCTCCTGATTGTATTAATACTAAACATGCATACTTTATGTAGATTGTTTTAATGATTGCAAAGTAAGTTTTTCATTAAATGTAGGCTTACAGTTGACGATTTTATGGATGCAATGAATCTCTACTGCTGTACTATGCTGTTCTAGCTTTCAACGTAATGCTTTATTGGCTTCTTTTGGAACTATATTTGTTGATGGAGGGGGAAAAACTGAAGGCCCTTTAAATCACGGTAAATAACTATAACGGTAACTATAGCTATGACGTTTTAATAATCATAATTATCAAAACTTTCCAAGGAATAGGGAAGTCCACACAGGCCCACGGGAACGTTATTGCTGAAATAAACGCTTCCCAGCGTTTTTTTTTTCTTTTACAGCTGAAGAATGATACAAACTTTCAGCAAAATCAGAATAGACGCGATTTAAAGAGCTCGAGCAAAACGGCAGGCGAAATAACGTCATCGAGAGTTGTAGTTATGGTTCTATGGGCCAAGGCCTTAATTGTCCCAATTTTCTCTGAAACAATTTTTTTTGCTTCATTGTATTTTTTTCATCCTAGAACATTAAATGTCTTATGTAGAGTATGCGTGCTAAATTATATAGAATTGTTGGAGGTGAAATGTGACTGATGCTCACATAATTATTCAGTCGAAATCAAGGACCATGAAAGGAGAAAATAGCACCAGCTAATTTACCCATCTGTGCCGTTCGTGCAGGTTAAGCGGCAGGCAGCAAAAAGAGCGAGAGAGGAGGTGGTTTTCGTGTGTGTGTGTGTGTGTGTGTATGGGGGGGGGGTGGATGGGGTGAAAGGACTGCCGATCGTGCTCTCTCCCTCCTCCTCCCGTTCCCCGTCGAGAGCGCACAGATCAGCGGAGCACTGCGCGCGCGAGTGGCCAGCGTGTGTAACGTTTCTTCTGACATATCAACTCTAGGACCAGAAACAAGAGTGAGACTCATCGAAGAGAGAGAAATCTGAGGGGAAAAGACATATTTCAAACGGTCGGAGAGTATTTATCAACCGTTCTGATTTTCCTGCGCTGATTTATTTATTATTTTTCTTCTTATTTTGGTTGGTTTCCTTTTGGAAACCAGGATACCTTTCACAAAATGCTGATCGGTAAGTCAGTTCTGATAAATATGTTTTTTTGTGTGTGTTTGTGTCATAGCCTATGCTGTATAAAAGTCCTAAATGTGTTAGCCTAATATTGTCACTCTGGATTTGCGCTGAGGATGTCTCTCGTGCCCAAACTCCTCGCGCTCTGCGTCCTGAACACCGGCACGCGCAAAGCTGTTCAGTCTAGGTGCACTTGTATTGCTTAATCGATCCAAAATGAGGCTGAAACGAAAACTTTCCACAAAATATAAGGCAGATGATGTAGAATTTTCCAGAAGCAGAGATGCTCAAGAAGCGATTATGTTTGTGTGTGTGGCAGATTTGGTTGCTCGCAACGCTGGCAGATGCGCGTGAAACTGTCATACGCGTGCCATCAAACGGCCATTAGTGTGTCAGATGATTAACTAGGATGACGTTTAGTCCAGTCAACACCTGCACAAGCCTGGACTTAATTTTACAAGTCCAGCCTGAGAGAGCCGTAGTTCCGGTTTTATCGGTAGCAGGTGCCCATGGTCCTTAAAACAGTTTTTTTTTTCTTTTTACGTTGACCTCTGTAGTTCCAGAGCAGACAAAAATAACATTAGAGAACGACAGAAAATAAAAGGAATGGTGTGTATTTTTGTTGATCTCTTTCGACACGGCCGAGCGCATTGGAATGACATTAAAACAACTTTCGTGCTCTCTCTCTCTCTCTCTCTCTCTCTCTCTCTCTCTCTGGTCCTCATAGCAGACAGTGGGGTAGGCTACAGCAATGCAGAAATTCGTCTACGCATCGTAAAATTATGTGCGATTTTATTCTGCACATTTTATGGACAAACATGCGTTTATAAACAAATAAAGCCTCCTTATAAGATGTCATTCATACGCCGCCACTGTTTTAAATTGTGTACTGAGTACAAATTATTTATTTTTAAGTGTTTTCTTTTTAATTCATGCGAAAAAATGTTTTGTTCTATTAAATAATTAATTCTATAAAATCCTTTCTAAAGGCATCTTGTCTCCTCAAAGCACCTGGTGTTCTTCGTTCTTCACAAGAGCTCAAAGCAGCGGAGCGGAAAATTAAAAATGATAAAGGATTGATCCTGCATGCGCTCAAAATGCTTTATCAATAACGCAGCTCATTTAAGGAAATTGTTCGAGTTTTCTATTTTTCTTAGCCCTAGATTTCGTTGGGATCGAAGCCATTTGCTTATGCATTTCATCACGGTGCTTTTTCTTTTTAGGGTTTGCATTTCTCTCCATTTTTGAGTCGTTTCTTATCTTAATGTTTTTATTATTATTATTATTTTATTTTTTTTTGTAAACCATGTGTACTTAATATATACGTATATTTAATATATAAGAATGTAGTGTCTTTTTTATTTTTATCGTTTGTATGCCATTTTTGTTTTAGTTTTTAAAAAAATGTATTCTAATCCTATTAGAGGTTTTTTATTTCAGGTTTTTATGTAATTGCTGTGTTTTAATATATTAGTTCTAAATGTCATTTTTAATTTTAGAATCCATCATTTAAATTCTTGTGGCTTTTGTAAATATATTGTAAGTAATAAAAGAAGCAGGAAAGATTTAAATGCCCTTCTCACTCCTTGCTCTCATTATTAGCTAGATACCATTGCTCTGTCCGCTTAGCAACACAGACAAAAGGACACACAGATGTTACACAGTTATACTAAGTAACCAAAACCACAAAGCTGTTTAAATAAAGACACTTCCATTAAATCCAAGAAAATGAAGGAAAAGAACAAGAGAGGAGGAAAAAAGGATAGAAAGCTGTAGCATGAAATGGCTCCAGCGTTCACTCACAGTTAGTCTCAAATCAGCACATATACGATCACCATCAAGTGAACATGTGTGTATTTTAATTATCTATCACCCTAGACTCAGGCGTGAATTACCTGCTAACGTGAAGACATGAATAGCTCAGGTTATGAGGACAAAGGTCATGCCCTTGACATTCTTTAACAGTCTTGAACAATGGATATTTTATTTAAGTTATGTGCACTGACTTTACTTTGACCTTCATTTTTTTTGTGTTACCATGACTAGTCAGTATTTTATTTCTGTGTTTTTTTTTTTATATTTATTTACAAGTCTGAGTGCTTTGCATAAATCAGCTGCTAATTAAAAGCTCATTTTCTGTCTTGAACATTCTTCTCTGTATTTGCAGAGGTGTTCGAATGTGAGTGTGTGTGATGCCCTCTGGGCCGAAGTCATACCATGATCATTGGATTTTTTGGCTCTGTTCTCTCAACCCCCTCTCACTGTCATGGTTTCAGTTGTTGTGGCAGCGCCCCAGCCCTTGTGTCTGTAAGTGAGCAGAATGCGGTAATACCATCCTTTAAGCGAATGCTCTTTGCCAGCTGCATTATACAGCACTCTCTAGGAAGGCCACAACGAAACACTGCCAAGACATATATGTAAGACATATTCGCAAATCATGTTTTTTATTAGAAACATATTACAATTTTAGGAATTCCCAATTGTAATTAATTTTCCTGAAAAATGCTGAGGACTTTAAAAGAAAAATTGTTCGTTAAATATCTTATTAAAAATTTATTGTTTGTCTGGTGTATGTTAAGCAGGTACATTTATTAAGAATAATTATAGTAATAAGTTTTCCACCTAATGTAGTTCATTGTGCTAATATTAGACTGGCTACAGTGACCTAAGCTGAAAATTTAGATTATTATATAATGTGACGTCACATGTTTTTTTAGTCATTTTACAGGGGCTTAGAATGTGGCTCCTCCAATCAGAATTTGATTAATTGGTTTTATAATTAAGATTTGATCCAAATTCTTGCACCGTTCTTCAAAAACCTGATGTGCTTCTATCACAGATGTTCACTGCAGATGTTTTGCCATTTCATCCCTCAAACAGCACCTTGGAAATTCAGTCACTGCATCACATTTCCATTTTATCATCTTTTTGCATTCTGGCCTTCAGCGTGGCCTCCAAATATTTACCACCCTGTATTTATCAGCCCATGACGCAGTGCACTGATGCATCATATTATATCAACATCCAGAGTGAATGGACTGAAAGCCGTGTTCCTTTGTAAGATTCTGTGTTTCGGCTCGCCGGAGCCTCTCCTTCGGTAATGGTGGTTATATTCAACTCATCTATTTAGTGACGCAGTGAGTGTTCTTCTGCTCCCTGTAGAACAGCGAATGAGTGACAGGGCGAGTCATTAAAGTGAAATGACAGCATGGGCTTGATTGGGCTGTCAGTACGTCTGATGTGCTTGTGTGTGTGTGTGTGTGTGTGTGTGTGTGTGTGTGAGCGAGTGTGTGACAATGACAAGAGGGCAAATGCTCTCAGCAGGGGTTACAAGACGAAAAATGCCCGCCTATGAATGTGTGTTTGTGAATGTTTATCAAAACAGGCTGGTTGGGAATGAGTGCATGTTTACTAAGGAGATGGTCTTTATTAATGTGCTGAGCTGTTGTTCTAAACACCAGCTCACCCTACACTTGACTTCATGACCCAGAGAGAAAGAGATGCAGGATGAAACAGGGATTGTTGGGTCTGAATTCACTTGAAATGGACAGAAATGTGCTCTCTCTTTCTCTCTCTCTCTCTCTGATTAGAGTGTGACAGTCTTTGAAGTGGCTCAGTGCTGCTGCAACCCACCCATAATCTTTCTACCCACACAACTTGCTTTTCTGTAGCTTCAGTCTCTCTCTCTCGCTGTCTGTCTGGCTGAGTAAATACCTTCTATTCCCGTTTCTTTATGAGGAAGCTGATAAGGAATGCCTTTCATCCACAGATCGGCTTCTTCCATCCTAGCTTAAGAGAATGTGTGTGTGCATCCATGTGCGCACAGTGATTTTAGGATTAAGTTTTTCCAACCCCAACAGTGTCTGTCTGTGTACTTTTTGTGTGTTTGTCCATTGTATACATCGACACTTTATATATGGAGCTGCAATAATAGAGTGAGATTTAGCTTGTACTTGCTAGAATAGCCATCACTTTTTAAGGTAGAGCGGCTGAATTAAACCAGATGTTTAATTAGCCATATAAGACAGCGTGAAACAGCATCAGAATTTTTTAATTGAATCGGTTTGCTGATGAATGGTAATGATATCATTGGTTCATTCTCTTCATGCCTTTATAATTTTTTGCTTTGGCATTCAAAATTTGGGGGTTGGTAAGATTTTTTTCAATGTTAAGGCTGCATTTATTTGATCAAAGAGACAGTAAAACATTAATGTTTTTCAAATAATATACTATTTAAAATAACTTTTTTCCATTTGAATATATGTAAAAAAAAATGTTTTTTTACAATTGTTCCTGTGATTTCAAAGCTGCATCATTACTCCAGTCTTCAGGGTCACATGATCCTTCAAGAGATCATTTGAATATGCTGATTTGGCACTCAAGAAACATTTCTTATTATTAGCTATTTTAAATACATTTGAGCTTCTTTATATTGTTGTGAAAAGCTTGATACATTTTTCAGGATTATTATAAGATTAGAAAGTTTAAAAAAGAACAGTATTTTTTTGTAACATTGTGAAACTTGCATTTCACTCTTGATCAATTAAATGCATCCTTGTTAAATACAATTTCCTGACCCCAAAGTCTGAATGGTTGCATATTTTAATGTTTAATATTTAAATCACATTTCCTACAATGTTGTTTTAATATCTGAATTTAAAACCAGCATCAAATTGCTTTTGCAACCCATTTTACTTCCAGTGAGACCTGATTTTATCTGTCAGGAATTAATTTGATCCCAAAAAGTTGATGTTTCATCCCAGAATAAAGCAAGACCTGAAACCTGAAAGAAAAGTTGTGGAGAGGAAAAATGTCCCAGGAATCAGGACATATTTATTTGAGGCTCTCCCTGCTGGGACCTGAGATGGTGGATGTGACGTGGAGGCTGAAGGTCAAGTTCTCCCTCGAGAGCATCTTTAATTTGCTATTATTGGTGTTGCCTTTATTGTGTTAATGTTAATCTGCATTAAATTACTGCGTTGACTATAGATAGATTTATCCTCTCGCATAGTCTCTGCAGTGGGAGCCATTTTGTTGCCACAGTTTTACGTTGTAAGTGAGCCCAAAGGGGGCAACGGAGCAACTGCAGGACCAACTCGAGCCAGCGTAACAAAAAAAGTACCCCCCGTCCCCATCCTCCAGGCCAACTGGCCTTTTTGGTTCCTCTTATCTCTTACGGGAAGGTGACTTTGGCATGCAGCTACTGTTATCTCTGCTCTGCCTTGACTCATTGTGATCATTGAGGTCATTCAGGGCAGGAGGGGGTCTAAAGGTGCTTTCATGGCATATCTGTTTACCATGATTATGAGATTCCAACTTTTAAAAAGCGTTCATGTCCTCTTAGATCTCGTAATTGCAACTTGTGAACTGGGAATTTACTAAGAGCTACAACTTGTTCCACCTGAGATTCATAAGGCGCTATGTTTAGGCAGTGATAGTGCGATAGTCCAGGGGGGGAGAGTAGAACGTCACATGTTGTCATCTCGAAATTACAGTAATCATGACATGGCATGAATGCAGCATAACTGCCCTCCTACTGGACACAGTGGTGCCAATGTTCTTTAAAGGCCTTTTAAAGGGGTGTCGAGTCCAACCAGTTCGCCGTGAATGCTAATAGCCCACGTATGCACATTGCACACACACACAAAAGGATCAGAAAGTGGAAGGGTAGGGTTGATTGGGGGTAATTTGGGGATTTTGGAAGGGCAGCCATTTAGACTACAAATGTCCCTGGAGAGAAAGAGGGGAGGAGGGGAAGGGAACATCAGGGATAACACGCACACACTCACGCTCTGTCATGTGCACACACACATAGCATTGTTTTGTTGTGTTGGCCACATTGATACATGGGTGCACCGTAGGATGCTGGAGGTGTGTGTGGTGGCCTAGAAACATCATCACACCCATGGTTTCGGACAGGAGGGGGGGGGGGGGGGTCTGGTGAGGTAATTCTGTCTTTAGGCTCCTACAAAGAAGGTCAGTACTGCCCATGGGCCCATCCTCTCCTCCTCTTCTCTCCGCTCCTCATCAATTGCTCACCCCTCGTGTCGCAAACTTATATGGGTTTCTATCTTTTGTGGAACATAAATTAGATGTTTAAAAGAATGTTTAAACTGCTTTTCTTCCATATAAATCAAGAATAACTGGGAAAGTAAATGTAAATACATTTTCATGATTCTAAAACTAACTTCATTTTACACAAATTAATTTTAATTTTAGAAATGTGTCACTATATATTGTAACATAACTAGACTGAGGAGCATTAAACTGAGACTGAACATTTTGATGTATATAGTACACATATTAAGTTTTATTTTATAATGTTACAAAAGATTTCTGTTCAAAGAAATGCTGTTCTTTTGAACTCTTTGTTCATGAAAGAATCCTGAAAGAAATATATCATGGTTATAAAAAATATTAAATAGCACAGTTGTTTTAAGAATTAATAGTGATTTTTGAGCAGCAAATCAGTATATTAAAATGATTTCTGAAGGATCATGTGACACTGTAGACTGAAGTAATGGGTGATGAAAATTCAGCTTTGCATCACGGGAATACATTACTTTTTAAAATGTAACAGTTGTTTTCAATTTAAACAGTTACTTAATTTTTTTATAATATTAACATTATTAGTGTTTTACTGTATTTTGGATTAAATACATTTAGGTGCATTATTGTTTGCCACAGTATTGTTAAGCATAAAAGACTTAAACACCAAACTTTTGAACTTGTAAACTGAACCTTGAAAACTAAAACAAATTATGGAAACCTAACAACATTTAACTGGTAAAAAAAAAAAGAAAGAAAAGAAAGTAATTTTTGTCTCTTTGGAGCTTGGTGGGTCTTTCCATCTTTCTTTGAATAAAAAAGACAGTGTGAACATTCTTTAAAATATCTTCTTTTATTTTTTAACAGAAAAAGTCCTATTGCAAATTTTTGATTTCTGGTTGAACTAACCCTTGAAGGGTTAATTTGTTAGCCTTTCTTCACAAAGTCTGTGCTCTTTAGAAGCATGACTAAAGCTTTATGACAGAAAAGTAATTAGCCAGTTAGTCACTTAGGATGTAGTCTAGTTTAATGTCTGGTTTAAAGTCTGCTAAGCCTGTAAGCCTCTTAGTCTGGAGATGGCTTGATTGGCTTAGTTTTGGATCTTTTACAACAGATAAAAATCAGTCTGTGCTATACGCAATCAAATATGATATTATCAGTGTTTGATGTTTAAATGCAAGCTTATGTGTGAAAGAGAGCAAGAGGAGAAGATAAATAAATACAGCCACAGATATATTGGAGTCTGTTACATGGAAGGACATTTCACTTAACGTACTGGGGAATATATTTCCTGTGAGATACACCACAGAGGAATAGAGAGGGTGAAAAGGAAACTCTGATGTTGTGTGTGTATGTGTATGTGTGTGTGAGAGAGAGAGAGAGAGAGACAGCATCTTCTATCACTACTGAGCATTGTATTGGCTCTGATGTGCTCTGTCTGCCCAAATCTACTGCCTGAAGGTGAAGTCAATGCATCACCTTGACAGTGTGTGTGGTGAATGTGAACACATATGCATGTGTATTTCTGTACATATATGTTTAACATTCATGTTCATGAGTTTGGCTTTTGCTGTGACGTGGTCCCTGTAGAAATCCGTTTCTACCACGGTATGAAACCAATCAATCAACAAAAAAAAGGTAATTGCAACTTTTTATATCACAATGTTACTTTATATCTCACAATTTAGTTTTTTTATTTATTTATTTTTTAAATCCAAGAAACAAAGTACAAATTGTGAGATAAAAAGTTGCAATTCCTTTTTTTTATATATATTATCTGGTTTCCACAGGTCCCATATGTGATGTACACATAAAATTAAAAACAATAGTATTAACTTATTTTCACTTCAGATTTGTGTATGTTTCTCTAACCTGATCAAACATTAATAGCCAGATATTATTAAAGCTGTACCCCTCTATTAAACCAATGCTTATACATTTCTTTTCAGAAATGTATCTGGTTGCAATTTTTGTAACATGGCTTAAGATATTTTAACCATAAAATGAAGGTTAAACTTGAGTAACTGATGATTAATCAGCACTCTGATTGGCAGATGACTTAATTACCAGTGCAGTAGATGATTGCAGACATACTGTATATGTGAGTGTGTTTATGCCTCTCTCTCTATTCCTCTCTGCTGTGTTGTCTTGCTGAGGGCTTTTACCAGTTTGACTGGATGAATCACGCATAATGCAAAAGCTACACACTATCTACCATAGCACTGACAGGCCCGTCAGTGGATTTAATCTCTAGGGCAAGGTGATATAACAAATATTCACACAGATTTTTCTGGTGCTGATATGTTTAAGAATATCAGGATGATTTTAATATGCGTCGCTGGCTTGAAACATTTCAGTGAGTTTGTTCTGAATGAACATTTCAGTGAATTGTTTCAAAACTCTTCTGAGATTTGTTTGTGTTATCACTCAGAAATCTGTTCAAATGTTTAAGTGATAACGTGTATTGGAGTCCGTATTGGAAATCTTAAAATTAGATTTAAAAACTTAATTTTTGTTCACATTAAAAAACATTAAATCGGTAAAATAATAATAATAATAAAAAAAGAATCTGTAAAAGTAACTAAATGAATAATAACATTTTAAATTCTGCACTTTTCTAGGTCTTTAATTACTAAATTTGTCACACTGATCATGTGAACTTCATGTACAAAAGACTGGACGTCTTGCTTCAACTGAAGCACAGCTTATTACTCAAATTGTTATGCTAATAAAATAATTTGTAATAAAATGAATTGTATTAAAATGCAAAATAAGAAGCACTGTCACTGGTGGTCTCAGATTTTGAAAGCAGGAAAGAATGACCCTTTATGTAATTTTAGTTGAAATACATATTGGGATATTTATCAAATGTCATCTAAAGACTGGAAAATATTGAAAAGCAATTATTTTAGTGACATCACCCAGCTCCAATCACCATATAATCTTGCTAATTTATGCATCTTACTGCAAAAAAAAAAAGAGACTGTCTTTTTTTAGCATTTAGCATATACCCCCTGTTTCAAAAGAGAGAGAGATCAGAATAGAGGAGGAGAGAACAGAGGAAAAAGAACAGAGAGATGGACAGATAATTGCGAAATGAATGTCAGAGGTGTTACGCTTTGTGCGGTTCTTCATTTAAATCACCAAAAGGCTGTTTAATAAGTTGACATGTCCTCGGTTAGCAGAGGGACCGTGGGGACCGTTTATAGCGGCGCGCGGTTGAAGTCACGAGGGGGAGGACGGTAAATGAAGTTGCACAGATGTACTTGTGTAGATTAATGTCTTCAATGAGCTGCCATTATGTGGCATGACGCATGAGGCTTATTTAAAACAATTACAGACCACTGCTGCCAAATTCAGCTCCCAACTCATTTGCCATGCTCTCTAACAAAATACGAAAGCAGCCTAAAAAACACATCGACAGGCAGGAAATAGAGCGAGTGGGAAGGGACATTTCAATGATATCATGTCCTTCAAGAGGTGCTGCATCTATTCAAACTGAACACCTGCTTACTAATGAACCATAATGCTGTTCGAGCGATAGATGAAGAGCGACACAGAATGACGGATACAGATTTGTAGATATGACTATGTGCTCAGCCTTCCATCTGTGTGACACATTTTCCGCCATTTTTGCTGTACATTTGCATTTACGTTCACGCTCTCAGTAGACACATTCTTACAACTACAGGATGAATAATGAGATTTTAAAAGCACTTTTCCTTATCATGCTGCTGCAGTCTCGCACTGCATTAGCGTCAGGCACGTCTCATCTCTCGCCAAGTCTGGGGGTGTGTGTATACGCTGTGCTTTTCTTCAGCAAGGTGTTTAATCCTGTTATAAGTGATGTTTATTTTGAGGACACAGCTCTTTAGTGTCTACTGACACAGGAAATGACTTCATTTAAACAGGAAATTAACTTCACTAAACTTCTGACACTCCACATCACTTCATGGCTGTGATTGAGCGCTAATTTTCTACGTCTTGAGGTGCTTGTGTATTAAAAGAAGAATATGAAATTCATTACGTTACAAAATACCATACCTAGTGGCATTTATTTTAACATGGCACTTACTTGTTTTTATTGCAATGAAATCCATTCATGTTTAGGTGTGATTTAAGTGTCCAAATATTTTGGGGTCACTGTGTATAGCGTATAATCTGTATATATAAATAAATGTAAATTCAAACAAACAAATAAATAAATAATTCTGAAATGTACTTTGAAATATCATGAATATTATTTTGGTTGCAATTAAATTAATATTATCATTTAATTGTATTTTTTTATTAAGAATAATATTATTATATACTATATCATTAATTTGTATAAATAATATATAATATTATATACTATGATAACCAGGGTACTTAACGGCATTTGGACACTTAAGTCACACTTAATAATGTATGAAATTAAACAGAATTTTAAAAATTAACCATTATTAATATAAATTGAATTATATTATTAAAACAAAATTAAAACAATTAGTAGAAGAAGAATTTTTAACACAGTAGTGCTGATTAATAATGATCTCATTTTTAATCATTTTTAATAGTGTTTTAATTTTATTTTTTTAAAGCACATTGTCTTATCAGTGTAACAACTGCAGAGCCTTTGGCAAGATTTTGCTGTCGCTATCAGTCGGCTCTCTCAGCACACACACACACACACACACACACACACTCACACACACCGTGTGATTGAGATAAGAAAACAGCATGCGCTCTCCCTCTGCATATATTCACCCTGCAGTCATGATGCTCACAAATAGGAACATACTTCCTTTCTGTTTCTCATTGCTTTCCTTGTGTTTTTTCTTCCTCATCTGCATGGCGGTTTGTTCCATGTGCTGCTGTGGTTTACAGAAGCGTAACAGATGAACGAGTGTAATACTTTGATTTCATATTCATGTCCTGCAATTCCTGCTCTTTATCAATTTGATATTTGCAGTCGTTTACCAAACCTCTCACCCTCCCTTCCTTCAGCCGGACTCTCTGGGGGGAAAAGAAAAAAGGAGTAATTTATCACTATGCAGCCTCAGGGTGCTTAACACACACACACACACACACACACACACACAAACACAGAAGCTTTAGGCTTTATTGTTCCTTTGTGGCAGATGGGTTGCCCGCTTTGCACCATTGGTTTTGATGATGCTCTCCCTCTCAGTCTCTCTCTCTGGAATGCACACACTTGCACACCTACTGAAGAGCCTTAATTTGACAGTAGGGCACATAAAATGCATTTTTGGGGCCATATGGTCTTCAGTTAGTGAAAGGACAATACGTTAGTAAACTCTCCATATAGAGAGTTATTTCGCTTTTGTGTGAGTGTACAGTATTGTTCAAAATAATAGCAGTACAATGTGACTAACCAGAATAATCAAGGTTTTTCGTGTATTTTTTTATTGCTACGTGGCAAACAAGTTACCAGTAGGTTCAGTAGATTCTCAGAAAACAAATGAGACCCAGCATTCATGATATGCACGCTCTTAAGGCTGTGCAATTGGGCAATTAGTTGAATTAGTTGAAAGGGGTGTGTTCAAAAAAATAGCAGTGTGGCATTCAATCACTGAGGTCATCAATTTTGTGAAGAAACAGGTGTGAATCAGGTGGCCCCTATTTAAGGATGAAGCCAACACTTGTTGAACATGCATTTGAAAGCTGAGGAAAATGGGTCGTTCAAGACATTGTTCAGAAGAACAGCGTACTTTGATTAAAAAGTTGATTAGAGAGGGGAAAACCTATAAAGAGGTGCAAAAAATGATAGGCTGTTCAGCTAAAATGATCTCCAATGCCTTAAAATGGAGAGCAAAACCAGAGAGACGTGGAAGAAAACGGAAGACAACCATCAAAATGGATAGAAGAATAACCAGAATGGCAAAGGCTCAGCCAATGATCACCTCCAGGATGATCAAAGACAGTCTGGAGTTACCTGTAAGTACTGTGACAGTTAGAAGACGTCTGTGTGAAGCTAATCTATTTTCAAGAATCCCCCGCAAAGTCCCTCTGTTAAAAAAAAGGCATGTGCAGAAGAGGTTACAATTTGCCAAAGAACACATCAACTGGCCTAAAGAGAAATGGAGGAACATTTTGTGGACTGATGAGAGTAAAATTGTTCTTTTTGGGTCCAAGGGCCACAGGCAGTTTGTGAGACGACCCCCAAACTCTGAATTCAAGCCATAGTACACAGTGAAGACAGTGAAGCATGGAGGTGCAAGCATCATGATATGGGCATGTTTCTCCTACTATGGTGTTGGGCCTATTTTTCGCATACCAGGGATCATGGATCAGTTTGCATATGTTAAAATACTTGAAGAGGTCATGTTGCCCTATGCTGAAGAGGACATGCCCTTGAAATGGTTGTTTCAACAAGACAATGACCCAAAACACACTAGTAAACGGGCAAAGTCTTGGTTCCAAACCAACAAAATTAATGTTATGGAGTGGCCAGCCCAATCTCCAGACCTTAATCCAATTGAGAACATGTGGGGTGATATCAAAAATGCTGTTTCTGAAGCAAAACCAAGAAATGTGAATGAATTGTGGAATGTTGTTAAAGAATCATGGAGTGGAATAACAGCTGAGAGGTGCCACAAGTTGGTTGACTCCATGCCACACAGATGTCAAGCAGTTTTAAAAAACTGTGGTCATACAACTAAATATTAGTTTAGTGATTCACAGGATTGCTAAATCCCAGAAAAAAAAAATGTTTGTACAAAATAGTTTTGAGTTTGTACAGTCAAAGGTAGACACTGCTATTTTTTTGAACACACCCCTTTCAACTAATTCAACTAATTGCCCAATTGCACAGCCTTAAGAGCGTGCATATCATGAATGCTGGGTCTTGTTTGTTTTCTGACAATCTACTGAACCTACTGGTAACTTGTTTGCCACGTAGCAATAAAAAATATACTAAAAACCTTGATTATTCTGGTTAGTCACATTGTACTGCTATTATTTTGAACAATACTGTATGTGTGTGTGTGTGTGAGAGAGAGAGAGTTATGGGTGTTATAGAATGATTTATATTGTTGTTGATTTTGTCTTGATTTAAATTTTTGGACTTGATTTGATTTGATTTTTATTTTTTGATAAAAAGAATTTATGATGTTAATGATTAATGAAAGACATTAAATGTTATTTCGTCGCACAGCACTCAACACTTGAGGCTCCTAGTCACGCTCAAGCGCTCTTCTTTCTGATCTTATCATTTAATCACGTCGTTTATTGTCTCCTTTTGGGCTCGCTGACACTATTTTCGATTCTGATGCAGTAGCAGTCTGTACAGGTTACATTAACAGTAGCCTCTATTCACACTGCACATGGGCATCGCTAGGCCATTTTTAGGAGGCTATAGCTAAAATTTTGCTATTAGTTTCATAAACTGTGCACAAATTCTTGATTGCCTCAGTCCCCTCTAAATTTCACATTTCACTCCTCCCCGTCTTTCAGAGAGTTATTTTTCAGTCAGCAGACTGTGGCGGCACAGAGTGAGAAACAGAGGAAAAGGTGTGTGTTTAACAATAGATTGTTATAATATCTGCATTTGTGCAGTTCTTTGTCATAAATACAGTTTACAAAATATCATGGGGGAGCAATCAGTTAACTATAAGTTCACTGTGTTCACCCCTCATCACAACAAAGGTTTCCTCCAGTGAAAATTATGCACATATGAATGCATATACTTTATAAAATGATGTTGCTATATATATATATATATATATCCTCATTATGGGCTGTGCCCCCCTAAAAGGAAAATCCTGGAATTGCCTGGAATAAAGCTTGTTTATTGTAAGAAAAAAACATTATACTATTAATTTCCGTATTAAATTTTAAGTTGCCAACGTGACACAATGTAGAGACTGAAGGAAGCACTTTATAAGCATTTTGACGCTTTTTGTAATGAAATGGAGCAGAACGATAGATCTTTTGAGCTGAAAAAGTCAAATAAAAATAGTTTAAATATTTAATCAGTTTAGAATATAAATACATTATACATTTGATTTCTATTATGCTATATATATTAAATTCATTCCCCAAGTATGTCCAGTAAACTGCTTTCTAATGTGGCTGAAGCAGAAGCACTGTATCGGCCCCTTCTGGATCCAAGCAGAGGAGATGATAAGACGTTATTAAAAGAGGCTTTTATTTGGAATGGCGAATAGGCCATCTTAATGAACAGGAAAGATGCTCATTCAACATTCTTTTTCTCATGCTTTGCGCCTCGCTTTCTCTCCATTCTTTTGGAAATGTATTAGCTAGATAGAAAATATGTAGCTGACAGAATCTCTTGTGAATAATATTGCATGTGCAGATTTAAGATATAGAGTAGAGATGTGTATTCAGAGTCTCTTTGAACATAAATGTAGATCAGTCAAGGTCAAACATTTTTACAGAAATTAGATCCTTGTATCTTTTTTGTGCAAGTGATTTCAGTAATATTATCCATGTATTCAGTATGTGAATTACTGTTTGGGGTCAGTAAGAATACATTTTTTAAGAAATTGATTTGTTTATTCAGCAAGATGCATTAAATTGATCAAAAACTACTGTAAAAAACTTTGTAATGTTATAAAAGACTTCTATTAAAAATTACGTTCTTTAGTAAATTATGCCATTTAGTCAGTCCCTCGAGAAAAACGCGATTATGCGATCGCGTGATGTAATGCATAATTAGCCAAGGTCCGCATATTTATGCGGGAGTCGCATTTTTTCAAATACGCCGCACTTTCGCCGCATAAATTGCCAATTTCAGGAAGCAAAATATGCGGAGGTAGCATGATTTCATAATAATAATAATTTTCGTTGCAAAAAAGTCACATATATCTTAGCAGAAAGTTGAAAAATGTTGCGTTTACTTCACACAAGTAAATCGCCATTATTTCCCAATGGGAACCTTATGAAATGACGTAATTGCGCGACGTGAACATCATCTGTGAACCCCGCGGTGAAACCAGGGTGAAGGACGCAAATCATTCTCATCTGCCAACTAAAATAAGCGCTAAAGACCGCGCGAAGCAGTTACCCGGTGTGTTACATGACATTTTGAGAGAGGGATGAGGATGAGGATGGCGAATGATAGGCCAGTGTTGAAGGCTACGCAGTTAGTTTTCATTTTCACAGTTTTCTGTTTTAGTTTTATTCAGAAGTTGATGCACCTCTACAGTTGTAATATTGTACTTTTTTGTTACAGAATAGTACCAAAACCTTACAGTTGTAAGTATATTAGTAGTATGTAAAATAGTTTACGTTGCAGTAAGAGATTGCACTTTGCAATTCCTGTAAAACAGCATTTGTATATTTGTGTGTATATTTTATTTGTATTCATTTTTACAGAAGTAGTTGAATGTTCCTTTTGTAAAGCTAGAGAACTTGTTTGACTCAATGTTTTGTAAGTTTGAGCCATGTGTTAATTAAGGTCTGAAATAAAACAGAATGAGAACTTAAATATTATGTGATTTAGTATGCTTGCTTATCATAGGAAGTCATAAGAAATGACTCATTACAGTAAGGTAGTAGCCTAGTGAGAACAGGGTGTTGGGGGGGGGGGGTCAACTTTTTTTCTCTTTTTCATCAAACCGCAGTTTTTGAAAGTTCCCGCAATTTCATCGCATAAGATTGCAAAAATATCCCGCATAATCCATCGCATTTTTTAAGAAAACCTGCCGCAAAATCAAGGATTTTTGTCCGCAACAATCACAAAAATAATCCGCGTTTTTCTGGAGGGACTGTTTAGTGTTAACTTTACATTTAGGGGTTAAAACAACATTAAGTAAAATGTGGTTTAAAAATTGAAACATTAAAATTGGGATCAGAATGTTTTTGTTTTTTTTATCAAGAAATTATTTTTTGTAGCAAGGGTGCATTAAATTGATCAAAAGTGAAAGTAAAGACTTTAACATTGTTACAATAATGATTAATTTATATTTATATTTTTAATAAATGCTGTTTGAACTTCCTATTCTTAAATTTCCACAATAATGTGAAGCAATTTAACTGTGAACATTGATAATAAAAAGAAATGTTCCTTGAGCACCAAATCAGCATATTAGAATGACTTAAGGATTCACAATGTTTTCGGACTTCTTTCAGAAACGAAAAAAATCTTTCTGACCCCAAACGTCTGAATTTTGATCCTAGCACAATGCAATTTGGACCACACACATACAAAATATTATATTGAGACTGGCACGTGTACGTTCAGACACACACACAAAAGCACTTCATTAAATTGAGATTTCTGGGTAGATTCAATTCGGCTTGAGTGAACGCATCATGATGTTTCATTAGCCATTATTATTCACTCGCATGTGAGTTCGGACACACACCAATACACACACACACACACACACAGCCAGAGTGATTACGTACTTGATTCCATGTAAGCTGGCAGGTGAACTGCAAAATGAACAGGCACACAAAAAATAACAACAAAGAGGAGAGGAAGGCAGAAAAAGAGGGACAGAATATCTCTCTCTTTTAATAATAACAATAATAATAATAATAATAATAATAATAATTCCTTACATTTAAATATTAAATATAAGGAATTGACAATATAAGCGCTTTACATTGTCTCCTCATCCACCACCACTCTCTGATGCTTAATTGATAAAATCTTTGCTCATTATGCTCATCGTATTACATGTGCATCATCAGCCAATCGGATCTCCTGGTTTTAAAGGTCAGTGTTGGGTGACCTCTGTGTTCTGGAAGGGTCTTCCTGCTGCAACTAATTAATTCTGCTTGTTTCTGTCTCTCTGAAACGTAGCTTCAGCGGAGCCTACAATCATTCCATCATTTCCTCTCTCATTATGTTCTTCATGCATTGTTACATCTAATCAAAACAGGCATACTTGTCCTTTAGGACTGTTCTCTTGAAGGGAACCGAGAGAAGAAGTGGTGTAGGGAAGGACAGAAAGAGAGAAAGAAAGACGTGCAGGTCAGAGAGAGGTGGAAAGAAAAAGAAAGTGAGTGAATTAAAGAGATTTTGGGAGTGAGTCCTGATTGAAGGGTTTCGACTTTGATTGAATTTTTTTTTGTTGTTGTTAAGGATGCATCAGACAGGCCTGAGGAATGGAAAGATGCACACAGGGATGCTTCCTGTCATGAAGCGTTAGGGCTCATGTTCCTTCACAATCTCTCTGAGCGCAGCCAATGGTTGATCCCGATACCAGCAAACAAGATTTACAGCTGCTCACATTTAATTAACTATTAAACCCACTTTATTTCTCTATTTGTATTTCTTCAGCTACAGTAAGTTAAGCATTCATCCTTTTATTATGTATCCCACTTACATCTTTAGTCCATGCTTTAGTGGTTGACTGATATGTGTGTTTTGGGAAGGTTAATGGCTGATATAATGCAAATATATACATGATATATTAAGTCAATGCTTATTTATGTAACACTTTTTAATGCAGCAGAAGTTGACTTGAAGTACTGTTCAATATAACAAACAAACAAACAAAATAACAAGGTGAGGACTAAAATGTCAAAACACAAATTGCTCAAATAAATGTAAGATTTTGTATTATTCAAAAGAATGGTGTCGATTTTTTGCATGTATTTGATTAAAAAAAAACAGTAAAAATGTAGCGTTATAAAATATTACAATTTAAAATAACTGTTTCTATTTTAATATAGTATTTTAAAATGAAATATATTTCTGTGATGCAAAGCTGAATTTTCAACAGCCTTCAGTCTCACATGATCTTTCAGAAAACACTCTATAATATGCTGATTTGATGCTTCAGAAACATTTCTTTTTATTACCAATGTTGAAAACAGTTTTGCTGCTTATTATTTTTGTGGTAACCATGATACAGTAATTGTCTTGAATTCTTTGATGAAGAGAAAGAATGGATTTTATTTGAAATAGAAATCTTTTGTCACGTTATAGATGTCTTTATTGTGTTTTGTTTAACTAATCCTTGCTGTATAAAAGTATTCATTTCTTTCAAATTTTTTTAGAAAAATATATTTATTTACTTCTTAATTTTGCATATATCATAATATATGTATAATAATAATAAATATTACATATATTATTTTATATTAGATAATAATATTATTTACTCAAACTTCGTTCACCAATTTTTTTTATAATAATAATAATAATAATAATAATAATAAAATTTAAATATACATTTGCCTAGCAGCCAATAATTACAATTTCATTGGAAATTATTGGCGAAATTATTGGCACAAATATCTTAAATGCTGTATTTGTATACTTTGTCATCAAAGATATAGACTGCCACCAAGATATTATGCCAATATGGTTCTTTATCAAAGAGCACTATCTTGTAAACATCTGAACAGTTCCTCAGGACCACCACTGAAGAGCAAACATCAGCAGATCTTGGACCCCCACCATCTGAACTGGTTCTGCTGGACTGACCAGATCCAAGCTGAATTTCTTTGTGCTTTTTAAAGGGCTCCAGTGCAATCCAGACACACACACTGCAGTTAAATACTATGTGCTCATCTCAACAGCACAGAATGCAGCTCTCGCTTTGTCAGATTCTCTCGCATCACAGACACATACAAATAGGCAAGCACAAATAAAAGGAGATATACATGTGCATACACGCAAGCTCACACGCACATGCCTGTCACCCTTGGTTTCATCTCTAGATGGACTCAGGCAGGGTTTGATGCCGCAGGGTTTGTTTGTGAGTGTGTGTGACACTGAGCTTAGGTTGTGTGTGTGGGACATGCTGTAGGCTTGTGGGTTATGTAAATGGAAATAAGGATGTCGGCAATGCCTTTATCCAAACTCTGAAAAACGCACACAATTATACACAATATCACATGTAAACATTTGAAAATTCTTAAAAATTCTGTTTCAACATTTAAACTTGGAAATAAACAAAACTTTTAAGAATTCAGATTCCTTTTTGGTGTAAATTGAAGCAAGCATATATCAGATTTGCACTATTTCTGTGACAATAATTAAAGTAATTTAATTAAAGTACATTTTTGACATTGATCAAGTGATGCTTCGCACATCTGATGTTATTGCTAAAATTCAGCTTTGCCATCACAAGAATAAATTACATTTTAACATTATATTAAAATAGAAAACATAATTTTAAATATTAAATTTACTGTATTTTTGAATAATTAAATACAGGCTGAACATGAACAAATTATTTAAAAAACCTTACTGGCCCCAAACTTTTGAACAGTAGTCTATGCACAAGCATTTCTATATAATGGATGTGTGAGGGTGTGAGTGTTGAAACAAAAGAGCAATGAGGAAGGAATATGTGATGTGACATAGAAACACAGTGAGATATGCCAGCTGGACGCTGCACTGATTTTGTGGCTATGTTTGAGAGGAAGAGAGAGAGAAGGAGGGAGGGAGATAGACAGAGAAGCAACGGCGGCGGATTCTGCTAATTACAGCGCTCTGGAAATCATAATTATGCCTTTCAAATGTTGTCAGGAAAGAGAAAGGGGAAAAAATATCCTGTCTTTCTTTTTGCTCAGTGTTTTGTGGTCCACTACATTCAAACAGAAGTACACTGGTGGCACCATCTGAATTCAAAGCTTTATCTGTTTGAGGCCAAGAGCATATGTGAGCCATTCATTGTGTGGACGTGTGTGTATCTGGCTGAATATTGCATGCATATAAAATCACAAAATAAATCTGCCTTTTCAGGGCGTGCTGGTCATTTATTTTGAGCTCCACTGAGTTAGACAGCTTGCACGCCGTCACGCAGACATGTCTTTGGAACATGAAAATGTGATGGAATGAGGTTGCGTGAGGCTTCAGGACTGAAGCGTCCTGCTTTGTGTGCGTGTTTTAAAGAAGTAGCAAATTAACTTTATTCACCCTCATATTGTTCTAAAGCCATTGGACTTTTTTATCATTTGTGAAACAAAATGGGGTGAAAGGCAGGCTTTTTTTTCTGTGCAATGACAGTGCAAAAATGGCTGGAAGTCTGTAGAACTTGGTATCATCGATATTCGAATACAATTTAAAGCAGTTTTTCACTGATAATCTCTTTTCTCTGGTGATTCCTATGCATGTGTCCAGATTTTTTGTTGTGATTAGTAATAGAGATATGCAAGAAACAATGACATTTGGCTTCAGTGACATCAGACCAGTGTTATTTCAGTATTTTTTATAGTATAGTATAAGTCGCATCAGTCCAAAAATATGTCATGATGAGGAAAAAAACATATATAAGTCGCACTGGACTATAAGTCGCATTCATTTAGAACCAAGAACCAAGAGAAAACGTTACCATCTACAGCCGCGAGAGGGCGCCCTATGCTGCTCAGTGTAGACTACAGGAGCACTGAGCAGCATTTCTTGCAGTATAGAGCGCCCTTTCGCGGCTGGAGACGGTAACGTTTTCTCTTGGTTCATTTCTCTCGGTTCATGTCAAATTAATTTTGACAAATAAGTCGCACCTGACTATAAGTTGCAGGACCAGCCAAACTATGAAAAAAAGTGCGACTTATAGTCCGGAAAATACGGTATATATATATATATATATATATATATATATCAGTGATGTCAATCGATTAAAAAAAATTAACTAATTAATCGCACAATTTTTTCAAATCATTAAATTCGATTAATCGCAATTAAAAGACTGAAACTTTTTGGATATGTAAATGTAAAATGTAAATAATTAATGTAAACTCAAGACAAAGAAACTATTTAAATTCAAAATATGATTGTTTATTGGAATTTTTGTTTAACTTGTAACACAGATTTTCTCATGTAAACAACATACCTGCAATAAACCATCAATATCCTCCAAATTAACTGTTGGCTTGAAAGCCATATTTATTACAGAAATAAAAACACAGGCATGTAAGTACCATTTGAATTTCAAAACAATCAATGCCAATAAAAAACAAAAATGATTTCCATGTTGAAGTCTAAGTGGACTGCAAAAAAATTCAAAAGTATAGTCATTGCCAGTGCTTTAAGTGGGCCGGTACACACCGGTACTCAGTACCGCCACTTCCAAATATAGCTCTTAAGCGTACCGCCACCTCTCCGTGCGCCCAGAACGTGCTTGTAGCGTACCGGTACGCTCATTTGGACATCTGTTTTAATAGAGGTTTTAATCTTTTACCTGCACTGCCGATTTTCAGAGCGCCCTTCACAATGCAAGCTTCCTAATTCATCCCACCCAAAGCAGAAACTACATTACCCATTCACCCTTAAGTTATACAAGTGAATAGTGCATGTGTCGCTTTTCCCACTGTTAAGTGTCAACAACTCAACGTGGCCGGAGAAGGCGTGTGAAACTCGTTGTGAGTTATACTAAAGCAAAATCTTGAGTATTTATTGTCTGATAAACATTAAAAACTGTCTGCGGAGGTTGAGTCGTCCTGCAGCCCCCGCTGGCTGTTCATTGGCTGCAGCATCTTTTTTCTACGTTCTAAAAAATACCGTAGACGGCAAGGCACAAATTTAGATATTCATTTATCTAATTAATCTAAAGCCTATGCACAAAGACAATATGATCTTTTTGTCCCTTTTTTGTTTTAAAGCTTGATGAAGAGAGAGAGCGCAAGTTGCTGCAGCTGCGAGGAGGACAGTGATGCGCGCGTACAGGAGTGATTGACAGTTCGCGGCACTGTGTACAAAAAATACTCTGCTACACAATTATTTCGTTATTTTCGTTTAAGCTTATTAACGTTAGCGTTACAGAAAGGTCTGATTTACGCACTGTTACAGTCATTGTTTTTTTTTTTTTTTTTTAAACAATGACATTTGAGTTCATGATTTTAATGTTGCTGTTTCTTGTGGCAGACTGAAGAGTAATCCGGCAGAGTTTTATACTGAAACTTTCCGTCTAAAAGTCCTTCCTTGGTCTTATCCATATTTCTTTGCACGTTGAACACACATAGGCCACAACCGGAAATAAAAAAAACTGCAACCGCGTTAATTGCGTTTTTTTTTTTAGCGCGTTAAATATTTCAAATTAATCGAATGCGTTGACGCGCTAATTTTGACAGCACTAATATATATATATATATATATATACTATTATAGTATTGCATAATAGCATATAGTATCTTCATTCATATTTTACATTTGCATATATTTTTTATATTTTTAATAATTACTTTAAGTTGTAGTAATTTTGTTACATGCTTTTGTAATTTGTATAATTTTTTAAACATTTCCATGTAGATATATTTTTAAGCAATTTTAGTATTTAAACATTTATTTTAAGTTAGCTTTTTTATATGTTTTATATATATTATATTTATATTTCAGCTTTATTTCAATAATCAGAAATTTTTGAATTTGTTTTTATATAATAATAACAATGCATCAGTCCTGCTCTAACATGCAGACGAGATTATCAGTGTGTAATATTTACATTTTGAACTTTGTTACACAAATTTTTTGCATGGAAAGACATTAAGCTGAGTAGATGATATTTTTAACCAGAGAATTATTCTTTTTATGACACTCCATGTGGCATTATATATATTTTGTACACTAAGAAAAGCTTAATCCTGACAGTTTGAGCATATCTGTGTGTGTGTGTATGTGAGCGCATGTGTGTGTTTATGATGAGGTGCTGGCTGTATGTTTACTCGCTCTAATAAATTGTCAGGGCTATGATTAATGTTGTACTTCTGTGGTTGAAAGCTTCAGTACTCTCTCTCTTTCACACACACACACACACACACACACACAGAAATGTGACAGTTTGATATAGAATTAAATGACTGATATCAGGCCTCCCTGGAGTGTGTGTGTGTGTGTGTGACTGTGTGTGTGTGTGTGTGTGTGTGTGTGTGTGTGCGTGTGTGTGTGTGTGTGTACACGATACTGATTGATCTTTGTGGTAGGGTAAGTATCTATACGCTTCTAGATTTCAGATTCAGCCAACTGGAAAATGAGAAACCTCTACATCCCTGCTCCATTAGAAACATGATATCCCTGTAGACACAGACACACACACACACACACACAAACACACCCTATTAAAAATCCCATATCCCATGGTGTCCATTTCTTTGAGTGAGACACAGCCAATGTGCCCCAGTCCACACCTGGTTAGTCGGGATTAAGAGTATATGTGTGTTTATGTGCATTATTGATGTGATCAGTGTCTTTTTTTCAATGTATTTATCATTATTTATCCTTAGAAGTCCCCTCAAATGCTTGTAAACATGCAGCTTTATTCTATGTGTTGACGTCATTTTAACTAGAAGACAGGGCGGGACATATCAAGCTGCCCAGCCTCTTTTTTTAAATAGCCAATATCGTTCCTTTATTGCATAGCTTGGCCAAACCGTTCAGAGTCGTTGAGCTCAGTAAAGCCTCATTTGACATGGTATGACAGCCACAATCACATCCATATTGCTATAAAATATAGCATTCTGTGTAGAATTCAAATAGCTCTGATGTGTTTTAATAGCTCAGACTTCTTTTTCCTCAATGGAAAGCAAGTCTGAATCGTTCCCTGTCCCCTATATAGTGCACTATGTGCCATTCATCATGCAGAAAATACTAATTCTGTAAACAAGTGACCGATTACAGCCGCGGCTTCAGCATCTACAGGTGCTTCTCAATAAATTAAAATGTTGTGGAAAAGTTAATTTATTTCAGTAATTAAACTCAAATTGTGAAACTCATGTATTAAATAATTTCAATGCACAACAGCCTGAAGAAATCTTAAGTATTTTGTTTTTTTAATTGTGATGATTTTGGCTCACATTTAACAAAAACCCACCAATTAATCTCAACAAATTAGAAAATGGTGACATGCCAATCAGCTAATCAACATAAAACACCTACAAAGTTTTTCTGAGCCTTCAAAATGGTCTCTGACAGTCATTGACACCCTTCACAAGGAGCGTAAGACACTAAAACTCATTGCCAGTAAGCTGTTCACAGAGTGCTGTATTCAAGCATGTTAACAGAAAGTTGAGTGGAACGAAAAAGTGTGGAAGAAAAACATGCACAACCAACCGAGAGAACCAGCCTTATGAGAATTGTCAAGCAAATTGGATTTGAGAATTTTAGTGAACTTCACAAGGAATGGACTGGGCATACAGGGCATACAGAAGTGTCAAGGAATTTGGCTACTTACTTGGGCTAAGGAGAAGACGAACTGCAAAAGCACCAAAAGTTGGTTAAATGACCATGGTGTTGGTGTGCTTGACTGTCCAGCAAACTCACCAGACATGAACCCCAGAGAGAATCTATGGGCTATTGTCAAGAGGAAAGCGAGAAACAAGAGACCAAACAATGCAGATGAGCTGAAGGCCACTGTCAAAGAAACCTGGGTTTCCAGATCACCTCAGCAGTGCCACAAACTGATCACCTCCGTGCCACACATAAATTGAGGCAGTAATTAAAGCAAAAGGAGCCCCTACCAAGTATTGAGTACATGTACAGTAAATGAACATACTTCCCAGAAGGCCAACAATTCACTAATGATGTTTTTCTTTTTTTATTGGTCTTATGAAGTATTCTGATTTGTTGCGATGTGAATTGGTGGGATTTTGTTAAATGTGATCCAAAATCCTCACAAATAAAAGAACCAAAGACTTTAACTACTTCAGTTTTTGTGCATTCAATTTATTTAATACATGAGTTTCACAATTTGAGTGGAATTACTGAAATAAATTAACTTTTCTTCGACATTTTAAATTATTGAAAAGCACCATTATTTATAGTATAGGGGCGGATGCTTCAGATTCTAGAGAGCATTAGATTGGTCAGAAGATTTGATGAGAAGATGAAGTGCGATGTGATGTCATGAAAATATGTGATCTATTTTATAAGAAGTGAGAGACTGTACGTTTTGAAAGCTTATAACTCCTAAATTTAACATTTTGTCATTGTTTTGGAACACATCAGCTTATTCTTAACCTTAAGGCTAACATATTAATACAAAAAAAGCATACATTTTTATTTCTTTGGGACTTTAAACACCTGTGTGGTTGAAGAACAATCTGAAAAGCAATACAACAAGCAAGGCTAGTAATAATAGTATTTTTAAAATATAATGTAGCAATCTTGCTTTGTCAGAATCTGTTTCTGTATTGTTTGTTAACATGACCATGTTTTAGCTGATTTGCAGTTTGTTTAAGTGTACTAAAATGTTTTCATTTGAAGTGTTGGGATGATATTTGCTGTAAAAGTGCAACAATGTTGCAGAGTAGGCACCTAAAATGCACTTTCATGTTAATTATATACATTTTAACCTAGAGTCTTAATGCTGAAAATAAATGGTTGATAGACGTTTTTTTTGTCAACTATTCATGTACTACATTTATAAAGAGTGTTATATGTAAATGCAGGTTAGTTATAGGGTATAATTAATTATAAATTAATTATTAATTATAAATTAATTTTTTAAAGCATGTGAAAGTCAGTAGTGAATATACTTTATGAATTTACTTACATTCTCTTTGTGAATTTTTAAAACTAACAATCATGAACAACTTGAAATGTTTTGTTCAAAAGTGAAAAATTCATCAAATTGAATGGTAACATTAAACAATATGATTCTTTTAAAAATCATATTAGATCCTCTCGGGATGATTTTTTTGCTTATAATTATTCCTTCTTTTTCATGCATTGTTAACAATTTATTCTTAATAGTTAATTGCAATATTTGTAATCAGATAATTCGATGTGTTTTTGTGTCAGAATAATGATGGTTTAAAACTCATTTGATCTTGGTTAACTGAACTGTGTGACTGTTATTAAATATCCCCTTTCTCTTCATTGGTCATGGTGTCTGTGCACTAATTGCTTGATTTAAATACTCTCTTGCCCTAGGTCTGTAAAGTGGTGATTTTCTCTTGTATTTGTTGGTTATTGTTGTTGCTGTTCTCAGGTATGGCTGCTCAGGGGAGCCCCCTGCTGGCCTCATTACCGGTGCAGGGTCGCCCACTTCAGACCCCTCTGGACCTGAAACACTTCCTGCCCTTCCGGCTCAGTGGCTCCTCCCCCCTCAACCTGTTCCCCAACTTCAACACTGTGAGTTAATTAACTCTCTTGGTTTTATTTTCTAAACCTCACCTTCCCAAATGTGTCATCATTTAAAGTTTAAAGTCAACTCGGAACATTTTAAAGGCATTGCGTTGGGTCCCAAATGTCATCTCTAAATGTCAGGAACGATTCAGCAGACTGCAGGGTATTTTTAAAAGTGCAGAATGTTTGCAAAAAGGGCCGCTAAACAGAGGTGTATTGTGTTCGATAGTAATTTTAGATTTAAGACTCGAGCAGCAGCTCAGATTAGGATCTAGATTTAGTTTCAGACTCTCTGAGCGCAGTTTTGAAGGCAGTTTGTGTGTAACAGGGTTCTCTTTCTTCTGATATCTGCATTCTGGAATACACACTCCATGTGTTATATTCATGAGTACACTGCTGGTCGGCTAAAAATAATATATAGTAACATATATTAAAAATAATATACACCAACAGCACGTCTTTATCGCAACTATGGGCTGTCAGTATAAAGCCAGGTACAGGTTCTCTTTTTGATCAGATCAGTCTCTCTCTCTCTCTGTGTGTGTGTGTGTGTGTGTACTAGAGTGATAAATGCACCTGTCTCTTCAGCAAAGTAGCTGTCACTGACCTCTGTCCTCTCTTATCCTCCACTGCTTTCCTTTGCTTACCTTACTGCTCCTCTTCTCTTCTCTTTACTGCTGCTTTAGTATTCTCATCTCTTCTCTGTTCTTCATGTCTCTGCTCTTCTAGTCTTCTCTGCTCTGTTTTTTCTCTCCTTTTCTCTTTTCTACTTCTTTTTGCCATGTCATTTCTTTACAGCTACTTTTTCACACCTCATCTCATCTTGTATTGTCTCCCTATTGATTCATGACTTTTCATCTCATGATGTGTCATCTCTGGTCTCATCTTCTGATGGTTTGGTCCTCTCTTCTCATCTCGTCTTTTATTTTCTTCTCTCTCTCTCTTTGTTTTTACTGCTCCTCTTCTCAACTTGGGTTGTCTTATTATTGGCTCTTTACTTTTCATCTTATGACATGTTGTCTCTTATCTCATGTTGCTTCATTTCTTGTCTGTTCTCTTCTCTTTTCTTCTCACTTCTTCTCTCGAGTTTACTACTTTGCTTTTGTCCCATTATTTCTCTTCTTGTCTCTTTTCGTTTTTTCTTTCTTCTCTTTTGATTTTACTGCTAGAACTCTTTATTTTCTGTTCTACTCTTCATCTTATCCCTTCTCTTGATTTTATGCTTTGCATCTCATTGTTCTCTTCTTGTTTCTTCACATTTATTCTTGATCCTTTTCTTTTGTTTTCACTGCTCCTTCTCTTCTCATCTTATTTCTTATCTCTTTATTGCATCTTTTGTCTTGTCATTATTTCTCTGCTCATCTCGTGTATTTTCCTTATCTTGTGTCATCTGTTGTCATATTATCTTTTTAACTTTTACTTTTGTTTTCTGCTCTGCTCATCTTATCTCATATTTTCTCCTCTCTTCTCTCCTCTCTTTACTATTGTGTCATCTCTTGTCTCATCACATCATCCCCTTCATTCCTGCATTAATATCATGCTCCACCATCTCCTAACCCTCTCCAGTACTCAAGAGTCAACAATGCGGCTTCACCAGACACATAGACTCTCTGATACACACACACACACACACACACATTGACCTGGCAGTGTCCCAGCTGGTCAGGGATGACTGCAGATGAACAACAAGAACATTCTTGAGGCTCTAAAACAAATAGACGTGTGACCAGCTGCAGAGTCATTGTGATGTGGTGTGTGTTCTCATGGCGAGGGGTGTCAAGGGAAAGTCCCTTGGCCTCTGGCATCATGTTTAGGGTTGCTGCTGGGATAGAAGGAATGTGTTTGAATCAGCAGAGAGTGAGTCTGTTGATTCGAAGTAAGTGATTTGTATAATTGTTTCTCACCCTTACCTCAGATGGACCCGGTGCAGAAGGCTGTGATAAACCATACGTTTGGTGTTCCTCAGTCCCTGAAGAAAAAACAGGTCATCTCATGCAATATCTGCCACCTGCGCTTCAACTCCACGGTTAGTGTGTAGTGTGTGTGTGTATTTTACCCTGCGCAGTTGTGATGACAGACAGTGAACATCACACTGGATGGGTAAAAGCTGTTTCATCCCTTATAGCATTTGTCTCTTTGCTTTCTTTATTTCTTTGGTTTTCTTACTTAGTCTTTGATAATGTGAAATTATCAGTCCCTAACATCCCTCTCTCTCACTCTCGCTCTCTCTCTCTCACACACATTTACAGTTTTTCTCAGTCGCTTTGGTACATTTCTCGAATCAGACTCACAATTTGCAAAACATAAAGTGCATTTCTCAAAACAACTCGTACAAATAGCAAATCACCATGGATTACCTGCAAAAGCCAGTCTCCTGCTCAAAATCCTTAGTTCATCTCTCAAAAATAAATATCTTTGTCAATGAACATATCACTGCCATCAGAATGACAAGTCCTTGTGTCATAGTTTACAGATAAGACAGTCAAATTGCTTAGCCATGTTGTCAATATAACAGTTTACTCTGGAGGGATGATCTGATGTAAACTACTGTATTGAACAATATGCCATATGCTTATGTATGCCATATATCCATTTCAAACGTACACATTTACACATTACTGTATGTGGGATATTGATTGAAAGAGACTGGATAGAATTCCCAGTTACACTTTTACAAAGTCTGACCAAAAAAAAAAAAAAAACTTTACAATGTCATTGTGATATAGAAAAGGAAAAATAAATATGACACAAAATATGAAAATAAGTCCATTGTCAGAATGTGTAACTCTTGTGTTGTCCTCTGTCTATACAGTATAAGCTTTTCAACTGAAGATTCATGAGATGAACCTTTGAGCTATTTCAGAGAAAGGGTTTATCATTGGTTTATCATCTACATTCTCTTCATAAGTCAAGATTCACTTGGACAATTCATGCCAAATTTACAAAAAGTCTAATAATAACTTGTAAAAATAAATATAAAAAGTGTGCTAGGCAGTTTTTGACAACTAGATTAACCATTTTGCATTTAATGACTTATACGATGAACTAAAGACTAGATGTTTTGAGTGGTAAGACTGTTGCACAGAAAACTATGCAATACGTTTTGAGCAACATGACATGAGCAACTGATAATGCAGGAAACTGCCGATAAACATGCATAATCAGTTGAATGAATGTACAAAAGCAATCGCAACTTGTTCGAAAGAATGAAAAACTGGTTTTATGATGTGTATAAATGACTAGATGATGTGGAGGTTGTACAAGTAGTTTTGAGAATTTCATTTCTGTTTTGAAAAATGCACCAAAGTGACTGAGAAAAACTGTAACTGGTTAAATGGTACTTTTCATTGACTTCTATTTTATTATTATAATTACTGCAGATTTACTGTAACCCAATACCTATTAAGCAATAATAAGGTACTATGTTGAATACAGTATAACACAGCCTTTCTCATTGCTTATATAAAATTGGTGCTGCATAAAATAAAGGACTTTTCATTAAAATATTTTCATGTAATAATGTTCACCCAAAAATTATAATTCTGTGATTATTTGTACTTGTGTGTCGTTCCAACCCATATGCTGTTTTCCATTGAGGACAAAATTATTTTTGAGGAATCGTCATGCTGTTATTTTGCATACAACAACATTTCAAAGTGACCAAGGCTGTTCAGCACCAAACAGTAGGGGTGCTCCGACTGATTGGCTACCGATCACTATCAAACGATAATCACATTGCGATGATTGATTGGCTAAAGATCACTATTGACCCATTATCTCACTGGGATGATTGATCGGCTACCGATCACTATTAAACGATAATCTCATTGGGATGATTGATCGGCTACCGATCACTATCGACCGATAATCTCATTGGGATGATTGATCGGCTACCGATCACTATCGACCGATAATCTCATTGGGATGATTGATCGGCTACCGATCACTATTAAACGATAATCTCATTGGGACTATTGATCGGCTACCGATCACTATTAAATGATAATCACATTGGGACTATTGATCGGCTACCGATCACTATTAAATGATAATCACATTGGGATGATTGATCGGCTACCGATCACTATCGACTGATAATCACATTGGGATGATTGATCGGCTACCGATCACTATTAAACGATAATCACATTGGGATGATTGATCGGCTACCGATCACTATTAAATGATAATCTCATTGGGATGATTGATTGGCTACCGATCACTATCGACCGATAATCTCATTGGGATGATTGATCGGCTACCGATCACTATCGACCGATAATCTCATTGGGATGATTGATCGGCTACCGATCACTATTAAACGATAATCTCATTGGGACTATTGATCGGCTACCGATCACTATTAAATGATAATCACATTGGGACTATTAATCGGCTACCGATCACTATTAAATGATAATCACATTGGGACTATTGATCGGCTACCGATCACTATTAAACGATAATCACATTGGGATGATTGATCGGCTACCGATCACTATTAAATGATAGTCTCATTGGGATGATTGATTGGCTACCGATCACTATCGACCGATAATCTCATTGGGATGATTGATCGGCTACCGATCACTATTAAACGATAATCTCATTGGGACTATTGATCGGCTACCGATCACTATCGACCGATAATCTCATTGAGATGATTGATCGGCTACCGATCACTATCGACCGATAATCTCATTGGGATGATTGATCGGCTACCGATCACTATTAAACGATAATCTCATTGGGATGATTGATCGGCTACCGATCACTATCGACTGATAATCTCATTGGGATGATTGAACGGCTACCGATCACTATCGACTGATAATCTCATTGGGATGATTGATTGGCTACCAATCACTATTAAACGATAATCACATTGGGATGATTGATTGGCTACCGATCACTATCGACCGATAATCTCATTGGGATGATTGATCGGCTACCGATCACTATCGACCGATAATCTCATTGGGATGATTGATCGGCTACCGATCACTATTAAACGATAATCACATTGAGATAATTGATCGGCTACCGATCACTATTAAATGATAATCACATTGGGATGATTGATCGGCTACCGATCACTATCGACTGATAATCACATTGGGATGATTGATCGGCTACCGATCACTATTAAACGATAATCACATTGGGATGATTGATCGGCTACCGATCACTATTAAATGATAATCTCATTGGGATGATTGATTGGCTACCGATCACTATCGACCGATAATCTCATTGGGATGATTGATCGGCTACCGATCACTATCGACCGATAATCTCATTGGGATGATTGATCGGCTACCGATCACTATTAAACGATAATCTCATTGGGACTATTGATCGGCTACCGATCACTATTAAATGATAATCACATTGGGACTATTGATCGGCTACCGATCACTATTAAATGATAATCACATTGGGACTATTGATCGGCTACCGATCACTATTAAACGATAATCACATTGGGATGATTGATCGGCTACCGATCACTATTAAATGATAGTCTCATTGGGATGATTGATTGGCTACCGATCACTATCGACCGATAATCTCATTGGGATGATTGATCGGCTACCGATCACTATTAAACGATAATCTCATTGGGACTATTGATCGGCTACCGATCACTATCGACCGATAATCTCATTGAGATGATTGATCGGCTACCGATCACTATCGACCGATAATCTCATTGGGATGATTGATCGGCTACCGATCACTATTAAACGATAATCTCATTGGGATGATTGATCGGCTACCGATCACTATCGACTGATAATCTCATTGGGATGATTGAACGGCTACCGATCACTATCGACTGATAATCTCATTGGGATGATTGATCGGCTACCAATCACTATTAAACGATAATCACATTGGGATGATTGATTGGCTACCGATCACTATCGACCGATAATCTCATTGGGATGATTGATCGGCTACCGATCACTATCGACCGATAATCTCATTGGGATGATTGATCGGCTACCGATCACTATCGACCGATAATCTCATTGGGATGATTGATCGGCTACCGATCACTATTAAACGATAATCTCATTGGGACTATTGATCGGCTACCGATCACTATCGACCGATAATCTCATTGAGATGATTGATCGGCTACCGATCACTATTAAACGATAATCTCATTGGGACTATTGATCGGCTACCGATCACTATCGACCGATAATCTCATTGAGATGATTGATCGGCTACCGATCACTATCGACCGATAATCTCATTGGGATGATTGATCGGCTACCGATCACTATTAAACGATAATCTCATTGGGATGATTGATCGGCTACCGATCACTATCGACTGATAATCTCATTGGGATGATTGATTGGCTACCGATCACTATCGACCGATAATCTCATTGGGATGATTGATCGGCTACCAATCACTATTAAACGATAATCACATTGGGATGATTGATTGGCTACCGATCACTATCGACCGATAATCTCATTGAGATGATTGATCGGCTACCGATCACTATCGACCGATAATCTCATTGGGATGATTGATCGGCTACCGATCACTATTAAACGATAATCTCATTGGGATGATTGATCGGCTACCGATCACTATCGACTGATAATCTCATTGGGATGATTGATCGGCTACCGATCACTATCGACTGATAATCTCATTGGGATGATTGATCGGCTACCGATCACTATTAAACGATAATCACATTGAGATAATTGATCGGCTACCGATCACTATTAAACGATAATCTCATTGGGATGATTGATCGGCTACCAATCACTATCGACTGATAATCTCATTGGGATGATTGATCGGCTCCCGATCATTATTAAACGATAATCACATTGAGATAATTGATCGGCTACCGATCACTATCGACCAATAATTTTATTGGGATAATTGATCGGCTACCGATCACTATGGACCAATAATTTTATTGGGATAATTGATCGGCGGTCTCTGAAAAGGCCAATCTCAAAGAAATTATCTCAAGCTGAAGACGATACCACAAGAGGTTTGGCATGAAATGCCGTCTCAGCCTCTGTCTGGCACAGGTGAAATAATTATAATGCTATTTTTCTCCATTAAATAATAAGTTACTTCACAAACAGTGGGAGTGTATCACTGCAAGCTCTCTCTTTCACTCTCAAAATACACAAATGGATTCAAATCAACCCACATCGCATTTGTCTATAAGCAAGCTGCACAGGTGACACAGGAATTTTCACTTGCACAATGGAAGCAGTGTCACATCTTCACTAAAGTTTATAAATTGCATTACTTTTTAATTGTTGACCGTGTTTAACCATTCTGCGCATGCACACTTGCAGCGCGCACTTCAAGTTCACTTTACTCCATTTGCATTGCGTATGCGGTGCATATTTTTTTTCCGCACTCATGTTAACGCATTGTTTTCAGTAAATATGGACATGGATTAATGCAAAAATTTAGTAATTACACCATACATGCATATTATTAAAGTCTACTGTGTTTCACAGTCAACACATATGGCTTTTTGGTTAGGTTTAAAGAGAAAGGGCACTTTTAGATAAATCTAGCAATGAGATGGCACTCGTGGAGGAAGAAAAACTTCATTCTTTATGAATGGCAGGATTGCGTGTAATAAATATTAAAAAAAGGAAAGGCAGTAGAGCTGACTATTTCTGTCAATGGTAAGTTTGTGATAACATAAGAAAAGTAGGTTTAAATGTTTTGCCACTTGCTTGAGCAAATTAATATATAAATCTAGAAGTAAATAAAGAAGTAAAAGCATTGAATAATGTGTTGCTTTTATTTATTGTGTTTAAACATGTCTCTTAAAGATTATATTATTGTACTGTGTAAAAAAATTAAAAATTGCAATGCTGATAAAGCATTTTCAGGGACAATGTTTGGATTTGAAATCAAAATAATGGATAAATGCTGTGTTTGTGCCTTTAGTACAACAGCTACCAATTTTGCCCTGGTAAACAGCCAAGGACCAGTAGCGGACTCTTCTGTGAAAGCACAGTCCATGCTGCTTCCCCTCTCACAAGATTCACCTAACAGGGGAATTGCCCCCATTTTCAAAAATGAAATTTAGGCCCTGAATAAATTTCTAAAAATCTTGATTGGAGTATCACTATATATAGTTGTAAACACTGTTGGGAACGTTTCTTTAAAAAAGTAATTAGTTATAGTTACTCACTTCTTGTTCCAAAAAGTAACTGAGTTAGTAACTGAATTACTTTATAATAAAAGTATCTCGTTACCAGGTAAAGTAACTATTGCATTACTGTAAAAAAATTTTTTTTAAAAGTTGCTAAATGTCAAAGATTTATTTATTTATTTAGTTTTTTTAGCAGTTTTCACAAGTCAGTTGAAATGAGAATAGAACAGATAGGTGTTCATACATAACTTTCTATATTTATTGCACGTCAACAGACAGCAAGTGTATTATCTTTGTAAGAAAAGTGTTTTTGGCTTTGTATATATGCGTATGTCACACATTACATGCACGTTCTTGCCTTTGACCACAATGAATTTGAAGTAGTGCTTATATCTCCACCTTGAAAATGCCAACTTTTCATCGGATTGCTCCTGACTCGCCATCTCTGCTGCGAATCTCTGTTTAGCTGTAGCGTGTGTGTGTGTGTGTGTGTGTGTGTTTTTGGCGCAGCTGGCGCGTGTGCCGGCATGTGAGTAAAAACACTGGCTCTGATTGGCTACCATGAAACATATGACTCTGCCTTAGCCAACCATAATCGCTTATCTCGTCATTAACCCACCTCCACACTCGCTCTGTGAACTAGAGGTGCGTTCGGATTACATAGTTTATTAAATCAATGCATAGTAACGCACCGCATTTAACATCCAGTAATGTTAACGGCGTTATAACGACAGGGAAAGTAATTAGTTAGATTACCCCATTACTGAAACAATAACGTCGTTACTGTTATTCCAAACATTGGTTGTAAATGACAAAAAGAAGGCTTAAATGATATGTATCGGTATCGGCAGATACTGCTTTCCGTGATCGGCCTCAAAAATCCTGATTGGAACACCCCTACCAAATAGCACTATAAAAGTGGTTAATATGACTCGTGCACTAATATGATAGCCTTTTGTCAAAAACTGACCAAAGTGTAGATCACTGAAAATCTTCCCCTCTGCTGCAGCTCATTTACATTTAGTTGTAACACACAAGACACCTTTATTGGATCTCAAAATTTATGCCCATGCATGAACTTTCAGAGCGTCAGGTTTATAGTACATAACAACAAAATTTTGCCTGTTTCCTCAATAAAAGCTATTGTATTAGTTAGGAAGACTTGAGATATAAGGTGTGAAAAGAACTACTTTCATGGTTGTTTAGTGAGAAAAAAATGTTTGAACTGTCAAAATCATCTGCCCCTTATCCCTTATCAATTTTTATGTGTGTGTCCCACAACGAACATAATACATAACGGTTTAGAGTACAGCTTTTTCTTTTTTTTTCTTTTTTTTATGTTTATGTATGTACGTAAATAACTTGATCCATGCAGCTTTAACAGTCTTTGTTGTTTCTGGCAAGTCCAGTGCTGTGTTGGACAGCGAGCTTGAGTGAAGAGAAGATCCTCGCAACTGAGATGATCTGCATGAAAAATGAAAGCATGCTTATCTCCATTGCCAGATTCATACTGCTTGTGTTGTCATAAAGGGTTATGTCCCTCTCACTTACAGTTTCTGTCAGCCTCTGGGCGACACTTGATCAGTTTCTGGGCAGTTTGCATGAATTTTGATGAATATTGTCATTTTGGGTTACTATTCTGTCACTCGTCCAAAATAAGTCCATCGTCTTATTTCCAGGAACCTCAAAAGGTAAATTTTCTTCTAAGAGTGTAGCATTTGGCTCACATCAATATTTTAGCCATGAAAATTAACCTGTGCAACTAATCATTGTATATTTGTATGTTTCTGACAAGCTGTTGAAAAATATTGAACTGGGACGTCATTTGTAGTTCTATTATTCGGTTTTCACTGCTGTTAAGGGCATTTTAGCCCAGATATATCCTGAGAGAGAAACCCAACAGCGTTTGCTCAGTTAGACGTCTGAAAGTCTATCAATTGCTCATTAGTTTCCCACTGCTTGTGGTTCACCGTACAATACTCTATCTCTCTCTCTCTCTCTCTCTGTTTATCTGTCTTTTGGTTTCTCTGTTAGCCTGTCTTGTCTGTTTCCTCTTGTCTCATTTTACTTTCTCTATTATAACTTTCTCTACAGATTTGATTTATAAGCTGGTAGAAATATTAAATAGCTTGTTTAAACTCTCTGTGTTTGTAGTGAAAGATTATTACAATTTCAAAATTTTAATTAAAAAAAAAACTGTTCTCTATCGTTTTATAAAATGTAATATATTTGTGATGTCAGAGCTGTTTTGTCATTATCATTACTCCAGTCTTCAGAGTCACGTGATCCTTCAGAAATCTGTCTATATGCTGATTTGCCAGTAAAAAGTTCAAAAGATCTTTTTATCTTATATATATATATATATATATATATATATATATATATATATATATACAGTATATGCACAGTATATATACAGTATATACAGTATATATACAGTATATATTATATTATATTATGTGTAATAAGTGTGTGTGAGCAGGAGAGTGTATAAACATCCTTCCTCCTCATCTGTTTAGAGCAGACAGTGTTGTCCCTTCTGTCCCCAGATGAGGGTCATCTGCTAAGTACTTAAGAGGATTTGAGTGGGTTGATTACTCCCTCTGGGCCCACAGACTCATTTCTGCTCTGATATTAGCCCAAGATTTGCTCGATGAACTAGGTGTTAGCTTTGATTTGCAAGTCGAAAAACATTAACCAGCTGCCATTCCATTTGCAATTTAAAATGTTAGTTCTATGCTTTGTGTTAGTGTCATTTTCAAATCAATTTCAGCTTTTAAAATTATTTCGGTATGCAATAAAGGATTCACAGCTCAGCATGTAAACAGCTCATGTTCACTTTAATTACATGCCGAATTATTACTATACATTTCTGCAGAATCTGGATTATGGCTCTAGATGATTGCTAGAGTCTGGAAACATTTATATTTTTTAACTGAAGAGGTGTTGTACTGTAAGTCAACGTATATGTGTGTCTTTGAATACATCACAATGCCAATCACTAAATTTATCAACAATATAATTATACAGTGTATATCAATTGACACCTGCTATTGTAATTCGGGCCTTCCACTGGGCATTTACTCTTTTCACCCTAATGCAGACTGTTCATACTCACTGTTTGTGTGTGCGTAGACACTTAAACATATATGCACGTTTTTGTTTTTGTCCCATATGCATATCTGTTATCATGCAAAGCATTTTGACCAGGTTTAGTATATATTTTCCAGGTTTAAGAATAATAACTAAGAGAACAAAACTATGAAATAACACAAATAGCAGTATGGGAATAATGTAATCACAACAAAATAGTTAAAGGGTTATTTCACCCAAAAAGTACTTGCCCTCATGTCATTCCAAACCTGTAAGACCTTAGTTCATCTTCTGAAAGGTAGTAAGGACATCATTAAAATAGTCCATCTGACATCAGTTGTTCATCCTTCATTTTATGAAGCTACGAGAATACTTTTTGTGCACAAATAAGAACAAGAATAACAAATTAATACAACAATTTATTCTCTTATATGTCCGACTTTGATTAAGAAATTGTTGAATTAAGTCATTATTTTTGTTTTATTTGCACACAAAAAGTATTCTCGTAGCTTCATAAAATCACGGTTGAACCACCTTTTTTGGGCCTTGATCGTTTCAGTTGCATTGCTGTCTATGCATGGTCAGAAAGCTCTTAGATTTCATCAGAAATATCTTAATTTATGTTCAGAAGATGAACAAAGGTCTTACAGGTTTTGAACGACATGAGGGTGAGTAAATAATGACTTTGGGTGAACTAACCCTTTAACAAAAATCAAAAATGTCTCATTTCCTTTAGCCTCGGTAACAGTTCTGCACACCCTGGACTTCTCTTTAACTTTTTGAGGTGCATCCTGGGAGGTTTTTAAGATTTCATGTATGCTGGTTACTTAATAAATATAGATATACACATTTTAGTGTTGTTAGGACATTAAAATGTATAGAAAATACAGGATCATGCTAAACACCAATTCAGTGAATCTCATGACTGGTAGTTTAAATGTCTGCATGTTTCTGTAAATGTGAGAAGCTTCGTTAAGGTTTTGCATTCCTTACACTGTCTTTTTCTATCTGTATTTCCCTAGAATCAGGCTGAGGCTCATTATAAAGGCCATAAACATGCTCGTAAGCTGAAAGCATTAGAGGCTCAGAAGAACAAACAGCAGAGGCGACAACTCGACAACACACATCACAACCGAGACAGAGAGAAGGACCGAGAGAGGGAAAGGGAGAGAGACAGCAGCAGAGTGAAAACGAGCGCTCCAGATCCACTTCCTGCCCTGCTGGATGACACCGCCATGGAGGAAAGTAAGTGAACTCACGGAGGATTCACTGCATGAGTGAGCCTTTTTGTTACTGCAGGAAACATGCCCTGATACGATTTAAATTTATTACAGACAACATAAAACACATTTGCAACATATTTAACTTCTGTAATTCTGTAATCTCTCAGAGTCAAGAATATTCAGCTCATTTTAACATGGGACAATGATAGACTCTCGTTTCTGCGTGTTACCAAAATGATATAATGGCTATGATCATACAGGCATAATTTTATATATATATATATATATATATATATATATATATATATATATATATATATATATATATATATATATATATATATATATATATATATATATATATATAAATACACACACACACACACACACACACATACATATATACTTTATACTTTAGGTACACCTTGCTAATACCGGGTTGGACCCCCTTTTGCCTTCAGAACTGCCTTAATATAATTCTTTGTGGCAGATTCAACAAGGTGTTGGAAATATTTCTTCGAGATTTTGGTCCGTATTGACATGATATCATCACACAGTTACTGCAGATTTGTCGGCTGCACATCCATGATGTGAATCTCTCGTTCCACCATGTCCCAAAGCTGCTCTATTGGGTTGAGATCTGGTGACTGTGGAGGCAAGTGTAAAGTGAACTCTCATGTTCAAGAAACCAGTCTGAGATGATTTGAGCTTTGTGTATTGGAGCATTATCCCTATCAGAAGATGGGTACGCTGGAGTCATAAAGGAATGGACATGGTCAGCAACAATACTCAGGTAGGCTTTGGCATTTAAACTATGCTCAATTGGTCTAAGGGGCCTAAAGTGTGTCAAGAAAATATCCCCCACAGCATTACACCACCAGCCGGAACGAACTGTTGAGACAAGGCAGGATGGATCCATGCTTTCATCTTCTTTATGCCAAATTCTGACCCGACCATCTAAATATTGCGGCAGAAATTGAGACTCATCAGACCAGGCAATGTTTTTCCAATCTTCTATTGTCCAATATTGGTGAGCAGGTGTGAATTGTAGCCTCCGTTTCCTGTTCTTAACTGACAGGAGCGTCACCCGATGTGGTCTTCTGCTGCTGTAGCCCATCAGCTTCAGGGTTCGACGTGTTGTGTGTTCAGAGATGGTATACTATTCATACCTTGGTTGTAACGAGTGGTTATTTGAGTTACTGTTGCCTTTCTATCATCTCTAACCAGTCTGCCCATTCTCCTCTGACCTCTGACATCAACAAGGCATTTTGGTCCACACACCTGCTGCTCACTGGATATTTTATCTTTTTTGGACCATTCTCTGTAAACCCTAGAGATGGTTGTGTGTGAAAATCCCAGTAGATCAGCAGTTTTTGAGATACTCAGACTACCCCGTCTGGCACCAACAACCATCTCATGTCCAAAGTCAATTAAATCCCTTTTCTTCCCCATTCTTTTGCTTGGTTTGAGCTTCAGCAAGTCGTCTTCACCACATCTAGATGCATAAATGTTGAGTTGCTGCCATGTGATTGGCTGATTAGCAGTTTGTTACCAAGCAATTGAACAGGTGTACCTTATAAAGTGACCGGTGAGTGTATTTCACCAAGGCTGCATTTATTTGATAAAAAAATACACCAAAAATTTTAGTTTTGTGAAATATTATTATTTTATAATTATTGTATTATTTTAAAAATTCTATTTCAATATAATTAGGGCCCGAGCACCGATGGTGTGAGGACCCTCTTGGAATTGCTCCGTTTATTATTATTATTATTATTATTATTATTATTATTATTAGGGCTCAAGCCCGAAGGGGCGAAGAGCCCTATTGTTCTTCTAAGGATTATTAGGGCTCAAGCCCGAAGGGGCGAAGAGCCCTATTGTTCTTCTAAGGATTATTAGGGCCCGAGCCAATGGGCGCAGGGCCCTATTGTTCCCCTAAGGATTATTCTTCTTATTATTAGGGCTCAAGCCCAAAGGGCGAGAGGCCTATTGTTTTCCTTAGGATTATTTTTTATTATTATTATTATTATTATTATTATTATTATTATTATTATTATTATTTTTTTCCAACGTCTCGGGGGCTTTTGGGGCCCTTAACGTGCTTAAAAAGTCTTGAAAATTGGCACACAGATTGGAACCTGCGGCCATTAGGGCCGGGCAGAGACTGATACACGGGCGTGGCACAGGGGCTCTACAGCGCCCCCTGGAATATGGAGGGCCATATATCATACATTCTTGCTCGTAGACGTATGAAACTCGGTACACATATAAATCTCATCAATCCAAACAACTTTTGTATTGCATATCATAGGCTCCGCCCAACAGGAAGTTGGCTATTTAGGGTTTAGTATTCAAATTTTTCGTCAAAGTTGTGGGGGCTTTGGGGGTCCTTAACATACTCAAAAACTCTTGAAAATTTGCGCACACTTTGGAATCTGTGGCCTTTAGGAGCCTGCAGAGGCTGGGACCCGGGCGTGGCACAGGGGCTCTACGGCGCCCCCTGGAACACAGTCAGAAATGTTGATGTATAGCTCACACATACTTGCACATATTCATATGAAACTCAGTACACATATAGATCTCATCGTGCCGAACAACTTTCGTATTGCATGTCATAGGCTCCACCCAACAGGAAGTCAGCTATTTAGAGTTATGTAAAAAGCGCATGCTCTGGAATTTGAAATACTTGTCATAGGTTTTTTTCTCGATTGCCGCCAAACTCGGTCAACATGATCTCAAGACACTGGGGATGAAAAATTGCCAGGGGATTTTTGATATCTCGAACGGTTTGCTCGTGGCGAGGCGTTGAAATTATGGCGAGAAATTAGAAACAGGAAGTGTCTAATACCATCCACATACATTTCCTGATTTTAATCAAACTTCATCAGATTATTCGTTGTATGATGTCGATCGCATATATGTGACTATTAGGAGTCAAAGTTATAGCGCCACCAACTGGCAGAAGGAAGTGTGTCATTTTCAAAATGATTTGAATTCAGCATCTTATTATTACTCGATTTGCTTCAAATTTCATCAGAATAATGTTAAAACACAGCTGATATAAATCTGCAAGGGGGATATTGATATCTAAAAAATTGTTGCCGTGGCAACATGTCAAACTGGAATACTTCTCAGGTGATTTTGAGGCATATAACATGCTTAGAATTTCATCAAACTCAGAACACATATCAGTATTAGTGACAGCTAGACACTGGCAAAAGTTCATAAGAGGGCGTGGAATAGGCACTCTATAGCGCCACCTTTTGTCAAAAGTGGGGGGGTTAGTTTTAGCTACAGACACCAAACTCAGTACAAAAATTGTTCTTATCAAGACGGACAACTTTCTAATTCACAGTCATCAGCTACGACCAACAGGAAGTCGGCTATTTTGATTTGAATGTGGATTATTTTTTACATTTAGCCGTGAATTAATGCATACTGCTCAGAGGAGAGTAACACTATACACACCAAACTTGGTCTACATGTTGAAAAAACATTGAGGAACTTAAATTGTGAATGGGTTTTGGATAACTTGGATGGTTTTGTCGTGGTGATTTTTTTAAATGACAATAAAGATGGAATTATTAATTTTCCTGCATTTTTAAATTCCAAACACTTCAAAACCTTTTTTCATACAGAAAAAAAAAGTTATTCTGAGTAAATATGCATAGTTTCATGACTTTACAACACTGTATGGATAACAGAAAATTAAAAAACTGTCAGACATCTCATCTCACTCTGTCCATCTGTTTGAGTGTGTGTGCTTAGACTTCCATTGTCTGACAGAAATAGCGCCCCTACAGGTTCAGTTACCGGACTAAAAAAGGGAGGAGACTGTCTTTTGGTTTCGATTTTAAATCGGTTAAAATACAAATAAATACTTGGATTTAATTCACAGTGACAAGCTAAACCAACATATATGATTATTATCAGGTCAGGGATCATTAATAATTGATGTGTGGTCAGTGATACGTGAGAAACACGAGAGATGAATCACTGCTCTGAGCAGGAGCGTGTGGAATGACGAGCTCAGAAAAAACGAGTTTATTCTTGTTTTATAGCTATTAAAAATAAAGTATTGCAGCGATATCACACAATTCACCAATTAGAGCACACCAATAGCTAAATTAAGATGTTTTTGAACTGTTTGTGTGAAAATGAAATATTTGTGGCTGCCTACTGAAATCACTGCCTCCGATCAGCGCGCACAGTGTCTCAGAGCTCAAAACAAACGAATTTATTCTTGTTTAAGAGCTTTTTAAAATAAATTATTGCCATAAATGCACACAATACATCCATTATAACACAACACGAGCTAAATGCAGGTGTTTGTGACCCGTTTAAGTGTGCAAGACTATTTGAAAGCGCGACTGGCAGAATAACATATATCTCTCGAGCTGCAGGATTCTGCCTTTCGTCGTAAGAACGAACACATCACGGACAAGATTATTTCAAAATACATAATAGCTTGGCTAATATAAACGAAAACAGCCACGTGAACATAAACTGTTGAGAATTAAATCTGAAGTGGATCAACTGGATTTTAATATTAAGTGACCGCATATACCAGCTGCTTCTGTCTTCAATTTTAATCTATATAAAAAAATTAAACTCATTCATCTTGGCTGCTTTTTTAATGTGTGTACGTATTTATTTATTATTTTGCTCTAACAAGACTTAATCTATATTTAATTAAATCAATTACATTTGATTTTACATTTGATTTGTCCATTTCTGCATCTAAACGCCTAAAAACCTAAAACATGCTCTATTATACTATGGTTAGCAATTTCTTTATCGTCCAAGTTATCTGGTGTACACGCTTTTATTTTCATAATAAACTCGTTTGTTAGATTATACAGTTATAGTGGTCTATAATAAATATTGACAGGTTTTATTCAAGATGTTTAGAATGATCGCCGTAGGCTAATTTTTTAAAATGTAAATCCAAAAAAAAAAAAAAATTAAATAAATTAAAAACATTGGAAAAGAATAACTTGTACTTTTTTTATACATTTTGTATAGTTTCATAGTTTATGCATTATAGTTATAAAAACAAACAAATTTAGCCACTCACATAGAAATCTTAGGCCTTATCCTTTTCTGACAGTTTTAGGGATTTTTAAAAATCCTAAAAAACCTTATTTGTGCTGCAAATAATAATTTCAAACTAATTTGATACTGACCTCTGATATCCTGTGACATGATATTTATTTGAATTTACATAATCTCATGGATGTAACAGTAAATCTGTTCAGCTCACAGATCAAGACTAAGCTCTAATGCAAGCAGAACTTTCACAAATGCTTTTAGGTCAATAAAATCATTACAAAACACTTACAAATCATTTAAGGGATTTGATAACACTGTAAAATAATGTCTAATTTGTTAAGATTAGCAAATGCATTGATAACACTTTATAATAACTGCACTCATTAGTAAATAGTCAGTTCATGCTTCATAAAGCCTTGTCCCAATATTAATAGTCAATAGTAAGCAGTTTATAAATACAGCTATAAATAGCTTGTTCTTGGTTTATAAGCACATTTATTAAAAAGGAGAGTAGAGGGTCAGTTATCTTCCTATGAAAAAAATAAATAAAAAATAAACAAACAACAACACTGATTGATACAGAACTCAGAAATGTTATTGTGGATTTATGATAAACTCAGCCTGTAAATGAATTCATTCTCCTCCAAGAAGACACAAGTAGTTCACACCAAACTGTTTTAACATGAAGCCATATACTGAAGATGTTAAATTGCGAATGGGTTTAGGATACCTTAAATGGTGTGGCCATAGCGATTTATTAAAGTAACATAAAAAAATACAATAGTAATTTTACTATATCTTTAAAATTTTTAATTCCAACTCTTCATAATTTTTTATATACGTAGAAGTCATCATTTGAAGGAAGCACAGTAAGTTTCATAGCTTTATCATTTTCAAGAGCCAACATAAATTTAAAACTATCATAACATATAAATCAAGCTTGCAATTCTTAGTACCAATAATGGCCACCAGATGGAGCTATAGGATTACTTTTAAATAATTATTGTAGAAACAAGTATGATTTAAATCATTTATAGAAATCTTTCAAAGAAAAATAATATGAATTTTATGTATTTTACTGATAAAATGACATTCACTTAATTAGAATAACAAGCTGAAGTATTGTGAACTGTATATTAAGAATAATTCTTTATAGGCTTTATGGACAGATACGTTTTGAGTGACTTGAAGGATCAGCACCACATCCTCTTTTACCAGTTTAAAGAATGTATCTTACAGTACAGGTGCGGATGAATTTTGAATGGCTTGAATGGTTTTGTCGTGGTGATTTTTTAAAATATTAGTAAAAAAGTAACCAGTAAATGTCTTTTATTTTTTTAAGTGCAGCTTCTAAACACTTAAAAAAAATTACACATAGAAGACAAGTCATTCTGAGGAAATATGCATAGTTTCATGACTATACAACACTATATGGATGATAGAAAATTAAAAAACTATCATACATCTGATGTCACTCTGTCCCTCTGTCACTGTGGGTAATGTGTCTGTGTGTGTGTGTGTGTGTGTGTGTGTGTTAAGTGAATTAGGTGTGAAACTATCAGGGAGCATTTAGTCTCCAGCGCCAACATTTTACAGAACTGCCACTTTCCTGGAGTCTCAGAATTACAATGTGTCAGGTTCTGAGAAATCAAAGATTCCAAAAAATGATTTAATTAGAATACCATGAAGTATTGTGAAATACTACATATTAAGACTTTATATATAGGCTTTATGAACAGATTAGAGTGACTCCTGAAGGACCAGCACCACCTCCTCTTGTCTGATGGTTTGAGGAATATATTTTCCTGAATCCGGGGTTAAGATTTAGGAGCTCATTTTTATTCCACCTCCTTTCCGGAAAGTCTGTCTTGCAGAATTTACTAAAAATTAATCTTCACATTAATTCCTAATTATTTTGCAATTATTTTTGTCAGTTCTTCTTGACCTGTTTTTTTTCTTCTTCTTCTTTTCTGACCTCATGACCCAGTCAGCATTTTTGTACAATGGTCAAATCTTAACTTATCCCATTTCTGTATTGCATTTGTGTTTGATATTTCTCATGGGTATTTCATAATTTTCGACTTTGAGTTAAAAACGTTTGAGTTAAAACTCTTTTTTAGCGCATTTCATCTGTAAAAGAAAACATGCCTAATGATTCTGCACATGAATATAAGGAGTTTTTCTCTTCCAGCTTTCCTGGACTATTGTATAGCACTCATAAATGATTAAATAAAAAATAATGGTAGTTATTAAGATTGATATGGCTTGGAATTGGTAAAATGTGCTG